>NC_136986.1:11531169-12155995 GCF_032717465.1 Coenobita brevimanus | reverse complement strand
TATCTGTGCCTTCATCGCTAGCTTCCTTTCTGATCGTTCTATAGCCGCTGTTGTAGACGGCCATCGTTCTTCTCCTAGATCTATCAACAGCGGTGTTCTTCAGGGCTCTGTCCTATCACCAACCCTCTTCCTTTTATTCATCAATGATCTAAGCTGTACATCTAACCCTATCCACTCATACCCTGATGACTCCACCCTTCACCTTTCCATTCGGTTCCCGCAACGCCCATCTCAACAGTTACTTCAACAAACAAGAGATGAGGCTATGGCACACCTAATGTATGACTTGGCTCGTATCTCTGACTGGGGTAAATATAATATGGTTGTTTTTAATGCATCTAAGACTCAGTTCTTACACCTATCAACCCGACAAAATCTTCCACAGGTATACCCACTGTTTAATAATATTCAGCTTAATCCTGCATCATCCTTGAACATGCTTGGGGTTTCATTTACTCGGGATTTATCTTGGAAAGATCATATTACATCTCTTGTAAAATCTGCTTCCAAGAGATTGGGTGTGCTAAGCCACTCTGCTCTTTCTTTACCCCTGCACAATTGTTGACTCTATACAGGGGTTTTATCCGCCCGTGTGTGGAGTACAACTCTCATGTGTGGGGAGGCTCCCCACATACAGCTCTTCTCAATAGGGTGGAGTCAAAGGCTTTTCGTCTCATTAACTCTCCTCTTACTGACTCCCTTCAACCTCTGTCTCTTCGCCGCACTGTTGCATCTCTTTTCTATCGCTACTCTAATGGTCACTGCTCCTCCGAATTGTCTGCTTGCATTCCTCCACCTCTATGACGGGCGCGTAGCACCCGTCTGGCAGCAAACTCTCATCCCTTTTCTGTCCAACTCTCTAATGCAAGAGAACCGTTACTCCCAGTCTTTCATTTATGCAACAGGTCAGCTCTGGAACTGTCTCCCTCTTTCTGTATTTCCTGCTGCCTATGATCTCCAGTCTTTCAAACGCAGTGTGTCCAGGCATCTCAAAATGATCGGATCTTGAATTTGGCTCTATTGTATTTTGTTTTTCTCTTGGAGGGAACTGTTACTGCGGGCTCATGGCCTTTGGTTCCTTCTTCCTCGCATAAAAAAAAACTATTTTATCCACTCATAAACAGTATTTATTTATTTACTTAGTACGAATTTATATGTAGTACAAGAGAATATTGGTTTTCAAACAGTAATATAGGCATTACAAGCATTGTTTCACTCACTAACTCATCACCATTCATGTCCTTTTTTTACCACATTACCTGATCATCATTTCTGACTGTTTCTTCCTCTAATGCTATGTAAACTTTGTCCTCCACATTGTCATCGATTGGAGAATCACTCTGGCCCTGAATGTCTTTATTGGCCAGGTCACTGGTAACAGGTGAATTGCTGAGACAATGGCGTGCTGGGGGGAGGGGAGAGGTTATGCAGTGTAAGGCATTGTCCCTGCTTGGCATCTTGTAGAGGAATAGAGAAAGGTGTCCTGTGTATACGTGCCAAAAATCACTCATAAAATCACTTGCAAAAATTGAAAATTGTGCAAATTAGGGACCTTGCAATGTTGCCGCGTTCATTTACGTCTCCAGGACATGAGTGCACATCATGTGAGGACGTGAATTCACGTCTCCAGGATGGGGCGGGTTAACCCTCTCATGGTTGCATTTTCTTGTTCTTCCCTTTTATATAACATGAGCCAACACTATATGATCATTATTTAGGTGAATGTGTCAATGGAAACAGTTGCTTATTCTGGTACCATGAACACCCCCTTGGTCAGGTTAATTCTATTATCTTTTCCAGTTAACTCCGGACAATTGGTTCATGTGAGTCTTTAACAAGAGACTCACAGGTGAAAATCAGAGTGAGCGACAAAGAATTATGATGGAAAAATACTAGTTTCATAATACAGCTATAAGTACAACGACTCTTTTTGGATGACGTTAGATTCATGTAATAAGAAATAAAAGAATATATATCGCTGTTTTTATACATATCTTTAAACACTTTGCTGGAATATGTATTTATGGTATAGATGAGTAAAGAGTGGATTCGGATTGTTACTTCCATCCCGAGCCTCTACTACAGCCACAACTGTCATGTAAGTGGTTGGCTACTTCACACTTGTTGATTCCTTGAAACCACAGCATGGAATTGTCAATTAATTCTGCTTTCAGACAGTTTTATTTTGGTCTGCCTTTTTCGACGAAGAAAGAACTTTTGCCATTTCTAATCAACTGAACTCTAAAAAAATTTATTAATACATCATAACCTCACTATAACCAATATCTAACTATTCCATAACATTTCACTATTGTACAGCGTCCTATATGTAGCCGAAAAATTACATTAAAAGCAGAAAACGATCAAAATTACTTTACGCAACTGGACATACCAAGCAGCTGCCAAAAAAAAAAATTGTGCGAATGACCTCATTAAAATTGTGTGTCTTCCTAACAATACCAGATGTACGGAGGTGGACTTTCATTCATGGCTCGTATTATCAAAACCATTCCACTGTCCGAAACATCACTGCTCGCCCCTATGACACAATAAACAGCTATGCACTCATATCGTTGTGTATGTATATCACTGTACATGTATGTTTTACAGATTACGAGGAGAAAAACATGGCAAACGTGGCATGGAGTGCTGAGTACAGGGTCGGTGATAGTGGAGTCTGTGGGCACCCTGTTGGGCCAGGGACTGTACGGACGCCTCTCAACCAGCCAGTCCAACCACATCCTGGTCGGCACTTGGTTGTTCTTCAATGTGGTGGTGGGCTCAGCGTATCACGCCAGCCTCATTGCTTCCCTCACCCTCCCAAGGCTGCCACCCAGACCAGAGACAGTTGAGGAACTGGTCAAAATAGTTGACAGGTGAGATATCGAAGAACAACGTTTGGATACAAAGGTGCTGGATGAAATTGAAATACAAGTTAATGCTGGGCCCTTGGATTATTAATCTCTGCTCTATCACTGCGTCAGAGTTCTTAAACCCTCAGTTCTATTTTTTTTTTTTTTTTTCCACATTCACCAACGCATCTCACGGTGAGTTAGTTTTCACCCAGCAGCTGGTGTTTTATTCAAAGCCTTCGATACTGTAATTTCAGACCTGATTGTTTGAAAGCAGGGCAACACTGAATCAATAAATGGTGTTCTCAAGTACCATGTAATACATCATCCACATAAACCATATGTGAAATATACCTTCCCTCAGTATTTATCTCCAGCTTTACATTTTTCCTTTACTTTTGTGCTCACCGCTCTCGTAACCTTATTCACTTCCACATCCATTCTTCTCCAGAGACATCACTGCCGTACAGTCTTTCGCTTATGCTTCCGGTACTTTCAGCCCTAATACATGGACTAGATCCGCACATCCTGTTGCACATTGGAAATTATTCATTTCATTGCTTATCATGTACTCAGATTGTTCTGTAACTTTATTACTATTATTCCTATACTACAATAGGATAAATACAATGATTGCTGTAGTAAACGGTATAAAGAAATCCCAAATAAAAACACTATAGCTCTTTTAATATGCCCGAGGTTGTTTTTTTCCATATGCTGCTTATTTCACGAAACAGTGGCAGTATGAGACAATACTACGTCTCGCTTCCTTTCCATAACACTGCTTCGTGACTAGCATCATATCTTGGTTTTAATTTATTGTCACAATTTAGCCATCGAGATGCAAATATGGCAATTTTAGGCCAAATTTAAATTTAACAAAAAAATACTAACTGTACCTTGTTAACTTTTGGTGTTGCGTTATTCTAGAGGCGTCAGTAGTAATAATAATTAAACAATTTTAATTTGTACATGTTACAGGGTGACATCAAGACCTTTTGATGGTTCATACAAGAAGTTCTTTTTAAACTCTGAGTCAAGTGCCTATAGAGAACTTGGGAGCATGCTGGTCGGGGCAGATGTTATGGACGGACTCAACGCAGCTCTGAACATGAAGTAAGTTGATTTAGTGATATATATATATATATATATATATATATATATATATATATATATATAATTTTAGTAACTGAACAGAGGAAGGAAATTCCTGGTGTCCTTGATTCATAAGAATCTGTAACAGTTGGACTTGAACAGCTGTAGGTTGAAGTTTGGGGGGAATCAACTCGGGGGAAGCGAGATGCAAAGAGATGCTGTTCAGGGAATAAAAGATTTCTGATAGGTGGAAGTTCTGCATTATGGCAGTGTGATATTCCAGTCATGAGCGCTACCAGATGCCCACGTAGCACAGAGCAAGGCATGGAGAGATGGCACAATGGATGCAACTTCGTCTGAGCATTTGCCATAAAAGTATCTGTAAGATAAAGGACGGGAGACAATATTCCTTCATACGTGTAGGGGAGGAAGTTTATTTGTAACATCAGGATTACTAATAATTCTAAAAGCTTTGTTCTGAATTTTGTCTGTTTTAGTGCAACCTGTCTAGAGTTGCCATACGTCCAGATTTTTCCGGACATGTCCTGCATTTAGGTGTAAAAATCTTCGTCCGGGGGGAATTTTAAAAATTCTTCACAAGTCCGGAATTTCAGCTTCCATCACATTTTTCGAATTTAGTATACTATGAAACTCTGTAATGACGAGAGAGAGAGAGGGAGACTTTCGTTTTCATCAGCCTGTATGTGTTGCCATCTTAGCTGCTTTAGTGCTAGCAGCTGGCTAAAATGTCCTGCCTATTCCTTTTGTTCAGCCGTGAGTTTTTTTTTATATATAGTTAGTGTTGTTATAGCCATAAAATAAATAATATTTGCACACAATTATTGGCTTAGCTTTCATTTTTACACTGTAGCATTGGTTATTCTTATGATCTGCATCTAAGGCATTGTTGCATTTGTCATAATCTTTGCCAGTCTTGTACTTTGCTTGTTTACCAATATCCTGTAAAAAGATTAAAGAAGGCACTTTAGTCGGATTGAGCCTGTGCAGGTTTATATCCAAAGGTTGGTTGGGGTTTATTGTTCACGTAATTCCACTCACAGATGAGTGAAGGTGGTCACTCTCATCTTAAATGTCAGGGTGATGGATCATGGATGGATGGATTGATGGATGCAGCTCGGTAGCACTGATGTGTGTGTGTGTGTGTGTGTGTGTGTGTGTGTATATATATATATATATATATATATATATATATATATAAATATATATATATAGACATATATAAAAATATATATATATATATATATATATATATATATTATATATATATATATATTATATATATATATATATATTATATATATATAATATATATATATAAATATATATATATATAATATATATATATATATATATATATATTATATATATATTATAATATATAATATATATATATTATAATATATAATATATATAATATATATGTATACATATATATATATATATATATATATATATATATATATATATATATATATATATATATATATAGATATATATATATATATATATATATATATATATATACACAGTAGGCTCGCGCAGTGTGCGAGAGATTGGGCGGTCCACGACCTCGTACAGTGTGAATTCGCACACTGAGAATACATAATCTTATGGAAAAAATGACATATGGGCTGTACCCCCTCATACCTGGACATTTTTTTGCCCTTAGAGACATAAAAAAAGGTCAGATTTTTCAGACATTGTACTACAGATATAGCTACGACAAAAAAATTATGGGCAGTCACCTTAACAACAATAGACAACAGGCAACGCACTTACAGTGCCCCCGCTGCCATCCCGGCCGCACCACGCTTGTATAACGGTTGCCAATGTTGTACTATTCCAGGCTTTGACGAAGAAATTTATGGCCTGTTGAATGTTACATTTCTTCCAGAATGCAGCATCAGTCATTATGGTGGGGGTTGCAGGTATGCCAGGAAGCAGGTGAGTCAGGTGGGGCTGTGAAGGGGGAAAGGGAGGCGGCTGGTGAGTCAGGTGGGGCAGTGGAGGACGGCGGTGGGTGAGTCAGGGGAGGTGGTGAGGGGAGTATCCTGCCTCTCCTCCTCGCTACTGCTCACATTTTCGGCAATTTCCTTCATCTCTTCTTGTTTGTTTGTTTCATTCCTCATCTTGTTATGGATATATTGGCAGTATAACAACTTGGTATTCACGATATAAACATCATTATTATAGAAACTGGGTATCTATTCTAACTTACTGTTATTGCCGAAAACGTTATTATTGAAGCTGTTATTGGCGATATCTTATTGTAGACTCCTCTTGAGCACCTTCCCATGAGCCTCTAGGTCACTATTGGCGCGTTCTGTGGGGGAGGGGGGTCGCGTACTGATGGAAAATGGCGTTTCCAAGCCACTTCTTGCAACTACCTCGTGTTTTGTGGGGTAAACTCGCGCATTCAAGGTTTTTCGTGATGATTTTTGGTCACACGCACAATGCGATTGGCGCACTGTGATGATGCGCACTGGGCGAGCCTACTGTATATATATATATATATATATATATATATATATAATATATTATATATATATATTACATATATATATATATATATATATATATATATATATATATATAATATGGGTTTCATAATGCCAAATGTCCAAACCCAGCAAACACACAATGTATGTAAAACGTTGTGGAAAAGTTGTCTATAAGTTATATTAATTGTAACATTGTAAGAACATTATGGAAACGTTTATTCGCAACGTTATCTCGAAACTATGTAGCAACATTATCCTGAAACATTGTCTAAATGTTGCTGCAACTTTTTTTTTTTTTTTTTTTTTTTAATGTTATGTACTTACGTTGTTCTAACGATTGTTACACTGATTTATATATGAATATTAAGGTGTGCCAGAAATAGCCCAGCAAACCAGGAAAGGCAGGCCTCCGCAGGCAACAGAGAGGGAGGATCGAGTTGTCACACGGCATGGGCCGGGGCAACCCTCTCAGGAGCTTGCAACTATCCACTGGGGACTCTGTTGCTGACGCTCGTTGGTGACGTGTTCAAGACTAAATTTGCTTGGAATTCTCGTCTGAGAATTTTCTTGGATTTGTGAATTACAAGCTTAAATATACCCTAAGTGAAATATTGGAGAGTATATCCCACTATTGATGTTGCAATAGGAGTTTCCATTTATGTAACATCGTAATACCGCCGAATAGTTTGGTAACGAAATAAGTACACCGAGGTGCCCTTTGCTCTATCATGATTGATAATTTTATGCTGTTCTTTTTGTTGCATGAACTCATGTTATATAACATCTGTCTGATGTTTTCATGAGTATTTTTCTTGCATTGTGACTGTGAACTAGGGCAGGGTTCCTCAATTACCATCTACGAAGGTCCTGTCTTACAATCTTCCAATGTTGCAGAGGTCCAGATGTACAATATTGTATTTAATATTAATAATGGAATAAATTACTTGCATTTATTTTAGGATGCAGAGTAATTAACTGAAATCAGCTATAGATAATGTCTTCTGTTGTTAAGGTGGTTAAATAAGACAATTATCTACTCTCCAAACTTCCTTCCTTCACAAGGAGACAAGACGACACTCTTGTTAAGGTGGTTAAATAAGACAATTATCTACTCTCCAAACTTCCTTCCTTCACAAGGAGACAAGACGACACTCTTCTATTACCCAAATAACAATTACCGTCCCTATAATCACTGTAACACTACCACCACCACCACAGCACCATACCACCCACCAGTATCCAGTCTTAACACTTTTCGGTATCTTTCCATCAGTTCACCAACTGAACAAGCCAATGACAACAATTTGTGGGTACATGCAGTGCAGCTTGCTAAATACAGAACTCTTATGGTTAGGAATCCTGTTCTCATGTTACCAGGATTTAATGCTAATATCAGTGATAATGCTATTTTGTATTATGAAACTCACGTTACCTTGATTGATGTGAGCACCTAGAGTAGCTGGAAAAATCTGCAGTTTCTGTGTGGATCAGTTAGCCTACTCGTCTGCATTGCAACTATCAATTGGGCAGGTTGGTATTACTGCAGTAAGATAAACGTAACTGGCAATCCGGTGAAATTACATTTATTTGAGCCCTATTGTGGACATAACCAGAGATGCTAAATATTGTGTTTCTTTCATTCGAGTGCGATACTGAACATTCAGTGATGGAAGTCAGTGGGGTCCGTATCAAAACTTGACGGAGTCCGGATTTGGCCCGCGGTCCACCATTTGAGTACCACTCTACTAAGATATAATTATAAAAAAATCACGTATTCAGTGCCAAGCGAGATATGGCAACCATTTGTTTACAAATTCGAACAAATTCAATGGCATTCCATTGTGCATAAAGCCCTCCCAGTCTCATCTTTCCTCTTTGAAAGGCAATTAATCTTCTTTGTTTTCTTATGCCATTTAAGGCCTTGTATATTTTAAATGAAAAGTAAGCAAATTTTAGGTAAAACTGAGAAAAATAATGTATCACACATTGCAGCGAAACAAAGGTTTTGAAAGGTGGTAAATATTCACTCATCTACTTAGCTAGTTGTGATATGTTATAGATTAATGTTATCAGTTCCAATGAACAGTATTTCTATGTAAGATAAAACTAAATTTCTGCTTACTTGGCAGAGTTGGCAGACAAGGAATGCTGGACCAAATATGAAATCATGATATTATCCTATCCAGGTAACTTCCAAAAACTGAGAAAAATAATGTATCACACATTGCAGCGAAACAAAGGTTTTGAAAGGTGGTAAATATTCACTCATCTACTTAGCTAGTTGTGATATGTTATAGATTAATGTTATCAGTTCCAATGAACAGTATTTCTATGTAAGATAAAACTCAATTTCTGCTTACTTGGCAGAGTTGGCAGACAAGGAATGCTGGACCAAATATGAAATCATGATATTATCCTATCCAGGTAACTTCTAGTTCCTTGGACTATGTGCACTGGATTTTCCTGCAACGTTTGTGAGTACAGGGTGTTGAGAAATACAAGATGCCTTCTGAAAACTTCCTTGATGTTTGAAATTACATTTTTTTCCCCCTCAAAACTAACTGGAACTATTTTACAAGCAGTTAGCGTTGAAATGTATGACTAGGCTCGTTGTGCTGCTCATTGAACCACTGGAAAAGAAAGCTTGTCACACAATATTTAATGTACAATTCCGTAATTGTGTACTCTGTGGCCCATAAGACACCAAAAAATTAATGATGTTAACCAGATGTTTTAGCAAATGTAATTTAAGGTACATTATTTAGATGTTTGTTGTACATCTTACAGAATTAGTAGAATATCATTCACGTATCAGCCATGTAGGTTTGAACTGCTACAGAATTCATGAACAGTGCAATCTAAATGAACCTTACACTCTGGTTCCAGGCACCTATGAACAGGCTCTTTGCCATATCAAACATGCAGATGACATTTCCAACACTGAGATGGATGACAACATTCCACAAAGAGGAAGAAACCCCAGTAGTATCAGCAGGACTTCTGCAGTGGTATTGATTAGTATAAAGTGGTTAGAATTACAACAACCGTAATTATATTCATACACTCATGGACTATGATTACGTCACTTACAGAGCTTGTATACATATAATGAATGATAGAGCTGTATCATCATTTATCATTTGCACTCATGATATGTACTGTATTGTAATTATGTACTGTTTACCTTTAATATTGTACCAAGTAATAATTTGTAAAGAATTTGTACTGTCCAAAGGACAGGTATTAACTGTGGTGGCTGTTCGGTTGGCTGTCTGTATTTGTGTTCAGTATATGTTTGGGTACACTCTTGAAATGTGACACTGATGTAACGTGTAATAACATTTACTATTAGTTGTGTGTTGATTTCTTGTAATTATTGTGAAGCCCGATCCCTCTTATTGGATGTTGGTGTTTGAGGCTGACTTACAAAGAGCACCACAATTACATCCCTAGGGTTCGTTCGACCCATATCCTGATATTGTTGGAACTGTGGAATCGGTTGGGATCCGAGATTCAAAAATTAATTTAATTCTCTCTATCAAATATCACACACAAGGAAAATTGGCCGTTCTGAATAATTACTAATAGGAAAGAAATTTGGTAGCTTGATCGTGAGTAGCATAACAATAAGAGAATTTTTAGGTAGCGAAACAATAACAACTTTGGGTAGCGAGACAATGCAATAACAGAACTTTATACTCCCAAAACCGATTCAGCACAGGGGTCGAAAACAATTCCCACCAAGGCACGAGGGTTATGAGAAGAAGTTATACAGGATTTGAGAGATATAAGAGAGGAATGACAGTGAAACTCAATAAACTTTTCAAAATGCTGAATTTACTAATATCTCTCCTTTCGTTAAATCACATTACATTATACTATTCAATTTACTAATAAATGACAACTTATACTGATTTTTTCTCTAAGAAATGAAACTTTACTTTTTGACAGAACTCTATATTTTTCAATCATCTAACATTTTGTTTATTCACAGTACACAGAATTTCCTCCACAACGAATTTTATATAGGCACATTTACCTCAGTTAGCCAACAAATGTTATTACCCTTTAGATCTCACTCCTCCCCAACACCAGTGAAACTTAAACGGTTCGCCACATTCAGTACACTCCTGGACATACAGGCTTTCTCCGAGCACATCAGGCGAGGGAGTTTGCCTTGGGGACTCACTAAACAATTACATAATCAAAAGACCTAATCACTGTTCTGTGTAAATGGTGAGTGTACAATGTAAATCCTAAAGAACTTTGCTAGGGCAGTTACAATATGGCGATTAGAGGGGAGTTTTTGAGGTGGCGTTTTCACTGCATCTGTACATGGCGCGGGGGCAAATTTGAGTCAGTTTCATTACAACTTAGGTCACAACGGCACACATAATATCACTGACATTTCACAACGCCAGCATGAACAGGGGAGAAGAGAAGAAAACAGAGTAATGATACTCACCTGTACGTGGCACTGGGGCAAAACTGAGAGTGAGCAAGGAGCTGGCTAATACCCCCCTCTGTTACTTTTCAAAATGCGGGAAACTAAGCGACTTGGATGACGTGTAGGGTAGTTTTTGCTTTACCCCATATGAGGGTCACAACTCTAAACTTCTGATTCTGAATGGATGCAGATATTAATTTTCTTTACTCTCAATCTGACAGGGAAAATTTAGTTATTCTAATTATCCCACACAAAGACTCGTAAATTGAATCAACAGCGGTCGCTAGCATCCTGTCGGCGGAGAAATACATTACCCAACTATTACGTCATGTCCTCGGGTATTAGCTAACTAAAATTTTTAACGGCTTTCCCCCCCTATACGGTATTATTTCTTCTATAAGCATGTTAATCGACAACATTATGACTTTACTATGATTGTATCAGATCTGATTTAATAGAAAATGAGTACAGACGATACGCCACTCAAATATCCCACGTATGCCTCCAGCAAAATTTCACCTATAATATGTACAAATATTCTTAAGAACTAGCACAACATAAATGAGATTTATGATCTTACAGCTACAGAAATAATAATAAAAAGAACATGTATTAACTGCTAGGTACAAGCATGTTTCTATACCTTAAGCCTAGAATGGATTAGGGTAAATACAAATGTATAGCTTACGTACTAAAGCCTTAACTTACATGACTCTTCCATGTTTTGACTCTTGTGGCATTACAATGGTAAGGAAGAAAGATTCTTGAAATAGTGCGCATCTAGCTAGCATTTGTGTGTGATCTGCTTCCTGGCCGTTCAGTGCTTATTCTCAGGTCAGTTCCATATGGGCAGTAGTGATTGACGGTGCCTGGTGAAGCTCCAGACATACGAGTAGTTTGCGGCAGTATCGGTAGGTTATAAAAGGGGAGACCGGGGCAAGTTGCCAACAGGGGTAAGTTGGCACACTAATTACCATTAGCTAGCTTTGCTACTCACACCACGTGATCACCGGGTAGATCCTCAATCACCAACAAACAGCCACGCGTGATGGTCGCATGACTTGACTGGAGTGAGGAAAAGTTCAATTTTGATGCTGCTAGGTAAATTTTCACTTCCTTACATTGTTGTAACATGCGTCAGGTTATAGATAAGTGATATTTATTTTAGCCATTATTTTCCTTAGGGTTTATGGACTGCCTACCATTGAAAACAGATCATACAAGATTTTTTTTTTTTTTATGCGAGGAAGAAGGAACCGAAGGCCATGCGCCCGCAGTAACAGTTCCCTCCAAGAGAAAAACAAAATACAATAGAGAGCCAAATTCAAGATCCGATCATTTTCAGATGCCTGGACACACTGCGTTTGAAAGACTGGAGATCATAGGCAGCAGGAAATACAGACAGAGGGAGACAGTTCCAGAGCTGACCTGTTGCATAAATGAAAGACTGGGAGTAACGGTTAACTCTTGCATTAGAGAGTTGGACAGAAAAGGGATGAGAGTTTGATGCCAGACGGGTGCTACGCGCCCGTCGTAGAGGTGGAGGAATGCAAGCAGACAGTTCAGAGGAGCAGTGACCATTAAAGTAGCGATAGAAAAGAGATAAAGATGCAACAGTGCGGCGAAGAGACAGGTTGAAGGGAGTCAGTAAGAGGAGGAGAGTTAATGAGACGAAAAGCCTTTGACTCCACCCTATTGAGAAGAGCTGTATGTGGGGAGCCTCCCCACACATGAGAGTTGTACTCCACACAGGGGCGGATAAAACCCCTGTATAGAGTCAACAATTGAGCAGGGGTAAAGAAAGAGCGGAGTCGGCTTAGCACACCCAATCTCTTGGAAGCAGATTTTACAAGAGATGTAATATGATCTTTCCAAGATAAGTCCCGAGTAAATGAAACCCCAAGCATGTTCAAGGATGATGCAGGATTAAGCTGAATATTATTAAACATTAGTGGGTATACCTGTGCAAGATTTTGTCGGGTTGATAGGTGTAAGAACTGAGTCTTAGATGCATTAAAAACAACCATATTATTTTTACCCCAGTTAGAGATACGAGCCAAGTCAGACATTAGGTGTGCCATAGCCTCATCCCTTGTTTGTTGAAGTAACTGTTGAGATGGGCGTTGCGGGAACCGAATGGAAAGGTGAAGGGTGGAGTCATCAGCGTATGAGTGGATAGGGTTAGATGTACAGCTTAGAAGATCATTGATGAATAAAAGGAAGAGAGTTGGTGATAGGACAGAGCCCTGAGGAACACCACTGTTGATAGATCTAGGAGAAGAACGATGGCCATCTACAACAGCGGCTATAGAACGACCAGAAAGGAAGCTAGTGATGAAGGCACAGATAGAAGGATAGAAACCGTAGGAGGGCAGTTTGGAAATTAAAGATTTATGCCAGATTCGATCGAAAGCCTTTGAGATGTCAAGTGCAATGGCAAAGCTTTCGCCAAAGTCCCGAAAGGAGGATGACCAGGAGTCTGAAAGGTAGGTGAGAAGATCGCCAGTGGAGCGTCCCTGACGGAACCCGTACTGACGATCGGAAAGAAGGTTGTGATAGGAAAGATGCCTTAAAATTTTTCTATTGAGAATTGACTCGAAAACTTTTGAAATACAGGACGTTAAAGCAATTGGACGATAGTTGGAGGGTTGGGAGTGGTCACCCTTCTTTGGGACTGGCTGAATGAGAGCAAACTTCCAGCAAGAAGGAAAGGTACAAGTTGACAGACAAAGGCGAAAGAGTTTGCCTAGGCAGGGTGTAAGTATAGAAGCACAGTTCTTGAGAACAACAGGAGGGACCCCATCAGGCCCATATGCCTTGTTAGTACTGAGGCCAGTGATGGCAAAAAATACATCAGCTGAAGACATTTTAATGTCAGCCATGAGGAAGTCAGAGGAGGGAAGTGATGGAGGAACAGCACCGGAATCGTCTAAGATGGAATTGGAGGAGAAAGTCTGTGCGAAGAGATCTGCTTTATCAGTAGAAGAAATAGCTACGGAACCATCAGAGTAGAAAAGAGGAGGGAAGGATGATGAGGTAAAGTTGTTAGAAAGATTTTTGGCAAGGTGCCAGAAGGAGCGGGAAGAATTCGAGTTGGAGAGTTGAGAGCATTTAGTATGGATGAAATTATTTTTAGTAGAGTGAAGAACAGACTTAGCACGATTCCGGGCAGAAACATAAGGATGATGTGATTCAGGGGTGGGTTGGCTCCGGTACCTTTTGTAGGCCCTCTCCTTGTTGCAGACAGCATTAGAACAAGCGTGATTAAACCAAGGCTTTCTTGCATTAGTCAAAGGATATGAGAAAGGAATGTATGCTTCCATGCCCGAGAGAATAACCTTCGTAATGTGCAAGGCATACTCAGATGGCTCCCGGCCATGGAAGCAATAATCATTCCAGGGAAAATCAAAGAAGTACTGCCTGAGGGCCTCCCAGTCCGCAGCTCCAAAATGCCACAGACGACGTTTCCCTGGAGGGTCCACAGGCCGTACCGGAGTGATAGGACAGGTTAAGGTAATAAGGTTGTGATCGGAGGAGCCCAATGGAGAGAAAAGATTAACAGAGTAAGCAGAGGGATTAGTTGTGAGGAAGAGGTCAAGTATGTTGGAGCTCTCTCCAAGACGGTCAGTGATACGGGTAGAGTGCTGTACAAGCTGCTCTAGGTCATTAAGGATAGAAAAGATGTAGGCTTGTTCACCAGGTGGATCCGTGAAAGGAGAGGAGAGCCAAAGGTGGTGGTGAACATTGAAATCTCCTAGAATGGAGATTTCAGAGAAAGGAGAAATGGATAGAATGTGTTCCATCGTAGAAGTAAGATAGCCGAAGAATTTTTGATAGTCAGTAGAATTAGGGGATAAGTAAACAGCACAGATATATTTAGTCAGAGAATGACAGGAAAGCCGAAGCCAGAGTGTAGAGAATTCAGAAGAATCGTGTTCAGGAACACGAGAGCAAGATAAGTTGTTGCGTATATATACACAACAGCCACCTTTGGCTTTGAAATGAGTATAGAGAAAGTAGGAGGATACAGAAAAGGGTTTGTTGTACGTTGCCTCAGACAGCTGAGTCTCCGTTAGAAAAAGAAGGTGAGGTTTAGAGGAGGAGAGGTGGTGCTGAACAGAGCGAAAGTTAGAGGAAAGGCCGCGAATGTTGCAGAAATGAAGAAGAAGGGAGTCAGACAGTGGTTCCAGGCACCCCGAGTCGTCACCGGGAGAGGGGGGGATGGTGGGGGCATTTATGGTCCCCCCCCCCTGGGGACTCCGAGGCTTGGTGAAGAGACGCCATTTTTTTTTTTAAATATTGAATAGGAAGTGTTGTGTGTACTGTGCATGTAGTTTGGTGTAGATAGTTAGAGAAATTTGTGTTGGAGAGCATGCTGGCCTACTCTGTGTGTAACTGAGACACTGAAAAAGTTCAGCAAAGGGGGATGGTCAGGAACTAGTCCTGAGGGCTGATGAAACGGGAGCTCCAGCACTCCCTGTCATCAGCTTTCCATCCACCTCGGGAGTACTGCCCTGCTCGACTGGTGCTACAGTCTACTCCACTGCTTAGTGTATACGAAAATCGTTTGTTAAGAAAAATGGTACGGATGGGGCAAGTTGGCTCAAAGAAAATGGGGCACATTGCCACAGTGCCAACTTACCCCATATTATATATGAATAACCTTGGCTTATTTATTTCCTTTCTATTTTCAGATTATATTTGATTTATATTGTTTTTGTGATATATTTATCTTGATACATTTATTATTTAGTTTCATGCACACCAGTAAAAAAATCACTTGAAAAGGAATTAGAGCAAAAAACAAGTAAAACCAAAAGAAACATATTTTCAGAAACGAGGAAGAAAAAGCAATGAAGGATATCAAAACTTGTTCATGCTGACGAGGAAAACTCAGATAAAGAGGACATTCTCTGTTTGGTGTGCATGGAGCTTTTTTCCCACAGCAAGCCACGAGAAGTGTGGATCCAGTGCAGAGTGTGCAACTTGTGGGCCCGTGAAGATTGCACCGATAAAGATTTGTTTTATACATCTCATAACTGTGATTCAGATGATGATTTAGACCAGTGGTTCCCAAACTTTTTCTGGTCGTTACCCACTTTTTATACATGATCTTTGTCCATGGCCCCCCTTCCCCAACCATAACCCATGACTACAGTGACTGTCTACACTACAGTCCTACACTCATCATGTCCATATAAAAATCACTCTAGCAAATCCTGTAATTTTATTGATTTCATTTGTTATTTTCTCTTTTGTTAAGTATTAATAAAGAAATGTGTATTTTGTCTTAGCTGAATCTTATATATATATATATATATATATATATATATATATATATATATATAAATATATATATATATATATATATATATATATATATATATATATATATATAATTATTGAAATGGTACTAAAGGAATAATAAAATGCACATTAAAAAAATCCATACTTAGAGTAATTAAAAATTCCATTATTGCGAAAAGCTGATTCAGCAATAAAAAAAAATTCACCGGATTGAAAAAGTGTATTAATCCCACGCAATTTGATCTGATCTTTGAATCTTACAAATCTGATAACTTTATAATTCTGAAATGATATGCTTTCATAGTGAGTCATAATTATCTGCCACAACCATGGCCTTCAATTGCGACACACCCACCTCCTCCCAGACCATTTGCTTCTGAACATTCATGCCAGGTTCATTTTTCCTTCATTTGAATCCCCATTCCACTCAGTGTAAGTTCTCTCCACTGACTACCTACTCGCTAAACTCCTTCGGTTCAGGTTATGGCCCCCTACATTCTGATATATGGCCCCCAAGGGGGCCATGGCCCTCAGTTTGGGAACCACTGATTTAGACTGTCAATTATCTTATATGCCATTATGATCTGGAAGTATAATTATTTTCACCTCAGTATACAAGAAAGAGTTTTTATTTATTTTATAATAAAAAGTTGCTTACTTTCCTAAGAAAATATTTTTTTGTTTCGTTGGAACTGGATCTTCTTCAAATTAAGCTTTACGGATACTCTGTGGCTATACTAACACTTACATGGGTCGAGTTTGCTGCTTATATCTGATGTGCCAATTTACCCCATAGTGTATGCCAACGTACCCCATATATGGGGCATGTTGGCACAGTTAAGTAATTTTTTTCTAAAGAATGCTCTGCTTTAGTTTGGAAAGAAAACCATGCTTTTATTTCATGAAATGTAAGAGGAATGTTTGTATTTTTCAATGAAAGCAAGAAAAATCCAAAATTCTTCGTAGTTTTTCTTCCATCACCGAAAAAGTAAAAAGTGTGCCAACTAGCCCCGGTCTCCTGTACTTCATAGAGTTTTTAGTTGTCATGGTAGTTTTTTTTTTTTGCCTATCGACCACTGGGGCCGAAGCCCCTGGTCATTAAGGCAAACATATATATATATATATATATATAAGTTTCTGATGAAATCAAGTTCTTTATTCTCCTAAGAACTCTATTAAGTTTGTCTTCCAACTTTAGTATATATATACATATATACATTCATATATATATATATATATATATATATATATATATATATATATACACAAACATATATATATACATACATACATTCATACGCACATCCATGCATATATACATATAAATGTTCATACATACATACATACGTACATATACTGTGTAAATTAATATATATATATATATATATATATATATATATATATATAATTTTTTATTGTATTTTTTGTTTTAATTTTATTTTTATTTATTTATTTATTTTTTTTAAACCTTACATTATCTAGTGGGAAAAAAAAAAAAAGCCTAAGAAACCTAAAGTCCCTAAAACTAATCATCTAACAGACAAATCGTTAAACTACAGTATATTAAATCCTAAAAAGACAAATAACGAAACCTATAGTAACGATAAAAAGAAAAATACCTCGACCAAGAGAACACCATCGACTGCAGATATGTAATGCCTCTCTACATTACATACCTGCCCTCTCTGTCAAGGCATAACCAAATATAGGGGACATTATTATATGAAAGAGAACCAGACGAGTCAGGAACATTTCCATATATGTCAGCTGTTGGCCCTAATTAGAATAACTTAAGCAAGATATTGTAATATATTTACATAATATGTACAAAAAATGAAGAACCTCGCCCAACAGACCACAATCGACTGCAAGTGCCCAATACCTTTCTACTGTATATTGCACACTTGCACTCATCATCTGGTGACCGTCAGGCGAGGACCAGGGTTTAATGTAGGGGACATCTATATTAGAAATAGATTAGTAGGAGGAGAAACTATTTCAATTATGTCAACTGTCAACCCTAATTAACAGTACTATATATACATATTTACAGGTGATAAAAACCATAACCATACAGTAAAAAGTCACATCACTCTGATCAGTCCGGTCTCTCTCAAGGAAGCCATCAATTCATCAGTCATAACAATGTCCCCATCACCCAGGATGGTGGAAAGGGTGAAGGGGACGTCTGCTGCGCCGCAGTAATTTATAAGTGAAGCACGTTCACGAATAAATCGCCGACAGCGCAGGATGATATGACTGATAGATAACACCGCATCACAGATGTCACAGTTCGGTGGAAAGCGTCTTTCAGTGTTCGGTTTCATGTGCGTTACCATGGTGGTATTGAGCCGTAATCGCGCCAGGACTTTTTCTTCAAGGCGACTAGGACGGTTGACAGTATCCCAGTCGCCCAGGTACAGCTTGCACTTTGGAATATTTAGTCTGGTCCACTGACCTTGCCACAGAAGTCATGGTAGAGTGTACAGGATATTAGGCATCATATTGTTGCTGTTTATTATTATGTAAGGATATTTCAGGTATGACTAATATAATATAAATTTCAGTGCTCACGCAGCCATCTAGGTTTTCGTTACTACCATAATTATGGTCCATCAGGAGTCATGAAGGGTCACGGTGTAAGTGAATTTAGTACCTATGTTATTGTTATACAGTGAACATAGAACTAGAAATATATACTTTGGAGATGTATGTAATATATAATTCAAAAGTTCGTTTATATTGTTGGTGGTGGACTTGCTGTTTAATGCTTGCTAGTGGACTGTACGTTAATATGAATAACTCGTACTTTATCATAAACTCAGGGCATCTGAAGAATTTTAGGATAACAAACACTGAAACTGTATTTATTGTGATATGGTATTCCAGGTTGAAACTATGTGAATAAATGTTGCAACTGCCCTTTGTTTCCTGTTGGACCTAACAGTTGTTAGGTTAGGTTAATACCGCTACAGTTCAGTTTACACTGTTAGAATTTAGCGGTGTTGTTTGGTGGTATGGTGAGGTTAGAAACAGATTAGGTTACGTTGGGTTAGATTAAGGTTGCCGTAATTGTAGTTCGTGAGTTGAGGTTACGGCTGCCGTAATTGTAGTTTGTGAGTGTGTATATATATATCGCTACCATTATCCTAACCATGGCCTAGTATAAACTACGTTGATTGGTGCTATATTCATATTGTATTGCCAAGTTGTCAGAGTGCTGCTCTTATATTTTAGACACCTGTCATTAGTTAGACATATAAACTGTGAAACATTCTGAATGTATGATTGGTTATACAGTTCAATTATTCAGCTTTGATACTTGCTTCAGATGAAGCCAGAGAATGCAGAAGACAAGAACCTCCAGCAAACTCATCATCCAAGCCAGGAAGACATGGTTTTTCTGGTTATAAGAAGCCTGTGTCAATTAACTTTCCACGTCCACTAAATTTCAATGCTGCAAACCACACAAATGGTAGGTGATTCATAAATCATTAATTCTTACTTCTCTCTGAAAGCTAAAGCAGGGTAAATATTTCATGATTTAACTATTGGTCCACCAACTTAAATGGAGTAAATAGTATTGTTCACTTTAGAAGTTTTTCGAGTGTGACACTAAACTTGCTGAGGAACATGACTCCTGCACTGCTAATAAGATGCAAACATTTTCAGCATCTTGTTTATAATACTCCTCTTCTTCAGATGAACATGAACCTAATGAATACAGGACCAACTTGTCATCAGCCGCACCATTCAGGTCTTGGCCTCAACTGTCAGGTTTATGCCTTCGACCAAGGGTATGTTATAACAGCAATTACCATAACAACTACCTGATATAAGTCCTGGGAGAAGTGAAGCATTTCCTTTAACGTGTATTCCTGTTTAGGCTATTATTCCCAAGTCGTTACAAGAATCTAATAAGTCCACACTGAACACATCTCTCACTGCACTGTGTGTGGCAGGTGTGCCTTATGATGTCCCTATTCATTAGATAAGTGCACGATTGAGAAGCCATTATGTTGCTGGAAAGAGTTCTGAATTGTGGTATGTTTTAGTTGACTGTTACATTAGCCTGACCATATTACCAAACTCTTGCAGCAGAGGAAAACTCCTTGCATTCCTTTTGTGTTAGCAAGTCAATATAGAGTTAGATTCTTTGTTTTACGAACAGTCCACTTATTTTTTTATCATTTGTTTTTCTCACAGAAGAGAGAGACTTGACTGACAGGCCCCGTTCATCCACACCAGTTCATACAAAGACAGACGTGCCTATGGAGTTCTGTGGAATGAAGAGCTCACAGCCATCCACAATTGTCGGTACATGCCAGATGTCTCCTGTACAGCCAATTTTCCTGAGCAAAAGGGCAGGCAAAACCTATGCCAATAATGATGGTAAGTCACAAAGGTCCAACCAGTAACTGAGGATGTATATATATTTATCGAAGGGTTATATAGGAGAAGGGAAACTTTACTTTTGAACAATGAAGTCTTCATTTGAGAAATGTCATATGTGATTTTCATTACCAGCTTTCTTTTCACACCAAGCTTTATAAATTGAAATTAAAGTAACCCAGTTCTTCTTAAAATATACAAATGTTTCCAATTAGATAAACCCAGGAACTACGAGAAACCCTGCATATTTTATATCTAATTTGTCATGCTTTACAATTTTGATACATTTTGTTTTATTTTTTATTTATTTTTTTAAGGAATACAGAAGCTTGCTTGGAACAACACAAATGTCTTCAAGCACAAGGACTGATGCTCATAGGTCAGACCCAGAGACAGGAAGGCCTCAATCTCAGTCTGTAGAAACCAGTCAGTTACCTCAACTGAGGGGAAGTTTACTGAAGGAGACTGCAAACAGAGCTTACGTGGATGAAAGTAAGTCAGTACAGACTGGCTGTATGTTCTGTCGTGCATGCCTGTGATATTTATTTGTTTACTCATTAGGAAATGTGCCTTTTGAATTCTGCATCATTGTGATCATGTTCATTTAGTAGTATTCTTTTGTTCACAAAGGCTCTTTATTTTTGGACAGTTTGTGGATGTTTTAAATTTATATGGTGATACTTGTGCAAACACCAAAGAGTGAGGACAGTTGCAAATATTTATGCAGTATTGTTCGTGTTACTAGTATTTCTGATTGATTTTTGCAACAACAAGATAATCATTGGTGTTGGGAGGACCTTGTGCAGTTGGAGAAATTTCCGCGCGGGACGCCGGGTAGAATGCAGCAGGAGCTGGAAATAATTTGAATTGGAATCGGTGTTAGGGGTAAAGGAGGGGTGGGACGTGCGGGGTAGGTGAGGGACTGGGGGGTAGTGGGGCTAGCTGTGTGGTGGGAGGGGTGGGACGTGAGGGATGGGGGGTAGTGGGGCTAGCTGTGTGGTGGGAGGGGTGTGACGTGAGGGACTGGGGGGTAGTGGGGCTAGCTGTGTGGTGGGAGGGGTGGGACGTGAGGGATGGGGGGTAGTGGGAGTAGCTGTGTGTTGGGTGGGATCGGAGTGGGGGTAGCGGAATGTTGGGGAGAGGGTTAGTAGCCATTTAATGTTGTAACATAATTTGCTTTGCTTTTAAATGAATCTGTTTTTATGATAGTGGAACACGCGAAGTAACAACAAGCTGTAAACTGATGGTTTATGACATAATGAAAAATGGTCAGTTCAGCGATCGCGCAAGCCTGAAATAAAATAGACATCACCGACACGTAACTTTATATAATGACGCCCCCCCCCCTTCGGTGTCTATAACGTCCTTATTGTAACACAGACTAACATCACATAAGTCTCGGAAAATTGCAACGTAGATACGTAGTGTATGGAAAATAAAGTATATGTAATATTCCATTTCTTCGTTGATTCAGTCAACCATTAGTATTTTTTTAAACCCCAAATGCATTAAAGTATGTCAGATTTTAAGACAAATGCATCTTTGTTAGCTGTCAATGTGATTTTGATATATTTCCTAAATTGTAAGCACATGCTGGCTGCTTGTCACAAACTAATTTAAGCATAAACCAGACCTAGACCTTTTCAGGTCAATCAGTAGCAACTGCATGTGCGTATGTGTGTGTTGTGCAGTGAATAATACTGGGTCTCTCGCTATCTAACTCTCTCGGTTAATCTCAGAGAGTCTCATAAGTAGGCTTAGGATAATTTTCGCATTTGCATATATACATATGCAAATGCATATTCTGGGCATTTATGAGTGCAGGTGCATATTCCTAATTTTTTGTTTCTTTATACGGCATTTTCTTTGATTTTTCCTGGGTATAATTTCTTCAACCTGTAATATTTAAAGCCATAATATCCATCAGATCATTGTGAATTATATATTGCATAATTGGCTGTGGTTGGGAAGGCTGTGACTTGAGTATATATATATATATATATATATATATATATATATATATATATATATATATATAGCATGCGTCTCAGACTTTGGTGAGTCAAGTGGTGATACACGAATCCATTTCATTCAGCTACCGTTTACTGACCATCAGGTATATATATATATATATATATATATATATATATATATATATATATATATATATATATTATCGTTGCCTTAGTCCCTCATGGGGTCGGTCGATCTTATATTTAAGTTGTCGTCAGTAACTTCTGTCCACTGTGTCCTCTTCCTCCGGGCTTAACTGCCTCATTTCTTTCTCAACTTCATCTCTCTACCTAAGCCTTTGTCTTCCCCTCGTTCTTCTCCCTTCCACCTGATTCCTCCATGCTGCCTTCACATGATCAACTTCCTCCAAACTGGTCACATGCCCATACCACCTCAAATGTGCCTCTCTTGCTTTCTCGACAACTGACACAACTCCTGCCTCTGCTCTCCTTCTTTCTCTGTGATACTCCCATCAGCCATCGCAGCATCCTCATCTCTGTCCACTCCGGCTGTTTCTCTTCATTCTTCCTCAATGCCCAGGCTCCTGCGCCATACAGCAATATAATAGCAACTTTTGGAAGATGGCTCCAGGTCATCCTCCATATACCTCACACACCCCAAAGAAGGGCGCGTTCCCCAGTTTGGAAAGCACTGGTTTACACGAACATTGTCAACCGAGAGCTAACCCAACATTGTCATTGGTATTGACACATTCTTTCAGTGACGTTTTTGCTCTTGGTTCATTTAGTAATATTTGTTTATCCAGACAAATGTTAAAACGCGTAGTACTAGACTGATGCATGAAGTTTATCAGAAACTCAGTAGAACAGAATAGCTGAGTTGAGAAACACTTCTTGTTTTAATGTAATGGGACAAATAAGTCCTTCCTTCGACCTAATTCCCAGAAAGAATTATTCTTCAGGTATATTCTCCTCAACTGTGAGATGTATGAGACATAAGTATGATATTATCTCTTAGTGTCTGTGGAAGGAGTGGGCAGAAAGGAGAACTGCCTGCCAAAATTTAATGCATTCAGATGAGTGTATAGTTCAATGGGTGGGTCAGGATAACGTGATTGGCGTGATCATCAGCTCATAATCCTCCAGGAAGAGAGCTGAGAGCTCAAATAGTCCGATCTAGGGCAAGGCTGTGACTTTCACACATGCACACAACCATTCCCTCCTTGAGAGGAACAGTAACCTCCCACTTCGTCCGTGAAACTTTTTGCACCCGATCCGGCGCAAACCCCTATCTTACTAGATGGCAGAGACGAAAGCTTTACAACTACGCCAGTTATGTGTGTGTGTGTGTGTGTGTGTGTGTGTGTGTGTGTGTGTGTGTGTGTGTGTGTAGGCTGGCTAGAACAATTGTGTGGACAGGGCGACTGCTACGGCTAGCACATTTGTAGATATTACATTACGGATTTTTCGTAAAACGTCAGGTGCATGCACAATTTGTAATAATGCAAGTTTTACATTTTGTGTTTGTCTTGTGTATTTTGTCATATATATCATCATCTTTAATAGCGACATTATGTCCATATTCACTTTAGATGACAACTGAAAAACAGACTGATTGTACTGTATCTTATTCCTGCCAACCAAAAGGATACCAATGTGACTGTATGTAAGGTAATTACTGCGTGTGTCAGAGAAAGACAGAGAGAGAGAGAATAATGCATGATTAATACTCGTATAATCACTTACGTATGCACATAAGTGTAAAGTTATATAGGTCAATAAAAATATGAGGGATTGGCCCTAAGAAATTGTTGACTGGAGCATCCTTAAACTTATAGTCTGGTATGAAGGCCAGGCTCATCCATCTGTAAGCAGAGTAAGTGCCTATACGACCATGAAAGGATAACAAATTACGTCGTCAGTCTAAAGGATGTATTTTCCTTATTCTGCTAGCGTTCGGTCTTAACAGTAGTTGACTTATACATATATAAAATGGACTATTACATGATGTTAGATTCGGTATTCAATACAAATTGCAATGAAAGTTACAGTATCTGCGTTAAGCAACTTGCATGAGAAGCAGCTGAAATCAGTTCAAAATATTTGTAAATTCTCAGTCAACAGTAGAAAGCTTTCCTATGAGGGGACGGAATGACGGAGGGGAAGGATAAGGTTACGTATTGGCGATACCTGTTTCCTTAGGTACTGAACTTATTCCATCAAATACTGAACATCATTAGCAGCTTGTTGCCACAACCTCTTATTATAAATAGAAAAATCGTATTGGAAAGATTATCTACGCAGAGTTTGTTGACACAATTAATGGCTACTTAATCTCTCCCTATTACTCACCTACCCCCACCACCATCCCTCCTCTCCCCCATCACTCACTTTCCCCACAACTCCCTCACCCTGCTTCACCCCCAGCACTGTTACAAGATCATTTCTGTCTGTCGCTGCTGCTGCCATCTACACAGTGTCTCGTGCGGAAGTTTCTCTAACTGTACATGGTCCAAATACCTGAATCCTGACCTTTGAGCAGACAATAACAAAGTCACTTGTTTAGTCATAGAAACAACCATTCCAGTTTCCTGTCAGCCAGTAGAGTGCCCAACTCTTCAAATCCTGCAGTGGACACTTTTCCACAATTTTTAACAATTTTATCACCACTACTTAATTTAGCACACACACACACACACACACATATATATATATATATATATATATATATATATACTGAATGTTACATGTTGTTGTTTCCTTCTGTTATCTGTTGTCTTTGGACTGTAATACGTTCTGTAATGAGAAGACCAATTCTTAGTGTTACTTGAGATTTGGAATTAGTAAATGCTATATCATATGCAACAATGCAGAAAGTTATGTAGAATATGAAAGTACTCCTGTGGCATATACGGCAACAGAGTGTATTGTATTAGATATATAAAGACTCTATTTCATATCATTGTACTTTGTTACATATGCAAAAGGTCCATGTTATTGGCTTAGATAAACAATCTAGAAAGTGCCAATTCAGAATGCTATTACTTATTTTTTTTTTAATGTGTCCGACTCTGGGCAAAGGCTTCAGGGCATATATCTCGGCTGTAGTAGCCTATCCCAAGGCCCAGTAGTCCTCCTACACCTCCACATGTCACCACTTCGGCGCTAACACCCACCGTCCATATTGAATACATGCCAGAGCTGTCTCATACAGGACTGGTGTATTGGTATTAGCGAGGGTACTTTTATGACATGTCGGCGGGTCATCTGGTAGATCAGGAAAGTCTGCTTTTATGAAATTCAAATCCTTAAACTGTTCCCTGCCCCAGCCGGGATTCGAACCTGGGTCCATCAGGACTGCAGGCCGCCTCTCTATCGATTCAGCCACCGCTGACATGTAGACCACGTTATTGTTCTTTTTGTCTTTTAAACACACTTTGGACAGGTCCATCCTGCGGTACGCGTCCAGGTCAGTACTGTAATGTCCTATGCCTCTCCAGCATGGACTCCTATCCTCTCCAACACTCACTACAACACCTTACAAACCATACACAACACTGCCTTACGAATTGCCACTAGTTGCAACAGTCTGTGAATATCTTGCAGACACCTTCCACTTCTCCCATCTGCTCCAAATCATATTTATCCAATGGCTTTCCACTTCTCTCCTACATTCTGCCTTTTTCCATCCTCTTGCACCCTTTCTGTCCTCCTTGTATGTATATTTGTATTATTATTATTATTATACTAGACACTTCAGTGTTAGTTTTAAGTATATTACCAATAAATTAATATTTTTTATTTATTATTTTTTGTAGCAACCGTAGCTCAGTGGGATACAGCGCTCCTCTCTAGCCGAAGGGTCGGAGGCTCAAGTCGACCCAAGGGTCATTGGTATACATCAGGAAAGGCAACAGCTCATAAAGTGCTACACGCTCCAAACCTAAGTTCCCTACACAGGGGCAACACCATAGCCCTTATCAACAAAAGGGGACAGTGGAAAAAAAAAAAAGCGTTTGCAAATTATTTTAATTTAAGCTAAGATTGCCTCAAGAAGAACACTAACTGCTCCTCCTTCCCCCCAGCTAACCCTGATTCCAAAAGGACCCCCACTGGAAATACACTGCAGAGACCTTATTGGGTTATCCTTGGTTGGTTTCAAGCATGGCTGGGACTTATAAACACTTGTTCGATGTTTAATGTGCCACTGTGTATAAATCCTAACCGACTCTTATTATTATTATTATTATTATTATTATTATTCATTTAGACCTCCTTTCCCACCCTAGGGCATGTGAGGAGTAGCAATGTCCAGACAGCCCAAAATTGCCCGGTCATTGGGCAACACTTGCATTCGCTCACCATCGAAGCCCCCGGAATCCTGGCTTTATCTGATACGCCAAAAACATTCACCACATCTTCTAGCTTCATATAAAAGTATCCGATAGAGTCAGTCCGGACTTTGTCACGTAAAAAATGGGTGCCAAATCCCAGATCATGTGCTTATTCTCACAAGATTCATCCGGCAGCTCGATCTCTTGGCAGTTCCCTAGCCTCATCAACTTCCAAACCTCTCTTCCTCACACATTCATCCACCATATCCCTCCACCTTCTTGGCCTACCTTGCCTCCTCCCTCCTTCAAATTCGCTCATATATACTGCACCTTTTACACCACTCTCTTGTTATCCATTCTCTCCTCATGACCATTCCATCTCAGTACACTCTCTTCGATTCTGGTGTCCAGAGACTTCCTCACTCCACATCTTTCACGAATCACATTATTTTGTATCCTATCCACTCTCTGTAGTCCACATACATTCCTCAGTAGTCCCATCTCCATAGCTTTCACTCTTGACTTTTCATTTTCATGCCACATCATAGTCCATATGTTAAAATTGGCACCAACACTTCTTCATGTAAGCCTCGCGCAGCTGCAACACTTAAGCCTCTGTTTCTTATCAATGCCTTTATTGCACCAGCTACTTTCCATCCTTGTGTCACTCTACTTTCCACTTCTGCACATTTTCCTCTCTTTTC
Organism: Coenobita brevimanus; assembly: GCF_032717465.1. Lineage (NCBI taxonomy): Eukaryota > Metazoa > Arthropoda > Malacostraca > Decapoda > Coenobitidae > Coenobita > Coenobita brevimanus. The sequence goes on along the minus strand of NC_136986.1, from coordinate 12,128,369 downwards.
TATCACTGTACCCAGGTATCTGAACTTTCTCACCAATTCCAGTCTCTCTCCATTCACTGTAGAATCATACTGGGAGTTACCATATCTCTCAATAACCATCACTTTATTCTTTTCTACATTTACTCTCAAGGCACGTTGCTCACAGACATCAGCAAAACTCTGCACTAGTCTATAAGTTCTTGTCCGGTATTTCCAAGCAGTACTGCATCATCAGCATACAACAAATATGAGATATCCCATCCATCATCATTCATTCACAACGCCATCCCTCTCTCCATTACTCGTGTTTTTACTTCTCTCATCACCCCACTCATATATATATTGAACAACCATGGGGGCATCACACAACCTTGTCACACGCCCATACCGAATGTGAACCATTCACTAAGATGCCCATCAACCCTTACACATGCTTCACTACCATCATAAAAACTCTTGATAGCACCTAGCAGCCTACCATCTACATTGAATATGCGTAAAACCTTCCACAATCATTCTCTGGATAATTTGTCGTATGCTTTTTCCAGATCCATGAATGTCATAAACACCTTATAGTCCTACTCACAAGCCATCTCCACTATCAGTCTCACTGCAAATATTTGATCCACACATCCTTTGCCCCTCCTAATGCCACCATGTTCATCACTCAGTAGGACTTCAGATATCTATCTTACTTTCTCTGAAATAATTCTTCCATATACCTTCCCTACCACACTCAGTAAACTTATGCTATGATAATTTTTGCACCCACTTCGCTTTCCTTTGTTTTTGTATAGGGGTACAATCACAGCCTTTTTTCACTCTGCTGGCACAGTTTCACTCATCCATGCCTTCTTACATATCTCCAACAAGCACTTCATTCCGCTTTCTCCACGATACTTAATCATCTCTGCATACGCCTCATCAATCCCAGCTGCTTTCCCATTTTTCAGCCGCTTCACAGCACTCTTCACCTGTGCGAGTGACAAGCTTCTTGGCACTGCATTCCTTCTCTGTATACCCCCCAAACCAATCATGTTTACAGTGGCTCTGCTCTCTCTAGTCATCAGGCTTTCAAAATATTCATTCCATTTGATCCTTACTTCATCACCATGGGTTAATAATAATCACCTACATCCTTCATAACTCTTTCAGTGTTCAGTTCTTCATTTCTACACCTCTTTCCAGAATAACTTCCTATTTTCAGAGTAGTTTGCATTCATTTTCCTTCCTAGATCACCACTGACCTCCTGTCTCTTCTTCACTAGTCTCTTTACGTGCTTCTTGCTCAGTATATTCAGTTCTTATTTCAGTTGAACCCCTGTCCTGTAACCACTCTAGCCACTTCTTCCTCTTTTCCTCCACTGCTCTCTTAACCTCTTCATCCCACCATAATAATTAATAATGATATTATTATTATTATTATTATTATTATTAAGACATGACAAGATTGTATAAACACTGAATGGACTCATTACCAGTTGTATTTTTGAGAAATTTCCGTAAAATAGAAATTTAATGTAGAAAGATCTGTCTTTGCTTATTCCTTTTCACAGATACACAAATATGTGTTGGTTTTGGTAAGTTCTATAAAGGTTGCTGCTTGGTTACATAAAGCTGTGGCAATGTTGCCTGAAAGTTGCAAAAGACGTTATCGTGCAACGTTGTGGCAACTTTAAGAAAACCATACAAGATTACGTTGTCACAACGTAGTGCCATAACTTTGTGGCAACATAAACCCAACGTTGTGGTAACGTTGCTGCAACGTAATACAGTTTACTGGGAAGTTTGTGTTGGCGGCAGGAGGGGAGGGGGAGCATGGCTTTCAGTGGAGGCGAGCGGTATTTTGACTGTCCAGATCTGGCAGCCCTAAACCTGTCCCCAAACATTCAACAAGGGTGAGCAATATTCAAGCTGAGAGCTCACATGACTCTTATAAATTATAGCTAACCGCTCGTCAGTGACGAAGCAACGAACTCTGTACAGTAATACAAGTATCTGTAAGGAAGTTTTAGCAAATGATCTGACCTGAGAGGTCCAGCTGAGGGAATTGTTACGTGAAACATCGAGAATTTCAATACTTTTGGAGATAGGAATGTTAGTAGTATTGAAGATTATATAGGAATTTGGCAATATCTGGCTATTAGTAAACTGCATATATTTGGATTAACTAGCATTAAATGAGACAAGGTTATTTTGTCCCCCTTCAGTGATCCTAGATAAGTCTTGATTTATGGAGATGGCTGTACTGAGTTGTGAGTTAGAGATATTAAACTTTGTGAATGGGTGTTTAAGTGTGAATGAACTGTGAAGTGTTGAGTCATCTGCATATGAATGAATTTATTATAAGTGACAGATAAGAGATCATTAATATGAATTACGAATTGGGTTCGAGCCAGAACTGATCCTTGTGGCAGGCCATTGGTCACTGAGGGATATTTGAACATACCTCTACTTTTACTCTTATATTACTGCTGCTGAGATATGAAGAAATCAGAGGAACTAAAGATGTTAGTCCATGGCATGGGAATTTAGATAGCAGGGAATGGTGCCACACTCTGTCAAAAGCTTTAGGAATATCAGAGGCTACTGCATCAGTTTCTCCATGCTGGTCAACTGATTGGTGGATGGTGTGAGTCAAGAGATTAAGTATATCACTAGTGGATCTTTCGTGGCGAAAACCATACTGCCTATATGAAATAAGTTTTTCAGTTCAATATGTTAATTATATGCTCATTCATTCCAATTTCAAATACTTTACCAAGAGAAAACGTGATAGATTTTGGTCTGTAATCAAAGGGGTCAGAGGAACTTCCTTTCTACAGAACTGGATTGATATTGGCTTCTTTCCAAGAATTAGGGAATGAAGAAGTACGTAAGCATAGCCTGAATAATTTAGCTAGAACATAAGCAAGTTCTAGGGAGCACTTTCTCAAAACAATTGGAAGAATTCGATCTGGGCCTGGAGCTTTGTTGGTTGGTAAATTGTCTAAGATGAATTTTACATATCTTGACTGTATTCTACGTGGAACAATTTTAAGTGGAACGATTTTATATTAACAGCCAGTTGAAAAGCAGTTTGGCAGCTGAATTTGATGGAGCAAAAACTTGTAGATGGTTTGGTATGTGACGAGCCGCCGGGATTCCAGAGGACTAAATGATGTACGAATGATTATGAGGCCCATTCTATTGGGCATGCTGTTCATTATTCTCGCAGTGTCGAATATTCCGTCCTTATTTATCCTACCTCATGCTTTTTCTGGTTAAATTATAACATTTAACTATTTTTGTGTTTATTTCAGGAGTGCTCATATTAGTAGCCCTCTGAACCTGCAGCTGATAATATCCCGGAACTTTGCAAAACTAGATGGCACTTCCCCCTTGTATATTGGCAAGGAAAACCTGGCACAGGTTTCGGTAGGCTGGCCAGTGCCTCAAGATGCCCCCTACACACCTCAGATTGATAAATGTCTGAGGATTATATGGCAGGTGGGTAAGAGAATTTAATCGTTTGGCTTAATATGTTTTTTACACGAAATCACTCCTCAGCTGAGTAACATTTACCGCAGATAGCAATTGTATTACTGTAGTAAAGAAGTTATTATTTCACAAGGACGATGTCTTACATATTTTATTTTTGCAACTTCCAAGCACTTTTACCCAGTTGCAGATAAATCCTTAGCAGTGAACTAGTCATCACTAATTGCAAGTCTTCAATGAGTTATATCCTGAGATGAATAAAAATATTCTGTAGATGACAAGAGAATTGAACTGAATTATTGGAAATAAAAATTGTGGCACTGCAACAGCTTGATTATATGATACCGAATAAACGTTAAAACCTGTACACTAAAACAACATCGATACCTCTAAAAGGATAAATTGCAACAAAGTAAGTAAATCATCAATCAACAATAAAAGGTGTAAGAAGTTCACTTCCTTAGGAAAAAAACATCAATCAGATAGCCAATGACTCCACCAAGTATGAATGACAGAGAGTAGGCACCTTCCGTCCTGCCACGCCTGTGGAGAAACCTCCACCGCAGGTCCCCCAGACTCGGACACAGGACTAGCGTGTGACGGACAGTAAGGGGAACAAAGCAATCATCACGATACAGTTGAACTCCACCACACATTAGGAACCCATGACTAAGCCATAAGTGCCCAGTGGATTGCTGGGCAACAGCCACCTCTAATCACTAAGACATGGATGGGAGAGCCCTCAGCACTACTACCCTCTAAATAACATCCCTTAATTTATTATTAAGAACAGCATCCCACAGGCTCTGCCAGCAAATAAGAATCATACTTCAAGTATGGTGTCATATTAGAAGCAGGAAAGCGGTAGTTGGCAGGGGTCATCGAGAAGACGTTGATTTTTCAAATGTATCTTCTATATCATTGCAGTCCACACTGATATGCGCATGAACCATTGCCTTACTCGAGAAAGGCAAGGACAGGGGATGAGCTGAATTAAATTCTGATGATAAAATAGTGGAATTTAGGGGAATTCCAACCCTTATAAAATCGGCGAATTTCACCCCAGACCCGACACCAGTTTTTGACTCTGAACCATCTGTATATACACGGACGGTTTCTCTGTGAACTGACAAATGGTCCTAAACAGCTGATGGCGAGCCCGAGAAGAGGCAGAAGACTTCGTAACCTCAGAATCCATGCGCAGCTGCACCTCAGGAAGGCACCATGGAGCGATTTTTGGGAGCTGGACAGGGCAGACACACTGCAGAGAAACCTTAATCACCCATAATCAGCCTGACTCAGTACGCAAAGGAATGTGGAGTGCGAGGATGAGAAACAATTAGTGTGTGACTTTGAACCATCTTTATATACAGGAAGGGGTGCCTCTTTGAATGAATAAATGTTCCAAAAATAACTTATAGCTGATGAAGCGCCAGAGGAGAAAGAGAAGATTTAGTATTCTAAAAATCCCTGCACACCTACACCCCGGGAAGGTACCATGGTGCAATTCTTTGTTGCCGAGCGGGACAGACAGGCTATGCAGAGAGACCTAAATCCCCCATAATCTGCCTGACCCTGTACCCAAAGGAATGTGGAGTGCGAGGATGAGAAACATGATGCCGAAAAAATGACAGCCATCCTACACAAACAGCAATAAATTACTCTGGAATATATCTTATGCGATTCCAGCAACGAATGATTAGCGACTTATGCTGTAGATAAAGGGAAGGAACATCAGCCTCCACAAGCTAGGAATCAGGTAAGATCTGAAAGCACCATTGGCGAGATACAAAACTGCATGATGCAAAGGACTAAGGACACTAAGCTGCGGAACAGTAGAGGAGGCATAGACCTCACATTCATAGGCAAGTTTAGATCCACCTAAGGCTTGATACAAGCGAAGGAGTGTACTCTGATCAGCACCCCACGAGGTGTGAGATATAAAGACAGTACCTTCAACAAATTCATTGCTGTTTACATGACACTGAGAGAAGTTTCAAAGGTAAAACTCTAGTAACCTGACACTCAAACGTTAAGCCAAGAAACTTAGTCTTTTCCATGTATTGTAGCAGGCACCAGCCCCTTTAATCTATAAAAGTGGATTGCCACACTCATGCTTGAAAAAAGATGGAAATCTCTCCAGCCTGCCCAGCTGGCAAGCCTTTCCAGCACCAGCTGCATCCCCCTCTGAACAGCACACAACTAGGAACCAAACCATATCACTAGGTCATCCACATAAAAGGAAGAAGACACCCTCTGCGGCAGGAAACCAAGTATGTCATTGATAGCAACAGCAAATAAAGGAACACTTGGCACACTCCTTTGTGGAACACCTTTTGCTTGAACTCGTAGGACAGAGTGAGGAGAGCACACGGACCTGAAACCTGCGGTTCAACTAGAAGTCACTAAGGAACAATGGCAGGTGGCCATGCAGCCCCAAACTGTGAAGTTAATTCAGAATGCCATGGTGCCATGCCATATCATATGCCTTTTCCAGGTCAAGGAACAAAGCTGCAAGACGATATCCAGATGCAAAAGCCTCACAGACTGCTGACTCAGATCCTATGAGGTAGTCCAATGTACATCTCATCCAATGAAACCCTCTTTATGACAGAAAGAAGAAACATCTTCCTTAGTTACTGAACTAGCCTTCTGCTAACTATCTTCTCAAACAGTTAGCATAGAGAAGTCAAACAAATGGGACTATAGTTAGACTCATTAAAAATATAGTTTTTATGTGGCTTAGGAAATGGAAGAACTAAACCAGTCCCCCAATCAGTGGATACTTTATCTTCATTCCTTATCCTCTTATAAATTATCAATAAAAACAAAGACTCTTACGACAAATGGTAAACCATAGCATATGGAATGTCATTAGGCCCAAGAGCAGAGTAATTACACTCCTGGAGAGCAGCCCTGAGTTCGCAGCTGGCAAAAAAAAAAAAAAAAAAAAAAAAAAAAAGTTCCCATTCTGTATACACAAATAAAATACGTCACCTTTCCTGTTGACACCGCAATAAGCTGAATGGCTTGGAGGGATCTGAAGAAAAATCATTGTAAAAATGTTCTGCCAGGGCTGAAGAATGTTCTGCCAGGGCTGAAGCTTCCTCAGAGGAGTTGGATAAAGAAGATCCCTGAATTTTAAGCACCAAGGGAGGAGAAAGTGATTATTTACCCGTTTTTTTCATCATCTTCTTCCAGACCAATGGTAAAGGAGTGGATAAGGTGGCTGAGGAGACATAGGTTCTCCACAAGTTTTGATGCGAGTTCTTCGTAACCCACTGATAACAGGCACGAGTTTTCCTGAATTGAATTTAAAAGACATCTTTATTTTTCCTAAGGTTCCTACAAGCAGCTTTGTGGACACACCTACCTAAAGCACACTCCTTATCCCACCAAGGCACAGATCACCTACAAATCTTTCCAGACCGTGGAATTAAGGAAAGGCCAGCCTGATATACAGTAGTTGTGAAATACTGTTCTGCATCATCAGCCCTTTGAATGTGGGGAACACTACAGTCGAGACTACAGTGTTCTGCAAACTCTCCCCAGTCAGCCGAACCCAAACACAAGGGAGGGAGACATTTCACCAGTACAGAGTTGCATGCTTTATTCACAATAGGGTAATGATCAATACCATTCAAGTAAAACAAAATCTCACATGAAAAGTTCAGCGAAGAATCATGGGATACCAATGTAAGACCAATAACAGATAAAATACAAGTTCGAAAATACGTCAGGTCTCCCGTGCTCAGTGGAACCTGATCCAAATCCTCAGCCAAAGATGCCATGAGATCACTAAAAGCATCACATTTACTTTCACCCCACACAGCATGACGCCCATTTACCTTGCCTAGAACAAATGGCCAAGAAAGCTGACGAATGAAGTAGTCAAGGCACAGAGGGGGGTGGAGGGGGGGGGATAAATACAGAAAACAGAAGATGTAACTCCTCCCCAGGTGTAATTGAACAGCCACAGCCTGAAGGAGAGACCAGACGGTACAGCAAAGCAGAGGACAGACACCTCGAGTACCAGAGTCCATAATAGCTGGTGAGCGGATAACTGTATATCCTCTTAGAACATGAAGAGTCTTGTTTCTGACAATTGTCTCCTGAAGGCAAACACAGAAGATAAAACTCACACAAGAGCAGTTGAAGTTCCTCCCAGTTTGCTGAAATACCTGAACAGTTCCACTGTGGAGCAGCAATTAAAGGACGAGGCATGGCAGGTTATCTTCACACAAATGATAACAGAATTTTGCTGCAGCTTCTAAAGAATGTCATGAAAGATGGGTTACATACTCTGCAGCTACACTTAACCCTCCAAAACCCTGAGTTGCTGCAGGTGGAATTTTGTGAGCAAGGTTCTTAGCTCACTAACATTCATCTATCAGGTCATAGTTCCAAGAATCATAGGACGCAATCTGGGGTTCTAAAATGCACCAAACTGTCATCCCAGGGTGACAATGATTTCTACTGGGTTAAAGTTAGAAATCCCGTACGAAGTCTGTTTAAATTTTTAGTTAAATGAAAAACAAAAGCATTCTGGGGCCATATGCTAATCACCGGCCAAATATATTGGCTAAGGTACAAGCTACCTACAAACCAAATTTTAAGAAAATATCTCTATCTATTCCTGAGATATTGGCCAAAATGCAGTTTGGTGTATGTTGGATGGTACTCAGGCGTCTTTGATCAAATCCTAACGAAAAGTTAATCACTTCTGCCCATTCACATAATTGTTATTTCTTCGTGGTTTGGTGAAAATTCTTCCACAACTTTCAGGAACACACACACACACACACACACACACACACACGTGTGACACCGGCGCTCCGTACCAAATCATCACGGCCAGTGGCATTACCTAAATAGTATCTTTGTATGAGTCAAGCTCAGTACCAGGTTAGACTAAATGATTGTTCATTATAAAAAGGAAAAAAATAATAAGTTTCAACAAGACTTGTAAAAACAGGAAATAGAACCAAGACGAAAGAATACGCTGAGTCATCTCTGAGGTTTGTTTACAACAGGACGGAGATTGTAAGTATATGCTTTGCACTTTAAGTATTGCAAAATGGATACATACTTCAGTAAAACAAATTTGGAAAAGAAAAGGGATAAAGGTAAAAAGCAAAATGATGATTTCTACCAAGAACTGGTTGAAGTAGAGACCCACAATAGACTGGTTGAACGTGTAAACAAACTAGAAATGGCTTTCAAAAATGAAATTGATGAAATAAAGAAGCAGATGCACTTGCAAAAGGAAGAAATAGAAAAACTAGGAAGGGAGGCCAATAAGAAAGACACAACCATCAGTGAACTAACCGTGGAATTGAGTACACTTAGGAAGAAAATTAGTGAAATGGCAAGTACAGTAGTCAATCACGAGAGTGTTATGGAAGAGTTCAAAAATGACACAGAGACAATTAGGCAAGTTAGCAGTCTTATTGACCAGAGCAGTGATATTGAGGAGAAGATAACACAAGTAAATGAAGTTGTGCAAAGCTACAAAAATGATGTAGAAACCACGTATGCAGAAATGGTGAAAGTAAAGAAAGACTTAGAAACAAGGGTGGAGGAAAAAAGCATTAAAAAGGAGGTGAAAAGAATAATCCAAAACAATCCAAAGTTAGTCAGAGATTCAGTAGAGATAAACAAATCAATAGTAATCACTGGTATAGAAGAGGATGAAGTTAAAAACAAGATCACAAGAGACAAAAAGGAGATGGCAAATGTAATGAGCTTACTGAAACAAGTATCAGAGGAAATCTGTAGTAAAGTCATAGAGGAACACAAAAGGTTAGGGAAATACGAGAGAAGCAAGACAAGACCTCTAAAGATGACTTTCCAGAGTGTAAACACTGTGGAAGAGATACTAAAAAATGCAAAGAATCTTAAGGAAAAAGAGGAGTTCAAAAATGTATGGATAAAAAAATGCCTAACACAAGAGGAACTGGAATTACTGAAAGAGAAAAGGGAGGAAGCAAAAACAAAAAATGAGGGAAGATCAGAAGAGGACAAGAATTTTTTTTTACAAAGTAATAGGATTACAGGTACGAAAGTAGTACACAAACAGGATGGAAGAAAAAGGAGGAAGGTAGTAGAACCATGTCATGACAAGTATATAAACAAGATGATAAAGTTGATGTACTCAAATGTGGACGGAATGGTATCTAAATTACTAGAGATGAATGATTATGTCAGAGAAAATGAACCACAAATAATATGCCTAACTGAAACAAAATTAAAACCAAGGATATCAAATGACATACTAAACTTAGAGGAATACAATATATGGAGAAGAGACAGATATTTAAAAAAAGGAGGAGGAATTATAATATTAACTAAGAAAAATCTAAAAGTCAAGGAAATAAAACTAGATATACCATCACAAGTAGAACTGATTGCAGTAGAGATCGACACATCTGAAGGTAAAGTAATTGTAGCCAATTTGTACATGCCACCCAGATCAAACACATGGGAAGGAGACGAACATGAAGACCTGGCAGAGAGTACAATTCAGAGTGTAAGATCATTGCTACATAAAATGGAAGAGAAATCGGAAAGAATTATACTAACTGGGGACTTCAATACAAATATAAATTGGAATACTCTAGATATAAATAGCCAAGAAAGCTGTTGGGACCAAAAGCTCTTGGATCTCGTACAAGAGTTTTTCTTAATGCAACATGTGAGGGAAACCACTAGAAAAAGAGGACTTGATGTACCTTCAGTGCTAGATCTAATATTTACAAGGCAAGAAAATGATACTGACAGTTTAATATATCACCCTCCACTCGGCAAAAGCGATCATGCAGTACTAAACTATAACTTCAGGATAGCATATGACATAGTAAACAGCAATGATAGTTACAAAAAGAGCCTAAACTATAAAAAGGGAAATTATCAAGACCTAAAGAAGTATTTCTTAGAAGTTGATTGGGAAAATGAGCTTAGAGGACAAGATTTAAATGCTGTATATAAAAAATTTTGTGAATTTTATGAAATAGGAGTCCAGAAGTACATCCCACAGCACAAAGAAGCAGATAAGAAAATACAGAAATGGTTCAATACAGAATGTAAAAAATCAAAAGAAAGAAGAGATCTGTTGTGGAATAGATACAGAAGACACAATAGTGAAAGGGCGTACAATAATTACAAACAGGCAAGAAACGACTATACAAGAATAAGGAGGGAAGCCCAAAAACAGTTTGAGGAGGATATAATAAATAAAAGTAGTGATCAACCAAAGCTGTTTTACAGCTATATCAGAAGCAAAACTAAAGTAAAAGATATAATACAATCCATTACGGACGAGGGAATCACTTATACACAAGAGAAAGATATTTGTGAAGCACTAAATAAGAATTTCCAATTAGTTTTTACAGAAGAAAAAAATTTTGAGAGGGACTGTGTGGAACACACATGTCCACACATACTACCAGATATACAAATAGCAGAAAAAGTAATACAGGAGGAGTTAAGTAGATTAGACAGAGGAAAAGCAAGTGGTCCTGATGAAATTTCATGTTGGGTATTACGAGAATGTGTAAAGGAGTTATGTAAACCATTATTTTTAATTTTCAAGAAATCCTTGAGTCAAGGTAAACTACCTGATATTTGGAAAAAAACAAATATTGTCCCCTTATTCATGAAAGGAAATAGACAAAATCCACTCAACTACCGACCAGTATCACTGACCAGTGTTGTAAGCAAGGTATTAGAAAAACTTGTAAGAAAAGCTTGGGTAAATCATCTAGAAGAACACAGTATGATAACAGAAAGACAGTTTGGTTTCAGAAAAGGAAAATCATGTGTTACTAATCTGTTGAGCTACTATGACAGAGTAACAAACACAATACAGGAAAGGGAAGGATGGGTGGACAGTATCTATTTAGATTTCAAGAAAGCTTTTGACACAGTACCACGCCAAAGACTTTTATGGAAACTGTACCATCAAGGAGGAATTCGAGGCAAACTGTTTTGTTGGATGCAAGACTCTCATAAAAAGAGAAATGAGGACAGTACTAAGAGGAAACTACTCATCATGGAAAGAAGTGACTAGTGGAGTACCACAGGGTTCAGTGCTGGCACCAATCATGTTTTTAGTGTATATAAATGATATAAACAGTAACACTGGAAATGAGAGCTATCTGAATATGTTTGCAGATGATGCAAAAATACAAAGGAGAATTACTAACACAGACTCTTGTAAAGAGCTACAAGAAGAATTAAATAAACTTCATGAATGGAGTAGTACATGGCAAATGGAATTCAATGTGGACAAGTGTCATGTAATCAAGTTTGGTAAAAGTGGAAAAAGACCTGATTGGGATTATAAGTTAGGAAATAAAACCCTATATACATCAGAAAGAGAGAAAGACCTAGGTGTGATTATCAATAACAGACTATCTCCGGCTGAACACATCAGCGAGAAGGTACGGAACATGTATACACTGCTTGCAAATATGAGAATAGCATTCACATACATAAATGAAGACATGCTAAGAAGGATAATAACATCATTCATTAGACCAACCCTGGAATATGCATCAGTAGTCTGGAGTCATCTCAAAAAGCACATAGACAAGATTGAAAAAGTTCAAAGGGCCGCTACAAGATGGATACCGAGCTTAAGGGACCTAAGCTACGAAGAAAGACTAAATAAACTGAATCTACCAACACTACAGGAGAGAAGGAAAAGAGGTGACATGATAATGCTATATAAATGCATATCAGGAAAGGATAAAATAGACATAAATGATTACTTAACATACGGAGAAGCATCAGCAAGAGGACACTGCAAAAAACTGCATAAGAAGAGAGGTGATAAAGACGTAAGGAAATTCAGTTTCCCAAACAGAGCAATTGATCAATGGAATGCACTACCGAATGAATTAGTGTGTGCCAAAACAATTCACAAATTTAAGGATATGTACAATAAATATGGTTTAAGACACGGGACAGTACGAGCTTGACTCATTCCTGTAAAGATACAATTAGGTAAGAACACACACACACACACACACACACACACACACACACACACACACACACACACACACACACACACTTGATTTACTTCCAAAGGAAGTATATCAAGTAGTCAGAGCCTTGAGGAGTTGCTGCGTTAGCAGACGACAGACACTGTCGGGTAAACAGACGAGGCGTGAGTAAATTCCCACACTGACCAAACGGAGATGCTGAAGTGTAAGTGGAAATTATATTTCTATAAGATGGTGTACTTTCAAGAAGTGCAACTAGGTAAGAGGAAGGGAAACAGTAAAAAACAAAATGATGACTACAGAGACCTGGTGGAACTGGTTACATTTAATAAATAAGCAGAGAAAGTGAACAGATTGGAAGAAACTTTCAAACTGGAATTGGATGAAATATGGAAGGAACTGTACCAACAAAAGGAGAAAAATGAGGAACTGGTAAAGGAATTTAACAGAAAAGATGCAACAAAAGTGAGCTGCAAGATGAGGTAGATATTCTGGGGAAGAAAATGAACGAAATGGGAAATACAGTAGTCACCCATGAAAGAGTTTTGAAGGAGTACAATTTTGATAAAGACATAATTAGAGATGTAGGTGATCTAATAGAGCAAAGTAGGGACATTAATGAGAAGATAACTCTGGTAAATGAAATGATGAGAAACTACACAGAGGAAGTAAAATAATACATGGGGAGAAGTAGCCAAAATAAGTCAAGATCTAAAAAACAAGGCTGAAGCAAAAGACATGACAAGAGTAGTGAAAGACAACATAAGGAAGAACCCAAGGCTGATAAAGGAAACAGCTGGGATTAACAGATCTATAGCCATCACTGGTAAAGGTGAAGAAGAAATATGGAATTGAATCACCAGAGATAACAAAGAGGTGGTAAATATAATGGGCATATTGAAAGTAGTATCAAATGTAATCTGTGAGAAAGATGTAGAGAAATTTAAGAGATTAGGGAAATATGAGAGAAACAGGTCAAGGCCCCTGAAAGTGACCTTCCAAAGTGTGAACACTGTAGAAGAGGTATCAAAAAATGCTGTCAAACTTAAGGAATCAGAGGAGTACAAAGAAGTGTGGATAAAAAGGTGCCCAACTCAAGAGGAATGGGGATTACTAAAGGAATAGAGAGAATAAGATCAAATGAAGTGGGAAGTATTTTTTTTTAAGAAGTAAGATTCCAAGTAAAAAAATGGCACATAAACAGCAGGAACTAAATAAGAGGAAGATAGTAGACTCAACCAATGTCAAATATGTGAACACTACAGCTAACTATGCTCTCCAGTCTTTCAAACGCAGTGTGTCCAGGCATCTCGAAATGATCGGATCTTGAATTTGGCTCTCTCTTGTATATTGTTTTTTTCTTGGAAGGAACAATAATTGCGGGCTCGCGGCCTTTGGTTCCTTCTTCCTCAAGAAAAAAAAAAACTCAAGAAGCCTTGGACCAGGACTGACCAAAAGGTGATGACTAATAACCGAACCAGTGAGCTCTATGGTATCGAGAGGCTTTCTCGTGGGTAGCACCACGTAGTTTGTGTAACCGCCGCCAAGGCCCCAGGGCGGCACTGATGTTGTTTATTTACACCACCGACACCCACGTCTTTTGAAATCAACTGATGAATTTGGAAAACATAGTGCCATGGCCCACTGCTTGGGTTACGTAAGCAACAGTGAAACAGAAACAGCAAGCAAAGAACAGAGATGCAATTACATTACCACTGTTGACGTGACGAGTGCATGTGTTTCCATGGGCAAGCCATAGTTACACGCTCGCTGCGGAAATAACCTCTCCATATTATAGAGCTCAGGGGAATGAACAAAGGACATGGTACAGATAGCGAAATGGAATGTAAGGGGTGCAAATGATGAGGTGAAAGAGAGAGAAAGATTGTCCATGTGCTTGAAGGTGCAAAAGTAGATGTATGTGGATAAACTGAAACTAAATGGGGAGGAGAGAGTGTGAGAGAATGGGAGTATGGACGGGGTACATGTGTGAGAGTAAGTGAGAATGAGAGGGCAAAAGAAGGAGTGTGTATTGTTGTGAGTAACAGATGGAAGGAGAATATAGGTGAGCATGGATCAGTTGCCACAAGGATTGTGTGGGTAAGACTGAAAGTTGGACTACAAATGTGGGCGATTGTGTGCGTGTATGTGCCAAAGCAAGATCGTACAAGCAGAGTGAGCAAAGAGTTCTGGACAAATGTGGATGTGTGCATGGAAAAGTTTGAAAGGAATGAGAGAGTGTTTTTGATTGGTGATATGAATGATAAAGTAGGGAATATAAAGGTGGATGGAGTAGTTGGTGATTGGGATGTGCCAGCAGAGATGGATGAGAATGGCAGTGCTTTAGTGGACATTTGTGCCAGGAGGGGGTTGGTGGTAGTCATTACCCTCTTCAGACACAAAATGATCCATAGGTATATGTGGCGAGTGATGAGAAGGGTGGGTGGTGAACTGAATGAGTGGAAGGAAATACTTGATTATATGTGTGTGGATGATAGGATAAGAAGGTGTGTAATGGATGCAAGAGCATATAGAGGTTGGTGGAGTTTCTGACCACCACTTGGTGCTGGTGAAAATCAAGGTCCAAATGAAATGAAGTAGAAGAAGGGAAAGACAGGAGGAAGTAGTGCATACATAGAGGCTGGAAAGGTTACAAGAGGATGGAAGAAATGCATAATATAAGAGAGAAGTGGAGGAGCGATTGGGTAAATATGAATAATTGGTGAAGATGAGGGATGTGGAAGGTGTGTGCGAGATAATCTCAGAAGAAATCTGTGCAGCATGTGAGGTGGTGTGTAGGGTGAAGAGAAGTTGAAAGGGGGTGCAGGGAACAGCATGGTAGAAATAATAGGTGAGACAGGCTGTGGCACAAAAGATGATTCTGTATAGTGAGTGGATGAGAAATAGGGGCGTTGAAGAAGTTGAGAGACTGAAGAGAGAGTTATATGTCGAGAGGAAGAGTGAGTCGAAAAGATTAGTGAGAGAGAATAAGAAAAGAGTGGATGAGGAATTTGGAAAGAATTTAAGTATACAGTGGAGGGAATGTAAGAAAATGTTCTAGAAGGAGGTAGAGACAGTAAGACAGGGTGTCAAAGAAGTTAGTCGGGGAGTGAAAGATAAAAGTGGTAGATTACTAGTGGAGAAGGGAGAAAAGGTAAGCAGATGGAGAGAACACTTTAAGGAATTTTTGGATACACTTTAAGGAATTTTTGGATATAGAGAATGAAAGTAATGCAAGAATAATTGGCTGGGGAATGGCTGGAAGACGGAGGGATGTGAGATGAGAAGAAATCAGAAGGTTGGAAGTTATGGAAGCAATGAATAAAGTCAAAACGGGGAATGCCCCAGGAATTGATAAAGCGTGTGGTGAAATGCTAAAGCATGGGGGAGAGATAGTAGTAGAATGGATGTGGAAGATGTGCAGATTGGCTTGGGAGGAAGGTAGAGTCCTAGAGGATTGGAAGTCAGGTATAATTATTGCCCTGTGCAAAGGAAAAATGGAAAAAGAAGTGTGTGGTAATCATAGTAGTATCTGTCTTCTTAGTGAAATAGGAAAAATATATGGTAGGATACTTATTAACAGAGGGAAATAAGAGAGGAATTAGTTGGAGAAGAACAGGGAGGTTTTAGGAAGGGAAGAGGTTGTGTAGATTAGATATTCATCTTTAGATCTTTAGCGTAAAATTCTCTAGAGAAGGGAAAGAAGTTGTATGCGGCCTTCACGGATTTGGAGAAAGCATATGACAGGGTGGATAGTCAAGGATTGTGGAAAGTGTTAAGAATATATGGAGTAAATGCGAATTTGCTGAAGGACGTGACGAGTATGTATGAGGGTGCTAAGGCTGCAGTGCGTGTGGATAGCGAACTGAGTGAATTTTTCTATTTGAAGGTTGGATTGAAACAGCGATGTGTCATGTCTCCTTGGTTGTTCAGTCTGTACACGGATGGGTTATAAAAGAGATACAAGGTAGGGCAGTAGGTACTGAAGCGGCCCTAATGAGAGAGGGCAGTGTTTGGAAACTCCCTGTACTGTTGTTTGCAGATGATACTGTGTTGTTAAGTGAAGACGAAGGGGATCTGCAAGGCATTGTGGATGACTTTGGGAGAGAGTGTAAGAAACGGAATATAAAGGTGAATGTAGGGATGGGTAGTGTTATGGTTTTCGAGAGAAGTGAAGTCAGTGAATGTACAGTGAGGCTGGATGAGGAAGAAATGGAAAATGTGAGTATGTTTAAGTACTAGAGGAGTGCGATCTGTAAGGACTGAAGTTTTTTTTTTTTTTTTTTTTTATGTGCCCGACTCTGGGCATAGGCTTCACAGCCTGCTATCAAGGCCCAGCAGTCCTCCTACATACCATACACCTCTACATGTCACCACTTCGGTGCTAACACCCACCGTCCATATAGAATACATGCTAGGGCTGTCTCATACAGGACTGGTGTATTGGTATTAGCAGGGGTATTTTTACGACATGTTGGCGGGTCTTCTGGTAGATCAGTAAAGCCTGATTTAATGAAATTCAAATCCTTAAGCTGTTCCCTACCCCAGCGGGGATTTGAACCTGGGTCCGTTAGGACTTCAGGCCACCTCTCTACCGACTGAGCCACCGCCTCCCCCCCCACACTGCCACAGGAGGAAGGGTGAAGTGCTCGAAAAGGTACAACGAGGAAGAAAGGTTGCTTGTTCCTTGAGAGCAGTGATAAGAAACAAGGAAGAGAGCATGGAAGTGAAAAAGTTACTACATGACAGTAACGTGATACCAAGACTAACGCATGGAAGTAAAGCTAGGACCTTGTTGGAGGGACAGAAGTCAAGAGTGAGAGGAATGGAAATGAGTTAAGAGGCGCATGTGGAGTCACATGGAAAGACAGACTGACGAATCAGGAAGAGAAGGAGCATTGTGGTGTTGTCATGTGGAGAGGATGAAGAGCGAGAGACTGACGAGGAGGGTGTATGTGGGTGATGTGGAGGTAGAGAGAGGGAGGGGGATGCCAAGGATGATATGGAGGGATGGAGTGGGGATGTTTATGAGAGAGGGGGTTGTGAGCTGGGAGCGGGGCACTGAAATAGTGTTGGACAGAGTGACATGGGGTCGATTTGTTTGTGGCCACCCCTCACCGCAGTAAGGCGTCTGGCAATAGATAGATGGAATATACTCAAATGTAGAAGGAATGGTATCCAATTTTTTAGAGATAAAAGACTATATAAATGAGCCTCATATTATTTATCTAACAGAAACAAAATTAAACTGAAGGATATCAAACAACTCTTTAAATGTGGATGAGTACAGTATTTGGCGAGGACACAGAAAAAAAAAAAAAAGGAGGAATTACGATAATAACAGAAAATACTCTATGTAAAAGAGACAGAAACAGACATACCCTCACAAGTAGAATTAGTTGCAGTAGAGATTAGTACATCAGAAGGGAAAATAATTGGTGCAAATTTATATATGCCACCCAAGACAAACACATAGGATAGAGGTGAATATTGTTACGTCCCAGTCCCCATACTGCCACAGGCTCCAACAGCACTAGTAGGCTACAGTATAGGAAGGACGTTGCCCAGCGAGTTGTTCTTCCTATGGTCAGCCTTTAAGTGTGCAGTGCACAAGATCAGCTGAGGTGAAATTGTTATGCGGGGTGTTTTTAGTCCGACCTCTCGTCCAAAAAACGCCCGCAACTGAGCGGGGTCCTCTTTCCGGACCGAAAATAAAGCACCGACAAAGGAACAGGGCATAAAAACTCGGCAGTACACCTTCACACATCTCTTGCACTAATTCAATACAATTTACACTATAAAAACAGAGAGACACTAGATATGGTATGAACAGGAAGACAGAGCGGGTTTACTAACACACACTATACACACAAGAATGTCAAGGGCAGAATTCATACATATATTATAGGTTGGTAATCATTAGAACATGGCATCGGTATTATGAACAGTGAATAATTGTCATTTGGTGTTGTGGGCAAGATGCACAATATATAGTTGGAACAATGGGTCTGGTTTGCTTATATTTGCATATATTTGTTCTAGCACACGGCACGTCATCAGGGATTGTCTTTGCCTCGGCGACACTGTTGTACTGGTTTTCCTGTCTTTTTACCACTGTGAGAGTTTCTTCAAATTTAGTCCTGATTTACTGCCTTGAGATTCGTCACTATGGTGCATTACTTCACGTTAACTTCAGGACTGTTTCACTGTCACCTTTGTCACTGTCTCTGAGGGTTGCACTTATATGTTACAGACGATACGCATTGAGGTCGCCACTAATACCCGGCACCTGGGTTAGCGGAGGTGGCGCCTGGGCGCGGGAGGGGGCCCTCCAGGGGAACCCTCCTGCAGGAGACAGGGGATCGCCTGCAGGGGCGTCGTCTCCCGGACTTCCTTCGTCTGGGGGTTGCAGGGAGGCCCTTCACTCTGGGGGCCTCGACCTGGTGAGTGGCTCTCGTGTAGGGGCCTCGTCGGTGAGGTGCAGGGAGGCCCACTGGTCTGGGGGCCTCGACCTGGTAGGTGGCATTGGGGCTGGGGCCAAACAACTCCAGGAGCTGGGCCTGTTGCCTCTTCCTCCTGGCAGAGGGCCGTGGGGAAGTGGGACCCAGACGGCCCTGCTCAGGGGCCTGCTGACCGGCACTAGAGGTCCGGGTGCTGCGGTCGCCTGTAGGGCAAGGCGCCGTCAGGAGGGAACTGTGGCACCTCTTCTGTGGGGTGTCCGTCAGGGGCCGGGGTCTTCCAGGGGTTGGCTGCAGGACTGGAACAGGACCACTCCACCACTCTAGGAACAACAGCACCTCCAGGGAACCACACCTGGAGGAAGAGAGAATAGGGCATCCCATGCAGCCGAGAGGTAGGGGGCCGGCTGCGCAAGGGACCTTCCCCTCCGGAAGAACCCTAGAAACTGCAGATGAAGGGCATACGATGGCTGCTCCTTCCCCTACACGTACGATGGCCATGTTGGGGGTTCCACAGCTCCTGAGGGCAGCAGCTGAAGGCCGTATGATGGCCGCTCCTCCTCCCACACGTACGATGGCCGTGTTGGCGGTGCTGCTCCTGAAGGAGTAAGAGGCAGATGAGGGGCGTACGATGGCCGCTTACTCCCTGGCATGTACAATGGCCTTATCCATGGTTCTGCCTGCCTGACAGGAAGTAATTGAAGGGCGTACGATGGCCGCTCCTTCCCCCACACGTACGATGGGCGTGTTGGCGGTGTTACTCCCGTAGGAGGAGGAGGACGTGGGTGAGGGGCGTACGATGGCCGCTCCCTCCCCGACACGTACAATGGCCGTGTTTGCGGTTCCACTTCTCCTTCCTTTGCCTGTTGGTGTGCGCTCAATAGCTACTCCACCGAGGCCGTCTCCAGATAGGTCTGTAACCAAAGGGCATTCGATGGCCGCTCCTTCCCCCACACGTACGATGGCCATGTTGGCGGTGTTACAGGAGGAAACAACAGAGGGGCGTACGATGGCCGCTCCCTCCCCGGTACGTACAATGGCCATATCCACGGTGTTGTTTGGGACTGTTTCTGGAGCAGTCCCACCCCGAATCTGGTGAAGGCTGCCCTGCTTGCAGGGTCGTTCCCTCTTCCCACATGGTCGCTGTTGGGTCGGTTCCACAAAAGAGGGATTGAAGGTGGAGGCGCCCCGGTGCCCTTCTTGCTCCGGTTCAGGCTTACCTTGCCCTGGCCTGCCGTGGTGTCCTCCTGGGGTGGTGGTGGGGCTGCGAGTCGGAAGTGGGGTTGGGGGTGGTGGGGTGGTTGGTCCGGCAGCTGTGGAGGTGTGTATTATACCACCCTCCGCGGTCAAGAAGTCACGGCCCGGTGACTGGAGGTGGTAGGTGGTGGTTGTGGACGTCTGGTGAGCCGGTTGAATGTGCTGGAGGAGGATGGTCCAGTGGTACATGGTGGTGTTTGGCTCCTGGTGGGGCTTGAGGGTGAGCCAGAGCAGGAAAGGACATCGGCATTGGTGTGTATTTTCCCGGGCTGGTAAGATATTTCGAAATCGAATTCCTCCAGAGCCTCTCGCCAACGAATGAGTTGGGTGTTGGTGGTGTTAGACTGTTGTAGCCATTGAAGTGATTGGTGATCTGTAATAATGGCTACGTGGGTGCCGGAGATGTATGAATGGAAATAGTCCAATGCCCAGACGATGCCAAGGCACTCCCGCTTGGTTGGAGCGTAATTCCATTCGGCCTGATTGAGGGTGCAGCTGGCATAGGCAATGATGTGTTCTCGGCCATTTTGTACCTGAGCGAGTACAGTTCCTATGGCAATGAGGGAGACGTCGGTGTAAAGACGGAAGGGGAGGTTGTAGTCCAGGAAAGCTACAATGGGGGCTGATATGAGTTTTGATTTGAGGGTGGTGAATGCTGTTTTCCTCACATCCGTCCAGATGAATGGTTCGCCCTTTTTTGTGAGGTCATGCAGGGGTTTAGCGATGTCCGCAAAGCCTTTGACGAAACGCCGGTAGTAGGAAGTTAGGCCTAGGAAACCCTTCATTTCGTGAACATCTCTGGGTAGAGGGAGGTTGGCTATGGGCGGAGTTTGTCGGGATCGGGAGATATGCCCTCAGCTCCGATCACGTGCCCTAGGAAGGAGATGGATCTCTCGGCTAGGATGCATTTGGATGGTTTTAGTTTAAGTCCGGCCTGGTGTATACGTAGGAAGACTTGTTTGAGGCGGTGGAGGTGGTCTGCCCAGGTACGGCTGAATACTATGACGTCGTCAAGATACGGCAGGCAGATCTCCCAGGTAAGGACGCTCAGGACCGACTCCATGAGATGGGAGAATGTAGCTGGGGCATTGTTTGCCGTTTGAGGTTTAGAAGGCCGTTTTTTGTTTGTCTTCCAGGTGGACGAGGACCTGCAAGTAACCCGATTGCAGGTCGAGGGTGGAAAACCATGATGAGCCGTGTAATGAGTCGAGGGAATAGTCAATTTGGGGTAGGGGTGTGGCGTCCTTGGTGGTAACATCATTGAGCTTGCAGTAGTCCACACAGAACTGCATGGTGCCATCCTTTTTTCTAACCAGCACGACTGGGGGGACCATGGGCTGGTGGAGTTAGAAATAACCCCGGCATTGAGCATGTCCTGGACCTGCCGGTCTTCCTCTGCTCGCTGGTTGGTGTTTTTGCAGCGTGAGGGTTGACGGATGGGTGGGCCAGTGGTGTGGATCTCGTGATTGAGATAGGTAGTGTGGCCGATGTCTGTTGGGCCTGATGAAAAAAGGTCTTGAAAATCCAGGAGTAACTGTCGGAGGCTGTTAGCTTGGGTGGTGGAGAGGTGGGAAGGTAGAGTAGGTAGAATGGGAGGGGTGGAGGGAGGTGATTCGTGGGGTTCTGCTTCCTCCATGTCGCCTACGATCAAACCTCGTGGTAGGGGTAAGTGGTGTGGCAGCAATGTTTGCAATACGGACTGCACGGACATGGGGGGGGGGGGAAAGTTGGGGATACTAAACAGGATGAGAGGGGTCCGGTGGGTAGGGCTGGGGAGAAGAGGATGGAGGTACTGGAGGGTCGGTTGAGTTGTAACCAAGGCTCATGGTGGGGTGGAATGATGATAGCTGAATCAATGGTGGCGGGAAAAGTTGGAGGTGAAGGTGGAATAGGTGAGGGAGAGGGTGAGGAGTGGGGGTGAGGAGGTTAGACGTGGGGTGACGGGGTTGGTGGGTTGCATGTGCAGAGTGGATGGGGGGGATGAGTGGTGGGTGATGATGGTGTGTGTGTGGGGCGTGAAGGGTTATGTTGTTGTTGTTTTTTTTTGGGGGGGGTGTTGGGGACTGGATAGAAATGGAGGCGGTGGCGTAGAAGGTCCAGCCCCACGTACCCGTCGTATGCATGGCAGGTAGAGTCAAAGACGATGAAGGGGTGTGTGGTGGAAGCATGTTGGTGAGTTTCAGTCCGCAGGGCCCGTGTTTCACCATGGATAGGCAGGGGACCATCGCTTGCATCTACGAGGTTGGCTGAGATGGAGAGGAGGGGGGCCAAAGGCGGAGCTGTGGCAGGAGTAAAAGTGTGAGTACAAGCATGACCTGGCAGGTCCCATGTCCACCAGTAGCCTTGCCCTGACCCCATTCAGGCGTATTTTGACGTAGACTGGGGGTCTGTACTTGTGTGAAGTGGCCCCTGCCACCGTGGGGAGGTGGGGGGGGCGGACCTAAAAATCCATCTGCTGAGTGTGGTCTTCCTCGTCAGGTTCCTCATCGCCTGGCTCTGTGTATATTATGAGTGGAATGTCATCTTGTGAGGCATCATCTGCCACGGAGGATACCTGTCGGCGCCCTTGTGTGAAGGGCCTGCGTCGGCTAGCTTTCAGTTGTTTCCTGATGTTGTGCAGGGGGCAAGTGCGACTGCAGGCCGTAAATTCCCAGGGGTTGATTGAAATGAGATTGTGGTTTTCCCTGGGGTGGGCCCTGGGGACGGTGAAGGATGGTTCCATGGTAACTTGGGTAGGTGGTGGGTGGTGGAGCCACTGTGGTGGGGAATTTGCTTACAGCGTGGATAGGCTGGGGCATGGGGCAGGAGGCGAGGAGGAGTCGTAAGAGTTGTAGATCTCGATCCATATTGCCAGAAGGATCATGGATAGTAAAATGCTCCCTGACTGTGCTTGGGAGGATTCTCAGCAGGATATTAAATGTGTGCTGATCCCAAGTGGCTGCAGTTGCTTCGGGATAGGCGGCGGCGACAAGTCGCCGTCCCTTGACGAGAGTGTCGTCTAGGCTACCGTCATAGGTGAGGGCGTCGAGTTGTGACAGGGCGACAACTGTGCCAAGTGAAGGCGTGGTGGCCTGTTTCACGATGTGTGAGAATTGATCCCATGTTAATTCTGGGACGATTTTTGAGGCAACGCTTGCAATTATTTTGCCCAGGTTGGGTAGTGTGACTGCTATTTTCTCTCTGTCAGTGTCAAACCCGATATCTAAGAGAGGTTTAACCATATCCAAGTAGAAATCAATGTCATATTGTTCGGGATTGAACTTTGACAATTGGATGTGAGGTTTGCCTGCCATTGTGCAAGTTTCCCTTAATGTGTTCCTCTGTGCTTTAATCGGATCCAGAACCACCACTGGCCACCAGTGTTATGCGGGGTGTTTTTAGTCCAACCTCTCATCCTAAAAACGCCCACGGCTGAGCAGGGTCCTCTTTCCGGGCCGGAAATAAAGCACCAACAAAGGAACAGGGCATAAAAACTTGGCAGTACACCTTAACACATCTATTGCACTAATTCAATACAACTTACAATATAAGAACAGAGAGACACTGGATATGGTATGAATAGGACGACAGAGCGGGTTTACTAAAAAACACTATACACACAAGAATGTCAAGGGCAGAATTCATATATATATTATAGGTTGGTAATTATTAGAACATGGCATCAGTATTATGAACAGTGAATAATTGTCATTTGGTGTTGTGGGCAAGATGCACAATATATAGTTGGAACAACGGGTCTAGTTGGCTTATATTTGCACATATTTGTTCTAGCACACGGCACGTCATCAGGGATTGTCACTTTGCCGCGGCAACACTGTTGTACTGGTTTTCCTGTCTTTTTACCACTGTGAAAGTTTCTTCACATTTAGTCACTCTATATATATGTTCTCTGACCCTGATTTACTGCCTTGAGATTCGTCACTATAGTGCATTACTTCACGTTAACTTCCGCACTGTTTCACTGTCACCTTTGTCACTGTCTCTGAGGGTTGCACTTATATGTTACAGACGAGAAGCGTTGAGGTCGCCACTAATACCCGGCACCTGGGTTAGCAGAGGTGGCGCCCGGGCGTGGGAGGGGGCCCTCTAGGGGAACCCTCCTGCAGGAGACAGGGGATTGGCAGCAGGGGCGTCGTCTCCTGGACTTCCTTTGTCCGGGGGGTGCAGGGAGGCCCTTCACTCTGGGGGCCTCGACCTGGTGAATGGTCCTCGTGTAGGGGCCTCGTCGGTGGGGTGCAGGGAGGCCCGTCAGTCTGGGGGCCTCGAGCTGGTAGGTGGCCCTCTGGGCTGGGGCCAAACAACTCCAGGAGCCGGGCCTTTTGCCTCTTCCTCCTGGCGGAGGGCCGTGGGGGAGTGGGGCCCAGACGGCCCTGCTCAGGGGCCTGCTGACTGGCACTGGAGGTCCGGGTGCTGCGGTCGCCTATAGAGCAAGGTGCCGTCAGGAGGGAACTGCGGCACCTTTTCCGTGGGACATTTGTCAGGGGCCGGGGTCTTCCAGGGGTTGGCTGCAGGACTGGAACAGGATCACTCCACCACTCTAGGGAGTGAAAGAAGGACGTCCCACGCAGCCAAGAGGTAGGGGGTTGGCCGTGCAAGGCACCTTCCCCTCCAGGAGAACTCTAGGAACTGCAGATGAAGGGCGTACGATGGCCGCTCCTTCCCCCACATGTACAATGGCCGTGTTGGCGGTTCCACAGCTCCTGAGGGCAGCAGCTGAGGGGCGTACGATGGCCGCTTCTTCCCCCACACGTACGATGGCTGTGTTGGCGGTGCTGCTCCCGAAGGAGTAAGAGGCAGATGAGGGGCGTACGATGGCCGCTCCATCCCCGGCACATACGATGGCCTTGTCCGTGGTTCTGCCTGCCTGACAGGAAGCAATTGAAGGGGGTATGATGGCCGCTCCTTCCCCCACACATACGATGGGCGTGTTGGCCGTGTTACTCCCGTAGGAGGAGGAGGATTTGGGTGAGGGGCGTATGATGGCCGCTCCCTCCCCGACACGTACAATGGCCGTGTTCGCAGTTCCACTTCTCCTTCCTTTGCCTGTCGGTATGCGCTCAATAGCTACTCCACTGAGGCCGTCTCCAGATAGGTCTGTAACCGAAGGGCGTACGATGACCACTCCTTCCCCCACATGTACGATGGCCGTGTTGGTGGTGTTACAGGGGGAAACAACTGAAGGGCATACGATGGCCGCTTCCTCCTCGGTATGTACGATGGCCTTATCCGCGGTGTTGTTTGGAACTGTTTCTGGAGCAGTCCCACCCCAAACTTGGTGAAGGCTGCCCTGCTTGCAGGGTTGTTCCCTCTTCCCGCGTGGTCGCTGTTGGGTCGGTTCTGCGGAAGAGGGATTCAAGGTGGGGGCGCTCCAGCGCCCTTCTTGCTCCGGTTCAGGCTTACCTTGCCCTGGCCTGCCATGGTGTCCTCCTGGGGTGGTGGTGGGGCTGCGAGTCAGGAGTGGGGTGGTTGGTCCGGCGGCGGCGGAGGTGTGAATTTTAAAAATAAACACTGGCTTTGTAAAGTTCACTGTCTTTATTTTCCAAGTAATTCCACTTAATGCTTTTCATTTTCACTGTTCTCACAAGCACTTTACCGATTGCAGTTACACTTAATGTTTAAACACTTCACAGTTAGTACACTTAATGCTTGCTAACACTACACTTAGTACACCAGACTGAGAATAATTTTCACTGACAGTAATTACACTTAATACACTTCTCTGTCTTCTCAAATTCCAATGATATACAAACTTCAATATCCCGTCACTGTTTGCCACTGTTTTCACAAGTACCAAAAATGTACAACCTTCATTGACACTGACTGCCCTACTGTCAAACCAAAACCGACTGCACTTCACTCAAACTGAACTGAAACCCGACTAACCTTGTAATAATCTCTACATCATCTTATATAAGCTTGCATTTTTCTAGAAACGTCTACATTTTACGAGTATACTCTCGACGGGCAACAGTTGCCAACTTAGATACATTAAAACATGCAGAGTTGTCTCACATTACATAACACTCTAAATCATTAACCCTAGGACCTTAAACTACATAATTCATCAAGCAATCACTTAAATAAAACATTATAGAGAAAAAGAGCATAAAATAAATGATTGTTTAACATACGAAAAAACCACCCTCACACACAACAGGTAAACTGGCAACTCCAATGACTCGTACAGGAACTTACGGTACCAGAAACGTTTCGAAGGTACGAAACTACCTAAGTGGCATATCTCCCTTCATAACAATATGAAAATCTGGCAGAAAAGACAATTCAGAGTTTAAGAACCTTACTATACAGGATAGAGGAAAAATCTGAAAGAATAATACTAACGGGAGATTTTAACACAAATATAAACTGGAATACTCTAGATGTAAAGCCATGAAAGTTATTGAGATCAAAAGATTTAGGATCTTACACAGGAATTTTTTCTGACACAACATGTAAAGGAGAACATCAGAAAAGGAAGACCAGAACACCGTTCATTACTAGATCTCATAGCTAGTAGGCAAGAAAATGAAACTGACAATATAAGCTGTCACCTCCCTTTCAGTAAAAGTGACCATGCAGTACAAGATTACAATTTCAGGATAGTATTATGATATATTTTGAGGTAATAGAAATTACAAAAAGAGGCTAAACTACAAAAAGGGCAACTATCATGACCTGAAGAAGTACTTCAATGATACAGATTGGGAAACGGAGGTAAGAGGACAAAATATAAATGTTATACATAAAAATGTACCGTATGTGAATTTTACGAAACAGGAGTCCATAATTAAGAGGAGTAGACAGCTGCACCAAGAGAAGTAGACTGTAGCACCAGACAAGCAGGGCAGTACTCTCAAGGTGGATGAAGCTTCCGTTTCATCAGCCCTTGGGACTAGTTCCAGACCATCCCCCTTGCTGAACTTTTTCAGAGTTTCAGTAACACAGAGAGTGGGCCAGCATGCTCTCCAGTACAAGTTTCTCTAACTGTCAACACCAAACTACATCCACAGTTCACACTACACATCCTTTTCAAAATTTGAAAAAAAGAAAAGAAAAATGCCGGTATTCGAAGAAGCCTCGGAGTCCGGGGGGGGGTACCATAAATGCTCCCACCATCTGCCCCTCTCCCGGTGACAACTCAACGAGATGCCTGGAACCACTGTCTGACTAACTCCTTCTTCATTTGTGCAATAATCGTGGCCTTTCCTCTAACTTCCACTCTGTTGAGCACCACCTCTCCTCCTCTAAACCTCACCTTCTCTTCCTGACTGAGACTCAGCTGTCTGAGGTACCTGACAACATATCCTTTTCTGTATCCTCCTCCTTTCTCGATACTCATCTCAAAGCCAAAGATGGTTGTTGTGTATATGAATGCAACAACTTATCTTACTCTCGTGTTCCAGAACTTGATTCTTCTGAATTCTCTCTCTGTCTTCGGCTTTCCTGTCATTCTCTGACTAAATATATCTGCGCTGTTTACTTATGCTCTGATTCTGCTATAAAAAATTCTATGACTATCTTACTTCTACGATGGAACACATTCTGTCCATTTCTCCTTTCTCAGAAATCTCCATTCTAGGAGATTTCAATGTTCACCAGCACCTTTGGCTCTCCTCTCCTTTCGCTGATCCACCTGGTGAACAATCCTACATCTTTTCTATCCTTAATGACCTAGAGCAGCTCGTACAGCACACCACCTGTATCCCTGACAACTTAGGAGAGAGCACCAACATAACTGACCTCTTCCTTACGAGTAATCCTTCTGCTTATGCTGTTAATCCTTCCTCTCTGTTGGGCTCCTTCGATTACAACTTTATAACTTTAACCTGTCCTATTTCTCCAGTATGGCCTTTGGACCCTCCAAAGAAACGTCGATTGTGGTACTTTAGCGTTGTGGATTGCGAAGCCCTGAGGCAGTACTTCTTTGATATTCCCTGGAGTGATTATTGCTTTCATGGCCATGTACCCCTCACTACAATATGTCTACCCCCGATGTATATATGCCCCCCCCCAATGCATACATGTCTCCACTAAACTTGCTGACCTAGCACGCTTTCCCAGAGCCCAAGCCTGGGCAGAGGGCATTACTGCGTCAGTTCTGAGCAGACACTCAAGAAGGGCAGACTATTATTGCCAGAGCTCGTAATAAACTCCTTAACTAGCTGTTTGTACACGGAGTTTCTATCACCAAAGTATTGCAAGTTACATTTGGTGGCAGTGGTGGGATGGCGATGATGTCACAAGTTCAGGCGACGAATGGGAGTCCAGCTGAGGGTCAGATGATCACCAGCGAGATGGTGAGTGAAGAGAGCCAGCGATGACGTGGAGACATGCCCTGGGCAAGATGCCGGTGGCCGTAGTTGCCAGGCGGTGCGGGTGGGGCTGCTAGGGCAGGTTCTGCTTGGTCAGCAATGCGGAAGATGTGGGTGAGAAGGGGCAGTTGGGGTGTGGTGGGGTGAGCCGGGATGGTAATCATAAATTTATGAAGACAATGAGGATGGAAAGGCTGACACCTGATAGTTCCTTACTGAGTTTCAGTAGAATAGCAGCTGTTGAGAAGCGATGTGGCCCGCACGTCGGTGATGACATGTCAGGGAAGTTGCAGGAACCGTTCACTACGGAAGACGTAGGTGTCCCAAACATAAGGCAGGGAAAAGGCAGACGTGCGGCAGGTGTGGAGAATGCACAAGCAGGTGTAGGAATCACTCCCGTTGTGGCACTAAATCACAGTAGAGGCAAAATGAGGTCCAATACACCGCTGCTACCAAATTGTTTCAATAGCCTCGTGCTCCCCACTCAGGTTTATTTCAAAGATCTGAGGTGACGTATAATGGAGGTTTATTCCAGACAGAACTTCTATACCTGTGCTCTGTTAGATGTCTAGCCCCATATTGACTCACAGCGAGCAGCGGGGGTGGGAACCTTAGCTTAAGTCAGCAGTTTAGAGAAGTGTGCTGATTTCATCAATGGTACTGGTTACATATACATATATATATATAGATTTTAGGTGTACACAGTATGGGTACACTACCATCTGAGTGTACCTAGCGCATTACGGAGGTTATTCTCTCGGGCATGGAATCAAACATTCCCTTCTCATATCCTTTGACTAATGCAAGAAAGGCTTGGTTTAATCACACTTGTTCTAATGTTGTCCACAACAAGGAGAGGGCATATAAAAGTACCAGAGTCAACCCAACCCTGAATCACATCTTTTTTTATGTTTCTGCCCGGAATTGTGCTAAGTCTGTTCTTCGCTCTGCGAAAAGTAATTTCATCTGTATTAAATGCTCACAACTCTCCAACTCCAATTCTTCCTGCTCCTTCTGACACCTTGCCAAAAACCTTTCTAACAACTTTACCTCATCATCCTCTCCTCCTCTTTTCTACTCTGATAGCTCTGTAGCTATTTCTTCTACTGATAAAACAGATTTCTTTGTACAGACTTTCTCCTCTAATACCACCTTAGACGACTCTGATACTGTTCCTACATCACTTCCTCCCTCTGACTTCCTCAAGGCTGACATTAAAAAGACCTTCAGCTGATGTATTTTCTGCCATCAGTGCCCTCAATACTAACAAGGCATATGGGCCCGATGGAGTCCCTCCTGTTGTCCTCAACAAGTGTGCTTCTGTGCTTACATCCTGCCTAGGTAAACTCTTTTGCCTTTGTCTATCGACTTGTACCTTTCCTTCTTGCTGGAAGTTTGCTCTCATTCAGCCAGTCTCCAAGAAGGGTGACTCTTCCCAACCCTCTAACTATTGTCCAATTGCTTTAACATCCTCTGTCTCAAAAGTTTTCGAGCCAATTCTTAACAGAGAAATTTTAAATGATCTTTCAAATCACAACCTTCATTCTGATCATCAGTATGGGTTCCGTCAGGGACGCTCCACTGGCTATCTTCTCACCTACATTTCAGACTCCTGGTCATCCTCCTTTCGCGACTTTGGCGCAAGCTTTGCCGTTGCACTTGACATACCTTAGGCTTTCAGTCGACTCTGGCATAAATCTTTCATTTCCAAACTGCCCTCTTACGGTTACTATCCTATCTGTGCCTTGATCTATAGCTACCTTTCTGGTCGTTTTATAGCCACTGTTGTAGACAGCCATCGTTCTTCGCTTAGATCTATCAACAGTGATGTTCCTTAGGGCTCTGTCCTATCACCAACTCTCTTCTTTTTATTCATCAATGACCTTTTAAGCCGTACATCTAACCCTATCCATTGGTATGTTGATGATTCCACCCTTCCCATTCCATTCAGTTCCCTCAACATCCATATCAGCAGTTACTCCAACAAACAAGGGATGAGGATATGGCACACCTAATGTCTGACTTGTCTTATTACTCTGACTGGGGAAAAAAAAAATATATATATATATATATATTTTTTTAGTGCATCAAAGACTCAGTTCTTATACCTATCAACCCGACAAATTTTTCCACAGGAGTACTCACTAACGTTTAATAATATCCATCTCAATCCTGCATCATCCTGGAACATGCTTGAGGTTACATTCACTCGGGACTTATCTTGGACTGATCATATTACAACTCTTGTATAATCTGCCTCCAAGAGATTAGGTGCTAAGCCGGTTCCGTACCTTCTATACTCCTGCAAAGTTGTTGACCTTATACACGGGTTTTATTCACCCGTGTGGAGTACAACTCTCATGTGTGGGGAGGCTCCCCACATACAGCTCTTCTCAATAGAGTGGAGTCAAAGGTTTTTCATCTCATTAACTCTCCTCCTCTTATTGGCTCCCTTCAACCTCTGTCTCATTGCTGAAGTGTTGCATCTTTATCTCTTCTGTCGCTACTTCAGTGGTCGCTGCTCCTCTGAACTGTCTGCTTGCATCCCTCCATCTCAATGACGAGCACGTAGCACCCATCTAACAACAAACTCTCATCCCTTTTCTGTCCAACTCTCTAATCCAAGTTACAGGTCAACTCTGGAACTGTCTCCCTCTTTTTATCCTACTTCCTATATCTCCAGTCTCCCAAACGTAATATGTCCAGGCATCTTGAACGGATCTGGAATTTGGCTCTCATTTGTATCTTTTTTTCTTGGAAGGAACGGTTTGTGGGCTGCTGGCCTTTGGTTCCTTCTTCCTTGCATAAAAAAAATAATTATGTCCCATTGCACAAAGACAAGGAAATAAGGATAAAGAACTGGTTCAATACTGATTGTAAAAATGCAAAAGAGAAAAGAGATTTGCTGTGGATCAGATACAGTCGACATAAAAGTGAGAGAGCATATAAAAACTACAAGCTGGCAAGAACTGATTATACAAGGATAAGGAGAGAAACTCAATGGCAGGTTGTGGAAGACATTGTTAATAAAAGTATTGATTGGCCGAAGTTGTTTTACAGCTACAAACGAAGCAAAGCAAAAGCTAAAGATAAAATACAATCCATCATGGTTGAGGGGAAAATCTATATCAATGATGAAAATATTTGTGAAGTACTAAACACAAATTTCCAGTCAGTTTTTACTCAGTTAAGTAGATTTGCGAGAGATGAAGATGAACGAGCATGCCCACACATATTAACAAATATATGTATAACAAACAAGAGGTCCAAGAAAAGATGAGGAAATTAGACAGGGGAAAAGCCAATGGCCCTGACGATATTTTGTGTTGGGTATTACAGGAACTTGCAAAAGTGCTAAGTAGTCCATTACAATTAATATTCAGAGAATCCTTAAAACAAGGAAAACTATATGATATTTGAAAGAAAGCAAACATTGTGTCCCTTAGAAGAAAGTAAATAGACAAAATCCACTTAACCTCTAAAGTACTAAGCCCGACGATCAACTTTTTTTCACAATTTTTTACATGGACAAGGAACGTCGATCGTGCAACTTCCACAAAAAACTGGCGGCAGGTTGCCCCACCCTGGCTGTGATGTACTGTAGATGGCTTCTGACCAATTACAACTAAGTGTTGGACACGCAGGAGGGAGAATCCAGGCCCGTACCCAGGCAGTAGGGGGTGCACCCTCCATCTCACTGCATCCCTCTACTGTACCTCACTACATTGTTACGACCCTACAGTACCTCCCTTGGTTCTTACCACAACCACCATCCCTCACACACCCTCCTCATGCATCCTCCACCCTTCGGTTGTGGATTCCACCCCCCCCCCATGTCCCGGCCCCCAGTCATCTGGGGGGAGGGTATTTTCTCTCTACCCTCCCTCCACTTCCCTGTACTCCACTGGGCCCTGCCTTTGTATCTGGTGGTGGTCTCCTCCCATCCTCCATCCCCGTACACCCCCTCCTGGCCTTACCACTCCCCACCCCGTAGCACAGAATATCTTTATCCCCCCCCCCCCGGCATATTTTTCTTACTCGACCAGGCCACAATGGGTAACTGTTATCAACTTTGATGGGCCAATTCTTGGTAACTATTGGGTATTGGACGGTGGGGTTTGAGTTTTCAGGTTTGTAAATTCAAGCTCTATAAATCGGGCAGAAAACTTTAAACCTTTGAGAAAGTCGAGAAATAGGCCTGTTTTTGCGTCCTGGGGGGTAGTCGAGACTGGAGAGGACAGAGGGGTTAACTAGCAACCAGTATCACTGACCAGCGTCGTAAGCAAGATGTTAGAATAACTGATATGAAGAATTTGGGTAATTCATCTGGAAAAACACAATATGATAACAGGAAGAGAGTTTGGTTTTAGAAAGGAAAAATCATGTGTTACTAACCTATTAAGTTACTATGACAGACTTGCAGAAATAAAACAGAAAAGAGAAGGCTGGGTAGACAACATATATTTGGATTTCAAGAAGGCATTTGACAGAGTACCACATGAAAGACTTGTGGAAACTGTTCAATCAAGGAGGAATTCAAGGTATACTGTACGACTGGATGAAAGATTTTCTCAGTAAAAGGGAAATGAAAACAATGCTAAAAGGAAATTACTCATCATGGAGAGAAGTGACAAGTGGAGTTCATCAGGGCTCGGTGCTGGCACTAATTATTTTTTTAGTATATATAAATGACATAGACAGCAACACTGGAAATGGAAATTACCAAAATGTTTGCTGATGATGAAAAAATGCCAAAGGATGCTACAAACACAGACTCTTGCATAGAGCTAGAAGAGGAATTAAATAAGCTTCATGAATGGAGCAATAGATGGCAAACGGAATTCACTGTGGACAAATGTCATGTAAGAAAATTTGGTAGAAGTGAAAAAGACCAGAGTGTGACTATAACTTAGGAAGTTTAACCCTACATACAAATTGCATATGTATATAATGTACTTTTACATTATGTTCAGCCAAATATGTGTATCAAAGATCAAATACCAAAAATATCCTAGTGCTACTATTGAAAGGGTGGATTGGGAACGCCTTATTTGTGGCTTTCCTTCTCCCTTTCTGTTACTAGGAGATACGAATGGTCATCATCACTGTGGGGAAACAGTGAGTCCAACCGTTGGGGTTTTAATGCTGGCCTCTTTAGTGGAAGATGAGGAACTGGGCATTTTCAACTCCGAGTATAATGACTTATTTCCATAGCTAGACTGGAGCTTTTACTGCCATTCACTTGTCCTTATGCTCAGCTGATGCAATTTTAGATTTTACCAGGAATGTGTTGCCAGACCTGTATGGCAGCGACCAATTTCCACTACTTCTAACTGCTAGTGCAGGTGGATCTCAGCCTCGTCTTCCTCGCTGGCTTCTGGATAAGGCTGACTGGCCACGTTTCGGGGTATTAAGTTCCATTTCCCTTTCTGTCAATGAGTTTGGCTGTCTTACTGAGGCGGTGTCATATTTCACTGACGTGTTGCACTCAGCAGCCCTATTATCAATCCCAAGAACGAAGCGTTAATTTTCTAAACATCCAGTTCCTTGGTGGAACTCTAAATGCAGTTCTGCAGTGAGAGCCAAACGAGTCACCTTCTCTCGACTTCGTCGTAACCGTGGGGATCCTCAGTATTTGGTGACATATCAAAGGGCACGAGCTCATATGAGGCCAGGCGTTCATCCTGGAAGAGTTATCTTTCCTCCATCTTTTCGAGGACTTCCCTCAGGTGTGGAACCGGATAAGGAAAATTTCAGGAAATTTACTGTTCCCTTCCCTCCTGTTTTATCTGCAGCGGGTGGAACTGTGGCTGTTCATTTCGCTGTTGCAGAGTTTTTTGTTGATCATTTTGGCAGTGTGTCACAGATGAATGCAGATACTCCTTTGGCTTGCCACTGCCGGCACCTAGAGTCTCGAAGTCTCAGTTTTGCCTCTTCTGGATAAGAGTCTTATAATGTTCCCTTTTCTATTTCTGAACTCCAGGCGGCTCTGTCACAGTGCCATGATTGCTCTCCTGGTCGTGATGATATTCGTTATGCCTTTTCACGTCACCTGTCAGATGAGTCCATTTCGTTTTTGCTTTCATTATTTAATAAGATCTGGTGTTCTGGTGATTCTCTGGCTCGTTGGTGGTGTTGCTGTAGTCATCCCCACCCCCAAACCAGGTAAGGACCACCTACAGATGACGAATTATTGGCCTATTTCTCTGATTTCTTGTATATGTAGAGTTCTGGATGGTCAATGTTAGGCTGGTGTGGTTTTTGGAAAGAGATGACATCTTATCCTCTGCCCAGTATGATTTTCAAAAAATGTGAACTACATCTGATGCACTACCGTCCTTGGAATCTTCTGTCTGAGAGGCTTTCTCCACTAACCAACACCAGTAGGGGAGGCGGTGGCTCAATCGGTAGAGAGTTGGCCTGCAGTCCTTAAGGACCCAGGTTCAAATCCCGCTGAGGCAGGGAAAAGTTTAAGGATTTGAATTTCGTAAAATCAGACTTTACTGATATACCAGAAGACCCGCCGACATGTCGTAAAAAAAAACCCCGCTAATACCAATACACCAGTCCTGTATGAGACAGCCCTAGCATGTATTCAATATGGACGGTTGGTGTTAGGGCCGAAGTGGTGACATGTAGAGATGTGCGGTACGTAGGAGGACTACTGGGCCTTGAAAGCAGGCTGTGAAGCCTATGCCCAGAGTCGGTCACATAAAAAAAAAAAAAAAAAAAAAAGGTCACAGTCTTCTTTGATCAGGAGAAGGCACATGACACCGCCTGGTATAATGGTATTATACTTTCTCTTCATGAGTTTGGTCTTCATGGGCGCTTACCTATTGTTATTCAGCAGTTTTTATCGAACCATTTATTAAGGGTCCGAGTGGGAGGAGTGCATTCTAATTCCCGTGCACTAGAAGATGGATTACCACAGGGGAGTATCCTTGGTGTTACTCTATTTGCTGTGGCCATCAGCAGCGTAATCAGTGTACTTCCTGATTGTGTACGAGGCTCACTATAAGTCAGTGACCTCTCATTTTCCTTCGCCTCATCTAGAATGTCTCTGACAGAGAGGAACTTGCAGCTGGCCCTTAACAGAATTTCTGACTGGACAGAGTCTTGCGGCTTCCGTTTTTCTTTAACAAAGACAGTGGCTAAATATTTTTGTCATCTTCGGGAGGTTCACCCAGATCCTGAGTTATATCTCTATGGTCGGAGAATATCTTGTGTGGAAGTGACGTGATTTCTGGGTCTTCTTTTTGATAGATGACTAACCTGGGTTCCTCATATTCGTTCAGTTAAGGCGGCTTGTCTTAAAGCTTTCAGTCTTTTGAGGGTTCTGGCTCATACCTCTTGGGGTGCTGACCATCAGACTCTCCTCCTCTTGCATAGGTCTCTTATTCTTCCTAAACTTGAATGTGGTGATATCTGCTCCTCTGCAACAGATGCCTGTGTCCGGTTGTTAAATTCTGTGCATCATGTTGGTGTACTTCTGGCAACCGGGGCATGCAGGTCATCCCCTATTTCAGGCTTGTTGGTCGATGCTGGTGTACACCCCTTGGATTTGCGGCGCTAGTAGTTGGTGATGCGGTCTTGGTATAATCCTCACTGCTTTCCAGACTCAATTTCTTGTGCCATCGTCTCCCAGGATTCATGATCTTCTGTTTATGACACATGTCCTAGATTCCCGAAGCCCTTTGGTTACAGGGTCCTGTCTGTTATGATTGTCCTCTCTGTTCCGAGACTGGCAGTTTGTCCATATCAAATCCCAAGGGTAGGTATTTGGCTACTCCCTTGTATGACTTTATAGGTCCATTGTTGGTAAAAAGGGCACACTTCTCTCTCAGGTGTCCCTCTCTCCCATTTTAAAACATGCCTCCACTCATGAGGGTTCTGTCCCCGTCTATACTGGTGGGTCTAAGACTGATACTGGAGTAGGATTTTGTGTTGCCTTTGCTTCCTTTAGTAGGGACGGTAGCCATCCTGGCATTACTTCAGTGTATACAGCAGAACTGACTGCGATTTTATATGCTCTCAAAATCATTTTTACTCTCCATCAATCTGTTTTTATGATTTTTAGTGACACCCGTAGTGCTCTCTGCACTGGAGTTATTTAATGCATCCCACTCATTGGTTTTATGAATTTTAGAGTGGCTTTTTCTTCTTGGGCGTCGTGATCATCATGTGGACCTCTGTTGGGTTCCCGGACATGCTGGTGTGGTGGGCAATGAAAGGGCAGATACATTAGCTAAAGCTGGGTCTTCTCAACAGGCCACAACCAACTATCTACTTCCTGCTTCTGATGTATCACCTTCCTTGCGGTACACGATTTGTATGTGTTGGCAGAGACGCTGGGATGGTGTTGCTCATAATAAGCTAAAAAAATCTTTCAGAGAGTGGTTGTGCCAAGGGTTTTCCCCTCCATACCTCGGCAATTGGAAGTGGCTCTTGCTAAGCTTCGCATTTGGCACTCTTGGCTTACACATGGGTTCCTGATGAGTGGTGGGACCCAATCGCACTGTGATGATTGTCTTGTTTCCCTTACTGTCCGTAACTTGCTGGTCGAGTGTCCAGGTCTGGGGGACCTCCGTCAGAGATTCCCCCATAAGCATTAGGGGGCAGATGGTGCCTCCTGTCTGTCCTCGATGCTTGGGGGAGCCACTGGCGATTTTACTGATGTTATTAATTATCTTCAGGAGGCGGGCCTCCTTCCACTTTAACAATTAATAAATATTTTAAGCTTTTGTTATTTTCAGTGTTTTATTCTTAATAATGGGTATTATCTGTATTTTGAATATGCACATTTCATTTGCGGCGTCTTTTACATTGTTGTCCAGCGGCATATGACCCTGGCAGTTGCACAGCCAGATTTTAATTATATTCAATCAATCAGTGAATCAACCCTTCCCCCCCCCCCTCTCTTTCTCTGTCTGCTTAAGAAACATTTTCCTATATTGTATTATCCCAGGGATCTTGTAGGCGAAAATTTTTGAAATCTACTTATATGCTGACTATATCTGGGAGGCATAAATGGTGAAGAGTTTTCTTTGGTGGCCAAAATATGCATTTGTAATGAACAGGCATTTGTTATGCTTTAGATAGACATTTTATTATCACAAACTAATAAATGACGGATTTTGCAAGAAGTGGTTCATGTGACCGTAGGAGCAGGTTTGTAAACAGTTTAGTCAGTCTGTGGCAGGTGGCCCATGAAAACGTGACATATACTTCAGATGTAGTGCAAACTTGTTATTGATTGAAATTTACACCTGTATCCCCCCAGTAACAGTGGAGATACATAGGAATATATCAGACGGCTCTATAAATAACACTGGTCCTATATTGGCCTATGTACCGAAAAATGATCATTATCAAAAGTTCAGAACATGAAAATAATGCTTAAAATTATTAAAAGATTGTTAAGAAGATTGAGGATTGTTAGCATTTACTTGCATACAGGTAATGTAATACAGTTCATGCTTGAACCAAAGCTATATGACTTAAATGAGATAATCTGTTCCAAAGAAGACTCCGTTCAGCGATTTAACACCAGTGTTTTACATTTTTTTTACTGAATGTAACTTGAAAATATATTACCAATCATATTTTTCAAGATAAAGCTTATTAATATTTTCACCCCGTAACAAAGCAGAAAACATTCGTTTCAGATGCATTATACAGCATCTAATGTAGAATTTTGCATCTTTCAAAAGTATTGGCTCCCATTTCATTGCACTACGATATGCTCTTTGTTTTTGCGAAATACTGCGCTGATTATCGTATTTGTACGATTCACATGCACCGTACCATTTTCCACGGAGTATAAAAACGATAAATTGGGAACGAAGAATATGATCCTAAGAATAAAATAAAGAATTAATTCCTGACGGTGGGGCCTGACTGTTCAAAGGTATGCTACCTAGGGACAAGTAGCGACCACATTGTTCTAGGCCACATTACGGTATATGGAAATAGTCCAAACAGCCCGATAAAATGTGGTGATAGTACCACTGAGTACGAGGGGATGTCACAGTACTCTTAGCTGATGTCTGAAATATAGCCCACGCAACCACTTTACTCTGAATGCCAGACAGGAGTGACCAGCCTAGATTGATGCATTGTATTTAATGATTCTGCTTTATCAGAGTTGTTGAACAAATTGTTAAATCTATTCTTAACATGTTGTATTGTCATTATACACTGCCTGTACCAGTATGCATATTACATGTGACAGTGCATAAAATCAGTATGTCCAATGCATTAAAATACAAAAGATTAATATAAATGTTGTAATACTATTGGTTAACTACGAGGTTTACATAAAAACTAGAACATTTACTACACTGGGATCTGACGAAGTCTATTTCAGTTCTTCCACGACTCACTACTGCAACTTTGTGTTTTCAGGCTGGTCTGTATGAGCAGTGGAAAAAGGAAACACTGGAAGCCGCTGCACGTGAAAGTCGAATGAAACAGAGGGAAGAAATAAAACAACAAGGGCAGGATGGAGCAGAACACAGCCAAAGCAGTTTCAGGAGTCTATCTATTGTCCATATGCAGGGACCTCTGCTGCTTCTCCTGGTGGGCATCACCCTGGGCAGTGTGGCCTTTGTAGTCGATAGGCTGCTGGTGTCGGAGCCTCAACCTTCTCCTACACCGAGACCTACGAGACTAATATAGACTGATTAATTATCCGCATGATTCCCGCAAGCAGATTTTTTTTTTTTTTTTATCAATGCAAAACATCTCTATAACATAATTTAGTATCTGGCCTCTTAAGCCATACGACATCACTGTTGTTACATTCATATGTCAGATTCTGAAAAAAATATATACTCGAAGCAATGCACATGAATTATTTTTTCCAGTCTATAACAGCCCGTAACACAAACGTGTTAACATTATTCTTGCTACGCGTAGGAAATGAATACACTTCAAGTGAAAGTGATATGTCCCAAAATCTTAAGTAACTTTTTATAATTTTACTTAAGTGTGATAAAATGATAACTGAATTAATTTTAAAGCAGTATCCCCCAGACTAACAACTGATTGTTCCCTGTCATCTCCTGGTAGTGTAGTCACACCTGTGTGGGACACACCAAGCATTAATCCTCTAGGTCTTAAGTTAAGCAGCAGTATTTATCCCCTACTCCTCCTCCTCCCTCCCTCCTCTCTCCTTCCCCCTAACCCTCCTCCCCTCCCCCTTCCCCCTCCCTCCACTCCCCTATTCTCCCCTCCTACTCCCTCCTCCTTTGTCACGTGCATCCCTATGGAAGAAAAAAGAAAGGTACCTATTGTTCTGTGCATATTAGATTCAGGTCATCCATTGTTGTTGCCACTCCCTGCTGCAGGTGACCATAAGTTAAGCCGCAGGTAAAAATTTCAGGTCATCCTTTGTTTTGTGTGCCACTCCCTGCTGCGAGTGTGCATAAAAGACCTCTACCCTTTACGTTTCTGTCTCACTCTGTCTGAAGATGCAATATACGAAAGTACTTACTGTCGCTTCTTTCATTTCTCCTGTGGTTATTTTGCATACATATCTTCGAGGTGAAGTGAAGTCTCTGCATATATATATATATATATATATATATATATATATATATATATATATATATATATATATATTTTGCCAGATGCCTCAATCCCGTTCGGGGTGGCCACAAACAAATCGCCTCCACGTCGCCCTGTCCCCCGCCATTTTACTGCCCTGCTCCCAACTCACACTCCCCTCTCTCATATACCTCTCCATCCCATCCCTCCATCTCATCCTCGGCCTCCCCCTCCCTCTCCCCCCCTCCACCTCACTCACACACACTCTCTTCGTCAGTCTTTCACCCTCCATCCTCTCCACTTATACATACGCAGGTTTCACCAGCATACTTTTCGGAGTCCAGATGGGTTGGGGCTTGGATCCGTGCTATAGGGTACAGAGCATTGCGGTTCCCAGGTTGCCACTTCTGCCCAACAGAGTAGGACTCGAACTTGGGATTAGCGTCCCAGGAGGCTGCCCTATCAGTGGGTATATAACTGCGTTGAAGTTACAGTGCTAAGGTGCGCTTGGAGGGTGTCCTTGTAGCTGTCCTGGCAGGGTGCCCTGAGGCCACTGCCACGGCCATTGATCACCGCTGGTGGGCTTCGGGTTTCAGGTCCCATGCCTGGACCTGGGACTGTGAAGGTGGGTGGGGCCTGTGGTATGACTCCCCCTCTATCTAATTTTAATGTCTTTGGCAAACAAAGAGAATAAAGCAGAAGCCTGACGATACTAAATCACCTAAGGGGATCAGAGTGGCATCTTGGCATGTTGGTAGTTTGATGGGTAGAGCGGGGGATGTGATTGAGGTAATGAGCAGGAGATAGGTGGATGTTGGCTGTGTACAAGAAGTTAGATACCTCGTATAGTGGTGAATCAGCCAGAATGACTACCGGGAGGGATTGTCGGTATAAGATATTTTGGTAGGGAAGAGCAGATGGATATGGTAGTGTGAGTGTGCTGGTTAACCCTCCTCAGGTAGAGCCGGGTCTCTGAGACCCACCTCCCCCCCATTTTATTAGGTAAACTACCTTCTAAACAACAGGGAACCGTGTACCCACCAATAGCTGCCTGACTTTTTGTACCCATGTAAGGGATGAAAGGGCAATTTCAAACTCTTCTCTGTTTCCGGTGTAGGGGGAGGGTCTCAGAACCCCGGCTCTACCTGAGCAGGGTGCTTTATTTTGTTCCCTGATTGCAAATAAGGTCCTTCAGGCACCCCAACATCACACCATGAAGCTCCGTGATGCTACTGCCAGTTGCACCACACAAAGTTACAATCAGATGTTGTTTTCATTTTTTCCCTGAATATTTAAAAAAAGGAACTTTTTTTTTATTTTTTTTTGATTGGTAAAAATATATAATGAATCAAAAAATTTAGTTTATTTACATGGCTGTATTGCATATACATTGAAGAATGTCATACCATGTTTGGATCTGCTATAAATAAAACAAAAATGTGTTTTCTGACCTTGTTTCTGACCTGGGTCTGGTAGACCCAGGTCTACCTGAGGTGAAAGGGTAGACAAAGGTCTACCTGAGGAGGAAAAATGGGTGGAATATGTCATGAATGTAGAGTGGGTGAAAGGATTACAGTAGTAAAAATTTTGTTCAGTAGGGTCACATTTTCATTTTTTTCATACGAACAATGGAAAAAGGAAGGACTGGCAGCTGATGTTCAAAATCAGCGCATCAAAATAGCGAGAACAGCTAAGGAACTTGCAGCGGGAGGAAAAGACGGAAAATGACAGTCAGGACACAAACTTTAGAAGTTTGAGGCTTACTCATTTTCAGGAGCCACTGTTGCTGCTTCTCCTGGGTCTCGGTCTGGGAGGAATGGTCTTTATCGAAGAGAAGTTCCTGATATCCAGACCACCTTTCCCGTAAACCCTTCAGTATGGTGACCTGTTATATTTATTCTTGCTATCTCTAAATTATTTTACTCTACATAGGAAAGAGCTCTTCTGCAGTACTGAAAGGGTTAATGTGAACTCTGTCTCTTCCCTCCAGTTCAAATACTCGCTAGAGACAGCAATTACGTCACCGGATAACAGCGATTTATTCCTTCATCCGGCTACCACCAGAAATTTTTACTCAAGAAGAGATACTTTTCAGTGAAGAAGTAATTTTTACTTCACAAAACGTCCTCCCTCAACTGAAACAAGAAAGAAGTACAACAGACATTATCATGCTGGGGGAGATTCACCTTTTCAGACCGATAACTTTATTACAGTATATTGTTCTTTAACCACAGGACAGTTTCATCCATTCAAGAAGAAATTTTTCATGCTATTTGTTGCAGATATCAGGCATTATTAACCACTTCGCTCCTTCACAACCATGGATGTTTTCCAAGTCTGAATACTATCATCTCGTAGGAGCAATAATAAGGGATATTGTTTAGTATGGAATAAACGGAATGTCGGTATGGTTAGCTGTGTACTAGTAAACAAAAAAAAAAAACTTTCGTAAAGCCAGCAAGACATTGTGGACGCCCTGTTAATCCCCGGAGTGAGAGCTAAATCTAGACTTTCGTTGCGGCAACACCGAATTGAGCTTGAAAAACACTTGCACACTCTCCCCAAAAAATATCGGCAGTCTAACGGCACGTATCATTCTGAAATATGGACGAAGCATTGTGATATGAGGGGCATCCTGTTATTATGTGAAAATATTATCTCTGGAAATTATGACAAGTCGAAATCGAAAAAAAAAAAAAATCACGTGTTGGGTCGTATACGTTTATAGAGTCATATGTGTCTGCAGAATTCGCTCATTTTCGTAACCATCGTAACCTTAAGGGCAGATACTTTTCTGGGAGAGTGTAAATGAATGACGAGAACAGCATCTTTTGCCACAGTCTGCTGCCTATAGTATAATAAAATGTTTAGCAGTGTTCTTTGTCTTAAGACCCTGACCCAACTGTCAGATGTATATTAGCTCCTTTACCTTAACTTGGGAGTGATTTTCCTCATTTTGCAGTGTATATTCTGTAACCAAGTGACACAATAGGACAGTGCAATAGCTCTACATCCTTCCCGTGGCATATCTTCGTGACTTGCACCATAATCTAGCACTGATGTCTTGTTTTTCCACATTCCACTTGCGAGATATCAAACACAGGTGATTTTACGTGTTGAGAGTAGCGAGTAGGAAAGAATATGAGAGACTGTAGTATGCTATTTGTATGATATTTAGGCAGAACCGTCAGGAGGTACTTTAATAATAAAAAAATTGAAGCAGAATGGACAGAAAATAAAGTAATAGTTATTTTATTGTGTATTGCCTCCTGCCTAAATCAGCAAATATTTCAGCTTAACTAACAAGGTTTGTGTTTCATGTCAAAACTGAGATGTTCGAAGAAAGGACAGTAATTCAAATTTTGTGGAAGAAGTGATTAGCTGAAAAAAGAAAAAAAAAACTGGTGGTGCAACAGCCAAGGTCATATTAAGCCGCCGGGTTTGAGGGAAAATTTTGGTCATACCAGCCATTCCAGACGCTGCAGATAGGTAGGGGTGGGAAGGGAAGGAAAGCACAGGACAAAACAGGGTAGAAGTGTTTGTTATGTAGGAGGACTACTGGGCCTTGGGAGCAGACTGTGAAGCCTAAGCCCAGGGTCGGATACATGAAACAAAAAATGAAAAAAAAAGTAAAGCCGGAGTTGTGAGGCAGGGTGGACAATACAAAGTAAACAATGTCATTCGTATTAATGACAATATATTTATTC
Source organism: Coenobita brevimanus (assembly GCF_032717465.1). Taxonomy (NCBI): domain Eukaryota; kingdom Metazoa; phylum Arthropoda; class Malacostraca; order Decapoda; family Coenobitidae; genus Coenobita; species Coenobita brevimanus. Next base: position 12,084,621 of record NC_136986.1, on the reverse strand, counting down.
AAGTAAGTAAACGGCCTTTGTTAATTAGGAGTTATTCAGGACAATAAGTTTGTTACCGTTTCTAATGAGCGTGTATTTTTTATAACTGAATATAATAATCTGGTGGTAACATGAATGCAGCACTCCTTATAGTGATGGTGTAAAGGCAAAGGCAAGGCAGCGCGGGAGAAGAAAGACAGAACAAGATCGAAGACGGCAGTGAAGAGCACAGGATGGCAGGGCATGGATCGGTAGCACAGGGAAGGGCACAACATGACGTGGCAGGTAAGACAGCAAGCTGAATGACGGGACAGGCCAGGGCACGGCAGACAGGGTACGCAAAGAAGGAAACATAATGGCGGAGCAGAGTGAGCAAGGCAGAAAGCATAATGGTGGGTCAGGGCAGAGCAGGGCAGGGCAGGAGTGGACGGGAAAGGCAGGGTAGGGCAGGGCAGGGTTGGGCAGGGCGTAACAGTGTACGCAGGGTACATCAGGGCATGAGTGCAGAACAGTGCACCCAGGGATTGGCAGTACAGGGCACAAACAAGATAGCAGGCAGCAGAGTAAATCAGGCAGGTTAAAGTAGGTCAGGGCACAGCAGTGCAGTCCGAAGCAGTACACGCCAGGGTGGCAAAATGAAGAACTGGGTTTAACAAAGAAGAGTAGGGCAGAGTAGGGGAGGGGAGGGTAGAGCAAGGTAGGGTAGGGTAGAGAAGCCAATGACGATCATGTCAGGGTTTGACAGGGTAAGTAAGAGTAGCAAGATTCAAGGCAGGTTTACATTTGAGGTATGATGACACCATATAATCATATTGTTATTACTTCCAGAAAGTTGTATTTAACAGTAGATAAAATTGTCGTCCTGATGGCTTTCATTTACCCTCCTCAGCACGAGAGATGGGGGACGTCTCGTAAGGAGAGTGACTGACGCTGGCGTTGGCTAGACCAAGTTTAAGACGATATCATCAGCTTGAAATATTAAGACATGTAGATATTCCCTTCAGTATGATAATGCATCTTTTGTCTTTCCCAAACTATGATTAAACGATTTTTTCAGCTTAGGAAAGATGGATTGTAGTGATGGGATTAGAAATGAATTTCCATTAATTCATTTCTCGTGCTGCCTCCCAAGGCATCAATTAACTGAAAGACAAAAGCAAAAACTAAGTAAGTAAGGTGTCAGGTTACTGAAGGTGTGGTTGTTGTTGTTGCTGTTGTCCAAGGTTCAAATGTCGGGAATATGGAAAAAAATCACACCCACATCAACACAACTCTCCTTCAATTCCTCATTTGTGTGTCTGTCTCTCCGTGTAACTCCACATGCTTCTTTCAAACAACACGTATCCACTGCTCTCGCTCCTCGCTTGTGTCCTTCCAACATTTTCCAAGCTTTACCTCAGTGCGTTAGAGTGCGAAACATAACACGGTCCGTTGTGCTGTTGTTTTTTTTCTTTCATACTCACCACTTACTTCCCTATCGCTGCTTTAAGCCACTTCCCTATCACTGCTTTAAGCCAACCAACTCTTTTTCTTTCCTGTTGCATCCTTTAATGCACACTTTCGTTCTTACTCATCTAACTAATTTCTTCAATGCACTCGCTTCTCCATTTTCTGACATAGCTTTTCACATCGATTTTTCGTTTTTTTTTTTTTTAATACACTCCCTATTTCACCCACGAAGTAAGATTGTAATTATCATCAAATCCTTTACTACCGGATGAGAAGTGTAGGAGTTCGGGGCTAGGCTACTTAGCACGGATATTTAAGGTTAGTGTGACTAATACCCTTCTCTTCAGTGACATTAATGCATGAGCAAAAACTCTAAATGTCTCTCAGGTGTAAACCATTGTTGGCGAAATCCTATTTGTGTTCCATAACCAACTAGACCACCAGGCGTCCTTTTGGCTATCTGGCTGACACCCACATTGTAAGTGGTTTCCTTGGCTTCAAGAAATCATTCATTTTTGCATACTTATAAATAATACTACAGCTGTTGAAGGGATAATGGGTCCTCCGCCCATCATCATCATCATCATCAACAACACATATTATCAAAGCATCCCATAAGGGCTTCATACACTCTCCCAGCCTCTAACTGAATAAAGGTTTTAGAAAATGTCACGTCACGTCGTACCTGAATAATGGAAAGGGCAGCAGTTGCTAAGAGCCAGGCATGTTACACCGACTGTCTGTTGCCTCCCGTTTCATTTCTCTGCTCCCCCTGACCTCCGTCATTGCTTCTCCCCATCCCTTCTCTCCAAATAAGAGTAAGCTCACACATAAGAAAATTAGCCCCACCCACATACCCACCCCAAATAATCTGCGCCTGTGCCTTGTGGTGGATACCTGTATATAATGGGATTAGGCTGGGCGTCTAGTGCAGCAGTTGATCAAGGTGCAACGTGGGTGGAGTTTCTGTTGGCGTGGTACCACTGACAAGGTTAGGCTCTAATTCTGACAGACGTCGAAAAATGTTTACTCTGCCACTGTTACCTGAAATCTGAAAATATCAGATGGGCTATGATAAGATTTTTTTTTTTAAATTCGAATTTTTGGTACCGCCCAACCTACACCTTAACTCATATAATTCGGTATCGTTTTTTATCACTCTGTTCTGTCAGACAGGAAGATATTATACACAGATAATGCAAGTTCCCAGACTACTGATACTGAATTTTCTATATTATTAAAGTTGGCACAACCATATTACTTGAAACAAAATGTTTTAAATAAAGATACCTTAACTTTTTTTTTTCTTTTTATGTGTCCGACTCTGGGCATAGGCTTCACAGCCTGCCATCAAGGCCTAGCAGTCCTCCTACATACCATACACCTCTACATGTCACCACTTCAGCGTTAACACCCACCGTCCATATTGAATACATGCTAGGGCTGTCTCATACAGGACTGGTGTACTGGTATTAGCCGGGGTATTTTTACGACATGTCGGCGGGTCTTCTGGTAGATCAGTAAAGCCTGATTTAATGAAATTCAAATCCTTAAACTGTTCCCTGCCCCAGCGGGGATCTGAACCTGGGTCTGTTAGAACGGCAGGCCACCTCTCTACCGATTGAGCCATGCCTCCCCAGAAGGAATATTTGTATTATTTGCAAAATACAAGTACATATTGTTGTTCACTGTCTTTATTTATGATTAACAGGCCAAAGTAATTTCTCAGTACATATGGTTAACTGATATTAGGTATTCATATTATTTTGTGCACTAAGAGCTCATAATATAATATTCTGACATATGTACTGTATTTCCTTCCGGATCTCATTTTTTCACATATATCGTTAGCCTTAAGCATTCCACAGGCATTTTACGTTAATTTTAACAGGTATCGTCTACCTATACGGCATTTCATAGCAGGGTACACCTACGGCGTTTTCCCACAAAGAAACAACACATCCAAGCTGTGTGTTGTTTCTCCCCTTCAGTATTGCTTTCCAATCTTCTCCCTGCTTATTATTATTTGTTCATACACTCGTACCTCATATTAACGGTTGTCTTTCCATTGTTCATTTATCACTGTCACATACGCATTAGCCTCCTTCCACCTTGGTGCATCTTCGACTCCTGTTATGCTAATCCCTCTCCTGCGACATCTTTCATTTTTTTTTCCCCCAGAATATCCTGTCCATCTACACCGTATCTCCCCCCCTTTTTTATGATTACCCCACTATATCCTCTCAATATTTATTTCCCAAATTATTCGTATATTTTGATGCTAATACAAAAATTAGTTTTTAATATAGAGACAGGTTAATAATATGTCTCATTCTCTATGTCTTTTCTTTTCATTCTTTAATAATACAAGAAAAAAAAAAAACATTCTTTTCAGTGTCTGACAGTCTCGTTACATGATTATGTACTGCGATTTTCAATAAATCCCAGCACCTGAACCACATAAGTCAAATAGTAATTAAGCAAGAAGATGATACCGCAATCGCTGGGGAGACAGAACATCCTGTACACGTTCGTCCTCGGAAATTCTAACGCAAAAACAGTTTCGAGAAGGTCTGTGCATATGACGAACGCAGAGAATTCTGCAGTCGGAAAACAGAAATGTATGTCTAAAATGCTAACTAAAAAGAGCTCTGTTGTTAAGGATAAAACCTTCTAAAATTGAAAAGTATGAAAATGAATAGGTTGTGGACAAAATTCTTCTCACTGATACAGCAAATGCGACAAAGACAGCGACAAAGGTATAAGTAAGCAAAGATGGCGATAAGGTTGCTTACAACTTCAACAGGAGAGATAGGTACATAATGTAGACTGAGAGACAGACAGATATATACATATATATATATATATATATATATATATATATATATATATATATATATATATATATAGAGAGAGAGAGAGAGAGAGAGAGAGAGAGAGAGAGAGAGAGAGAGAGAGAGAGAGAGAGAGAGAGAGACTAATCCGTGAAACCATAAATTTGTTTAGAATGAAACTATTAGTTACTGGAGAAATGAGAATGATTAGATGAGTTCTCTCTTGTTTGAAACAGGAGTTCGATCCCAGATTGGACCAAGAAACAGTTTGAAGCATTTATATTTTACTTAAATGGAATTTACTGATCTGCCTGAAGACCCACTAACCTGTCCTAACACGTACAGCGAACCTATGCAGCCTCACTCCACAGCAGGAGTCAGTCTGAAACCAAGATAATAACAGGGGATGCAAAGAGTACGAAAGTTTCCTTTAAAAAGCTTCTGTAACAATACCTTGGTCAGCCATAAAATAACTGTTTCCAGAAACGCCTTCGTTAGATCTTTCCTTCCTCTTCATGCCCCTGAACACAAGCCTAGCTTTGCCCACCAGGAAAACAAAAATACTTTTGAGTACGAAGAAAACAGTTAATACCGAGCGAGAAATAAAATGTGAATACCAACGCACTAGTCCTGACAAAGGAAGCTTTAGGATGTGTTCAATATGGACATTGGTTATAGGTGCTAAGGTTATGAAATGTGGAGATTTCTGGTATAATATCAAAGGACTGCTGCGCTAAAGTAAGCTGGCTGCTAAACCCCTGCCCACTGTGTTATATAAATATATATTTGAGCAAATAAACAAATATATATATATATATATATATATATATATATATATATATATATATATAAAATATATATATATATATATATATATATATATATATATATATATATATATATATATATATATATATATATATATATATATAGCCTCAGTGGTAGAGTGTGCGTTTTCGTACATTGAAGAACGAGGGTTCGCGCCCCGCCAGGGTAATTTTGGGAGCTTTCTTCAGGCCACGTACTACATTGGCGGACACAAGGGGTGCTGTGGTTGAATCAGTGTCGCATGCTATAAAATATGCTTGCACCCAGTCGGCTTGCGTGGGCCGATTACACTTAGTTCACAGCCTACACACACATCCAAAGTCACTCCAACACTACAGTTACACTTATAAGCACTCCTCACCCTACATACAATCTCTACTAGACAGCCTAAGCCACTTCGTAGAGATACATTGGCTGTATCGCCCCCGCTTCTGTCGGGATAGGCCAGTCCTGCAGTGGACACTCAAACGTGTGATATATATATATATATATATATATATATATATATATATATATATATATATATATATATATATAGTGGTAGGTGGGGGTGTTTGCCATCTACCCATTTCATCAGGGGAGGCATGGCTCAATCGGTAGAGAGGTGGCCTGCAGTCCTAACGGACCCAGGTTCGAATCCCGGCTGGGGCAGGGAACAGTTTAAGGATTTTGAATTTCATTAAATCAGGCTTTACTGATCTACCAGAAGACCGGCCGACATGTCGTAAAAATACCCCCGCTAATAGCAATACACACCTGTCCTGTATGAGACAGCCCTAGCATGTATTCAATATGGACGGTGGGTATTAGCGCCGAAGTGGTGACATGCAGAGGTGTATGGTATGTAGGAGGACTGCTGGGCTTTGATAGCAGGCTGTGAAGCCTATGCCCGGAGTCGGACACATAAAAAAAATATATGTATATATATATATAGCGCTGCTCTCGGGTGTCAGCCCTTTCCTCTCCTCCATCCTTCTTTCCTTCCATCCTCTTCTGTGTTTCTTTCTTTCATTCTTTCCTGTTCCTTCTGCCTGTGGGTGACTCTACACTGAGCGACAAGCCAAATGGTTTCCTGTACGCCAGGAAACCATTTACTACGCTGGGTGGTAACCATATAACCAGATTTTGATGCCTGGTGGGTTAGTGGTTAAGTACGGCACTCCACTCGGATTAAGCCGGTGAAGGTTTATATCCAAGGGATGGTTGGGGTTGTTCACATAATGCCACTCAGGGATGAGTAAGGCTGGTCACTGTCATCTTAAATGTCAGGACTAACTTGCCTAGCCTCGGGCTCCTACGCTCCTTATGGAGCAATGTAGGGTTGGATGAGGGATGGATATATATATATATATATATATATATATATATATATATATATATATATATATATATATATATATATATATGTATATTTTATATCTATATCTATCTATCTATATCTATCTATCTATCTATCTATATATATATATATATATATATATATATATATTTATATATATATATATATATATTTTATATATATATATATATATATATATATATTTATATATATATATATATATATATATATATATATATATATATATATATATATATATATATATATATATATATATAGCCCGACGCCCTAATCCCGCAAAGGGTGGCCGCAGACAAAACGCCTCCAAGTCACTCTGTCACCCACCATTTGACTACCCTCCTCCCAACTCACCCCCTCCCTCATATACCTCTCAACTCCATCCCTCCACCTCATCCTCGGTCTACCCCTCCCTCTCCCTCCCTCCACCTCACCTACAGACACCCTCTTAGTCAGTCTTTCATTCTCCATTCTCTCCACATGTCCAAACCACCTCAGTGTATTTCTCCTAATCTTCTCAGCCACATCCACATCTACCCCACAACGTTCCTTCACTTCTTCATTCGTCAACCTGTCCCTCCATGTCACTCCACATGCTCCTCTCAAGTAACTTATTTCCACTTCTCTCACTCTTGACTTGCTCCCGTCTTGCAAGGTCCACGCCTCGCTTCCATACGTCAGGGTAGGGATCACAATATATATATATATATATATATATATATATATATATATATATATATATATATATATATATATATATATATATATATATATATATATATATATATATATATAAACTTCACTTAACCGTGAAGACATGTATTCAAAATAACTACAGGAGAAGTGAAAGGCGCAAGAGTGAGTAATTTGGTATATTAAATCTTAGACAGAGTGGTACAGGAACGTAAAGGGTAGAGGTCTTTTATGCACACCCGCAACAGGGGGTGGCACACATAACAACGGATGACCTAAATCAAAATTGATCGATCCACAGAACAATAGGTACCTGACTGCCTGAGCGATGCACCTGACAAAAGGGGAATATACTGCGGCTTAACTCGTACACACCTGCAGCAGTGAGTGGCACAGAGAACAGAGGATGATATGAATTAACAAGGAGCGATGCACAGAACAATAGGTATCTGACATTTTTCCTCAGGGATGCACCTGACAAAAGGGGGTAAATACTGCAGCTTAACTTAAGACCTACTGTAGAGGATTAATGCTAGGTGTGTCCCACACAGGTGTGACTGTACTACCAGGAGATGACAAAGAACAATCAAATGTTATTCTGCGTGGTACTGCTTTAAAATTATTTCAGTTAACTTATCACACTTAAAATGACCATAGCTCATGTTCACATTCTTTTCATATGTGCCAGAAAATAGGCAAGATTGTATCACATTTTTTTCATCAAAGCTTTTTGATCCTGCAAGAATCTTAGAGCCTGCCCAGTCAATATGGTGGTCACTGGATGCTTTGTGCTGAAATAAACCACCACTCTGTCCGGCTAATTAAAACTCACAAGCCAAACAACCACATCAGGCCAATGGTAAGCTCTTTAGGCTCTACGAAATTCAAGCTCTTAAAGTGGCTTGTAGCACTGTTGTCCCCTGTTGTAGGCACTACCTCCGATTCAATTGTACAAAAGAGTGAGGATTTGGTAAGGAAGTTAAAACCTCTTAATGTCATGTACACCTACAAATTAGTCAGCTTTTATGTTAAACCATTATTAACTAATGTCCCTGTTGATGATGGTTTAACTTTCCTGCCAAGCATCTGGGTATTACCATTGATGGTATTCCTTCTGAACACATTGTCAAGCTAATTGAATTGTGCATTGTAAACTCATCTTTTACCTTTGAAGGCAAATATTACACAAAATATTTTGGTATGGGCATGGGTAATCCCCTCTCCCCAGTTCCGGCAAATATTTACATTTACTGACCTCCATAATGGAGCAAAACATTGTTTGGCTCCGATACATTGATGATATCCTGTGCTTCTGGCCTAACAGTCTTCCCACCGATGAATTTCTCCTGATAATAAATTAGTTAGCTCCATCGATAGAGTTTACTCATGAGGTGGAAAGAGATAATGAACTGCCATTTTTATATGTAAAATTTATCAGGGACAAAAGTGTTTTGAAGACTAAAGCATACAGAAACCTACAAATATTATGTAATATGTGCATTAATATTCAGACCATCACATTAATGTAAACAGATCTCTATTCATATCCATGTGCTTGAGAGCATATAGAATTTCAGACCCAGAATTTTTAGAAGATGAACTAAAAATGATTCAGAGCATTGAGGAGAAGCTAAAATATCCACCAAGTATACTACAGTAACTCAGTGCCACAGCACAGCCAAGAAACGATTCCTTGAAGGGAAAGCTAGTAAGCCAGATCACCAGAATTTTCAAAGAACCCTTTTCCTCCACTCTGTGAAAATTTTCTTGATGTTGTTCACATACTGAAGAAACAATGTACAAATAGTATTCAAATATGAGAACACCGTAAAAAAAAAAAATCAATAAGAACAGCCCAAATAGTAATTCAGACGTTGTTAAAAAAAAAAAAAAAAACTCGTGTAAAAGCTGTAAAATTATTTGCAAAGCACAGTCTGGAAAAGATTTGGAAACTAGGTTCTCACAATACAGTGTAAGGACAGCCCGACAGAGTAGCGGCTTTTTTCAACACAAAGCATCCAGTGATCACCATATTGACTGGGTAGACTCTAAGATTCCAACAAGATCGAAAAGCTTTGATTAAAGAAAGATGATAGAATGTTGCCTAATTTCTGGCACACATGAATAGAATATAAACATCAGCTATGGTCATTTTAAGTGTGATAAAGTGTTTACTGAATTAATTTTAAAGCAGTATCCCCCAGACTAACAACTGATTGTTCCCTGTTATCTCCTGGTAGTGTAGTCACATCTGTGTGGGAGACACCTAGCATTAATCCTCTACAGTAGGTCTGAAGCAGCAGTATTTACCTCTTTTTCTCAGGTGCATCCCCCCCAAAAAAAAAGTCAGGTACCTATTGTTCTGTGCATCGCTCATTTTTAATTCAGCTCATCCTTTGCTCTGTGTGCCACTCCCTGCTGCAGGTGTGCACGAGTTAAGCCGCAGTATTTACCGCTATTTGTCAGGTGCATCCCTAAGGTAAGAAGTCAGGCAGCTATTGTTCTGTGCATCAAGCAGTTTTAATTCAGGTCATCTTATATATATATATATATATATATATATATATATATATATATATATATATATATATATATATATATATATATATGATTATTTTATATACAATATATCTGTGTGTGTGTGTGTGTGTGTATGTGTGTGTGTGTGTGTGTGTGTGTGTGTGTGTGTGTAAATGAGCAGGAACCCGCGAGAAGCACAAGAATATTAATGTTTCAGTCCTCCCCATCATCATCAATATATTTCTCACTGTATGTATGAGAATGTAAACCGTAAAAGTACCCAACAAAGTGCACAATAAAATGGCCCAGTCGTCCATTCCCACGTCATTTAAATTTTGGAAATTGCTTCAGGCAAGGTGACTCCCATTATGGTCCACATTATGCCTGTAAGATAATAGAAGAAAATCTGCACATAGCAAAATTAAAACGTAGCGGAGGGTTGCAGCATACATAATTTGCATCTCGATTTATAACACACTGATGCACTTTTGCTCCTCGTCAATGGTTTTACTTCAGCAATTTCCACTCCTCCATACCTTGTTATCACTATCAGTGGCCGACCAAAAAACTCCTTGTCTCCAAGTCATTCATATTAAACAGGAGTGTCTCCTGTTTCCACATGCCCCCACTTACATCCAGTATTGTCTACACTGTCATTCTGCAACACTTTAACTGTCATGTGAAGACCTTACTTAGAACCTCGACGTATATACTGCAAATTAAATATAGAATATATTTTAAACAGGAAAAAAAATGTGTCTAAAATTGCAAGTTAATGATCATAAAACAAAAATGGATAATTTTTCAGCTTGTAGACCTGTGGCATCACACAGCAGGTAACATCTCTCTCTCTCTCTCTAGTTGCCTATTTTACTGACTTGGTGCTGGCCGCCTCATTGGAATCCATTCCCCAGACTACACGCCCCTTTGCGTCCAAATGCGTTCCATGGTGGTCCCCTGATTGAATTAGAGCCCTTCGGATTAAAAGGGCTCGATGGAGAACGTACCGATGAAGAATGCATACTCCAGGCCGCCAATCTGCCTTCCTTGCATTTAAACGGGCTGGTGCCATTTTGCGTAGGACAATAAAGGCTGCCAGAAAGGCAAGTTGGTCGTCTTATGTGTCCAATGTCACGTCTTCCACGCCGGTTACTGTCCTGTGGAATCATATTCACAAAATTTCAGGCAAATACTCTCCCCCACCAGCTCCAGTACTTCATGTCGATGGTGAGTCTGTTGCTGATCCTTCTAGGGTTGCAAATATACTGGAAGACCATTTCAGTGAGATCAGCAAGGAAGTCCATCTCTCTCGGGAGTTCTATCACTATAAACACGAGGTTGAACATACCCCAGTGCGTTTTACTCTATCATCTGCGGAGTCATATTATAATGTCCCATTTTCTATGTCCGAGCTTCTGTCTGGGATCCAGTCTTGTGGCAACACTTGTGAGGGCCCCGATGGTGTTCATTACCAAATGATTAAACACCTACCCCGACCAGCATTATCCTTTCTCCTGTCACTTTATAATACAATCTGGACAGATGGTGAGTTCCCTGACTCCTGGCGCACGGCATATGTGCTTCCCTTTTTAAAACCTAGTAGGACCGTTCACTCTCCACAGGATTACAGACCTATTGCTCTTGTCGGAAGCTTTGGTAAGTTACTGGAACAGATGGTCAATGCTCGTTTGATGTGGTATTTAGAATCTAAGAATCTCCTTTCCGATTTTCAATATGGGTTTTGTAAGGGGTATAGTACTTTAGATCCCTTAGTGAAGCTAGAGTCTTATATCCGTCAGGCTTTTCGTTGTAAGCAATCAGTTCTCAGTGTCTTTTTTGATCTTGAGAAAGCATACGACACTTCGTGGAAGCATCATATTCTCTGTACTTTAGTCCATTTTGGAGTAGTTGGTAATATGGGTGTTTTTCTCGAAATTTTTTTGAAAGCTCGAACCTTTCGGATGCGTGTTTCTGGCAGTTTATCGGCCACCTTTCCACAGGTGGAGGGCGTTCCACAGGGGTGTGTTCTGAGTACGACTTTGTTCTTTGTTGCAATAAATGGTATTGTCTCTTCTCTTCCTCCTAGAGTCCATGCTTCCCTATATGTAGATGATGTAACAATTTACCTTGCTGATGCTGACCCTTCTCGTCTCGGTCAATGTATGCAGTCAGCTGTGAGTGTTGTGTTGACTTGGGCAACTTCTCATGGATTCCGCTTTTCGCCATCTAAATCACGAGCTATGATGTTTTCCAGACGGCGTGTTATTCCACAGCCATCACTATATCTACTGTATATGACACCCTTCTTCCATATCATCCTACTGCTACATTCTTGGGTTTGTCTTTTGACTCTCGGTTGACTTGGTCTTCACATATAGCTACCGTGAAAACATCTGCCTTTCGACGACTTCAACTCCTACGGACACTGAGCCATCTCAGTTGGGGCTCTGATCGCACTTTACTCCTACGTTTACATATCGCCGTAGTTATTTCTGTTCTTGATTATGGTTGTCAAGTCTATGCCTCTGCATCCTGTGCCACTCTTCGCAGGTTGGATGCAATTCATCACGAAGGCATTCGTCTTGCTTTAGGGGCATTCCGTTCCACTCCTGTTCAGAGCTTGTATGCTGAGTCTGGTTTGCCCTCCTTATCGCATCGTTGTGATGAACTGACCCTTTGTTATTATTGCAGACTTAATCAACATTCCTCGTCCGGTTTTGTTTCTACATCCGTTCCATGCAATCCATCCCGGACACCTTTCTATAAACGGTACTCCTTTTTACATAGAGTAGATGATTTGTCCCGCTCTTTATCTCTTCCTCCTCCTCGTGTTTTTCCATATCACCTTTGTTCGTTTCCTCCGTGGCTTATTCCACCCCCAAGTATATGTTCCTCTGTTCTCCCTGCAGCTAAATCCTTGACCTCTCCGTCTCACCTACGATCTCTCTTCTATCACCATTGGTCTTGTCAATCGTCAGCCACGCCCATTTATACAGACGGCTCGAAATCTTCTGGTGGCACATGTTTTGCAGTTTTGTTTCCCAATAATTCATATCAATCCCGTCTCCCTGATGTTGCTAGTATTTTCAGTGCAGAATTATTTGCTCTTTTGATTGCTGTTCGATATATATTTTTTTTCACAGTTCTCATCTTTTATATTTACGGACTCCCTTAGTGCCCTTTTTAGCCTCCAGACCATTCCCACAGCCAACCAACTTGTTCTTAACCCGCCCCATCCCGACGTTTTCTGGGCAGTGGTACGCCCCAGTCCCAACATTTTTGGACCTTTTTTTTTTTTTGTCTCAAACATCCGCTTTTGGTGAGAAACATCGAAAATGTATAGAGAAATTGCTCACCTGAAGTTTAAAATACTCGATCCAGGTAGGAGTACCTCCTTACCTTACAGTGTTTTCTATCAGGCTGGCTGCAAAGAAAACGAGTTCTATGGGAGGATAACTATTCTACACCACTCATAAGCGGTATTTATTTATTAATTTGGTACGAATTTATACGTAGTAGGAGAGTATATTGGTTTTCAAACGGTAATATAGGCATTATAAGCATTGTTTCACTCACTAACTCATCACCATTCCTGACCTTTTTTTGGCATATTACCTGATCATCATTTCTGACTGTTTCTTCCTCTAATGTTTGTCCTCCACATTGTCATCGATTGGGGAATCACTCTGGCCCTGAATTTCGTACCGTGGCATGACATGGCTTCACTGGCCTGGTCACTGATAACAGGTGAATTGCTGAGAAAAGGTCATGCAGGGGTGGAGGAGGAGGTCATGCTGGGAAAGGCATTGTCCCTGCCTGGCATCTTGTAGAGGAAGGTGTCCCGTGTATACGTGCCAAAAATCACTTGCGAAAATTGAAAATTGTGCAAATTAGGGACCTTGCAATGTCCTTGCAATGTTGCCGCATTAATTTACGTCTCCAGGATATGAGTGCACATCATGTGAGGACGTGAATTCACGTCTCCGGGATGCGGCGGGTTAAAATTCAGGAGTGGTTGTACAGGATTGCTACCAGGAAGAAAGTAGTCACCTTTTGTTGGGTTCCAAGCCATGTTGGTATTGCAGGAAATGAGCAGGTGGATTTTTTGGCCAAGTCAGCTGCGTCTAACACATTATCCTCCAGCTGTCTCCCAGTAGGTGACTTTTTTCCATCTCTCTCTTTGTTGCTTAAGCGTTGATGGCAATTGGAGTGGTCCCATGTTATTAATAATAAGCTGCGTTCCATTAAGCCCACTGTTTCGCCTTGGTCATTTTCCTCCTATCCTAATAGACAGTGGGAGACAGCATTAGCACGTTTGCGTTTAGGCCATACCCATCTTACACATGGCTATTTGATGGCTGGTGGAGTACCTCCTCTTTGGTCCTACTGTCAGGTTCTACTTACTGTAGAGCATCTCCTCCTGGACTGCCCTCGATACTCTGCTGAGCGTCACTGTGCTTTCCCTTTCCTCGATAACTTACGCCATCCACATTCACTTGCTGATCTTCTAGGTGAATCCACCCACGTTTCGGTTACCGCTCTCATATCCTTTTTGTCACGTCCTAGCCTCTGTCCTAGCTAAATTATTCAGACTATGCATACGTACTTCTTTATTCCCAAATTCATGGAAAGAAGCCAATATCCACCCAGTTCCAAAGAAAGGGAGTTCGTCTGACCCCTCCAATTACAGACCAATAGCTGTCACATCTTCTCTTCGTAAGGTATTTGAAACTTTAATTAATAAGCATATTGTTAAACATCTTGAATCCAACAGCTTAATTAGTGATAGACAATACGGTTTTCGCCACGAAAGATCCACCATTGACATACTCAATCTCTTAACTCACACCGTCCATCAATCAATTGATCTTTTTGGAGAAACTCATGCAGTAGCTCTTGATATCTCTAATGCTTTCGACAGAGTATGGCACCGTTCCCTGCTGTCCAAACTCCCTTGCTATGGACTAACGTCTTTTGTTCCTTTGATTTCCTCTTATCTTAGTGACAGGAAAAGAAGAGTAAAAGTAGATGATGTATATTCGAATTTCCACTCAATTAACGCCGGCGTGCCACAGGGATCAGTTCTGGTGCCAACCCTATTTCTGGTTCATATTAATGATCTCTTATCTGTCACTCACAATCCCATTCACTCATATGCAAGTGACTCAACACTACATAGTTCATTCACACTCAGACATCCATTTACAAAGTCTAATATCTCTACCTCTCAACTCAGTACAGCCATCTCCATAAATCAAGATCTATCTACAATCAGTGAATGGGGACAAAACAACCTTGTCTCTTTTAATGCTAGTAAAACTAAATATATACAGTTTACTAATAGACAGATATTGCCAGATTCGTACATTACATTCAGTGCTACTAATATTCCCATCTCCAAAAGTATTGAAATTCTTGGTGTCTAACTTAACAGTGCCCTCAGCTGGACCTCTCATGTCAGATCACTTGCTAAAACCGCCTCAAAGAAACTTAGATTATTGTACAGAGTCCGTAACTTCTTCGCCGATGAGCAGTTGGCTATAATTTATAAGAGTCATGTGCGCTCTCAGCTTGAATATTTCTCACCCTTGTGGAATGGTTGTGGAGAGGTTGCATTAAGACAACTAGACAAAATTCAGAATAAAGCTGTTAGAATCATTAACAACCCTGCCATTACATATAAACTACCTCCACTGCAAGTAAGAAGGAATGTTGCCTCCCTTGCATTATTTTAAAGATATTTTTTTGGCAAATGCTCAGACGAAGTTGCGTCCATGGTGCCACCTCTCCATGCCTTCCCTCGTGCTACACGGGCATCTGGTAGCGCTCATGACTGGAATGTCACTCAACCATATTGCAGAACTTCTGCCTATCAGAATTCTTTCATTCCCCGAACTGCATCTCTCTGGAACTCGCTTCCCCAGAGTTGTTTTCCTCCAAATTTCAACCCACAACTGTTCAAGTCTAACTGTTACAGATATTTTATGAACAGAGGACACCAGTAATCTGGTGTATGGATTATTTTTTTTTATCCATTTGTTTTTCCTTCCTCCGTTCTGTTATTTATAAAAAAAAAAAAAAAAAACGTACCCGTATGTTTTCCTCCATATGATTGCTTTACCTGACCGATATCAATGATTTCTTCTTTAGTGCCATATGGCCTTTGCTGACTGGCACTAGTTTTCCTATTCAATCAATCTCTCTCTCTCTCTCTCTCTCTCTCTCTCAATAAGTATGGCTGTTGAAGCGAGTGCCATCATATTAAGTGATCTTCGCCTTACCCCTTTCCTTCCCATAATCCTACCCAATTAATGACACACAACTACAAGATGGGAAACCCAGATATACCTGAAACTGTAACCAAAAACATCATTACAATACTGACAGCAAATCAATTTTAGTTCTGTTCATAGTTCTGCCCTTGAGATGCTATACATTTGTCCCAGCACTTTTCCCATTCCTGGAAACACTTACTGTAGTTGTTTTTTTGCCAACTTGGTCAGACACACTTGCTTTTTTTTTTCTCTCTTATAAGTGGCCAAATCTGCCTTTCAGTTCTTACATAATCTTGGACAAAAAAGAAAAAAAAAGAGCGAGATCTGGTGAATCTGGGGGGTGCCCTGCATCAATAACATTGTTTTGGCCAAGAAACAGCTAAACTGGCTATGCATTGTGTGATGGGGCATTGCTGTGATGCAAGAATCATTTCTGGGTGTGCCAGTCTCTGGACATTTGCACCTGATGCTTTCCTGTGGACGCCTCAGCACTGTAAAGTAAAACTGCTGGTTCACAGTCTTTCCAAGGGAAACAAATATTTTATGGACAAATCCCTCAGTGTTAAAAAACAAGATCAATATTGCCTTTACGTTGGACTTGACACATTGTTTTTGGTCTTTGAGATATTGACTACCGCTTAGTGGACTGTTGCTTGGTTTCGGGGTCATACCCATAAACATAGGTGCTGTCACCCGTAATAACATTTGAAAGAAATTCTGGGTCATTTCTAAACTGTTCTTTCAAGTCCTGACACACGCTCACACGATTGTTTTTTTGATCTTCCATTAGAAAACCGGGGACGAATTTTGCCAAGACTCGGTGCGTGCCAATATTTTGTCATAATCCGTTAGACTGAACTGGAAGAAACGCCTCTGGCCTCCACTAGTTTTCCAATAGTACACCAACGATCGTCCAAGTTTGCCTGAATTTTCTCGATGTTTTCATTGTTCGAGAGGTCAAAGGACGGCCAGAGTGTGAAGAGTCTTGGACTGATATGTTGCCTTTCTTAAAACCCGTGTACCATTTGAAGACTTAATTTTTTTTTTTTATATAGCCTGCTTCTTGAAAGCTTCCTTCTCAGTCTTGGCGTTCGAGAGCAAAAAATAAAAAAAAATGAAAAAATAAATAAAATAAAATAATGCACCCTTTATCTTCATTCAAATCAAACCTCCTTAACAAGGGAGGCACCTGTTGTTATATCAAATCCCAATATGCAGTTGACACTATTTTAAACTTCACTTCATTCAGTTTTGATTACTCATTGTATAAACTAAATTGTCAAAATATTACCAAATATATTTGTGTAGTCCATTGCTCCCCCAATGCTTCTTTGGAACCCATTGTATTTGATTCCATATCCATGCAGTTGAGTAATCTTAACATTGCCCTTAGCACCGAAATTACCATTTTGGGTGATTTTGACATACATAATGTTGAATGGTTATTGCATTCTGCCAGGACTGACGATGCTGGTCTAGAGTGCGAGCTGTTTGCAGAATCGTTTAATCTCACCCAGCTGGTAAAGTAACCAACCAGAATATGTGATAATCCTGACCATAATGCCCATCTCTTGGATTTATTCTAACAAATAATCCAGATCAATACAGGATAGAGGTACTGGCACCACTTGAATCCTCCGACCGCAATCTCATCAAAGCCTCATTAATTTACCTCCTCACACCTCCCCTTTCTGAACCTGATAGGGTGATCCAATGGCACTTTGATAGGGCAAACTGGGATGGATTTAGAAATTATCATGCTGACATTCCATGGCAGTTTTTCTACTGTAGTGATCTCAATTTTACTCAGTCACACATTTGCGACTTAATACTAGCTGGTATGGATTTATTCATACCAAGTCAACTGTTCACTTAAAGATCGAACTCTCCAAAATGGTTTGATGGCAAGTCTGCCAGAGCAACAGCCCAAAAGTCATTAGCATATAACTCTTACTGAAAATCAAAGACATCTCAATCACTCTCTCAATATAAAAAAAAGCTAGAAATCATGCAAAAGCTGTAATAACTCTAGCTAAATCAAACTTTCTTCAACAGCAAGCATCAAAACTACGTAACAACCCTAATGACAATAGAATATTCTGGTCAACTCTTAACTCATTCAATAATAACTTTAACAAGTTATCTTCCATTCCCCCACTAAAATCTTCAGATGGCAACATTACAAATGACCCGCGTGGGAAAGCAGATATTTTCCCCAACACATTTGCCAAAAATTCTACCATAAAGGATGCCAGCCAGAATGTCCCTGTACTAGAACCTGACTCTCCCGAAACTGCCCCACTTAAAAGACAGAGAAGATACGTAAAATTTATCCTAGACAATTTACCTACCAACAAAGCTCCAGGCCCAGATGGAATTCCGCCAATTGTTCTGAAAAAGTGTTCCCTTGAACTTGCCTCTGTTCTAGCTAAATTATTCAGTCTATGCATACGTATTTCTTCATTCCCAAATGCATGGAAAAAAGCCAATATCCACCCAATTCCGATGAAAGGAAGTTCCTCTGACCCTTCTGATTACAGATCAATAGCAGTCACATCTCTTGGTAAGGTATTTGAAACTTTAATTAATAAGCACATTGTTAAACATCTTGAATCCAACAACTTAATTAGTAATAGACAATATGGTTTTCGCCACGAAAGATCCATCATTGACATACTCATTCTCCTAACTCATACCATCCATCAGTCAATTGACCTACATGGAGAAACTCATGCAGTAGCCCTTGATATTTCTATAGCTTCCGACAGAGTATGGCACCGTTCCCTGCCGTCCAAACTCCTTTGCTATGGACTAACGTCTTTTGTCCCTTTGATCTCCTCATGTATTAGCAACAGGAAAATAGGAGTAAAAGTAGATGATGTATATTCCATATTCCACAAAATTAACGCCGGCGTGCAGCAGGTATCCGTTTTGGCACCACCCCTATTCCTGGTTCATATTAATGATCTTTTATCTGTCACCCACAGTCCCATCCAATCATATGCAGATGACTCAACACTATATAGTTCATTCACACTCAGACACCCATTTATTAAATCTAATAGCTCTACTTATCAATTCAGTACAGCCATCTCCATCAATCAAGACCTATCTACGATCAGTGAATGGGTACAAAACAACCTTGTCTCATTTAATATTACTAAAACTAAATGTATACAATATACTAATAGACAGATATTGCCAGATTTCTACATTACCTTCAGTGCTACTAATATTCCCATCTCCAAAAGTATTGAAATTCTTGGCGTCTCACTTAACAATGCCCTCAGCTGGACCTCTCATGTTAGATCACTTGCTAAAACCGCCTCAAAGAAACTTGGATTATTGTACAGAGTCCGTAACTTCTTCACTGACGAGCAGTTAGCTATAATTTATGTCATGTGAGCTTTCAGCTTGAATATTGCTCACTCTTGTGGAATGGATGTGGATAGGTTGCATTAAAACAACTAGACAAAATTCAAAACAAAGCTGTTATAATATTTAACAACCCTGCCAATACAAATAAACTACCTCCCCTACCAGTAAGAAGGTGTTGCCTCCCTTGCATAATTTTACAGATATTTTTATGGCAAATGCGCAGACGAAGTTGTGGCTATGGTGCCACCTCTCCATGACTTCCCTTGTGCTACACGGGCATCTGGTAGCGCTCATGACTGGAATGTCGCTCAGCCATATTGCAGAACTTCTGCCTGTCAGAATTCTTTCATTCCCCAAACAACATCTCTCTGGAACTCGCTTCCCCAGAGTTGTTTCCCTCCAAGCTTAAACCCACAGCTGTTCAAGTTTAACTATTACAGATATTTTATGAACAGAGGACACCAGTAATCTGGGGTATGGATTATTCTTTTTATTCATTTGTTTTTCCTTCCTCTGTTCTGTTGTTCAGAAATCGCATAAGATATGTGCATAGAAAAAAAATGGGATTCGACCCTCTTTGTACGATGCCACGTGTCAGAATCTTTTACAAGACTGCACACGACTAGTTCCTTTCGTCACGGTGGAGAACTATTGTTTTTTTTTTTTCTCTGGAGCTATCGATCAGTTCCCGGAATTTGGGGTTTTTCCAAATATCAGTACGTAGTTTTGTCATGCCTTTTGGAGGGTCTGGCATGTATAGTAAAAACTTCTAGATTCTTCCCATTTTTACACTGAAAAAACATCTACTTTCTCGGCCTTGTACGCTTCTTGGAACGGTCTGTCTTACTCATGAACACATTTAAGAATCTTTATTGTTGTCCAGGCTTTACAGTACAAAGAAACTTCACTAATTTCCTCCTGTACTGGTGGAATGGCATATACAGTAAGTGTTTGATCCTTTGCAACTATTGAAGCTTGGCACTATTTGTTGTTTCACAATAGCGCAATGAAAATTTTGCTCTTCTTAAGAGAAAGGAAAATAAACTAATCCAGAACCAGGACAGATGGCCAAGCTTCAACTCTGAACCTGTCTAAAAATTAAGAGGTTAAGATATTTATTTTTATTACTGTCTTCGGGAGGATGGATTGGCATAGCTTTATTGTTTTGACTGGAAAATATGGAGGGTAAGAGAAGATAAAACGGAAGTTCAGTGCACATGTGGACTAAGAAGGTTTTCGCATATGCAAACGAGTTTATGACAGCTAATATATTTAATGTCTCTGTATGTTTAATGTTGTATGTTTAATGTCTATCTGAATAGGTGGGTGGTAAAGAATAATAGTGATTAACCCGCGCCGTCCCAAGGACGTACTTCCACGTCCTCACGTTTTGTCACAGCTAATCCCGAGGACGTACTTCAACGTCCTGCAATTGCAAGGTTCATAATTTCCACAATTTTCAATTTTCGCGAGTCATTTTTGGTACGTATACACGGGACACCTTCCTCAACAAGATGCCAGGCAGAGACAATGCCTTACCCAGCATGACCTCCTCCCCCCCCCCTGCATGCCCTTTTCTCAGCAATTCACCTGTTATCAGTGACCTGGCCAGTATAGCCATGTCATGCCACGGTACGAAATTCAAGGCCAGAGTGATTCCCCAATCAATGACAATGTGGAGGACAAACTTTACATAGCATTAGAGGAAGAAACAGTTAGAAATGATGATCAGGTAATGTGGCAAAAAAAGGTCAGGTATTAGTGAGTGAAACAATGCTTATAATGCCTATATTACTGATTGAAAACCAATATACTCTTGTACTACATATAAATTCGTAACAGTAAATAAATAAATACCGTTTATGAGTGGTGTGAAATAGTTATTCTCCCATAGAACTCGTTTTCTTTGGTGCCAGCCTGATAGAAAACCCAGTAAGGTAAGGAGGCTCTCCTACCTGTAATGAGTATTTTAAACCTCAGGTGAGCGATTTCTCTATGAATTTTCGATGTTTCTCACCAAAAGCGAAAGTTTTAGCAAAAAAAAAAAGGGTCGAAAAATGGTCGGGATTGGGGGGTACCAGTGGTCAAAAAGTGGTCGGGACGGGGCGGGTTAAAATTACAGGTACCTGTTCATCACATGTAGGGGATGAACAAACAAAAAATAATTTGTCAGTTGAAGTGTGGCTAATGGAGACAAACTTCATTGTTTTGATATGTGTATTGTCAAGATGCAGCACAACTCGCACTGATGGATGGTGCCTTTTTGTTATTCTTGCTGCAGTCTCGGTGACATAGAAAAGTATGAGGTTAGAGGAGAGAGGTTAGCCGCTACGATTCTAATTCATGGGGTCTTCGAATTTTAAAATTCCAAACACTGCCCCAGAGTGAAGGGGATAAGTGAGGTATGTAAATAAAAATGTCATGCCGTACATCTTGATTCTCTATAGTACTGATAAATAACTATAATGGTACCAAATGTGAGAGCTTTATGGCCCTTAAAATTTTTCCTTGCCGTGGTATAAACTGAGAAGGTGATATCTGTGGCACGGAGTGATATCCTTGTATGGAGTGGTGTGGTGCAGAATGGAAATGATAAGGCCGCGTCTGACATTCACGAGCGAAAGAAGGATAGAATCGCTCCAAGATTTCTCTCGTGTCGAATAGTGGAATAACTTATTTCAGTGAGAATGTGAGTACCATTGTGCTTCATTATGTAGTCCTAACGGACCGGGGTTCAAATCCCGCTGGGGCAGGGAATAGTTTAAGGATTTGAATTTCATAACAATCAGACTTTACTGATCTACCAGAAGACCCGCCGACATGTCGTAAAAATACCCCCGCTAATACCGATACACCAGTCCTATATGAGACAGCCCTAGCATGTATTCAGTATGGACGGTGGGTGTTAGCGCCGAAGTGGTGACATGTAGAGGTGTGCGGTACGTAGGAGGGCTACTGGGCCTTAAAAGCAGGCTGTGAAGCTTATGCCCAGAGTCAGACACATAAAAAAAAAACACACACACACACACAATCAAATACGCACGCACACACGCGCGCGCGCGCACGCACACACGCACACACGCACACACACACACACACACACACACACACACACACACACAATCGTGATCCCTAGGTTCTTTACCTTCCTAGCTCGAGGGAAGTCGAAGCCAGGACTATAAAAAATAAAAAAAATAAAAGACGAGCGAACATGGTTAGGCTAGCAGTCTGATACCGCGTCACAATAATGGATTGGCTCACACACATGAAACCCAACATTGTTACTGACACCTACATGAGCACAACCATGGAATAGAGCTGAAAATTTTTTTCATAAACTGCAGCCATAAAAGGAAGGAATTCCTATCACATAACCCACCATTTGAATACTTCTCTGTGTCCCATGCATTATATGAACATGGTTCCTATCCGGACTATCCTTTTCACATTGTTCACACTATTCTCGAAGCAGCTTTGTAGTCTGTCATGGGGTTTTGTGATTTTTATATTAAATAATACTTTAAAATGTCACTTGAAAATATGGTCAGTGAATTGACTTGTGAAAATCAAGAGTAAGTTTACTTTATGTGGCTTACTTTGCCGATTCTCTAAGGACGAGAATTTATAAACTTTCTCAACAGTACACAGCATAGACCACTTATTCACACGTGCTGTTTGTTAGTACTGTTAGCCTCTAGAAAAAGTGACTCCACCCCTGACAATCAATAACTAATGCTAATAATAATAAACAGATTCTTGCTGGTTCATTAACTCCAGGCTGGCACAACGGATTTAAGCTTAGTACAAGAGGACTGGCCTAAGTACCAGTTATGAACAATACAAAGCATTTATGCGAACTAGGAGCGGTAAGTAAGATAAGCTTAATGTGGAGAAATAAAACACGAGTTTACATTACATTAAACTCAAGAAAAAAAGAACTATAAATTTATTAACTACAATGAAATAAATTTACGTTACATGAGTCTCAAATGAATTCAAAATAAGGAGAACACACTCACTCGCTCACTCAAAAGCTAAGCTCTTTAGCCTAGGAAAAACGAAAAAAAATACTGGTCAGAAAAGGTGGGGGCTAGGAAGGATAAACTGGGCGTCGATATGTAGGAAGGACGCTGCCACCATGCTGAACCTCTACGCTGTATCACACTGGGTGGAGATTTCAGGAACTCGCTGAAGAACGACCTGCTCTCATGGCGCACAAAGAATTCAAACTGCAAGGCAAGGGCTAGGGTCGGCCGCACTGGCTAACTGCCAATGGAAAAAATGTGAGCGATGCATGCCCACAACAATTCACTCAGCGAAAGCACCAATGTCGTGCACAAGGACGATCACTTATGAAACAGTGAAAAATGTTCTGAAAACCGTCCCAATCGAATGAATGCGTGGGCGGTTGACTGAGTGATACTTATTGGGAATTCCACTAGAATTCGTGGTTTTTCACCAAAGTTCAGTGTCATGAGTTTGTTTGGATACAGAATCGTGTGAATTCGTGACATTACGCCCCATCAAAATCAAATTTTTTCTTACAAAAATTTTTTAATATATATACATACATATAAATACTAACTCAGTCACACCAGATTCACACTGTGGTGTGTGTACTACCCTGCTATAGGAGAAAATCACAGTTGCCCATGGGCGTAAAAACCTCGTATTTAGGTTAATAGAAGCAAGCTTGAGGAAAAAACTCCGTGACGACAGTGAAAAATCCTGTACTCAGGTCAAACTGAGCAAAAAGTTCGCTACATTTACATTAACAACTAATTGTTATGTAGCATGATGTAACTTGGTGTAGGTGTGACAGTTGTGGTGCAGCTGTACCTACTTGTAAAATTACATTATATAGAATAATAGTAAATAATGATGATGAGGCAGAATAGAAGAGGCGGCAGCATGCGTCAGGGACGATCAGCTGTTCTGCACGACAATGCTACACCCGCCAGCTGCACCTGCAAAAGCGATCAAGGTGGAGCATCAAAAGTGTCATTTCTCTCTCTCTGCCTAGCAATCAGTACTTATGTTACAAAAAATACACTATTTACATTATTAACCAGGAAACGTAGTCAAACTGAGCAAAAAGACTGGGCATCTGTGCAGGACATCAAACGCTGCAATTCGCTAATGGGATCCAGTTTACTGGTTAAACCCTAAACCTAATGAGCGAAAAGACTGGGCGTTTCTGCAGGACATCAAACACTGCAATTCGCTAAATTAACCAGGGAATGTGGTCATGAGCGAAAAGACTGGGCATCTGTGCAGGACATCAAACGCTGCATTTCGCTAATGGAACCCAGTTTACTGGTTAAACTCTAAACCTAATTAGCGAAAGGACTAGGCGTTTGTGCAGGACATCATACACTGCAATTCGCTAATGGGACCCGTGTTAGTTATCAGTTAGCAGGTGAGACATCAGGTCTGTGCCTACATTGTCACTTCCCGTGATGTATCTCACAACAAGGTTAAACTGCTGCAAATACAGTGTCCAGTGTGTCAATCTTGCATTAGCCATCTTGGTCGTGCTGAGACTAGTGAGTGGCATATGATCAGTTTCTAGAGTGAATGGTGCCCCATATAAATAATAGTAATATTTCTTAACACCATCAACCACGGCCAAGAGTTTCTTCTGAACAGTACTGTAATTCCTCTCGGCAGGTTTTAGCTTACGGCTGTGGTATGCCACTGGGAAGATTCCACCTTCTGTTTCTTGTATTAATACAGCACCTACTCCATCTTGTGAAGCATCAGTGCGCAGTATGAAAGGTTTGTTGGAATCAGGCAACTGGAAGATAGGCTCCTTACACAACATGTTCTTAAGGGCGGCAAAAGATCTCTCTTGCGCTTCTCCCCATTCAATGGTGTTTGGAGCATATTTCCATAACACCTCATAAAACGGTTGGGCAATGAGAGCAAAGTTGGGGATAAAACTCCTATAATACCCCACTAGGCCAAGGAATGCCCTAACCTGTTTCTTGGTCATGGGTCTCGGGGCTTCTCTAACCTTCCTGATTTTGTCACCCTGACACCTGGAGCGATTGTTGCCAACAATATGTCCAAGGAACTCCACCTCACTGTGAGCAGTTTTACACTTGCTAGGCTTCACAGTCATGTTGAAACTCTGGAGTCTACTGAAGAGAATTTCCAAGAGCCTGAGGTGCTCTTCCAACATGGCAGAATGAATGAGGACATCGTCAACGAACATCTCTACTCCTACAATACCATGGAGCACTTGTCTCATGGCACGATTGAATACTGCTGGGGAATTTGTAAGTCCAAATGGGAGAACTTTATACTGATACAACCCCCTAGGAGTAGCAAAGGCAGTGAACTGACGGCTCTCTGGGTGAAGGGGAATCTGAAAGAATCCCTTTGCCAAATCGAGCTTTGTGAAATATCGTGACCCTGCCAGCTTGGAAAAGATGGCAATGTGGTCACCCATCGGCTCAGCATCCACTTTGGTGATTGCATTTAGCCTCCTATAGTCGCCACAAATCCTGACTCCACCATTCTTCTTGCGGACTACTACCATTGGACTACAGTAAGGAGATGAGGACTTTTCAATAATACCTGCAGTCTCCATGTCAGCAATTTCGTTGTCTACTGCATCCAGTAGTTGCATGGGAATTGGATATGGCTTAACCTTTACAGGAGTATTGCTGGTCAACTCAATTTTGTGACAATCAACCTTTGCAAGTCTAGGTTGGTCAGAGAAGACATCAGCATACTGACGGAGCAGTAACCTTATGGCATTCTGGTCACCTAATGCTAAGTCAGTGTTAAGTAAACCATCTCCGACAGTCTCCTCCTGATGGGACTGAACGGTTAAGGGCTCATCATCATGGTCATCAGCTGGGTTCACCGCGGCTACCCCCGGTTTCTTCCAGTGGCTGGTCACTATCATCAGCTACTCGTAGGCTAGTCTCCTTGGGGTTTGACTCATGATAAGCCTTCAACATGTTAACGTGGAACCTTTTGCAAAGATTCCTCATCTGAATTATGTAGTTGAGGTCTGAAATGTGCTCTACTACATCAAATGGACCTTTCCACTGTGCCAGCAACTTGTTCTGGGCAGTGGTGAGTAACACCAAGCACTTATCGCCTGGACTAAACTTCCGAAGTTTTGCCTTCTTATCATAATAGGCTTTCTGAACTTCGCACGCCTTGATCAATTCTTTCTTAGCTAACTCGCACGTCGACTGGAGGTGGTCAGCTAGATCAAGGACATTGGTGTAGGTGGTCTTAACTTCAGGGTTGGGTTCTTCATCATCCCATAATTCGCGAAGGACTTGAAGTGATCCATGGACCGACCTTCCATACACCAGTTCCAAGGGTGAGAACTTCAAGGAATGCTGTGGGGCTTCTCGATAAGCAAATAGAAGAGGAGCAATGAACCATGCCCATTCCTTTGGCTGTTCGGTGGCCATGCACTTTAACATCTTCTTGAGAGTCCCACTGAACCTCTTACACAACCCGTTACACATGGGATGATAAGGCGTAGTTCGCAGGCCTCAGTTGGACAACAACCTGAATGCTTCATTCATCATTGCAGAGGTGAACTGCGAACCCCGGTCGCTTAAGACCTCTTTGGGATACCTATGTGACAGAACACTTCAATCAATGCCTCAGCAACAGTGACGGCCTTTATATTCTTAAGGGCCACGGCTTCAGGCCACCTTGTGCTGAGATCAACAATGGTGAGGATATACCTTGATCCATCACTTACCCTAGGAGGGATTGGCCCAACAATGTCAACTGCTACTCTCTCGAACGGTTCAGAGATTATAGGCATTGGTTTCAATGGCGCAGGACGGACACGTCCCCGGTCAGTGGTACACTGACATACATCACAGGAACGCACAAGCCTTTTTAATTCCTGTCCCATTCCTGGCCAGAAAAAATCAGCATGGATGCGGTCAGAGGTTTTCTTTTGGCCCATGTGACCTCCCATCACTGAACAATTACCTAATTCGAACACTGCTCGGTGATACTTTGCGGGAACGACAAACTTCAGTCGAACCTCGCCCTGGGGTGTTTGTGACTCACGGTATAGCTGTCCTCACTTACGACGGAACCTGGCTTGACCTCCCCATGAATACTTAATCACCTTACCCTCCAGCTTCTTATGCACTGAGGCAAGTGTCGGATCAGACTGTTGTTCTTGGACAACATCTTGACTACGAATCAGATCTTGCAGCGTTGCGACGGTCAGCAGGGTGACACGATTCAGAGCCTTGGTCATGGCTAGTGTTACTGCAACAGCCGAAGTCTGAGTAGCAACATCTACAGCGCAACTGTTTTTGACCCCGAGTATGTTGCCGATAATGAGGTCAAACAAGGGCTCTGGCATGACAACAGCAGCTGTCAAGCCAGTGTAGAAAGGAGATGCCACCTGGATACATGCCTCAGGGAACAATCTCACTGATCCATCAATAAGTCTAACTTGAATCTGTTTACCCGTGTACTCGTCAGGCCAAACTAAACTTTGCTTGACACAGCAACCTGAGGAACCATTATCTCTCATGGCATTTACAGAAATACCTCCCACAAACCCTGGCTGAACAAGAAAGGAAGTGTTACTGGTGGAAGGGTCTGAGGAGGTAGCAGCCAGTCATTGGTGAGACTGCGGAACGAACGATGCAGCAAATGTGGCGCCCTGAGAACTTGATACCTGAGGGGTCGTGCTCACCATCCGAGGAGCTGGAACATTGACCACCTGTGGGGGAGGGTTCACTGTCGCTGGGGGAATAGTGAACTGTGAAGTGCCCATACTGGTGGGGTTGGTACCACCGTGCGCTTGTTGTGGAATGAAAGCTGCATTTGAGGCGCTTGGAGGGAAAACCAGGCAAGTGCCACCCCAGCCAGAAACGGAGTTACATATACAACTTTATTCCCCAAATCCTCTTCTACCACCACAACAAGGGTTTAAATGAAAATGATGTCCCTAAGGTGGTTGAAAATTTCGATTTTTAAAGGGCTGTGAACGACCGTACTGCTATTGATAGCCAACCACTCCATGACATTACCATTAGGTCCATTTTGACTTAGTATTTTCTTCTTCCAAGTACTGCATCCTTGGAAACCAACATCATGTCCAGTTTTCCTACTTGAGTTAAGGCGATTTTACCATAGTATTCATGTCAAAACATGCACTTATTGTAAGCTGCATGTACGAGTATGTGAGGCTAAGAGTGAGAGGAAAAATCAGGCGAGCTCCACACAGCAGGAGGTGGCTGCAAGACGTGCCAATCGCGTGGCTCGACGCATACCACCAAGGTTTTTTTTATGACACCACCATAAAGGCACATGTCCTTACTTACCTACTGACATATTTTCAGTCTCAATATCTTATAGCTGACCTACAATAACACAGATTATGGGTAAAAGTACTGCTACTTTGTCGTCGATTGTTGTCTAACAAGAGGAGAAAGAAGATGTTATTGAATTTTTTCATCTAAAGTACCACTAATTATTAGCATCTAAGTATCATTATGGAAAAGTAGAAGAATTAGGTTACATGAAAAAAAAAAAAAAAGAGCAGAATATCTTCTTTGGTTGAAAAGTTATGTCATATTTAAAGTACAAAAACTTTAACAGCATTTTTTTCTGTTTTCTTTTTTTTTTGGCGCTTACCTGGTTTTTCCTCTAACGGCCTCATTTGCATCCTGCCTCCGATACACTAAAGTCGATTGTCCTGACTGAGGATTACGTGGTTTGTCCTTGCCCTGCTGCTGCTTGAAATACCAGTACTGCTGCTGGTTAGGGTTCTGCTTGTCGTACCACTTTCACTCAGGTTTCTGGGGTATTTTGCCCCTGGTCCTTCCTCTGCAGTTTGTTTGGATCTTGGCCATTATTCTGAGAACGGCCTTGTTGCTGGGGTTTGGTCTGAGATGGTCTCTCAGATTTGTCAGCTTTCCTGTTCCAGGTGTGCTGCTTACGAGTGTGATACCCGTATGCATTGAAGAATGCATCAGACTTCTCCACCAATTGGCTGGCATCCTTTACCTGGCAGATCTTAAGCTGAGCCATAAGTTCGGCAGGCCACAACTTTTCTAGCTGCGTGCGCAACATAAGGTTAATTATCCCCTCACACGTGGAAGGAGTTTCATCTTTCTCCATCCACTCATCTAAGTAACCAGTAAGCCTGTGAAGAAACTGAATGGCAGTCCCTTTTTCCTGTAAACGTGCCCTCATAAACTGACTCTTGGCGTCGTCAACTGTGAGACCATACGCTTTGACGAGTGCGGCTTTCATCATCTCATACGTGAAATTGTCTCCACGAATTCTGTGGAGAATATCGAGAGCGTGGCCCTCAAACAAGCTAAGGAACTGGAGCCGCTTAGCTGCATCATCCAGCTGGTACAGTTGAGCCATGTCTTCAAAATGAGCTATGAATGGCTCGATTCGCTCGCCTTCCTTGTATGGAGGAAGCTTGATGTGTGGGGTCGCCAAAACGTGTGCAGGGAGAGCGCTCGTGGAGCTTGGGTTAGCTGCACCAGATGTGTCTGAAGCCAAGGAGTCTCGCATGAGCCTCAGCATCTCAAGTTGATATTTTTCACTTGCCTCACGCTCGACATTTTCGTGTTCTCTCTCTCTCTCTCTCTCTCTCTCTCGCTGTTCTCGCTTGTATTCGCGTTGTTCTAACTCGAGTTCACGTTGTTGTCGCTCGTGTTCACGTTCTCTCTCACGTTCCTCGCATTGTTTTCGCTCATGTTCACGTTCTCTCTCACGTTCCTCGCATTGTTTTCGCACGTGTTCACGTTCTCTCTCACGTTCCTCGCATTGTTTTCGCTCGTGTTCACGTTCTCTTTCACGTTCTTCACGAGCATCTTTCTCACGTTGTTGCTCATAACTAAACCGTGAGAGGACGTAGTTTAGGATTTTCCCGGGGTCGCTAAGCCCCGTATCTCTAGCTTCCTGTACGTAGACGTTGGCAGCCATGATGCTAACTCAGTCTGAGTGAACTGAGGACTAAGTGCTGACTGCTATTTTGCAAAGAAATGCCAATAATCAAGAGTAGAGAATATAGGCACAAGTTAGTGGTGACCAGTTTTATCTAATGAACCTGGTAAGGAAAGAAGATAAAAAACCAACTGACTGTAAAAACTATGGCATAAAATTAATAGAAATGAATCAATAATCACCAGTAAAATAGTGCATATAGACTTTAATGATAAATACCTAAGTATGAGTGAGTGAGTATTATCTCGTGAATAATTTTAGAGCTAGGAGTTAATATTCTGGAATACGGTCGCCAGATGTTTGGGGTTTGTGAATTTTATATTAAATAATACTTCAAAATGTCACTTGAAAATATGGTCAGTGAACTGACTTGTGAAAATCAAGAGTAAGTTTACTTTATGCCGGCTTACTTTGCCGATTCTCTAAGGACGAGAATTTATAAACTTTCTCAACAGTACACAGCAGAGACCAATTTTTCACACGTACTGTTTGTTAGTACTGTTAGCCTTTAGAGAAATTGACTCCACCTCTGACAATCTATAAC
This sequence comes from Coenobita brevimanus, assembly GCF_032717465.1. Lineage (NCBI taxonomy): Eukaryota > Metazoa > Arthropoda > Malacostraca > Decapoda > Coenobitidae > Coenobita > Coenobita brevimanus. The sequence goes on along the minus strand of NC_136986.1, from coordinate 12,053,790 downwards.
TAATGCTATTAATGATAAACAGGTTCTTGCCGGTGCATTAACTCCAGGCTGGCACAAAGGATTTAAGCTTAGTACAAGAGGACTGGCCTAAGTACCAGTTATGAATAATACAAAGCGTTTATGCGAACTAGGAGCAGCAAGTAAGATAAGCTTAATGTGGAGAAAACACGAGTTTACATTACATTAAACTCAAGAAAAAAAGAACTATAAATTTATTAACTACAATGAAATAAATTTACGTTACATGAGTCTCAAATGAATTCAAAATAAGGAGAACACACTCACTCACTCACTCAAAAGCTAAACTCTTAAGCCTAGGAAAAACGAAAAGAAATACTGGTCAGAAAAGGGGGGGGCTAGGCAGGATGAACTGGGTGTCGTTATGTAGGAAGGACACTGCCACCATGCTGAACCTCTACGCCATATCACACTGGGTGGAGATTTCAGGAACTCGCTGAAGAACGACCTGCTCTCACGGCGCACAAAGTCTGACTGAATTCAAACTGTGAGGCAAGGGCTGGGGCCAGCCATGCCCGCTAACTGCCAATGGAAAAAATGTGAGCGATGCATGCCCACAACAATCACTCAGCGAAAGCGCCAATGTCGCGCACAAGGACGATCACTTATGAAACAGTGAAAAATGTTCTGAAAACTGTCCCAATTGAATGAATGCATGGGCGGTTGACTGAGTGATACTTATTGGGAATTCCAATAGAATTCGTGGTTTCCCACCAAAGATCAATGTCACGAGTGTGTTTAGATACAGAATCACGCGAATTCATGACAGTCTGACTGTTACAGAAGTAATGTTTTGTTTTATTTTATTAAATTTTTTTACACCCAAGGGGCAACAAACCTAATAACAGGACCAGTTATTGTTATGAAGCGAGATTTGCCAGTTAGGTAGTCGAGGAGCATCTCGATGTTCCTCGACGTTTACCGTAGGTTTCGGTACGAGTCAGAGTTGCCAGTTTGACTGCTGTTTGCGAGCTTAGTTATTTCGTAAGTTATGCATTAATTTTTCTGCTCTTTTTCTTTGTAATGCTTTATTTAAGTGATTGCTTGTTCTGCCTGTCTATCTATTGCCAGACGCCTTAATCCCATACGGGGTGGCCACAAACAAATCGCCTCAAAGTCGGCCTGTCCCTCACCACTCCACTGCCCTGCTCCCAGCTCAGCAACCCCCCTCTCTCATATACCTCTCCACTCCAACCCTCCATCTCATCCTTGGCCTCCCCCTCCCCCTCTCCCCCTCCACCTCACTCACATACACTTTCCACGTCAGTCCTTCACTCTCCATCCTCTCCACATGTCAAACCACCTCGGTGTGTTCTAACGCTTCCTATCACATCCACATCCACACCACAACGCTCCTTCACATTCTCATTTGTCAGTCTCTCTCTCCACGTGACTCCACATGCTCCACTCAAATAACTCAATTTTACAGCTCTCATTCTTGACTTGTGTCCCTCCAACAACGTCCAAGCTTCACTTCCATACGTTAGTGTTATTATCACAAGACTGTCATACATTAACTTTTTCACTTCCATGCTCACTTCCCTGTTGCTTATCACTGCTCTCAAGGAACCAGGAACCTTTCTTCCTTGATGTACCCTTTCAAGCACTTCACCCTCCAAACTTCCATCCTTATTCATCACAGTACCCAAGTACTTAAACGTACTCACATTTTCCATTTCCTCACCATCCAACCTCACTATATATTCACTGACTTCATTTCTCTCGAAGACCATAACTTTACTCTTCTCTACATTCACTTTTAGATTCCGTTTCTTACACACTCTCCCAAACTCATCCACAAAGCCTTGCAGCTCTCCTTCGTCTTCACTTAACAAAACAGTATCATCTGCAAACAACAGTACAGGGAGTTTCCAAACACTGGCCTCTCTCATTAGGGCCACCCAAAAGTCCACTGCCCAACCTTGTATCTCTTTTATAACCCCATCCATTTACAGATTGAACAACCATGGAGATATGACACATCCCTGTTTCAACCCAGCTTAAACGGAATATCTCACCCAGTTCACTGTCCACACGCACTACAGCCTCAGCACCTTCATATATACTCTTCACAGCATTCAGCAACTTCCCATCTACTCCATGTATTCTTATTATTTTCCACAATCCTTGTCTATTCACGCTGTCATATGCTTTCTCCAAATCCATGAAGGCCGCATTCAGTTTCTTCCCCTTCTCTAGAAACTTTTCCACTAAAGATCTAAGAATGAATGTCTGATCTACACAACCTCTTCCCTTCCGAAAACCTCCCTGTTCTTCTCCAACTAATTCCTCTGTTATTTCCCTAACTCTTTCAAGAAGTTTTCTACCATAAACTTTTCCTATTACACTAAGAAGACAAACACCTGTATGATTACCACACACTTCCTTTTCCCCTTTCCCTTTGTACAAGGGAATAATTATAGGTGACTTCCAATTCTTCTGGACTCTACCTTCCTCCCAGGGCAGTCTGCACATCTTCCACATCCATTCTACTACTATCTCTCCCACATGCTTCAGGATTTCACCACACACTCCATCAACTCCTAGGGCTTTCCCCATTTTGACTTTCTTTATTGCTTCCACAACTCCATCCTACTGATTTCTTCCTGTCTTCTCACCTCCCTCCATTTCCCAGCCATTCGCCAGGCACTGATACTCGCATTACTTTCATTCTCTAAGTTCAACAATTCCTTAAAGTGTTCTCTCCATCTGCTCCACTAGTAATCTACCATTTTCTCTTTCACTCACCTACTAGCTTCATTGCCACCCTGTCTAACTCTGTTTACCTCTTTCCAGAACATTTTCTTACAGTCCCTCCGCTTTACACTGATATTCCTTCCAAAATCCTCATCCACTCTCTTCTTGCTGTCTCTTAGTAATCTTCCTACCTCTCTCTTCCACTCTACATATAACTCTCTCTTCCACTCTACATATAACTCTCTCTTCCACTCTACATATAACTCTCTCTTCCATCTCTCATCTACTTCCACATCGCTATTTCCTATCCATTTATTATATGCTTTCTTCTTTTCTGCCACAGCCTGTCTTACCTCTTCATTCCACTATGCTGTTCCTTGCACCCCGTTTCATTTTCTCTTCAGCCCACACACCACTTCACATGCTGCTCATTTTTCTTCTGTGAATACCCTGCACACACCTACCATGTCCCCCATCTGCTCCAATTCATATTTACCCAATCGTTTCTACACGTCTCTCTTATATTCTGCCTTTTTCTCATCCTCTTGTAACCTTTCCACTCTCCTTGCATCTACCTCTTCCTCCCGTCCCTCCCTTCTTCTATTTCTCCATTTTACTTGGACCTTGATTCTGACCACCACCAAGTGGTGGTCAGAAAGTCCACACCCCTAGCCTCCATATGCTCTTGCATCCATTACACACCTTCACATCCTTTCATCCGCACACACATAATCAATCATTCCCTTCCTTTTATTCAATTCACCACCTACCCTTCTCATCACTTGCTATGTATTCCTATGGATCATTTTGTGCCTGAAGAGGGTATTGACTCACCAACCCCCTCCCAGCACAAATGTCCACTAAAGCACTGCCATTCTCATCTATCTCAGTATGCACACCCCACTCACCAACTACTCCATCCACCTTCACATTCCCTACTTTACCATTCATATCACCAATCAAAAACACTCTCATTCCTTTCAAACTTTCCCATGCACAATTCCATCTTTGTCCAGAACTCTTCTCTCACTCTGCTTGCACGATCTTGCATTGGTGCATACAAGGACACAATTGCCTACATTTGTAGTCAAACTTTCATTCTTACCCACACAATCCTTTAGCCAACTGATCCATATTCTCTTATAATCTCCTTCCATCTGTTACCCACAACAAATCAAACCTTCTTTTGCCCTCTCATTCTCACCTACTCCTGCACATATACCCCATCTATACTGCCATTCTCTCACACTCTGTCCTCTCCATTTAGTTTCAGATAATCCTCATATCCACTTTGGCACCTTCAAGCACCTGAACAATCTCTCTCTCTTTCACCTCATTATCAGTTTAAGTTCGTATGGTATATGATTTAGAGTGTTATGTAATGTAAGAAAACTCTGGCATGTTTTGATATCTCCGAGTTGGCAGCTGTTGTTCTTGAAGAATGTAGAAGTTTCTCGAGTAATATAAACTTATATATGGATGGGGCAGAGAATATTTCTAGTTTAGTCAGTTTCGTTCAGATTGAGTGTAGTGCAGTGTCAATAAAGAATGTATATTTTTAGTACTTGTGAGAACAGTGAAGCGGTGTCAAGCATTAAGTATAATAACAGTGAAGTGTTGACAAGCATTATGTGTAATAACAGCGAAGAGTTGTCAAGCATTAATTGTAATATCAGTTAATAAAGTTTGTATAGCTCCAGTGCTTGTGAGAACAGTGAAGTTGGAGAGTATCAAGTGTAATTATTTGGAAAATACAGACAGTGAACTTTAAGAAGCCAGTGTTTATCTTTGCATCAGCTGATCTTTTGTGCTATACACCTTACGGTAGACCATAAGGAGAACTCACTGAGCTACATCCTTTCAATACTGTACTACAACTGTTGGAGCCTGTGGCACTGTGGGGTGGGGTTGTAAAACTGGTGTCAGGATTGGGATTAAGTGCTTCAGCGAGTCTAGTCTTCAATATGGAGCAAGGAGGCGTGCAGACAAGATCCCGAGCTGGGCAGGAGGACGAGGTGTCATTGGCAGCAATTATGAAGTAATTGCAAGCTTCAAAGAAAGAACTCAAGAGCACAATTACAGGCCCAAAGTGAAGAAGAGAAAGAGCTCAGAAACGAACTCAAAGAACTAATACAGACACAAACTAAAGAACTCAAAGAACAAACTAAGGAATTCAAAGAACAATTACAAACACCAAGTGCCCAACTACAGGCAGAGAATGAAGGACTGAAAGAACAACTGTAAGCACAGAATGAACAACTTGAGGCACAACGAGAAGAACAAAAGAACGTTATGAACAACTTCAATAAGCATTACAGGAGCAACAAAAGGAATTACAACTGAGGATGCAGTGACAACTGGATGCTTTCATGGGGGAAATGAAGGAAGAACAGGAACAATTGAAGAAGGAGGTATACGCTGAGCTACGGCAGCAGAAGTATGAGGTAAGCAATAGTGTGACTGAGTGCAAACAGTATGTAGACGACCAGTTGAAGTCAATTAGTGAGGAAATAGTGATGGAGTGAAAACAGCATGTGGACAACCAGCTGAAGATTAGTGAGGGAATAATGATGGAGTGCAGACAGCATATAGATAACCAGCTGAAGCATGTAGTTGACCAGGTGAAGATAATTAGTGAGAAAATTGAGGCCGTAGAGAAATATTGCACTGCTGAGCCTCAGGTTAGTGTGCAGGGAGCATATGAAAGGAAAGGACAGTGTATGGTAACTCTTCATGGATCCCAGGCATCTAAAGGTAGCATAATAGAGATGAATAATCAGAATGCAGAAGTCTGTAAGTCCTGGCCTTAAATATGATGCCCCAGTTTATAGGCCCCAAACCAGTAAAATGCATGGCTATAATGTGGGTCCAATTAAAAAGAACCCTCAGGAATTTGATGGTAGAGTATCTTGGGAAGCTTACCGTGCACAGTCTGAGTTGCTTGTGGATCAGAATGGTTGGGGTGATAGGCAGAGGGCAGTGCAACTTGCTACTAGCCTTAAGGGTGCCAAAATGGAAATCCTGGGCCAGATGTCAGAGATGGAGAGGAACAGTTATCAGTCCCTTGCAGAAGTACTCGGGCGCAGATATGGAACCATGTACCAGACGTAGGTTTACAGAGCAAGATTCCGAAGCCGTGTATGGGCTCGAGGAGAAACCCTACAACAGCTTGCTCATGACCTTGAGAGTATGGCATACAAGGTGTACCCTGTAGCAGCACATAACCTGTTGGCTATTCTACTGAGGGACCAGTTCATCAATGCTCTTGATAGTGCGGAGTTGAAAGTGCAAGTGAAGCAGACTCAACCAAGAAGCATGCAAGATGCATTAGCCAGGGCTCTAGGATTTGAGTCCTACATCAAGTCCAGTCCATCCGCCTTGCAGGCATGTTGTAGTGAAGGATTCAAAGCAAGAAAGGGGTAGGTATGTGAAAAAGAAAAATTTGAGGGAAGTTGCTGTAACTGTGAAAAGCCAGGACACAGAAAAGAGGACTGCTACAAGTGGAAGATGGAACAGGAGAAGACTGGAGGAGGCTGCTGGTTCTGCGGGAAGTCGGGGCACAAGAAGGAGGATTGTCACAAATGGAAGAAGGAGCAAGAACAGAGCTGTGCAAGGAAATCTTCACTTGTAACAAAAGTGTGTTGGACATGTAATGAGGTGGGACACATCAGTTCTGAGTGCCCAAAGAAGAGAAAGGATGATAAGAAAGTTGCAGAAACCAGAAACAAGTGGAAAACTAATGGGGGCTGGTGTGAAGGGGCAACCACCAGCCAGCTTTTCCCAAGCAGCCCCACCACCGAGAAAATGCAAGAGGATGGCAATGGGCAGTGTGGGAATAGACAGAAAGATAAACAGAAGGAAGTGTTCCCTGCTGAGTGATTCGGCCTCAGAGCAGACTTTAGCGAGGCCTGATGTGTTAAATCATCGGTAACTGCCAGAGTCATCAGAACAGCTGTGTGGCGTAACTGAGCACTGTGCGGAACTGAGGGGATCCCTGGATGTCCGGACTGAAGTGGCAGGGCAAGAGGCTACTCTTCCAGTCTATGTTGCTGACATGGAGGATCCTAGCCTTCTGGGTCTGGACTATCTGATGTCCATGGGATGTGAGCTGGACTTTTGCTCCATGAAGCTGAAGGTTCGAGGAAAGTCAGTTCCCGTCACGGCAGTGAAACGTGCCAGTTCTGGTGGCGAGGTGAGGGCGCTCTGCACTACATTCATACTCCCAAAATCAGAACTGTTGCTCCAGTGAAAGGTGAGTGGCTCTACTGAGAGCTGTATACAGATAGTGGAGCCTGATGTATGGTGCAAGACGATGGCCAGGGTGATGGTGTGGCAAATGCTGGTGGAAACAGGTGCAGATGAAGTGCCAGTTGTGGTAGCCAATTTCTCCCGTGAGCCACAGAAGATCGATGAGGGAGAAATTGTGGGACTATGCCAGGTGGTGGACCCTAAGCAGCACCAGAGGAAGGCTTGTAAAAGGAGCATAGTCAAAGAAGATGAGTATCTGCCAGAGCACCTACAAGACGTTTTCTCAAGTTGCTAATGCCTGGATGGTGCACAAGTGCTGAGGCTGAGGCAGCTGCAGCCGAAGTTTGCTGATGTCTTCTCCACCGGAGACCTAGACCTGGGGTGCACTGATCTGGCAGAGCATAGTTTAGACACTGGGGATCACTGCCCAATTAAACAGTCAGGCAGAGGATGGTGCCAGCCCAGTGGCAAGAAATGGAGAAGGTGATGGAGAATCTCCAAAGACAAGGAGTAACAGAGAAGTCCAGCAGTCCTTGGGCATCAGCAGTGGTTCTGGTTAGGAAAAAGGATAGCTCAGTAAAGTGCTGTATAGATTATCGAGCCCTGAATGAAGTGACAGTGAAGGATACATACCCCTTGCCAAGAATTGATGACACCCTGGATGCTCTGGCAGGTGCTAAGTGGCTCTCCACCCTAGACATGAAGGCAGGATAATACCACGTCAAGGGAGCAAAGAAGGACACAGAGAAGACAGCCTTTTCGTATGGGTGGGATTTATGGCAGTTTAGAGTGATGCCATTTGGCCTATGCAATGCCCCAGCTACTTTTGAATGTCTCATGGACCTCTTACTTGAAGGCCTGCACTGGCAGATGGCTCTCATCTATCTGGACGATGTAATTGTGTTTGGACGGACTTTCGTCCAGGAACTGGAAAGGCTATCAGAAGTGTTGAAAAGGATCTGTGCAGTGCACCTCAAGCTGAACCCCAAGAAAAGCTACTTGTTTCAGAAGGAAGTAAAGTACCTGGGACACACTATAGGCGAGTGCGGCGTCCATAATGACCAAGAGCAGGTGGCAGCTGTAGAAGACTGGCCAGTTCCAACTTGTGTGAGAGAGCTATGGAGTTTCCTGGGCTTGTGCACCTACTATCGGCATTTTGTCAAAGATATTGCAATGATACCTGCACCTCTTCACAAGATGTTAGGGAAAAGGCAGATGTGTGCGTGGACAAAAGGGACTCAGAAAGCCTTCAACAAACTCAGGCATGCATTGGCAGGCTTCTCCAGTATTGCCATACCCAGACCAGAATCAGGCACTCGTCTTGGACGGTGAAGCCAGTGACCATGGTATTAGTGGAGTCCTGTCAAAGAAGAAGGATGACAAGGAGTATGTGGTTGCATATTACAACAGGAAGCTCATGTCCACCAGAGCGGATCTACTGTGTGACCCGTAAGGAGCTCTAGGCAGTGATGAAGAGCATTGATTTTTTCCATCCCTACCTGTATGGGTCAAATATCATCATCATGATTGACCATGCGGCACTCAAGTGGCTGAAAACGCTAAAGAATCCTGAAGGACAACTTGTATGCTGGCTCGGGAAGCTAGACCAGCACAGTTATGAGATGCAACACCGTTCTGAGCAGGTCCATGGTAATACTGACAGACTGAGTCGTTGGCCTTGTGATCCGGATTGCCGGCAGTGTAGTAAAAAGGAAGATCATAGCAAGAAATGCAGCCGTAATGCAGTGACAAGGCCAGTGTTGGATGAAGACCTGAAGAGGATGCAGATGGAGGATGCAGATTTACAACCAGTGTTGGAGTGGCTGCAGCAGGGTACAGTGCGACCATCATGGGAAGAAGTTTCCAGGTTAAGCTCTGTGACCAAAAGTTACTGGAGTCAGTGGGACCTTCTTGATTCGAACAACAGACTACTGGAGTGTCAGTGGGAGACACCAGATGGCCTCAGCAAGTATTGGCAACTGGTGGTTCTAAAGAAAATGAGGTCTAACATCTTGGACGAGTCCCATAACCAGATCACTAGTGGGCACTTGGGAGTGAAGAAGACTCTAAGCCGGCAGCGAGAGAGGTTCTACCAGATTGACATGTGTCAGGATGTTGAAGAGTTGTGTTGGGCATGTGAGATATGTTGTGCCAAGAGGGGACCCAAGAAGCATGGTTGCACCTCTCTTCAGCTGTACCAAGTGGGTGCACCAATGGAAAGAGTCGCGGTGGACATAGCCGGACCTCTGCCACTCACTGAAAGAGGTAACCGGTATATATATGTGTTGCTATGGACTGCTTCACGAAGTGGCCAGAAGCCTATGCCATCCTCAATCAAGAGGCTGCGACTATTGCTCAGGTGCTGGTTGACCACTTTTTCTGTCGTTTTGGGATGCCACAAGAGCTTCATTTAGTCCAGGGTAGAAACTTCGAGCCTGCTGTGTTCCGTGAGTGCTGCAAGTTATTGGGGATCAAGAAGACCAGGACGACCCCACTAAGGCCACGGGCAGATGGGATAGTGGAGAAAATCAACTGGACTCTGGTACAAGAACTGGCCAAGTACTGTGTACATGGACAGAGAAAATGGGACCAAAAGTTACCTGCATTGCTGATGGCATATCGGTCTGCATCCCATGCATCTACTGGCTACACCCCTGCAAAACTGATGTTGGGCCATGAGTTATGCTTACCTGTTGACCTGCTAATGGGAAAACCACCAGGTGAAGAGCTACCTACAGACAGCACCAACTATGCGAAGCACCTTCAGGAAAGGCTGGCTGAGGTACATCATCAAGTGCGAGAAGTCCTCAAGTTTTCAGAAGAGGATATGAAGTGCAAGTATTATGCCAAGGCAAGTGAGGCAAGCTTCAAGGATGGTGACCAAGTTTGGTTATACAATCCTCAGCGAAAAAAGGGACAGTCACCGAAGCTACAGAGCCCATTGGACGAGCCTTACACTGTGTTGGACCGCTTATCAGTCGTAACGTATTGGATTCGGGGAGACAGGGAGTTTCGCCCAAAGGTGGTACACATGAACCATTTGTGGCAGTACAACAGACCAGGACAGTACAGCTGGGACATCTCCGTGGAATCGTGTTCTCCCACAGCAGAGGATGTTGAAGAGGACCAAGGAGCTGAAATGGAAAAGCATGGTGACAGTTTCCCAAGAGAGGATGTGGATCATGAAGAGGACCATGACCTTCCAGGAAGAGTGGACTGTGTGGAGGAACGAGGACGTAGTCGGAGGACCTGATAAGATGAAGGATTATTTTGTGTATATGAAAAAGCAGAGGGACGAGAGAGCCACATTCTCGTCTCCACCTTCAGGTATCGAGATATGGTGCTCAGGATGCAGTAAATGGGAAAACAAACACACGGGGAAATCATCCCAACTTTAATATACAAGACAATATATACAAGAAACTTAACAAGTATATAACTCCCCGGCACATAACAGTAATCCCCTTCGTCATGCTCTCTCTCCAAAACCAAAATAAAGTTAATACCAGATAACAGTACTAAGATGGGGTAGAGCAGAGCGAGAACAGTGAGTTACACCTGGTGTATGAGGTCGTTTTACAGTAACGAGAAGGCAGAAGCTCCAGCCCAATGGAACTTGTGCTTCAGAGAACAGCAAGCAGGTATCAGGAGGTGAGGTGTTGCTGCGGAGAAGCCTGGGTGTGTTCTGCCGGAGGAAGTGATGGCTGCGGCCAAACAAACCTCCCAAATGACTCCTGAGGTGGTATTGGGACTTCAAACGATCTGCAGTTTGAAATGCCATGTCAGGAGCAGAGAATGAGGTAGTGGTTGGAATGACGTCAATAATGAGTGAACGTCAGCTCCGTGAAGTGGCGAAGCACTGTTCCCAAAAAGGGTGTAATGAAGCCTTGACACTGCCCCCCAAAGAAGAATCTACTGCAAAGTAGATACAAGAGATTAGTAGACCTAGGGTAACCTACTTATAATGTCTGCCCCTAAATTATCTTTGCTGGCATTGTGGACAATCCTGAACTTGAAGACCTGCAAACTTAAAGACCATCGTAGCAGGTGGTCATTTTTACTTCTGAAAATTGCAAAGTATATCAAAGGCCGATGATCTATCTCTAAAAGAAACTCTTTCCCTCTGATATAAAAGTCAAACATTAAAATTCCAAACATGATTCCCAGGCACTCTCTTCAGTAGTCGAGTACCTCTTTTCCCTGTCAAGTAACTTTCTACTTCCAAAGGAGACGGGATGAGGACAGTTGACATAATACTGGAGCAGCACAGCTCCCAGTCGATTTTGAGAGGCATCAGTTCGTAGAACAAATATACGGCTAGGATCAGGGAGGCAAAGAATCGGGTCAGAACACAATGTGGACTTGAGATGGTTGACGCAGCTGTGCAGATCTTCTGTCCAAGTGTGAGGATCGCGGCTAGTCTTTTTCAGCAGGTCTGACAAGAGGCTGGTGTATTTAGAGGCCTGAGGGATGAAAACTTTGTAGAATGGCACAAGACCCCGGAAGCTAAGTAAGAGTTTCTTAATAGTAGGGGGAGTGATGTCACTCAGAGCAGAGACCTTCTCATGTAGGGGTCAGATATACTTACCATCCATCTGGAACCCTAGATATTGGATGGATTCTATCCCGAATCTGCATTTTGAAGCGAGGTGGTGTTGTCTCAACCTGTCCAGCATGAGGCAAAGAGTAAGGTGTTCTGACCAGTCTTTAAAGTGGATGAATATGTTATCAAAATAAAACGACACATTAGGGAAGCCAGCAAGAAAAATTCTCATCAAACAAATATATGTAGCACAGGCAGTGACTAACCCAAATGGGATATGGGTAAATCCCATTAGACCCATAATTTTTTTTTTTTTAATGCGAGGAAGACGGAACCAAAGGCCACGGTCCTGCAATTATTGTTCCTTCCAAGAGAAAAAAAAATACAAGAGAGAGAGACAAATTCAAGATCCGATCATTTCGAGATGCCTGGACACACTACGTTTGAAAGACTGGAGATCATAGGAAGCAGGAATTACAGAGAGAGGGAGACAGTTCCAGAGTTGACCTGTTGCATAAATGAAGGATCAGGAGTAACGGTTAACTCTTGCATTAAAGAATTGGACAGAAGAGGGATGAGAGTTTGCTGCTAGACTGGTGCTTCACGCCCGTAGTAGAGGTGGAGGAATGCATGCAGACAGTTCAAAGGAGCAGTGACCATTGAGGAAGTGATAGAAAAGAGATAAAGATCCAACACTGCAGCAAAGAGACAGAGGTTGAAGGGAGTCAGTAAGAGGAGGAGAGTTAATGAGATGAAAAGTCTTTGACTCCACCCTATCAAGAAGTGCTGTATGTGGGGAGCCTCCCCACACATGAGAGTTGTACTCCACACAGGGGCAGATAAAACCCCTGTATAGAGTCAACAATTGTGCAGGGGTAAAGAAGCAATGGAGACGACTTAGCACACATAAGCTCTTGGAAGCAGATTTTACAAGAGATATAATACGATCTTTCCAAGAAGTCCCGAGTAAATGAAACCCCAAGCATGTTCAAGGATGATGCAGGTTTAAGCCGAATATTATTAAACGTTAGTGGGTATACCTGTGGAAGATTTTGTCAGGTTGATATGTTTAAAACTGAGTCTTTGAAGCATTAAAAACAACAAGATTATCTTTACCTCAGTCAGAGATATGAGCCAAGTCAGACATTAGGTGTGCCATAGCCTCATCCCTTGTTTGTTGAAGTAACTGCTGAGATGGACGTTGCAGGAACCGAATGGAAAGGTGAAGGGTGGAGTCATCAGTGTATGAGTGGATATGGTTAGATGTACAGCTTAGAGGGTCATTGATGAGTAAATGGAAGAGAGTTGATAGGACAGAGCCTTGAGGAACACCACTGTTGATAGATCGAGATGACGATGGCTGTCTACAACAATGGCTAAAGAACGACCAGAAAGGAAGCTAGAGATGAAGGAACAGATAGAAGGATAGAAACCGTAAGAGGGCAGTTTGGAAATTAAAGATTTATGCCAGACTCGATCGAAAGCCTTTGAAAGGTCAAGTGCAATGGCAAAGCTTTCACCATTGAGTGGGAAAAGCTGTTAGGGGCATTGCTCTGTCTGACATAGGCATCTGATAGTAGGCCTTGTAGAGATCAAGGACAGACAACTTATGCAAGTCCTCTTCCATATTACAGGTAGGCTCTGCAGGGAAAACTGTAATTGACGGTAATCGACGGCCGTCCTGCATGTACCATCAGACTTCTTTACCATTACCACTGGAGAACAGTGAGGTGAGGAGGATTGTTGGATGATTCCTTGCTGCTGGAGTGTCTCAACCTCTTGCTCGAAGATGGGTTTGAGGTGAACCGGGACCGGGTAGACCTTAGCTCGCACTCTGTCAGTGGTGGTAAAATGTCATGTTCAGTGGTGTTAGTACAACCAGGATTATTGGAAAAAATATCACCAAACTCACACAGTAGCTTGTGTAGGGTGTCTTGTTGATGTTCTGACAGAGCAGAATAAATTTGGGGCTCAGTGTTCTGGCGCTCACTCAGGCCATTAGGGATCACTGGTAACTGTCTGGAGTAGTCCTAATCTCCATTCTCGATGAGTGAGCTACTTCTCCGACGGCATGATTTTCATCTCAGTCTTCCTGTGCGAAAAGTGGCCAGTGAGGGGAATCCCATGGGCAACAGAAAGAATTAATGGACGGCAGTCTCTTGGAACAACTAAAGCTAGCTTGCCTACCTTATCAGGCCTTCTTGATGAAAGACATAAGCGGTAAAGGAGGCCATTGTCCACGACAAACTGAAAGATGGAACAGTTCCTCACTTGATCAATGGTTCCTGCAGTGGTCTTATCCCTAATGTCACCAAGAGTTGAGCAAGATGTCTGGAGCATGTTGAACTCGTCAGGCGTTATGGACAAAGGCTGAAGGGCTGGTAAGGTGAGCGGATGTATGCGTTTCATCTGCATGGCCTGTGTCTGCACAATACACGCCTGTGGAATGGAAGAATCAGTGGCACCTGAACTGAAGTCAGGACGAGAACTAGATGTGCTAGTGGGCATGATGACGGCCGGTGTGGAGTGATTTGCGGATGTAATATGGCTAATGGAAGAGGTGATCCATGGGCATTCCAAGCACTCGGCCGAGACTGGCAGGTCGTACTTTGGGGAAGCAACTAGATGGTCAGGGTTGTTAGGAGCTCTGACACCAGGAACATTACCAATCAAAGCAGTAGCAAATTTAATGGGTGCTCTGACTACATTCGTCCATTCAACAAAATAGGGACATTTTAGAAAGCACCTCAAGACTGGGAAATCACCGACACGCCCAAGATAATCGGCGACTTGGACCTTCTGACAGTTCACAACATCAGAGTCTGGTAAGGCTTCCTCGGCAACAACTATGTAGGAGCATCCAGTGTCCCTAATTATGGAGGAAGTCCAAGCACCATTGATGGTTCCAGCAACCCTATAGTTAGGCAGAGTAGGGTCGTGTAGACAGAAACCCACCTTGTAATGTTGGTTGGAGGTGCCGTCCTTGAAGGCCTGGGGGTTCTTGGGACACCAGGGCCAGATATGACTCTTTTCTTCACAGTAGTAGCACTGCACAGTGGAGGAGTTCTCTCGGCCTGCAGAACTGTGGGTAGATCGGGAAGTTTGTTCTTTCGGGGAAAAAGGAGTAGGCTTAGGAGAAATAGGCTTAGAGAATCTGTTACCCAAGAAGGTGGAATGGGGTTTGGAGTAAGCACCGTGGGTGGACGCCCAAGTATCAACTAGCTTAACAGCATCAGCTAGAGTTTTTGGCAGACTTTCCTTCACGAAGTGACGTAGCTTGGGGTGGAGAGAAACCAAGAACTGATCAAGAAGCACGATCTCTTTCAATGAGTCACATGTGTTGGCAATCCCGGACGTCTCTAGCCAGGCTTGGAAAAGTCACGTCAGGGCCAGAGTGATTCCCAAATCGATGACAATGTGGAGGACAAAGTTTACGTAGCATTAGAAGAAGAAACAGTCAGAAATGATGATCAGGTAATGTCGCCAAAAAAGGTCAGGTATGTTGATGTGTTAGTGAGTGAAACAATGCTCATATTGCCTATGTTACTGTGTGAAAACGAAAAATTTTCTTTTGGCTAAAACATCCGATTTTGTTGAGAAATAAAGGGAAATCACCAAGAAAGGGCTTACCGGGGTCCATAAGTGGTCAGAACAGGTGAGCCTCCCCACGTCAGGTATTGTATTCTGTCACTGACGTGTCAGGCTCTCACGTTATCTATGGTAGGTAATTTTGGGAGAAACAACAAAGAACACATCTACATTTACTGATTTGGAACTAATAAACAATCACAACAACAATATAATGGACCTGGAGCGGTGGCATCTTCGTCGTGGGTCTACCCCCAAAAGGGTGTCCAAGAGAAGAGGAGGACAGCATGGGGGCCAAACCACAGCAATCCCCCCCGGCCCCTCACGGGGCTCGAGTACCTGGCATTGGCTTTGGTCGCCCGGGCAAGTACCACATCTCCCAACACAACACACACAACAACACCGTTTTTTCTACACCGAGAAATGACTCCCTGGCTGTCATTTCTCGATGACTTCTTCTAGCCGGGGACATTGAGAGCAATCCAGGACCCACCAACAAATACATATGTCCAACATGCTCAAAATATATCACGTCAAGCCGACAGACAAAGGGTTCAGTTCAGTGCAATTCCTGCAAGAACTGGACCCATTACACCTGCACAACACTTGCATCCAGAAAACATTACACAAACACCTGGATCTGCTCCTTGTGCTGCTTCCCTCAACCCATCAACCCCCCTTCCAATCCTTCTCCTACTTCTTTCACATTTCCACAGCCAAACCCACAGACCCTTCCCACACCATCCAGTCCCCCAACTCCTCCCATTCCAACCCATCCTAATCCACCTCAACCCTTACCTCCATCACAACCTTCTCCTACCCCTTCCCCTCCACCCACACCACCTCTCCCCCGTGCTCCAGCAGCCAACACACACTGCACACACAACAAAAACATCCTTCAGTTAAACATAGATGGCATAAACACCAAAAGACATGAACTCACACAATTCATCAAACAACAGAACATACACATTGCCATCTTACAAGAAACAAAACAACACAGAGCACAGAAAACACCGACATTTCATAACTTCACCACCATTCGACAAGACCAGGCCGACGGCAGTGGCGGTGGACTCATCACCCTGGTACACATATCCATCAACTTTGCAGATACCAGTGCACACAAAAAGTCACGTTTCCCCCCACGTGACACCACAACAGAAATACAATCAATTAAAATACGCACTAGCAACAAATCACACATAGCAATCGCTAACATATACATTCCCCCCCAATCATCCCCCACAGTACCACACAATTACTCTCCACAGATACACCACATCACCCAACATCATCCTGGGTGGTGATTTCAACACCAAGTCGTCGGCCTGGCATGTCAACAACCCCGACACAGACAGAGGGCTGGTACTACATTCCCAGACAGATCACCTTTTCATACTAAACAGTCTAGACCAATATACCCATATCCCACACCAAGCCCCCTTCCTCCCATCATCTCCAGACATCATCTTCTGCTCCCCAAACCTCGCCCATAACATCCTGGAGAGTGGTCAAAACCCTAGGTTCTGATCACCTCCCAATCATCATCACTACCAAAACCAGAATCACCCCAGCTGGCCACAAACACACATACACTAATTATAAGAAAGCCAACTGGGAGGCCTTTGTAACTGAAACAGAACATCTCAAAACACTAAACAGTACACCCATCACAAACATGAACACCGCTGTGCACACTTTCAATAAAATTATACAAAACGCAGACAAAAGACACATCCCTAGAGGCAACAGAAAGAGACACAATCCCAACTCCACACTAGAAATTCAAGGCCTCATCAGACAACGGGACACACTGCGACACTTCCCAACACCCCATACAGAAGACACCGTACAACAAATACAAGAACTCAACACTCAAATAAACAATAAAATATCTGAACAGCAAACACTAAACTGGAAAAATTACTTCCAAACACTTGACCACAAAACAAACATCAGCAAACTCTACAAAACACTAAACAGCATCACACTTTGCAACAGCAACACCACACAATCACACGCTGCCATCACAACAACAGACACCATACCTTCAAACAAACAACAAGCAAACACTCTCATCAATCACTTTTCACAAGTCAGCCATCTAAACCCCCATCCCAAAGACCGACATATCATCCGACGTAAGAGACAGTTCCCCACAGACCCAGACTACGCACCTTTCACTTACAACCAGACGAAGCACATCATTAACACCCTCAAGCACTCAACTGCCTGTGGACCAGACAACATAAGCAACATTCACCTTAAACACCTAGGACTACAGGGCATACAAGCACTCACCAACATATCAAACTACAGCTACTCACACAACATAATACCCAACATCTGGAAGCATGGCATTATCATCACTATCCCTAAACCCAACAAAGACCCCACGTTACTCTCCTCACATCGCCCCATAACACTCCTCTGCACCCCCTCTAAAGTCACTGAACGCCTGATACTACAACTAGTCACACCTGACATTCCCCTAGCCCAGTCACAACATGGCTTTAGGCCACTACACTCCACAAACACCCTTCTTACAGACCTTACACAGAGAGTTTTCGATGGCATGAATTCAGCTAGGCCACCACACAGAACAATCCTAATCACACTAGACATTAGCAAAGCTTTCGATGCCATCCCCTGCCACAACATCACAAACAAAATACTCAACACAAACGTGCACAATAACACAAAAAGATGGCTGGCAAACTACTTAGCAAGCAGATGCCCACATTTAACATTTGCAGGTCAGTCTTCTAACATCAGAAACTTCACAAACGGCATCCCCCAAGGATCTGTTTTGTCCCCTACACTCTTTAACCTATACATGCACGACGTATCCACACCCCACACACCACAGATGCACATAGCTTCCTATGCAGATGATATAACACTTACATGTATGCACCAAAATGCAAACACAGCTGCACACATCATTCAACCTTACCTCAACACACTACACGAATGGTTCACAACAAACAGGCTTAAAATAGCCCCAGCCAAACCTACAGTGACTCTTATCACAAACTGGACAGCAGAACACAGTCACATCCCACACCTCACCATAAACAACACTCCCCAACCACACACACACACACACACACACACACACACACACACACACACACACACACAAAATCCTTTGTGTAACATACAATACATCAATGTCATTTAAACAACACATCACAAACATTAAAAATAAAATAACACGAAGACTCAATGCCGTGAGGTCACTTGCCCATACAACATTCGGACACAACAAAGAAACCACCACCACAGTATACAAACAATACATACGTTCAGTGATGAATTATGCAAGCCCTGCCTGGGCTTCTAACCTCACCAAAATACACTACAACACTCCACAGACCATACAGAACAAGGCCTTAAAAATAATCACAGGCTGCACAGCTACTACACCCACAGACCACCTACATCAAGAAACCAAAGTCCTCAAAGTCAAGGATCACCTAGACATGAGAGGCACCCAGTTCCTTGCTGCAGCCTCCACAAACCCGCAACATCCACTACAATACATGGCAGCACATCCACCCACACCATGGAACATCAAAACAACACCCAGCACACGATACCGTACACAAATACTGTTATCTCTCCCCCCTCTCCCACCTCAGACCAGCTTCCAGAAGCATATCCACACTTAGATCACCCGCCACTTCATTCAGTCACTTAAAGACAACACACAGCTGCATGCACGGCCTCCTGACATCCACCCTTCTGAATCCTATCTTCCTCGTGAGGGCAGGGTCCACCTGGCGAGGCTGAGATGTGGGCACCATCCAGCCCTCTTAAGCTACCAGAAGAGGCTGGGTGACTCCATCGCTGATGCCTGTCCAGGATGCAACACAGCACCCCATACTATTAAGCACATTATGGAAGACTGCATTGCACACAATCACCTACGCCAACAACACAACATACACTCTTTGAGAGCTCTGTGGGAAAGCCCGGTCTTGGCCATGGCCTTCCCAAGGGACTCGGGGCTGTTCGGCCAGACTGCCTAGGGAACAACTACTGCTACTACTACAATACAATGGTTTTCAATGAGATATATATATAGGAAAAATAAGCATTGTTCCATTGCGCAAGCATAGCGAGTTTGGTCACATTGGTTACACGTTAGTTGCTAAGTTTCTTGTTTCAGGAAACATATAATTTGTTCTACTTGCATAATACTGTTTCAATGACATTTTACCATTTTTGACTATGTAAATGTTTTCAGCTGTTTACATTCATTACGATGATATTTAGCATAATCTATCTCTATCTATCTATTGCCAGACGCCATAATCCCGTAAGGGGAGGCCATTTGACTCTGAATTATTTGTTTTACCGGGAGGGGGCACTAACCCTCCACCAACCCACTTGCTGACACGTATGATTGCGCATTTTTGCCTACACAGTGCACTCGCTATGACTCTTCTGTCAGCATACGTTACCCTTTTTTTACTTTCATATTATTGTTTCTATGACATTATACCATTTTTCAACCAATGTAAATATTTTCATCTATTTACATTCCTTACGAGGATATTTAGTGAAATGGTTGCGCATATTCACGTAGCAAACACACTCGATACCACTCGTGTTTCAACTTATACTTTATTTTTTCACTTCCAATATACTTCCCCACTTTCATTACACCCGTTTCAACTTTATACTACTATTTACATACATACATGCCTTTCTTTATTACCCTGAGCATCAGAATATCCCATCTTTATACACTCGCTAGGAATGTTTCAACTTAGAATATATTTATGCACTTACATAATAATTTTCCACTTATTACACTCGTTCCCACTTTATACTTCTATTTACATATTTACGGTCCTTATAATTACACTCCTCTTCCCTCGGCCTTTACCCTTCCATTTTCCCTTACCCTTACGGCCTTTGGGAACATCAGGGGACTGTGGGGAGGAAGTCCTGGAATATTGGGGAGCATAAGACGTGCTGGGGAGGGGCTCCTCCTCAACTCCCTGCTCCATCACAACACCAAGTGATTCACCACGCACACTCACCGCCTCACATGATACACTCCGCTCCCTCTCACCACCACGTGAGAGTGATGACTCATTCCCGCCACTCTCCCTTTCAATTACTGCCCCTACACTTTCAATTTCACTCCTCACTCCCTCCACGCCACTTCCACTCTCCCTAAATAAAACACTAGGCCCATACCTGAACAACGTGCTGTCTCCTCGGGGCTGCGATGAGTGATGATCTCACGGCTGTACCACATGGCAGCATGTTCCATGGCTCTGTCCTCATCCTTGGTCTTGGGCTCCACATTATGTAGGGGCTGCAGAGAGGTGATTGCACGATGTTTTGGTGCAGGCTGGCCCTCTCTAGTGACACGATATGTGAAATAGCGCCGCTTCCTCGGGGACGGGACCTCCTCGTCACTGCTTTTTACTTTCCTCCTCCTCTGGTTGTACATAATCCTTGTTTGCCACCTCGTCATCGAGGGGCCAATCACTGTCGCCTGTGAAGGCATCCAGGACGGCTTGAATTTGCTCTTCTGAGAAACCTCTGCCAACCATGTCTGACCTGGGTCACTGCTAACAGGTGAGTGACCAAGGCGAGGGTGAGCACTGGTCGCGTGGGGTCGCCAAGTGACCCCGCCTGGTGGCAGGTAGGGGAAGATCTCCCAACCCTACATACCCAAAATCAAGTGCGAGATTTGAAAATTGTGCAAATTATGAACCTTGCAATTGCGCAACGTACCGGTACGTCGACGAGTCTACCTGTGACAAAACATTGTGAGGTACACATACGTCGACAGGATGCCTCGGGTTAAGTCTCGTTATAATATAAAATTCGAGCCCGTAGGAATATGTGCCTATGGTCACGCAATCCAGCATAATGTACACATGCACCAAGGGATGTAAGGCATGATGATTTTTAGTGTTTTTTTCGATGTAAGGGTAAAGAGTGAGATTGTTGGAAAGTAAATATCGTAACTAGGGAATGTCATATTTTTCAGGTAATTAATTGTAAGGCGAAGGGGATCACATTGAGTCTATCACGAGTCTATAGTAATGAAAATTTTAAATTGCATAAGCCGTCATCCTCCCTCCCCCCCCTTTCCACCACGCAATATTGGCGTAACATGAGATGCTCAATCGCTCCCCTGCCATGAAATGTAATGGATGGTTGGTACTGTCGTCGTCCTCCCCCCCCCCTCCTCCAAGGAATTCTGTAAGTAATTTGATAATATTGATGTTTGATATCTTGAAACGTGAATAAGTGACACACACGAGTGATAATAGTGACAAAAAGAGAGAAATAGACTCGGGTTAGTATCAAGTGCTGTCGTTCCTCAGGAAGTGTTTGATCACGTGAGGTGATGCCATTGGCCAAGTCCAATCTTCCCGCTCACTTCCCTTGTATTCCTTGAGCTGGATAGTGAGGTATTTCCCATATATTTGTTCAACATGTTTTATATTATTATTTAGTGTGTAACTGGAATACTAGAATGCTAGCTACAGAGTTCTGTCTGAGCTTCAGAAAAATGTGTGATTTTTGCAGGCCAAATATCAGGTGCCTTGGAACTGTAAACTGTTTATTAATGTCTTGGGATGACTTTGCATTTCAGTACTTACTAGGGCTGTGTTAGTTGTAAGTTAAATTCACGTAGTTACTTTGTGAGGTACAATGATATCGATGCAATAATGTTTTTCATGGTTAATCAGGGTTATTCATTGTACATATTAATTTCTAGCAGGTCGAAGTGTGGAGGTCAGTCCCAGTGAGTAAGTCAAGGTCCCAGTATGGAAGTCAAGGTCAAGAATATTAGAAAACTGGACCAGTGAACTATGAGCTCAAAGGGTCGATTATGGAGAGCCATATTGGACTGGTCCTGGGACGAAGGAGCTAAATTTTGTGGAATTTGATATTAGGGCCATATGTTTGTTGAATAACGTGCCAACTGATTCAGGATTATTCTGTAAGGCTAGTTGACGGGAAGATTTCTATTATTGTTTTGGTATTGTTAATACACATTTCCTCCCACTCGGACTTTTTTGTTTGTATAATCCTTGAGAACTAGTGGTGTAGAGTTGACCTAGTTAATGTATAACCGAGGAGCATTTGGGGAAATTGCGAAGGTCGGGCTTGGGTTGACCGAGTTGGAGACTGACCCCGTCATTTTGGCATGCTACCACTCTTAACTTGACCACTTGAAAAGTAATAAACGCAAGCGAAGAGGCCGCTATTGGGAGAGAGTCTCCATCAGTCTGAGTTCCCGACCGTTCCAGCACACAGTGGTCATCACCAGTAACTTGATTTTTGCCCCTTTTGACCACGCAAAAGTCTGGATCACAGAGCATGTTAGTAGGGGAGCGCAGTGATAGTTCGGCCAGGAGGATGGTTCGGCCACTGGCCTTCCTGAATAATGTAGGGGACCTAGATCATTGAGATTTCACATGAAGTTGCGTGATCTTGCCGACAAATGGCCGGGAAACAGCAACATCAGGTTAGATTTTATGATTTTTCATGACCCCTATGTACTTTTTCGGTGATCCAACGTAAGCAGTAGCTCCATTAATACTTCAGGGTTGTTATCCATATATAGTGTAAATATCATTTATTGTCTATAGGTGACGTGAGAGTAGATAACACTCGAACAGCTTATGAACTCTGGGTTTCGGGGTGCCATGTGTACATCTTTATACATGGGGGATGATTCGGCCACTTGAAGTGAGAGATGGTTCGGCAGGGTTGCCAGGTGGCCGAACCATCTCTCATAATTATCTAATGATTTATTTTCTTTATTTAACAATTTTTTCTATCTACCTATCTATCTATATACCTAGGCTGCTTCCCCCAAGGAAAGGGAGGTAGCCGAGACAGGATGACACACTCCCCATTTACTCATCCATTCAAACACATTCATTCGCATCTTAGCCCCAAAGGGGAGAATGGACTGATCCTCACCGCACCACACCGCACAAGGGTCAACTGCGCAATGCAATCAGTGACATCTGCAGCAGGGCCCAACAGCAGAGCTGGTTTACCCCTGCCACATCATAACAGACTCATCCCCTTACCTTTTTTCTATAAATTACATATTCTCTCTCTCTCTCTCTCTCTCTCTCTCTACTTTCCCTCAGAAATTGATGAAGCTTCTGTTTCAAGAAACGCTATAATTGGAGTATTACCTGAACCAGTTTCACAAAGCACTAAGCGAAGGCAAAGGTATTACAACTTTTGGATTTTTGTTTCACTGGATTTAAAATGCGTTAAGAGTAAACAGCATGTAAGAGAAGTAGCTTTCATTTGAATCGGATATTTTCTTTCACAAAATTATAGTTTTATTTTATCTGAGATAGACAAGAGTAGAGTCATTTAATTTCATTATAAGGAGATTGTTTGTTCCTTGTTTCATTAAAAGGAGATTGTTTAGGTAAAAATAAATCCAATAAATCATGTCAGCACAGATGAAAATTTGATTCTTAATTTTCCTATTGTATTTAATTCTTTAACTGAGCCCCAGAGGCAAGTGGCCAAATCATCCCACATGGTGGCCGAACCATCCAACGCCAGTGGCCGAATCATCCACACCAAGAGGGATGGTTCGGCCATTTTGGAGACCTTAAGAGTTTGGATTACTGCCAAGAAATGAAGTAAGTTTAAGAACTGACAATAGCACACAAAAGAGCCAAAAGATGTGGCTTCCTCTTGGAATAAGCAGATTTTAAGAATTTCTTAAACTTTATTTATTATGATTTTTTTTCGAAAAAGTGGCCGAATCATCACCGCCCTCCCCTACATATGAGAGATGATTGAGTTGTAGAAAGGGCAGCCTGATGTACGGGACACAGGGACACAGAGACTATCCGTTATGACCGCTCCTTCCTGGAGTTAGGCGTCTGACTATAGATAGATAGATATACAGATAGACAGACAGACAGCCAAATAGATGAGCAGACAAAAAGACAGACAGACAAGCAGACAGACAGGGAGGCATGGAGGCAGGCAAGCAGACAGAATAAGGCAAACAGGCAAGCAGGTAAGAAGGCAGGCAAGCAGGCAGGCAGGTAAGAAGGCAGGCAAGCAGGCCGACAGACAAATAGACAGACATACAAACAAACAGACATATATAGAGAGGTAGATAGACAGATAGATAGACCATTCCTAAGATAACAACGCCACAAAACTCTCACTTCCGATCTCACCTCTTGGCATTGATATTCGTTGCACAGATCTTGCATAATTCCCACTCGCGCAGACACCTTCCTTACAACATCCAGGTGAAGATGCTACCCACTGCAAAGACCCCTAATACACCTCTACACTCGTGAAACACTTGCAGGATTCAGTGTGCGTGCAGAGAGATAGGTAGATAGACAGATGGATATATAACTAGGAAGACTGATAGGTAGGCTGCTTAGAGAGAGAGAGAGAGAGAGAGAGAACAAAAGTAAGACTGATAGGCACTTAGATAGATAGAAAATCAGATCTACTGACTGATAGACAAATAGATGGACGCAGAGTTCATTCATTTTAACAGTAAGCTCTTGACTCCATTTTGGCCTAAAATTGTCATCTCTCCATCCTGAGTACCTACTGAGTTGTAGCGATAGACTAAGACTGGAACATAATGCTAGTCACGAAGAAGAGCTATGGAAAGGAGGTATAGCCACAACACTGTCTTTTTCTGCCCGCTGAACTGCATGAAATAAACAGCCATAGGTCGAAAATCTGGGCTAAGTTAGAGTAGAAGGAGTATACTGTAGGTGTTGATTCTTGACCTTTTGCACCTTATTTCCCGCAGCTCAGTGGCAAAAAAAGACAGTATTAAGGCTTTATATCTCCTCCACTGCACTTCTTCGTGACTAGCATCACAGTCTAGTTTAAGCTCTTGCTATAGCTCAGCGTTCAAGATGGAGCGATGGCAGTTTTACGCCTAGTTGAAGTGAACGGAGTATAGGTTCTTGATGGAAGCCTTATGTGGTTTCAGAAAGTAGGGAAGTATCTGAAGGACGCTTTTATAGCCAGGCAGTTGAGAACCCCTTGTTATATCAGTGCCACCACATGAAGGCGTCCCTCTTCAGCACATCGAGAGGATACAGCGTCCGGCCAGACATAAAAAGACATATTTACCGGTTAACAGAGTGGCTGATAAGAGATAAGCTTGTGGGTTTCGGAATCTGCCTAGTATCTCTCCCTTACCTGCTTATCATTACATATGGCACAAGGATGATAAGGAGGAACTGGAGAGGGACGCCATCAAGTGGTGGCGCCAATAAAACATAGCGGATCCACTGCCCGGGTGTGTAAACGTCACTCACTTCCCTTCCTGTTCCATGAAAGGAGAACGGTGGACTGCAGGGGATAGGTAACTTGTAGTCCACCAGGTTCACGTTCACATGAGCTGGGGTTGCAACTACTGCTGCCGCCGCCGCGCGCCGCCGCCGCCGTCGCCGCCTTTCTGGGTTCCAGTCTTGAGCTGTTATTTACTCTTACATCTATTTCCAGTTTACTCTTCCTTCCGTAGCCTCTATATGACTGTTTTTGATGATGATGATGATCATGATCATAATGATGATGAAAATATGCATTACTTTTCTAAGTCCGTTTTCTGTGTTTCAGTTTATACTTTCATCCTTTCCTTTTCGGTTCACTCGTCCACTAGTCATCTTCCTTGAATTGTCGTAGTGATGATGATGATGATGATGATGATGATGATGATGATGATGATGATGATGATGATGATGATGATGATGATGATGTTGATGATGATGATGATGATGATAATGGATAATGGATGACTGACGATGGACTGTAACGATGTCAATGAAACTGAAGATAAAGATGATTATGATGGATGATTGACGATAACGATGACGACGATGATGATGAAGATAATGACGATCATGATGATGAAGATAATAACCAATACTATATCTCCAGCTCTCAATCTTTCTCCCTTATCACTTTCAGCTCTTCCATATCGCTTCAACTCTCGCTTTCCACTCCATCCTCAAAGTCTTCCCGTCGCCAATAAGACTTTTCCCCGACCCCTTCACCTCGCACTCACCTTTCCCTTTGTGTTCGGGTGCAGTAATTTCTAGGCTAATTCTCTCTCTCTCTCTCTCTCTCTCTCTCTCTCTCTCTCTCTCTCTCTTTGCGGGGGTCATGAGAAAGCTGAGTAATAACTTCGTGATACATGCCAGTGCGTGGTTCATCCACCTGAACGTGGGGTTAAACACAGGCCCCGAGATCCCAGCGTTTTGGTAGCTTATAAAATTTTCCTTTCTTTGCGTTTTTTTTTTTTTTTTTTTTGAGTTTAGCGTATTTTTGTATCTTTGTCAGCAGTATTATTTTCATTGCGTTTTTATTATATTTTAATTTGTCCTTTCAGTGAATTTGTGTGTGTGTGTGTGTGTGTGTGTGTGTGTGTGTGTGTGTGTGTGTGTGTGTGTGTGTGTGTGTGTGTGTGTGTGTGTGTGTGAACCTCACGAAAATTCCTTACGTCTTTCAGCTCAGTTTATGGCCAGGTACAGTATAGTCTCATTAGAGGTTCGATTTGATTAGTAACCAAGGAGACTCATTCCGACCTCACAGCAAAGAAGCCTTTTTCCTCACACCTTCAGGGATGAATTTCAAGTGCCTTAAATTCCGTAACAGCTCTTCCTTAGCAATTTATTTTCCCTATTGGGCCTTAGTGTCCTCTTGTATGCTGCTGATATCAACTATAGTGACATAAAGCCACATAAATGACAAGAGAGTGTCAGGGTGTGATATGGAAAATAAGTCGCTAATGGAAAGATGCACCGATGCTCCTGTACCACCCAGGATACAAACCCCATCTGTTTGTGCCTGATGTCCTAGCTAGGAAATAACAAAATAAATCTCTATGAAAAAGGTGCTACGAATCCTCCTATACTTAGTAGAACTTATTATGTACAATAAATAGCTAAGGGACAGGTGCTACGACGCGTCCTATGCCATGCACAACTCGATATATACAATCAACAGCTAAGTGAGAGGTGCTACGATTCTCATACCATCTACACCACGACCTTCATCTATTTTGCCTCATCTTCCACCCGGAATAAACCACTTGATGAACGGGGCGGTGGTGATGTGGAAGACTGTCAACTCATAGCACCATTACTGTGAGTACGGTGAGGGGTGTGTCTGTGAGGGCACTGTGCAATTATTACTGTGAGTACGGTGAGGGGTGTGTCTGTGAGGGCACTGTGCAATTATTACTGT
Organism: Coenobita brevimanus; assembly: GCF_032717465.1. Taxonomy (NCBI): domain Eukaryota; kingdom Metazoa; phylum Arthropoda; class Malacostraca; order Decapoda; family Coenobitidae; genus Coenobita; species Coenobita brevimanus. The sequence goes on along the minus strand of NC_136986.1, from coordinate 12,026,435 downwards.
GAGTACGGTGAAGGGTGCGTCTGTGAGGGTACTGTGCAATTATTACTGTGAGTACAGTGAAGGGTGTGTCTGTGAGGGCACTGTGCAATTATTACTGTGAGTACAGTGAAGGGTGTGTCTGTGAGGGTACTGTGCAATTATTACTGTGAGTACGGTGAAGGGTGTGTCTGTGAGGGCACTGTGCAATTATTACTGTGAGTACAGTGAAGGGTGTGTCTGTGAGGGTACTGTGCAATTATTACTGTGAGTACGGTGAGGGGTGTGTCTGTGAGGGTACTGTGCAATTATTACTGTGAGTACGGTGAGGGGTGTGTCTGTGAGGGCACTGTGCAATTATTACTGTGAGTACGGTGAGGGGTGTGTCTGTGAGGGCACTGTGCAATTATTACTGTGAGTACGGTGAAGGGTGCGTCTGTGAGGGTACTGTGCAATTATTACTGTGAGTACAGTGAAGGGTGTGTCTGTGAGGGCACTGTGCAATTATTACTGTGAGTACAGTGAAGGGTGTGTCTGTGAGGGTACTGTGCAATTATTACTGTGAGTACGGTGAAGGGTGTGTCTGTGAGGGCACTGTGCAATTATTACTGTGAGTACAGTGAAGGGTGTGTCTGTGAGGGTACTGTGCAATTATTACTGTGAGTTCGATGAAGGGTGTGTCTGTGAGGGTACTGTGCAATTATTACTGTGAGTACGGTGAAGGGTGTGTCTGTGAGGGTACTGTGCAATTATTACTGTGAGTACGGTGAAGGGTGTGTCTGTGAGGGTACTGTGCAATTATTACTGTGAGTACAGTGAAGAGTGTGTCTGTGGGGGTACTGTGCAATTATTACTGTGAGTACGGTGAAGGGTGTGTCTGTGAGGGTACTGTGCAATTATTACTGTGAGTACGGTGAAGGGTATGTCTGTGAGGGTACTGTGCAGTTATTACTGTGAGTACAGTGAAGATTAATGCCCTCATTCAACCCTCTTTTTACCATGCTTTCTAAGATTTCTTCCATACTGGTTGATTTATGAGTATGATTGGAGAGGGACGACTTCACGTGGTGGCACCGATATGACTGGAGTGGATTCACTGCCCGGTTATACAAACATCCCTCACCTACCTTCCTACCCAGCATGACAAGGAGGGTTGACTTCCGGAAAAAGGTAACTTCAGCCTGCAGTCCACTGGGCTCACATTCAGATTAGCGTAGATAGCAACTACTACTACTGCTACTACTACTACACTGTAAAAAATATCTTGTATTTTTTACAGAAAATTTACTGGCAGCCATGTGCCAAGCTTTCTCTGTAAAATTTACAATGTTCTGTAAACTGTTTTTTCTGTGAAAAATACAGCTCTTTCTGTAAAATGTATCACAGAAGTTATTTGTACAAAATGATGTTTTCTGTAAACTATTTCACAGAAATTATTTGTAGAAGAGGGTACTTCTGTAAAACGACATACAGAAATTATTTGTAAAAATGGTATTTCTGTAAAATATTCTACAGAAGTTATTTGTTGAAAACCGTATTTCTGTAAAATATTTTGCAGAAATTATTGTTTCTGTAATTTGTACAGCATTGCATCAGAGCTACTTTCAGAACTGGCAGTCACTAAGTGTTGTTGTTGCTTAACCCCGGTTCTGTCTGGCCAGCAAACCCCGTTGACCATAGGAATGCAATTGCTCCAGTGGGACTCTCCCACAGATTCCTAACACATTTAAATTGTGTCTGCATCTTGGTGTATTATACCATATGTGTAATACCACAAATTTAGTATTCATGTATACAGTATGTTTAGAGGTACTGTAATTTCTAAGTTAGATAGAGTGTAATCTGAATACTAGTCTATAAGGCTCCTGTTCTAAGTAGTAGTTCATGTGTTAATGATCGATATAGGGACAACTTTATTTTTATATGTATCTATCTCTATCTATACTTAGGTAGTGTAACTGGGAGTGTTGAGCTATGGGAGTTCACCCATCTAGTAGGTAACGAATAACAGATGTGGGTAACATCCCCTTGCTTGTGGTGCGTCGTTGTTGGGCGCCAAGTTTAAACCTTAAACAGAATAATAATGGGTATGCAATTCTTTCCGTATCATTGTTGTGAAATGCTTACTAATGAAGCTGCTAGAATCCAAATATGTGAAAATAATAGTCAGAAGAGGCAAAGATAATGTAATTTGTGAGGATCAAGTAGTTCCGCTTGCCTTAGCCGTCACTAGATGGCATAAGCTACCCCAAACTCAGGGCGGGATGGCGGTAAATTCAGTATTTAACTGTAGTAAGGAATGAATCCCAAATTTTCCCCAGTTCAGTCAAAAGTCCTAACGTCATGTGTACTCTACTATATAATCAGTGAAGAGAATTAAAACCCACCATATCGGAAAAACACAGTTTCATTTGACTAGCAGTAGCGTCCCTATGTGCCCAGCTAAGCCACATTGGCTAACCAGACATTGTGGGTAACAGACATTGTTTCAGGTGAGCTGTACACATTCCTCCTCTCTCCCTCCTTGCTTTTTTTTAAATTCCTGCTTGTCGTGAACAATATGAAGTAATGTTGTTAAAAGCTTAACACAGAGATTGGCTAACCAGACGTTACGGGTAACAGACGTTGTTTCAGACGTTGTTTCAGACACCATGACTTTGGGGTTGCACGAGGCCATCATGTGTTATTGCCCATAGCCTTGGTGTACACACACACTTACACTACCCACACATAGATTTATAACTGAATGTAGTAGCAATTGAATTATGAGGCAATCAGGTGAACCTTTTTTTTTTATTTATAGTAGATAATGTACGGAATTTTGAAAGTTAATGTGATCAGTAACGGAAAAGCGAATTTAACTCATGAACCGTTTTTTTTTCTCTCTTCTTTTATTAACCCCATAACCGCGGGGTGTCACTTTCGTGACGCTCGGCTACAATGGATCATACCGCGGGGCGTCACTTTTGTGATTCTGTGTTATTTTGCATTATCCCGGGCTCTCAAGTGGTGGCTTGTATCATCTATCAGTACTGCCAATGTCCAACACTAGTCAGCACTCCAAATCTCATCTGTACTCCCATCCATTGTTGACATTTTAGCTATTTTACCCCCTTCGTGACTCCCCTCCCTACCTGCCCTCCATTACCCTCTCCTCTCACCTCCCACGCCGCGCTGCGCTACGGAAATTTCCCCCTTCTCTTTCCACAGTTTTCATCCATTGAAATAAGCCCTATGCCCTATATTTTTACCCAATAATATATATAAAAAAAAAACAGGTAAGTGATAGTGTTATACTCCAGAAATTGGCTAATTATCACCTGACAACACCTCACGTGCATTCATTCGCTACATTACCACGGTAATTTCCCCTTTGATTTATGCCTTGTAATCGATGTCTGTAATAAAAATATATATCAGAAAGGAAGGGAGAATCCTAATTGACATTTACATTCACCTGGAACAACCTATTTCTTTATTTAGTACCGAGATTTCCTACCTATAAAAAATTAGCCTGTAAGTTAGCAGCAGTAAGCCTAAAGCATCATTGTCAACCCTTCCCTTCTCAGATAATTTACCCCCTTCGTGACTCCCCTCCCTACCTGCCCTCCATTACCCTCTCCTCTCACCTCCCACGCCGCGCTGCGCTACGGAAATTTTCCCCTTCTTTTTCCACAGATTTCATCCATTGAAATAAGCCCTATGCCCTATATTTTTACCCAATAATATATACAAAAAAAAAAAACAGGTAAGTGATAGTGTTATACTCCAGAAATTGGCTAATTATCACCTGACAAAACCTCACGTGCATTCATTTGCTACATTACCACGGTAATTTCCCCTTTGATTTATGCCTTGTAATCGATGTCTGTAATAAAAATATATATCAGAAAGGAAGGGAGATTCCTAATTGACATTTACATTCACCTGGAACTACCTATTTCTTTATTTATTGCTGAGACTTTCGACCTATAAAAAATTTGCCTGTAAGTTAGCAGCAGTCAGCCTAAAGTGTCATTGTCAACCCTTCCCTTCTCAAATAAGCCGCGGCATTTAGTTCCTTGTCCTCCACTGCAGAGACAACATGTCGCACTCGCGCCCCGCCATTCCTGCCGCTTCTGCGCCCATTGCAAAGGGCCCCGTGACCTCTACGCCAAAGAAAAGTGTTGAGGCAAGCAGGAAAGGCCTCAGTGACTCTGCAGTGGCACGAGAACTTGCTGAATTGTCCATGATAATACTGGACAGTGACTTTGACGATTCGGGTGAATCGTGTGATGAGCCGGGTGAAGTTATCGCGCCAGAAACAGCGACAACAAGTGCTTCTACCAGTGAATTAGTGTCTAGCTCCAAGGGAAAGGAGCCTTTAGTGCAGGAAGGACAAGAATTTGGGAAGGGAGTGAAAAGGCGGCGTGTTAGCCCCAGAACAATGCCTCCACGTGACCCAGCCCGCCATGAGTCATGAGTGCATTCACCTCCCCATTCCCCAAGCCCCGCTTTACTCATCTCGTCATCATCGTCGGCTGAGTTATCTCCGGAGTCTTCGTCGTCGGAGTCACCACCAGCATCAACAGTGAAGGCCGGCCGTAGAGGTAGAGGTAGATCTAAGAGAGTGAAAAGTAGTGTAGCTAGTAGGGTAAGGGCTGCTAGTGCTGTACGGCAACCTAGGGTCAGTGAGAGTGACCTTGACAGAGATAAGCCTCCCTCTCAGCCAACCTCCACCACCACCACCACCACCAGCCCTCCACCGCCACGCCAGGGAATCCTGGACGCCTTCGCATGGACGGAAGGGTCAGATTTTGTCCCTGAAAACCTGGTTTTCGATGAGAGCTCGTCAGGAGTTCAGCCTGCCTTCACTATGGACGAAAATGCTGAGTAAGTCGACTACCTTTTGGCCTTCCTAGATGACGAAGTCATGCAGCACATATTTGATGAGACCAACAGGTTCGAATCACAACGTGCTGCTAGTGGTACAGTCGGGGAAGAAAGAAGCTGGACACAATTGGCGGCCTCTGGCAACAACTCCTATAGTAAACACGTAGGTGGTAGCGGATATGCATGAATGGAGGGGTAACGTTTGTATCGAAGTGTGTGATTGGTCGGCACACCACCGTCTGCCATTGCCATGTAGTCAAATATTGGAGAGGGTTTTGAGTATGAATACGCAATGTGGTAGATATAATAGATATTCACGCTGTGTCATAGGACATATAATATCTTAATTTGACAGTTGATTAGCTGTATTGATTAATGTCACTCATATTTAAGGCACTGTGCAGCTGAAAGTATTTGTGGAGTCAAAAGCATCTGTCTTCAGAGTTGGTTCAATATGAGACCGAAGCCTCAGATCCTTGAATAAATTATAATTACTATCAAGCGCAATACATAATTTATTAGCGAGTTCGTTTGTATGCTTCATTAACGAATATGTCATTGAAATACAACGTTGGTTCTGATAATCTTTATGACTTTGCTCCGTTCTGAGTCAGTAGAAACGTTCCTCCCATGAACGTGGACAGAGCTTCATTGAGCACCATCCCTTACCGTGCTGGGGGTGGGAGGAACCGTGAACACACGCACGATTTATTAGTTCCTTCATTCAACTGCTAATGAAAAACTACTATGCAATTGCTAAACAAATGTTTGCTCCGTCCATGATAACAAGAGACTGCTCCTTGATAAGACAGATATCTCTGATACTGAAAACATTCCTTTTAGGTGATGTCCATCACACGTTTTCCCTCTCGAGTTGAGGTGGTGAGTTGGTAGGGTGAAGTATGGTCTTTTCAATGGCACTTCTGTCGCGATTGTTTCGCCCTACAACCTCTCTACCGAACTAGCCTCACATGAGCATCCCCTCCAAGCTAGCCTCACACAAGCACTTTCCTCCGGCATTCTCTTCCCTCACCTAGCCCAACCTTTCACATTAGCAACATGTCAAGATGATTCCTAACATCCAGTTCAGTCACAGAGCATGGCATGGTTTGCGTGCATGTTTCAGTGTTTATATGTATGTTTATATGTATTAGTTATGATTGAAATATAAGAAACCATGTTATGATATTTTTAATTGGAACCTTTTGTCATATTCGGACCAGCACAGATTTTCAGGTGAATAAACTTCCCCTTTACCATATTGATGGATCCAAATGAAGGCCAACAAGTGAACTGTAGCTACATGATGGATTAAAGCAGGTCATTAGACTATAATCCGAGATATATCTCACCATAACAAATCGGAAACCAATGTTGTAATAATTAAGGTAGAGCACGATTCCAAAGTTCGTGCAGAGGGCTGATGGCTCAGTACCATAACTGTGTGGAGTATTTAAAAATCTGTTGTTTCGTGTTATCCGCATCATTCCCTGCAAACTACTGCTCGACGTTTATCACAATATCAATCCAACTGGTGTAGGAAGGCAATAATTCCTAATAATTACTCGTGCGTCTCCTTTTTATGCTTCTACTGCGCCTGTTCTGTCCTCGGATACAAGGTGAATGCACACCCCTTCAGTCTCTTGACATGCTAGCTTCATATTATCTCAATCTATTATGGTATGAAAAGAATGTGACCTATCATGAGTGAAGCACAATAAATGTTGTAGGACCCATAGACGTCATTTTCATGAACATAATTAAAAGAACCACACATAAGGCAATGTGATGATGTTAAAATCAATAGTTACAAGAATATAAGCTAAACACAGAAGTCAAGTGTAATACTGCAGCTCATTACTGCATCACTGGAAATACTCGTTTGTTGGTAACCTTATCCTTATCACCTTTATTCTTTGCCAGTCCTTACTGAAGGCGGATTGTTCCAAGGTATCAGCAAAATCGTCTACCGTTAAGCATATCAGTATATTAAACTTTTTGCTAGTTCAGTTGTAAGCTTATGAATATATTATGGAGAAGATGCTTCGAATGTAAAGGTTTTTGCATGCTATATTATACGAGTGAAAAAGAATTTACTGTAATCCGTGTGTGGCACTTGTACTCAATGCATCACAAAATTAATTTTTATTTGGAAAGACATTGTGTGTGCTAAATGGAATTACCGTAATTTCAGTAACATGCTCAAGCTTACGTCACCTTTCATTTAGTGCTTAGGGCTTTACCGCACGTGACTAGTAATTACCAGCGAGATAGCAAACATGGCATTGTTTTCAATTTGTCTGTCTGTGTGTGTATCTGTTAGCATGATAACTTTGCAACCGCTCAAAATACCATCACAAAATTATACAGGTGTGTAATATGGATGAAAATCTCCTACGAGTTCGAAATTGGTGGTAGTAGGTCAAGGTCAAGGTCATATTCCGAGCCGGGCTAGATATGTATAGGCTCGCGGATGTTGTGATTCCCCCTTACGGAGGACCACTTGTTTACTCAAGCACCAAACACATCATAGGAAGAAAACTCGCAGCGAAAGATTTAACCATAAATATGCAAGGATGCCCTATAAAGGAACTAGAATCGTGTAGCGTTAGTTAGTATAAAACGCTGACATACTCATCAGGTCTTTTGAGTGAATTATATTTTGTGTATAAATGGTATCACCTGATAACATGTAACCTATGAGTGTGGACATCTTCACTAACTTGAAAAAGCACTCACCATAAAATTAGTTAATTTGAATCTCCTTGATTTGAACTGTAGGGCAAAAGATCATTACTTAACGTGCAAATTCTGTGACTGAACTGGATGTTAGGATTCATCTTGACATGTTGCTAATGTGAAAGGTTGGGCTAAATGAGGGAAGGGAATGCCGGAGGAAAGTGCTCGTGTGAGGCTAGCTTGGAGGGGATGCTCATGTGAGGCTAGTTCGGTAGAGAGGTTGTAGGGCGAAACAATCGCGACAGAAGTGCCATTGAAAAGACCATACTTCACCCTACCAACTCACCACCTCAACTCGAGAGGGAAAACGTGTGACGGACATCACCTAAAAGGAATGTTTTCAGTATCAGAGGTATCTGTCTTATCAAGGAGCAGTCTCTTGTTATCATGGACGGAGCAAACATTTGTTTAGCAATTGCATAGTAGTTTTTCATTAGCAGTTGAATGAAGGAACTAATAAATCGTGCGTGTGTTCACGGTTCCTCCCACCCCCAGCACGGTAAGGGATGGTGCTCAATGAAGCTCTGTCCACGTTCATGGGAGGAACGTTTCTACTGACTCAGAACGTAGCAAAGTCCTAAAGAATATCAGAACCAATGTTGTATTTCAACGACATATTCGTTAATGAACCATACAAACGAACTCGCTAATAAATTATGTATTGCGCTTGATAGTAATTATGATTTATTCAAGGATCTGAGGCTTCGGTCCCATATTGAACCTACTCTGAAGACAGATGCTTTTGACTCCACACTTTCAGCTGCACAGTGCCTTAAATATGAGTGACATTAATCAATACAGCTAATCAACTGTCATATTAAGACATATGTCCTATGACACAGGATGAATATCTATTTTATCTACCACATTGCGTATTCATACTCAAAACCCTCTCCAATATTTGACTACATGGCAATGGCAGACGTTGGTGTGCCGACCAATCACACACTTCGATACAAACGTTACCCCTCCATTCATGCATATCCGCTACCACCTACGTGTTTACTATAGGAGTTGTTGCCAGAGGCCGCCAATTGTGTCCAGCTTCTTTCTTCCCCGACTGTACTGTACAGGTGCAGCCAAGATGCAACAGTGGACCATGCTGGGAGTGTAGGAGCTGTATGTGTTCTTTGCCCTCGTGCTTCTTATGCCACACTCCAAGAAGCATAAGTTGGAAGAATACTGGTCCATGGACCCCTTACTACCCTCACCGACCTTCAACAAGTACATGGCCAGAGATCGCTTCCGGAACATCATGGGAAACCTGCACTTTGCTGATAATGATGTACCTTCCCAAACCGACCCACTCTGGAAGATCCGGGAGATTCTGAACAGAATGAAGGATAAGTTCATGTCATTCTTCCACCCATTTCAGAAGGTTGTCATTGATGAATCCTTGGTTTTGTTCAGAGGACGTCTTCGGTTTGTTCAGTACATTCCAAGCAAACACCATCGCTTTGGAATTAAGTTCTTTGTACTGTGCGACTGTAAGACGGGGTACATCCTTGACTTCGTCATATATTCAGCCAGCACTGTCGATCTCAATAAAACTCACCCCCTTGGCTTCTCAGGCTGTGTAGTGAAAGTGCTCCTAGAAAAGTATTTTGGTGGGAATCATGTGCTGTATACAGACAACTACTATACAGCACCGAAACTTGCCAAATACCTTTCTGAGCACGACACTGGCTCCTGCGGCACTGTGAAAAGTAATCGTGCCAACTTCCCCAAATTCCCAGAGGCGGGAAACTCGCAGCGAGGAGACGTGCACATACGCAAGTCTGAGAAGATGCTGGCAATACGGTGGCATGACAAGAGAGTCATGCACATGCTCACCACCATACATAAGGGGGAGATGAGAGACAGTGGGAAGGTCGACCATAGGACAGGCGAACCTGTGATGAAACCTGATGCTGTGTTGGACTATAATATCAACATGCGGCTGGTGGACAAGCCCGACATGATGATTGGTGAGATCGACTGCCTCAGGAAGAATACTAGGTGGTACAGGAAAGTTTTTCTGCATCTCATAGATATGACGATGCTGAACGCCTTCATCCTGTACAAGATGAAGGTAAAGCCACCCAAGTCCTTCTCCCTGAGGTTGTTCGCCAAGACTTGTGTCCAGCAGCTGCTGGAAAAATATGGTAGGGTGCAAGCAGCAACTCCAAGGCGCCATCCAGTTACACTTCCCGACCGACTTGAGCAGAGGGCGTATATGAATCGGCACAGACTTGAGCTAATGCCTGCCACAGGGAAAAGGAAGGCTGCGATTCGCAGGTGTCAGGTATGTGCGCATACCACACGCCGCACACCTGAGCATAAACGCACCTCTTGGCAGTGTGCTGAATGCCAGGTTCCCCTCTGTGTAACCTGCTTCTTCGATTATCACAGCCAGAAGCAATTCTAACAGTGCAAGTGTGGAAGCAGAATTATTTGGAAATAATGTGTAAATAATGTGTAAATAGCAGGTGAAAGCAATGGATGTTCAGTTCATATGATTGAACAGTGTATTATAGTTTTATCTTACTGAAAGTGACAGTGAATAACATATTGTAAGTAAAATAGAAGGGTAAATATTGAAAATAGAATAGAAAATGTAAATAGTAATGTAAGTAATTAGTAATACAAGAATATGAGTACAAATAATTTATGTTATAACAGTGAGAATGAATCCGTGGCTCTCTACGTATTTTACTGACTGAAAAATTGAATGACTTCTGTGACAATAAAATAATACGACTGAAGGAAACTTATGGAGAAAGACTCCAGATATATATAAGTGTGATATAGTAATAGAAATATAAAGTGTGAGGGGTTTTATGAATAATAAAAGACAGAGTGCCTAGAGCGAACTAGCGCAAGTGCGGCGATCAGACGCGCTGGTAATTTCCATTGCTTTCACAGTGTTTTTTTTTTTAGTATGGATCCCAAACTACTTGAAAATGGTAGAATAGTGTTTATAGTGTTTGTATCTGGCTGTGGTAATCATATTGCGGGTTGTCGGGAGGTGTAAAGTGGAGACTTAGTTACCCTACTTCAGAGGTCTCCACAAGTCCTACGGAAACTGACGAAGGCTCAACAATCATTCCAGGAGAAAGCTGAAGGTATGTGCAATAAGCATATATAATTTTATTATTCTAGGACTAATAACTGATTTTTGGCAAATATTTTTTGAGAGTCTGTCGGAGCCCAAATAACCCCGCGGGACAAGCAAGTCATTGGTAAACAAGCCCGCGGTGTAGGGGTTAATAGATTAGAAATATTGGGTGTGTTGAAGTGAATTTAGTGGTTGTAAGGATATGAAATTTCGAATTGTTCCTCGAGGCTAAGCAAGCCCGAGTGATTATCAAATATTAGTGAATTGTGTGATGAGTTTAGACTGGCCTGACGTAATAGTACATGAGTGAATATTTTTGGTTCGAGGCTATGCCAGCCCGAAAAGACAGTCCATGTCATTAAATGTCCCAGTCTTGAGGCTATTGAACTCAGGAGTCATTGTTAAATATTCAAATTGTTTCGCTTGGTAACAGTACTGTATGACTATCGCCCAAACTAGTACTTAATTTACAACTCTTTTCATATCATTAAGGGTCATGTAATTAAAAAAAAAATGTCTGTTGTTTAACAAGTATAGATTTATTAAAGTAAAGTATATGCAATTATGATATCCAACCAAGGGAATTTTGTCCTCTCACGCATGACTCACTCCCCTTCCAGTTCAAGATTCCTCCTCTTTGGGAACGACTAACACACATGGTACTAACTTATTCTCGACTCGGCTAAAAATACAAACACTATCAAAAATATCCTTTATGCAATTAACCTTTATCATTCAAAGTCGAAGTTATTCCCCCCCCCTTCATTTTTTCTTTGGTGAATACTTTATCAGTCATTGAGGGGAGACTAAGTTGAGTACTCTTTGTATTATCAACAAGTATGTTAAACAGAACAAACCTGACAAATAATGATGGGATAAAATTACCATCATTACACTGGGGAACAACAACGGTGGGAAATCCAATTTCTCATCGTTACACTGATGAACAACAGTGGGATAAAAATCCTACCGTTACACTGGTGGCAGCGGTGGGATCATCGTTCCCCAGTTAGTGGCATTGGTGAGAAAGTGAAGGGAAGTGACTAGCAAAGAGAGTGAGAATGTTAAGGGTAGCATTGGTTGGTCACTCCCAAATACCTCCGCAACTCTATGTTCAGGATGTGGAGATTAGAATCTTTCGGGCAAGTGGAGGCAAGGTTAGGAATATCTTTCAGGACCCCCGATTAAATTCTGCATTGGAGTGGGAATGTGACCTTGTATTTTTGTGGATTGGAAGTAATGATATTGACCAAAATACTACCCCTCAATAAATTTTTCACAGAATAAAGACTGTTACCAGTTGAGCTAGAGAAACAATGCCACGACAGGGTGATTGTTTGCCAATTAGAACCAAGAGTGTACCAGGAAGCAAGTGCCCCTATTTCATCCGAGGACTATAAAACTGTAAGGAACTCTGTCAATCAGAAAATTCGCTGATGCGTGCCTAATCAAAACCTACAATTTAACTGGGCTTACTATAGTAATAATCTAGATGATGGAGTACACTGGAGAGGCGCAGTTAGAGAGCGAGTGGACGCAAAATTTATCAAAATTATTGAGGCCTACAGAGATGATGTAAGTGACTAGATCTACTCAAAGGTAATGAAGGTGTTCACAAACAAAATCCACAATTCTTTTACAAACACCAAAAGACAGAAAGCATTCCAAAATCTAATTTTCTGAGTAAGGGGGAAAAGATAATTAGGGTCACCATGTCTCTGTATGGACAATTATTTGGACAATCACAGCCAGAAGCTGATCATCCGTCCCAAACAATGAGAGATCATGTAACTATCCAATTAGATGAGGCGGATAAGCAATTCGGTACTGTGAAAAGAACGTTGCTTTCACACTCGACCCCTTGTCCGCACACCATGACTTCACGGGTCTCTCTCACAAAACCGCGCGATATTCCAATTTTGGAATTAAATCAGCTTCAAGGGATAGAGGCCACATCTCGCCTCGAAATGCTTTGTGAGGCGGTTGAGCAAGTTGATACCACTAATGCGATCAGAATCCAAGTTGCCAAAAGTCGAATGGGTTCCGAACTGGCCACTTTCATCCATAATTACCAAAAGAAACATTTTGCACTGTCATGGCCAGAACTAAAAAAATTCTTGAGCGCGGAGTTTGCCATTGAATTGAGTGTAGATCGAGCATGGCAAGAGCTAGAAAGTATGACTTATGACTGAGAAGAATCACCCCAGGCGTTTGTACATAGATTCATGTGTAAGCACGCGGCTCTTGAAACGAAGTTTCCAAAAGAAAAGTTTCCCTCGCGAGATAAACGAAATAAGAAGAAATTGTGGTATGGTCTTCCACTCGAGTCCAGGGAAAAATTGGAAGGTTACCTTGATGACGGATATACACTCCGTAAATTCATTGACAGAATCGAAAATGAGAGGCAGCTTCTCGAAGAGAGGTACACCACCCGAGTTAATGCAGTGCTGGATAGGAACAATAAAAGTGAAGTTCCCTCAAATACAAATGTAGTGGATACTCCACCAAGACCATCCTATGATAACCGTCAACCCGAGTCAGACAAGGAAGTGACTGAATTGAAAGCTCAATTATGGGATTTGAAAACAAATTTTGAACAACTCAACCAAAAACAATCTACTCCTCCTGTAACACCAAGGCAAAAATACTGTAGTTATTGTCTGAAGAGTTCACACACGTTGCAAGAATGTTTGGCAAAACCACCACCAGGCCACTGTTTTGTTGCCGTAGGTTGGGATGTCGTAGAGGCAGTCATGATTCCCCAGGTCGCATAAACCACAGCGCAGCGACGCGGAGCAATAACAGATTTCACCAACCCAGTCCAAATGCGAGGCAGATCGCCAACCAAAGTTCCCCCATCAGTCTATTTGACTAACCGCAGGCATAACATCGCCTATGATAAGTGTCAGTGTGAATAATAAAGTAGTGGAAGCCGTAGCTGATACAGGGAGTGGTTACACCTTACTCAAAGAGGCCACCGTGAAGCGGTTAGGAACAGAAATAAACACAAGGAGAAATCCACCGAGATTACAGGAAGTCACAGGAGCGCCGCTCCATATCCTGGGTATGGTCAAAGTAGAGATCAGAGTGGGAGACGAGAAAGTTCATCAACAGTTGTGTCCAGTCGTCCAGAACGCCTACCTGAATACTGAAATGTTGTTGGGATGTGATGTCCTCGGACAATCTCCGTTGATCTGGAATGGTGCGCAACGAGCGCTGATGTGGGGAGGAGCCCCGTACGTCGTAAACTATGTTCCGCGGCAGAAAGGAAAAGTTGAGCGAGTCCAGGCCACACCTATCAGGGCCGTCAGGAACCCTCAACAGTTGAAACAGATTAATCTCTTAACATTAGAGAGGCTCACCCCATATCAAACCAGATTCATAGCCGTGCCAGTCAGTGAGGAGCCTAAAACCACTTTACTGTTCTACCCACATGCGCGTTTCAGTCATAATAGTCACCCTTACATATTACACGTGAATTCAGAGGGTTTAGTCTATTTACCCCTCAATAATGGTGCTAAACAAGATCAACTGTTTCGGAAAGGTACAATTCTAGGCTCATATGAAATTATTGACGACCCTCCTGAAAGAACAGTCAGCTCAGTTACCAAAATTCATAATGACCTGATCCCTACCAGTGATCGAACTGATGAAAGCGGAACTCATGTTCAACGACTCCAAAAACTAATTGACGAACAGACATGGCCTCACTTAGCTTTAGCTCAACAAGAAGAACTAGCTAACGTAATTCTGCAACAGGATCCCCTCTTCATTTTGGAAAAAGGAGAACTAGGAACCATCAGCGGTCCCCCCATTCACATTAAAGTAGCAGACCCACAGCCCAGCCGTAGACCGATCTATCGATATCCTGAACAAGCTAAACAGGTGATCGCTGAAAAGTTGCAAGACATGGAAGAGAGAGAAATTATTGAAGGATCAACAGCTGCCTGGTTATCTCCTATTATATTAGTTAACAAACCGGACGGCAGCAAGCGCATGTGTTTAGATTATCGCCACGTGATTCAACATCTAGCCACGGATATCTATCCACTGCCCAGACTAGAAGAATTAGTCGAGCAGATTGCAGGTCATAATTACTATGTGACCTTGATATGCATGAGGCATATTTTCAAATCATGTTGGACGAGGAGAGCCGTGATTTAACCACATTCAATGATGGAGTCACCCTTTACAGATTTAGGCGCTTACCATTCGGACTAAAATGTTCACCAGCCATATTTTCCCGACGAATGCAAGACATTCTTACTCCATTGTTGAAACAAGGCTGGGTAAAGAATTATTTGGACGATTTAACAATTTGGGCTGATGACTTCCCCTAAAGGTGAATGTAGGGAAGAGTAAAGTGATGGTCTTTGAGAGAGGTGAAGTCAGTGAATGTACAGTGAGGTTGGATATTGAGGAATTGGAAAATGTGAGTACGTTTAAGTACTTGGGTAGTGTGATAAGTAAGGATGGAGGTTTGGAGGGTGAAGTGCTTGAAAGGGTACAGCAGGGAAGAAAGGTTGCTGGTTCTTTGAAAGCAGTGATAAGAAACAGGGAAGTGAGCATGGAAGTGAGAAAGTTACTACATGACAGTATTGTGATACCAACTCTAACGTACGGAAGTGAAGCTTGGACATTGTTGGTAGGACACAAGTCAAGATTGAGAGCAGTGGAAATGAGTTATTTAAGAGGAGCCTGTGGAGTCACATGGAGAGATAGGCTGACGAATGAGGATATAAAGAAGTGTTGTGGTGTGGATGTGGATGTGATAGGAAGTGTTATGAGGAACACACTGAGGTGGTTTGGCCATGTGGAGAGGATGGAGGGTGAAAGACTGACGAAGAGAGTGTATGTGAGTGAGGTGGAGGGGGGAAGAGGGAGGGGGAGGCCGAGGATGAGATGGAGAGATGGGGTGGAGTGGTATATGAGAGAGGGGGGTGTGAGTTGGGAGCAGGGCAGTGAAATGGCGGGGGACAAGGTGACTTGGAGGCGATTTGTTTGTGGCCACCCCAAACGGGATTGAGGCGTCTGGCAATAGATAGATAGATAGATAGATAGACTTCCCCATGTTGTTGAGTCGCTTACAGCAACTATTCACTTTACTGACACAGAATGGGGCCAAGATAAATTTAAGCAAATGTACTTTTGGATTAAAAGAAGTAACCTTTATTGGCCATAAAATCTCAATGGCCGGGAGTAAACTGGACCCAAAAAACATAGAGACCATCAACAAAATGAAAAGACCCACAAAAGTCAAAGAAGTCCGGAGATTCCTTGGGATGTGCGGGTTCTACTGAAAACACGTACCTTCGTTCGCGAAAATAGCAGCTCCCCTTACTAACTTAACAAGATCCGGAGTAGTGTTCGAATGGTCAGACAAGTGCCAATCTGCGTTTGTTCAATTGAAGTCGTGTTTAGTGAATGCGCCAGTATTGGTAAAAGCCTGTGTGACTCGACCATTCATTGTATCCACCGATGCGAGCAACACCCATATTGGTGGTGTATTGAGCCAGATACAACCAGACAACTCCAACTTACCTGTTGGTTACTTTTCCAAAAAGCTCAATCCTTGCGAGAGAAAATATTCCACAACTGACAAAGAAGCATTGGCAGTCATTCTCACATGCCGCAACTTCCACCATTACTTGTGGGGTTCCCACTTTACTATCTTGACAGACCATCAACCGCTTACCAGCATTTTTAAGTGAAAAACAAAATCCCCATTTATGAACTGATGGATTCTCGAGATGCGCGAGTACAACTACAACGTGCAATATGTCAAGGGTAAATATAATGTAGTCGCCGATCAGCTTTCTAGACCTGTCAGAGTGGTATTCCACCAGTCAGAAGCCAACTGGCTTGGATTTAGCCGAGACGAAGTGAGAAATAAGCAGCGAGAAGAACCCATGTGGGATGAGTTAGCTAAGTACTTCCGGAGTGAGAAGCCCCCTACTAAAAGACTACCGAAAGCCATGTTGAGCCAGTTTGCGTTGATTGACGAACTATTATATTTTGCTCAGGAAACAAATGATGGTAGCATCCAATATTGCTTGGTGATTCCTAAGTCATTAACAAAAGAAGCTATAAAACACGCTCATGAAATCTCAGGACATCTAGGTCAAAAGAAAACCATCAAAAAGGCAGAAGAGCTATTCTATTGGCCAAATCTAAAAGTAGATGTATGCGAGTATGTGAAACAGTATCCCACTTGTCAAAGATTTAAAGGTGAAACTGGGTTACAGAAACCTTGGAAAAGTTTCCCGCCTGTAAGTAAACCATTGGAACGTATTGGGATCGACTTAACCGATATGGTTGCTGGAACTCTGGGCTACTGATATGTTTTTAGTGTAATAGATCACTACAGTAGGTTTGTGAAATATTACCCACTCAGAGACAAACATACACAATACATCATACACTGTCTTGGGGAATACTTCACCGACTTTGGGACGCCACGAGGTATCGTCCTGGACAACGGCGGAGAGTTCACGATTGGAGAATTCAAGAAGTTCTGCCGGAGGAACCAGGTGGACTTGTTCTACGTCACCCCTTATCATCCCCAGGGAAATTCCACCACCGAAAGGATGCATAGGACTATGAAAAGTATCCTAGCATCCCTCTGCAACGGGCACCCCTTGCATTGGCCTCAGCTGCTCCAATCGTGCCAAACCGTCATAAATCAAGCGGTGCACTCGAGCACGGGACAACAGCCCTATTATGCCTTCTTCTCACGCCATCCCCCTTGCCTCATTGGTACCTCACTGCCTTCTGTGGACCCAGAGGAGGACGACCTAGCGATAGCACACACCCTTATTAAAAGAACCCACCAAAAGATGACCAAGCGTTACCGAGATGTGGCCAACAGGCGAAGGAGAGCGCAGAAGGTTGGGGTCAATAGCTTGGTGTGGGCGAATAAAGAAACCATACAGCCGGGTACCTGTAGGAAACTGAATGCCAAATGGGACGGCCCGGATAAACTGATTGAAGTGTTGCTAGATGGAAGTGTTTATATTATTGAAAATGTATTTAGTGGCAAGAGAATACAAAGGGCTGCTGAAAAGGTAAAACCATATTACGGTACCGAGGAATGGCTTTTAGAACCGTTGCAACAGGAGCTTGCCCCGGAGCCCGAAGATGAGCGATTACCACCGTGAGTGAGGAATGCCCCTCGGAGGCTCATAGAGGAGTGTTAAACAGAAAAGTAGAGATAAGTGCATGAGACGAATGTTTTTGAAACATAACTGCCTGAGGTTGTGTTCCGGGTGGACTCATCCCCGAAGAGAGGGTGTAAAAAAGGAAAAAAAGAGAGAAAAGTGTCCCGGTTGGAACCGGAAAGTGCCTTACTTCGAGGGGAGTGATCAATCCCCTCACCTTACAGTTAGCACGGTTTGTGAGGTAGTGGAGTCTTCAGGACAGAATGAGCCCTCACCTTCTTGCGGGCGGAATGCTGGAAACAAAAGAACCGAGTGAATGCGAATGCAAATGGAAGAGTGGAAGGAAGCGCCCCCGTGGTGATCTCACTCTCGAGAGACCCTGCCAAGCTCCGGTGAGCGACAAGCTATCCTCCAAAACCTGAGGCTGACTGGGGCATAAATTCCCTCATCACATCAAGTGTAAGGAGTGATCATACCTCCTAATGAAGTGAGTAAGCAACCTTCCGAGATATGCATTAGGTGTTTAATGTGGACCGACAGGTGCCACCGATTATGGGGAAAATAATGTTCCAATTCAAAGTGTTAATAGCAGTTATAGGAGTAACAAAATTCCATCCATGCATATGTCATAGATGATTGACTTGGGTAAAATTTGTCTTCCGAACGTGGGAGCCGTGTAATGCCACAAATTTAGTATTCATGTATATGTTTAGAGGTACTGTAATTTCTAAGTTAGATAGAGTGTAATCTGAATACTAGTCTATAAGGCTCCTGTTCTTAGTAGTAGTTCATGTGTTAATGGTCGATATAGGGACAACTTTATTTTTATATGTATATATCTCTATCTATACATAGGTAGTGGAACTGGGAGTGTTGAGCTATGGGAGTTCACCCGTCTAGTAGATAACGAATAACAGATGTGGGTAACATCCCCTTGCTTGTGGTGCGTCGTTGCCAGGTGCCAAGTTTAAACCTTAAACAGAATAATAATGGGTATACAATTCTTTCCGTATCATTGTTGTGAAATGCTAATGCTGTATTTTGGTGGACCAAGCGGCGGATCGGATTCGAAGCTGGTCTACGGTTAAACCAAGCTACCCCGTTTTGGCGGACCAAAGGATACGAAGCTCGGCCCAATCCAAGGCCATACAAACCAAGCGCGTCTTTGTATCTCACCGAAGCGTGATTGGGAGCAGTCTTGGTGGACAAACAAGAAGGAGAAGACTTTGGTGTAGCAATTCACAATGGCCAGCAATGACAAGTAAGTAAATATATCATGAAATTATCCATACTTACATCTGGTTGCTGGTGACAAATACTAACGACATAATCATATAGAGGTTCAGTTGATATAATTATAAGGGGAGACTGTGAATTGTGAATTAATATCACATCAAGCAGGTTAATTCTCGAGATATTTCCACTCTTGCAGGGGAATGAAAAACAATTTTGAGATGTAGAAACTCTCTGTGATGGTCTTGCCTAATGCAGGTCTGCTGTAATCTCTAGAATGAAAGTATATGTAGAAATAGGCGAAACATTGTTATGGCTGGGTGGACGTCTAATGAAAACACCAAAAGTTTGGTAGATATAAAAAAGGACAGGAAAGGGAATTCTGTCTATCTATCTATTGCCAGACGCCTCAATCTCATTTGGGGTGGCCACAAACAAATCGCCTCCAAGTCGCCCTGTCCCCCGCCATTTCGCTGCCCTGCTCCCGACTCACACCCCCCTCTCTCATATACTTCTCCACCCCATCCCTTCATCTCATCTTCGGCCTCCCCCTACCTCTTCCCCCCTCCACCTCACTCGCATACACTCTCTTCAGTCTTTCACCCTCCATCCTCTCCACATGGCCAAACCACCTCAGTGTGTTCCTCATAACGTTTCCTATCATATCCACATCCACACCACAATGCTCCTTTATATCCTCATCCATCAAGCCTTGCAGCTCCCCTTTGTCTTCAGTCAACAACACAGTATCATCTGCAAACAACAAAACAGGGAGTTACCAAACACTATCCTCTCTCACCAGGGCCACTCCAACATCCACTACCCTATCTTGTACCTCTTTTATTACCTCATCCATGTACAGATTGAACAATCATGGAGACATGACACATCCCTATTTCAACCCAACTTTCAAAGAGAAAAATTCACTTAGTTCACCATCCACACGCACTGCACCCTTCACACCATCGTACATACTCTTCACAGCATTCAACAATTTCCCATCTACTCTATATATTCCTAACACTTTCCACAATCCTTGTCTATCCACCCTGTCATATGCTTTCTCCAAATCCATGAAAGCTGCATACAACTTCTTTCCCTTCTCTAGAAACTTTTCCACTAAAGATCTAATAATTAATATCTGATCTACACAACCTCTTCCCTTCCTAAAGCCTCCCTGTTCTTCTCTAACTAATTTCTCTGTTCTTTCTCTAACTCTGTCAATAAGTATCCTACCATACACTTTTCCTATTATACTAAGAAGAGAAAGGCCCCTATGATTACCACACACTTCTTTTTCCCCTTTTCCTTTGTACAAGGGAATAATTATACTTGACGTCCAATCCTCCGGGATTCTATCTTCCTCCCAGGCCAACCTGCACATCTTCCACATCCATTCTACTACTATCTCTCCCCCATGCTTCAGCATTTCACCACACACTCCATCAATTCCTGGGGCTTTCCCCAATTTAACTTTCTTCATTGCTTCCACAACGTCTATCCTACTGATTTCTTCCTGTCTTCTCACCTCCCTCCTTCTCCCAGCCATTCCCCAGCCACTTATACTCACATTACTTCCATCCTCTATGTTCAACAATTCCTTAAATTAAGTGTTCTCTCCATCTGCTCACTTTTTCTCCCTTCTCCACTAGTAATCTACCATTTTTATCTTTCACTCCCCTGGGGAATTCACTTCAGTTATTAACATGGCAAAAGAAAAAAAAATTGGTAAAGCATCTGGTAATTGTTTAGTTCAAAACAGTTGTGTATGTTTTTCTTTTGAAATTTTTAAGTGATGCGGGTTTTCATCTTAACACTGTTTGGTTGCAAATGCACATTTATGGGTAAATTTATAGTTTCAACCAGCCCTATTTTACAACTTTTAACTATCATTTTCCACTATTTCCAACCATTCTAAGGCACTTTTCTTCTCTGGCATTTCCGTCGCAAGTTATTTTTATTTTACTCTTGAAAACAACCAACCAATCTTAACCTAACCTGGAGAAGTTCAAAAAAAAAAAAATTGCAACATAAATGTTATAGAGAACTCCCCCCACCCCCAATTTTGGTAGCTTAGGCCATAAAGTAGCGTGGAAAAACCTAGAAGGCCGGCTGGTTGAAAGTAAAGATTCCCATTTATGGTGGTAAAATACTTGTCCTGTGTTGAAGATCCATGCTTAAAGTAAGGAAAAAAAAAAATTGTAAAGCAATAGGTAATTGTTACGTTCAACATAGTTGTGTACTTTTTCTCCCACTCTTTTATAAGTTTTTAAGTGAGCGGGGTTTTCATCATAGGTTTTTTTGTCTAAATGCACATTTATGGTGGTAAAATACTTGTCCTGTGCTCTATGGAAAATGACCAGTTCATGTTAACCTGCCCCATCCCGTCGACGTATGGGTACATTGCA
Source organism: Coenobita brevimanus (assembly GCF_032717465.1). Lineage (NCBI taxonomy): Eukaryota > Metazoa > Arthropoda > Malacostraca > Decapoda > Coenobitidae > Coenobita > Coenobita brevimanus. Next base: position 12,004,953 of record NC_136986.1, on the reverse strand, counting down.
ACATTTTGCATTTGCCAGTCCCGGCGACGTACTGGTACGTCGTGCAATTGCAAGGTCCCTAATTTGCACAATTTTTAATTTTCGCGAGTGATTTTTCATACGTATACACGGGACACCTCCCTCTATTCCTCTACAAGATGCCGAGCAGGGACAATGCCTTACACCGCATAACCTCCTCCCTCCCCCCCCGATGCCACTGTCTCGGCAATTCGCCTCTTACCAGTGTCCTGGCCAGTAAAGATATTCAGGGCCAGAGTGATTCCCCAATCGATGACAATGTGGAGGACAAAGTTTACATAGCATTAGAAGAAACAGTCAGAAATAATGATCAGGTAATGTGGCAAAAAAAGGTCAGGTATGGTGATTAGTTAGTGAGTGAAACAATGCTTATAATGCCTATATTACTGCTTGAAAATCAATATACTCTCATACTACATATAAATTCGTACCAAGTAAATAAATAAATATCGTTTATTAGTTGTGTGACATAGTTACCCTCCCATAGAACTCGTTTTCTTTGGTGCCAGCATGTTAGAAAACCCAGTCAGGTAAGGAGGAACTCCTACCTGGATTGAGTATTTTAAACCTCAGGTGAGCGATTTCTCTTTGAAATTTCGATGTTTCTCACCAAAAGCGGAGGTTTTAGCAAAAAAAAAAAAAAAAAAAAAAAATCGAAAATACCTCGGGATTGGGGGATGTCAGAGGTGCGGAAAACCTCGGGATGTGACGGGTTAAGAAGTGATTGTGGTATGATAATATCATGTTTTCCATGCACAGATAACTTGCTTTTCATGTAATTATTGTTTTTACTTGTTGGTGTCTCCAGTTCCTGGAAGTAAACTGAGAATACTTTATTTTGTTTCAGTACTATGTGTGTTTACTGTGACCGGCAATTTGATTATGCGGAGGATGCATGTCGGTGCATGAGGTCACATGCCAACAGTCAACAAATTGAACCTGAGGCACGGGACCAATCATCACAGGCTGTACCTTCTGGGTCCAAAGAAGAAAGTGAGTCAGAACACAAACTGTCAAATTCGTCAATCTTATGGCCAATGTACATGCTAGCAAATGGGGTCCCTTCTTACCCACTGGTAGGTTGAGAGCAGTAGAAATGATTTATCTTTCACCAGCTTGTGGTAAAGAAAAGACAGACTGATAACATGGAAGGTGAAAAAAAAACTTGTGATTATGTACATGTGAGTGAATGATGATGTTAAAAAGAATACTGTACTTAAATGTGATTCACACATGCGGATATGATTTACAATTATATGAATGAGGTGGATGGCGATAGGGGTACAAACAGACCAAGCTTGATGTGGTGAGATGGATCGAGGAGGTACTGTGTATAAGGGAGGAGGTTGTGATCTGGGGAAAGAGCAGATGGATGGTGGTGGAATGTTTGCTGTGTGCCCCAAATTTTGCAGATGTGGCTGGCCCTGCACCAAAGAGGAGGAGGCATGGTGGTTTCCGGAATGTTGACCTGTGGACACCACCATTGACAGACTACTTTTTACAAATTATTAAAGAAAATTTTCCCGCCCTCTCGGGGAAAGTACAAACACGTGCCAAAGTTTGGCAAGAGATTCACCGCAAAATGCTGCCAATGGTAAGGAAAAGCCTCTCTCTCTCTTATTTTTTTTTTTTTTTTATGTTATGATCGTTCAGTATTTGGTAGTAAAACTGTAAGCCTTGTGATACTGTCTTGTTGCAAATGTTACTTATTCCTTTAATCCCATACTACATCACTTAGAAGTATTATTCCCCTTAGAGGAAAAAAATACTAAGTTTGTACGAGGAACTAAATATTATCTGATCATTTATGATTGTTCTTTTCTTTGTACAGCTGCAGGAATTCAACAAAGAAGTAAGTCATTATTACTAGCAGTGCCTGCTTCTTGGTTGCCTGCATGCAGTCTTTACTGTGCTCTACAGTGCAAATGCTTGGCAAGCATGTTCATGTATATATAATGGGGATTCACTGATGGTCACTGCTTTTTCTTTTTCATTAGTGTTGTTGTCTTAAACTGTAATACTTTAATAATCTACTGGCCTGTGTAAATGTTTGGGAATCATGTTGGTGGACATATAATGTGCATCCACTGATGCACACTGCTTCTTACTAGAAATTGTTACATTGAATTTTTATATCATACTTTAGTATTATACTATCTTCGATGATGCAGCAACAATTAGGAATTTTATTTCATAATGACCAGAAGAGTGATGGAACGTCATTCAGATGGTTTCGATTCGTGCCCAGTATACTTATTATATTTAAAAACTTGGGTAAGTTAGATGACTGATTTTTTTTTTTTTTTTTTTTTTCAAGATGGCTGATGTTACGGAGGAGCAGCTCAAGAACAAGCTGAAGAACCTCAGGCAGCTATTCCGGGCATACAAGGAGGCCATCACCAAAACAGGCAACGCCCACATCAAGGAACCTCCTCACTATGACATTCTTTTTAAAATATTTGGAGAACGACCAGCAGACAAGCCACAAACAATGTCTTGTGGGCTCAACCCAATCCATGATCGTGAGGACACAGAATCTCTGCAGGACCAACAAGAGGGGTCACAAGCTGAAGAGGCTGATAGTGAGCCCGTATACCAGCCTCCTCGTCCTACACATGCTCGACCAAAAACACGTAGGGTACGGCCACCATCTCATGCTGAGAGTTTTGAAAAACTACATAGTGAACTTCTTTCTGAAATAAAATGGCAAAATAACCAAGTCTTAGAGAATCAAAAGACAATGATTGACATTTATAAAAAGTCTCAGGCAGAGAGAAACACCCTGCTAAAGAAAACTTTCAAATTGCATGATGACCCAGACTCAGACCCTGATAGTGATTAGGTACAGTAGAACTTTAATTCAGTTATATAGTCCAGCATATTTAGCTCTATAATAATTTTGCCCTTATTGGAAATATTGTGTTGATGTACTGTAGTTTAAAATATTTTGTTTTGCAATTAGTCTCAATTTGTTTAAGCTGTTGTAATTCAATAAAGCTGAAATTATTAGCCTTATATTAAAGTTCTACTGTATCTTCTGTTCATAAGTTAGTGCCAATAAACGCACCATATCGCAGACAGCACCCCACAACAGTAGCAACTCCCTGGGTGGGGCTGGTTACCCCTACTACTCCAGCCAAGATTTTAACCTGCAGTGTGTTGTCACTTTTGTATTTTTTAAGGTTGTGTATATTAAGGATAAATTAATATATTTATACTTTTGTTTTTGCTAATTTACTTTGATATTCCCTTATGGTAAAACATTAAGGAAACATACAAAAAATAAGTGGAGGCCAATCCTTAACAAAATACTGGTTTCAATGAGAATAAATGCCAATTGTGATGAACTACGAGATGAGCTGTGTCTTTACTATTTTTGTAGTTAAAGCTAAGTTGACTAAAAATAACTCTGAAAATGAGACATGCATTTGACACAGTAATGTAAAACTAGGAACACTAAGACTGAGGTGAGAATAACTTAATAGCCAATGATCTGCCACTTTGCGGATTAGGTTACATGGTTGGTTCTTGGTATTATTCAGAGCATAAATGAATGAAAAGTTTGTTAACCATCATGATATTTTTTACAAGTGTGTATACAATGCCTTGGTTAGAGAAGTGCGGCAACAAAATCTCTCTTTTCATTACCACCAGTCTCTGCAGGCAGATCAATAGCTTGTGTTAGGTCTTCATCTTCAATTGGAGGGAACACATACCCCTCATCCCTAAGGAAAGCCTCTTCATTTGCTTGTCGTAGTGTGCTATTATGCATTATACAGCAGGCTAAGATAATATTTGGAATTTTCTCTGTATCAGCATCAAGGTACTTAAGCCTTCTGAACCTTCCTTTTAACCAACCAAAGGCATGCTCAATTACATAGCGTGTCTGTGAAAGGTTTCAGTTGTACTTTGACTTTATTACATCTAAGTTCCCAAAATCTTTATATGGGAATAATAAGAAAGGTGTCAACTGGAAACCTGAATCTCCAATTAAATGGTAGTAGTTAGAGGGAAATACTGACTTTGGATGAGCTAAAATCCTACCGTACAGTGGACATAACTTGAAGACTCTACTGTCATGACCTGATCCAGCAAATTCAATATTGACAAATGTAAATCTCTTTTCACTATCACAAGCTGCCATCAAATTAACACTATGTGTTGATGTTCTATCAAGGAAGTCAGCCTGGAATTCATCAGGGGCTTTGATCTTTATATGGCAGCCATCTACAGCCCCAACGACACCTGGAAATCCGGCCATGCTCTGGAACTTTTTTTCCAACTGAGAAACTTCGTCACTTGAAGGCCATTTGATGAACCTAGGTCCTACACTGCACAACACTGTTATTACTTTGTGAACACTTTCATGTACAGTACCTTCTGATATGCCAAACAACTCAGCAATTTCTCTATAGTTTTCTTGATTACCTAAAAACCACAAAGTAAGCAACAATATGGTCTCCAGTGTCAAGGGCCTATGTCCTCCGTGGGGGTTAGGGACATATTGTTCCTTAATTATGTCCAAGAGGAAATAAAATGTTTCCTTTGTAACCCTTAAATTTCAAAAGGAAATCATAATCTGATTTCTCCATCAGGTGGTCTGCAAAGCCTTGCTGTCTCATGTGGTCTTCCCTGAAACAGAAAGTTTTATTTTTCAGAGGTCATTTTCAAAACATACCTCACAGGGATTTATGTAATACAGAATATCATACACTTTGCATGAATTTCCATTGCCGAATATGTTAAACTTGCTTGTTAAAGGTGGGTTTAACATTTAAGTAATAAAAGGAGTTTACTGTAAGTTACTTGACTGACATGGATTTGCAAGGTTAAGTTAAGGATTGGTTGTTTATCATAGCTTATGATATGTTAGGGTATCCTGTTTTTGGTAGGTTGGTTGATACGGGTAGGTTATGACAGTTTGTTGCAGAAGGGTTGGTATTGTTAAAAAAGTTCATATGGTACTTGAGGAATATACATGAAAGACCACACCAGATTTTGAGATTCTTTTGCAGTTTGCATTTAGTGCAAATAACAAATGACTCTATACACAAAATATCCTCCAAAAAGATGGGTTAATAGCCATGCAGGTTAATAATATGTTACCCAAGAGGAACATGCTGTATTATATTAAAATTTAGGTTAAGCATGTGATGTAAATAACTCCATGTGAAATGCAAACAAGTTAGGTAATACAGAGGATTCAAATCCCCTTATGAATTAAAAAAGAAACTAACAAATGAATAACACCACAAGCTAATGGACTTAAGAGAACAATGCTAAATACTTACTTTTCACAGGATGCAAGAAGAGCAGACTGTACAAGGGCGTTAGTGTTGATGTGCTGCTGGACTGACTTTGCCATGACGCTGAAATAGTAACATTACTGTATTTAAGTGAGGTATTCTTTTATATAAAAGAAAATCCTCAAAAATATTTTACCTTTTTGCCACAATACTTTGGAAATTCAAGAGCAATGCTACATTTTGTATACTCCAAAGAATATAAGAAATTCATGAAGTAGTCGATCCATCCAGAAAAGAGGAAAAATGCAGTTTTGGAATAGAGTTACAAATACATTACAGCATTAAGTTATGTAGTTGACTGTAAATCGAGGATTCTGGGACAATTCCCCATCACACCAAAGCAAGACAATTAACTCACAACAAATCCTCCCCAGGATGATTACCCGTCATTTGTTTATGTAACAATTTCTTATTAAATTTGATAGTTGTTCAATGATTTAAGCTGCCAATAGCGTGACAGCGTATCTGTTTCTGTACTGAAGTTACCATAAAATAAGTGGTATTACAAAAAAAAAAAAAAAAAAAAATGATACGAATCAGACCATGCACGATAATATCACCATTATGACTGATACACTTTCTTTTGAGCATTCGATACTAGAACATTTAAATAACTTAACAGAAGCGTTAAATGAATGTCAAATAAGCATTCATGGCAGACATATGAGTAATGAAAAGTAGTGTAAGAATATATAAGCTTGAGAGAGAACCCCTCATCTGTGCGTGTACTGACCACACAGTGTATTGACCTGAGGCTAATCAGTTCTACTTTACCCCAAAGTCTGAACCCTAACAGACAAATGACTTGGATAAAGGTAATTAAGATAATTATACACTCATGCTTCTTCACAGCTTTACCAAAATAAACTAATGAGATTTTAGCAAGAATACAAAGTAATGACGAATGCAATGGGTGAAATTAATTAAAATTTGCCTGCAGTCAAGCAAATACAAGGTAATTATTGACAATGTAAAATACTGAAATGATTTTCAAAGGTAACAATACAGTATGGCCTTAAGCCTTCAAGGCCCCTGAGAAAATGACTTATTAACTTACAGTGTTCATTAAGTAATATTAAATTTTCTAATGCATAATACAATATTATTAATATGTACCTTACCCACTAATACCAGTGCCACCATATCATTTAGCAGGTCAAGAGTTAGATGTACAGGACTTATAGGCGTATTCTAGCACACCGAATGTAAGAACTGTAACTTTAAAACCATATTCAAGGTCCAAGGACCTTTACCACACTTACCTCAGTATCACTGGTGGATCATCTTCCAGAATCTCCGACAAACTCAAAGCCAAATACTGCTTTCCTGTTGGTCCCCGAGCCATGATGCTGGTCTTGTTCAGATCTCAGATCTGGTGTTGATTGTAGGGTTGTAGCAGCAGACGTAAAGCCCGATGCAGCCCTCACGATGACTCAGGTAGCGTTCTTGTTGATCACAGACGGTGGAGTTATCCAGATCCGGGTGTAAGAAATTTGAGCACTGTTCAGATCAGATGGTGTAGAGTGCGTGCACGTGTCAAGTGAATTTTTCGGCGACCCCGTCTGTTTACACTGCGATCGGCAAGTGTAATTTTTCGGCTTTCTATTTTGGCGGACAGAAACCAAGCGCCCCTAGACGAGCTTCGAATCCGAAGCTGTAGCTTGGGCCGCCAAAATGCGGCTTTACTAATGAAGCTGCTAGAATCCAAATATGTGAAATTAATAGTCAGAAAAGGCAAAGATAATGTAATCTGTGAGGATCAAGTAGTTCCACTTGCCTTAGCCGTCACTAGATGGCATAAGCTATCCCAAACTCAGGGCGGGATTGCGCTAAATTCAGTATTTAACTGTAGTAAGGAATGAAACCCAAATTTTCCCCAATTCAATCAAAAGTCCTAACGTCATGTGTACTCTACTATATAAATAGTGAAGAGAATTAAAACCCACCATATCCCAAAAACACAGTCTCATTTGACTATCAGTAGCATCCCTATGTGCCCAGCTAAGCCACATTGGCTAACCAGACGTCGTGGGTAACAGACGTTGTTTCAGGTGAGCTGTACACATTCCTCCTTTCTCCCCCCTTGCTTGTTTTAATTCTTGCTTGTCGTGAACAATATGAAGTAATGTTGTTAAAAGCTTAACATAGAGATTGGCTAACCAGACATTACGGGTAACAGACGTTGTTTCAGACGTTGTTTCAGACACCGTGACTTTGGGGTTGCACGAGGCCATCATGTGTTATTGCCCATAGACTTGGTGTACACACACACACTACCCACACATAGATTTATAACTGAATGTAGTAGCAATTGAATTATGAATCAATCCGGTGAACCTTTTTTTTTTTTAGTAGATAATGTACAGAATATTGAAAGTTAATGTGATCAGTAACGGAAAAGCGAATTTGACTCATCAACCGTTTTTTTTTCTCTCTTCTTTTATTAATAGGTTAGAAATATTGGGAGTGTTGAAGTGAATTTAGTGGTTGTAAGGATATGTAACTTCGAATTGTTCCTCGAGGCTAAGCAAGCCCGAGTGATTATGAAATATTAGTGAATTGTGTGATGAGTTTAGACTGGCCCAACGTAATAGTACATGAGTGAATATTTTTGGTTCGAGGCTATGCCAGCCCGAGAAGACAGTTCATGTCATTATAAGTCCCAGTCTTGAGGCTATTGACGAGCCCAAGAATAATTAATAATCGAGAATGAAATGTGATGAACTCAGGAGTCATTGTTAAATATTCAAATTGTTTCGCTTGGTAACAGTACTGTATGACTATCGCCCAAACTAGTACTTAATCTACAACTCTTTTCATATTATTAAAGGTCATGTAATTTAAAAAAAAAAAGTCTTGTTTAACAAGTATAGATTTATTAAAGTAAAGTATATGCAATTTTGATATCCAACCAAGGGAATTTTGTCCTCTCATGCATGACTCACTCCCCTTCCAGTTCAAGATTCCTCCGCTTTGGGAACGACTAACACACGTGGTACTAACTTATTCTCGACTTGGCTAAAAATACAAACACTACCAAAAATATCCTTTATGCAATTAACCTTTATCATTCAAAGTCGAAGTTACTCCCCCCCCCCCTTCGTTTTTTCTTTGGTGAATACTTTATCAGTCATTGAGGGGAGACTAAGTTGAGTACCCTTTGTATTATCAACAAGTATGTTAAACAGAACAAACCTGACAAATAATGATGGGATAAAATTACCATCATTACACTGGGGAACAACAACGGTGGGAAATCCAATTTCTCATCGTTACACTGATGAACAACGGTGGGATAAAAATCCTACCGTTACATATGTGTATTGCGCAGTGCTCCATTATGTTTTATGTTGTGTGGTCCCCCACTAATCAGGGCATGTACAACATAAAACATAATGGAATACTGCTCAGCACATAATACACTATGACAGACAGAACATTAACAGCATAAGGAACCTGTGGGACAAACTCACTGGGGCAGTTGCATTCCTGCAGTTGACGGGTTTGCTGGCCAGACAGAACCAGGGTTAAGCAACAAGAAGTTAATGATAGCCAATTCTGAAAGTAACTCCAATAAAATGCTGAACAAAATACAGAAATTGGATAATTTTTACATTTTGTTTACAAACATCATCATCATTTTAAAGGCTCCAATATGCTCCATGTGTTGCCCTTGGTCACCTAATGGCTGCTTTCTATGCTCCTCGATCATTGGCAGCCTCCCTATTCAGTCCCTTATCCCCGAGATCATACTCGATAACCTCGTCCCAGGTCTCGCAAGGCCACCCCAAACATCACCACTTCTCACTCTCTGCACCCAATTATCATCTCCCATCCTCTCCACATACCCCATACCATCTCTCCACTTCCTAAATCTTTCCTCCGCTTCCCTTTCATTCTCTGCAATCAACACTAAATCATCAGCATACATCTCCCATAGGAGTCCATTTCTGAAGTCACATGAGAGGGCTTCAATCTCAGCAAAATACATAATAGTGTTTATATACAACTTCACAGTAATAATCTGGGAATAAATTTTAAGCAGTTTTGTTTGTTTCATATATTTTTATATAAAATGTAAACATAGATTTTTGTCATAATTTGCACAGTAGTTTTAATAATCAAAAAGCCTTACCACGTTGAGTACACCGCTTCCCGTCCGATCAGCGAAGTTAAGCAACGTTGGGTCTGGTTAGTACGTGGATGGGTGACCACCTGGGAACACCGGATGCTGTTGGCATCCCTACGTGTCAAGTGGGGTTGGTGGAGGATTAGTGCCCCTCCCTGTAAAACAATTAACTCAGCCGTTGGCCACCCCGTTTGGGATACATGGCGTCTGGCAATGAATGAATGATAAATGAAAAAAGCCTTCCACACAGACTTTGAAATAACAACCTTCCTTACAGAAAACGAATAATGAAAAAACAACAAAAAAATGCATTGTTTTTTTTTTTTAGGGCAACACCCACTTTATTTCATTTCCAACAAAATACTAACTTGTTCAAAATTAACTCCAACTTTGGAAATACAGTATCACTAGTCAGCACTTGTGAGAGCCTTGTATGCTTGCTGTCATTATAATGACCTCTCACCACAAAAAAAACTTGTATTTAAATCCATCAGGCTGTTGTTGCATAAGCATCTGAACCATCTACTGCAGGCAAGAAATGTCCCTGCAGGGTCATCCCATGCAGTGAACTCATGTTCCCATATGTCAGACAATGCCCCACAATAGGGTATACAGTGGAGGTATGGCTCCTGCATGGATGCTAAATTTGTATTAATATACAATAGTGTACTGGGTGGTAAGGATATAACCAGGTGTGCACAAGACCCCTATAAGTTATATAACTGTGTAGGATATCCAAATTTAGCATCCACGCAGGAGCCAAACCTCCACAGTAGACTGTTGTGGGGCGCTGTCTGCCATAAGGGAACATGAGTTCACTGCATGGGATGACCCTGCAGGGACATTTCACACTGACTGGGCTTATGCAACAACACCAGCCTGATGAATCTCAATACAAGTTTTTTGGGTGAGAGGTCATTATAATGATAGCAAGCACACAAGGCTCTCATAAGTGTTGAATAATCCTGTGTTGCATGAAGCCATTTGGCTTGTCACTCGGTTTAGAGCCACCTGATGCAAGCAACACTACATCAAGTGAGTGGATGAATGGCACCTCTACCATTCAATAACAAAAACTTATATCTAGTAGTACGATACAGTTTAAGGCCTTTTTAAAAATTTTATAACATTCATATATCTTGAGTATTATATGTGAACCTAATATTGTAAAATATAAAAGTAAAAAAATACTCCACATCAAAACCACTGGGAAATACTTCACCACAAATACTGTACTTCACATCTGTGGGGAAGTAGTTCTCAAAAACCTTAAGCACAGTCAGACCTCTCCTAACGTGGTTAATTGTTTCCACAATGGTACCCCTATTTCAGTCTGCAACCTTTGTTAAAGTCCTATTTTTTCCCCCTTGCGTGTGTTTTGTTTTGTTTTTTAACATCTTGTAATCAATAATATGGTTCAAAGAATAGTATGAAAGCAAATTTAATTTGTAAATAATATTTTGTAGTTTTAACATCCTACATACATTAATATGATTCAGAGAATAATATGAACAAACTGGGTCATTTTATATTTACCTTGTATGAGAACATTTATATTTACCTTGTACGAGGAGAAAATGGGACACGTAGGCAAAGAGGAAGATATGGGGAGGGGACAGCACTAAAAATCGCATTACGAGTGTATTTCACCGTGTTAAATATGTTTTTACTTTACACAAATTTGTAATGTGTTAAATGAAAACCGCGCTAGAAAATCCCATGTTAGACGAGGTTGGACTGTATATAATAAGCCTCTTTTTCTAAATTTGTAAGACATCTCTGGTAGGAAAATATTATTTCTTAGAGAGAGAGAGAGAGTGAGTGAGTGTGTGTGTGTGTGTGTTCTTGAGAGAGAGAGAGAGAGAGAGAGTGAGTGAGTGTGTGTGTGTGTGTGTGTGTGTGTGTTCTTACCTAATTGTTCTTACCTAATTGTATCTTTACAGGAATGAGTAGACTGTAGCACCAGTCGAGCAGGGCAGTACTCCCGAGGTGGATGGAAAGCTGATGACAGGGAAAGCTGGAGCTCCCGTTTCATCAGCCCTCAGGACTAGTTCCTGACCATCCCCCTTTGCTGAACTTTTTCAGTGTCTCAGTTACACAGAGAGTAGGCCAGCATGCTCTCCGGTACAAATTTCTCTAACTATCTTCACCAAACTACATGCACAGTACACACTACACTTCCTATTAAAAAATCAACAAAAATGGCGTCTACTAATCAAGCCTCGGAGTCCCCAGGGGGGGGGACCATAAATGCCCCCGCCATCTGCCCCTCTCCCGGTGACGACTCGAGGTGCCTGGAACCACTGTCTGACTCTCTTCTTCTTCATTTCTGCAACATTCGCGGCCTTTCATCTAACTTTCGCTCTGTTGAGCACCACCTCTCCCCTCTTAACCTCACCTTCTTTTCTGACGGAGACTCAGCTGTCTGAGGCAACCGACAGCAAACCCTTTTCTGTATCCTCCTACTTTCTCTATACTCATTTCAAAGCCAAAGGTGGCTGTTGTGTATACATACGCAACGACTTATCTTGCTCTCGTGTTCCTGAACTTGATTCTTCTGAATTCTCCACACTCTGGCTTCGGCTTTCCTGTCATTCTCTGACTAAATATATCTGTGCTGTTTACTTATCCCCTAATTCTACTGACTATCAAAAATTCTTCGACTATCTTACTTCTACGATGGAACATATTCTGTCCATTTCTCCTTTCTCTGAAATCTCCATTCTTGGAGATTTCAATGTTCACCACCACCTTTGGCTCTCCTCTCCTTTCACGGATCCACCTGGTGAACAAGCCTACATCTTTTCTATCCTTAATGACCTAGAGCAGCTTGTACAGCACCCTACCCGTATCCCTGATCGCCTTGGAGAGAGCTCCAACATACTTGACCTCTTCCTCACAACTAATCCTTCCGCTTACTCTGTTAATCTTTTCTCTCCGTTGGGCTCCTCAGATCACAACCTTATTACCTAACCTGTCCTATCACCCCGGTACGGCCTGTGGACCCTCCAGGGAAACGTCGTCTGTGTCATTTTGGAGCCGTGAACTGGGAGGTCCTCAGGCAGTACTTCTTTGATTTTCCCTGGAATGATTATTGCTTCCATGGCCGGGAGCCATCTGAGTGTGCCTTGCTCATTATGGAGGTTATTCTCTCGGGCATGGAAGCTTACATTCCTTTCTCATATCCTTTGACTAACTCAAGAAAGCCTTGGTTTAATCACGCTTGATCTAATGCTGTCCGCAACAAGGAGAAGGCCTACAAAGGTACCGGAGCCAACCCACCCTGAATCACATCATCTTTACGCTTCTGCCCGGAATCGTGCTAAGTCTGCTCTTCGCTCTACTAAAAATAATTTCATCCATACTAAATGCTCTCAACTCTCCAACTCGAATTCTTCCCGCTCCTTCTGGCACCTTGCCAAAAATCTTTCTAACAACTTTACCTCATCATCCTTCCCTCCTCTTTTCTACTCTGATGGTTCTGTAGCTTATTTCTTCTACTGATAAGCAGATCTCTTTGCACAGACTTTCTCCTCCAATTCCACCTTAGACGATTCCGGTGCTGTTCCTCCATCACTTCTCCCCTCTGACTTCCTCATGGCTGACATTAAAATTTCTTCAGTTGATGTATTTTCTGCCATCACTGGCCTCAGCACTAACAAGGCATATGGGCCTGATGGGCTCCCTCCTGTTGTTGTCAAGAACTGTGCTTCTTTGCTTACACCCTGCCTAGGCAAACTCTTTTCACTTTGTCTGTCAACTTGTACCTTTCCTTCTTGCTGGAAGTTTGCTCTCATTCAGCCAGTCCCAAAGAAGGGTGACCACTCCCAACCCTCCAACTATCGTCCAATTGCTTTAACGTCCTGTATTTCAAAAGTTTTCGAGTCAATTCTTAATAGAAAAATTTTAAGGCATCTTTCCTATCACAACCTTCTTTCCGATCGTCAGTATGGGTTCTGTCAGGGACGCTCCACTGGCGATCTTCTCACCTACCTTTCAGACTCCTGGTCATCCTCCTTTCGGGACTTTGGCGAAAGCTTTGCCATTGCACTTGACATCTCAAAGGCTTTCGATCGAGTCTGGCATAAATCTTTAATTTCCAAACTGCCCTCCTACGGTTTCTATCCTTCTATCTGTGCCTTCATCGCTAGCTTCCTTTCTGGTCGTTCTATAGCCGCTGTTGTAGACGGCCATCGTTCTTCTCCTAGATCTATCAGCAGTGGTGTTCCTCAGGGCTCTGTCCTATCACCAACTCTCTTCCTTTTATTCATCAATGATCTTCTAAGCTGTACATCTAACACTATCCACTCATACGCTGATGACTCCACCATTCACCTTTCCATTCGGTCCCCCGCAACGCCCATCTCAGCAGTTACTTCAAGAAACAAGGGATGAGACTATGGCACACCTAATGTCTGACTTGGCTCGTATCGCTGACTGGGGTAAAAATAATATGGTTGTCTTTAATGCATCTAAGACTCAGTTCTTACACCTATCAACCCGACAAAATCTCCCACAGGTATACCTATTAATGTTTAATAATATTCAGCTTAATCCTGCATCATCCTTGAACATGCTTGGGGTTTCATTTACTCGAGACTTATCTTGGAAAGACCATATTACATCTCTTGTAAAATCTGCTTCCAAGAGATTGGGTGTGCTAAGCCGACTGCGCTCTTTCTTTACCCCTGCACAATTGTTGACTCTATACAGAGGTTTTATCCGCCCCTGTGTGGAGTACAACTCTCATGTGGAGTCAAAGGCTTTTCGTCTCATTAACTCTCCTCCTATTACTGACTCCCTTCAACCTCTGTCTCTTCGCCGCACTGTTGCATCTTTATCTCTTTTCTATCGCTACTTTAATGGTCACTGCTCTGCTGAACTGTCTGCTTGCATTCCTCCACCTCTACGACGGGCGCGTAGCACCCGTCTGGCAGCAAACTCTCATCCCTTTTCTGTCCAATTCTCTAATGCAAGAGTTAACCGTTACTCCCAGTCTTTCATTTATGCAACAGGTCAGCTCTGGAACTGTCTCCCTCTATCTGTATTTCCTGCTGCCTATGATCTCCAGTCTTTCAAACGCAGTGTGTCCAGGCATCTCAAAATGATCGGATCTTGAATTTGGCTCTCTCTTGTATTTTGTTTTTCTCTTGGAGGGAACTGTTACTGCGGGCCATGGCCTTTGGTTCCTTCTTCCTCGCATAAAAAAAAAAAAAAAAAAAAGCTCGTACTGTCCCGTGTCTTAAACCATATTTATCGTACTATTGCGGACAGGAGTTCTTAACCACCCTCGTCCAGACAACCTGTGTATGTGGCAGCGTCGCATTCACGAGCACAGAAGTTGCCTTCGATGCATTTCTGTCGAAAAATATTCCTTCAGCTTTGGGCTTGTACTAATGGATAAAGCAATAGTAATATTTACTTTGAAGGTTTGACTCTGATAACACGAGTATATCATACTGATTATTTAATAACTTGTTTCTCGTATAGAGCCAAGCAAGTGATAAATATGTATATTTGGTTCCACTCCACGACTTCCTGTAGGTCTGAACCAGCGAACATAGAGTGAACAAGTTCGAAGCATTCATTTGTTAACAGGAGAGAGAGAGAGAGAGAGAGAGAGAGTAGCCGGTGCCCGTGAATTTTAGAGGAATGAGGTGGAGAAATGAGGTGCACCACACAGTTAAACAGGGATTTTTACTTTCGTTTCGGTTGGCTTTCTATGCCTAAATGACTAAATGAAGGTAAATTATGAAATATAATAACTGGATGACGAAGTGGTAATAGGGTCTGGCTGGTTGTTTGGTGCAAGGTGTGCAGTGGTAAGCCTAATTCCAGGCAACGATCGCTGTTAAAAGTTGGATGTTTAGGTCCCATTTTAAATATTTCCATGTATGTTTACAGTACGTGTATGCCCGTATGGACCTATTTTCTCCCCATGAATATTTTTATCAGTGGACATTTTCACCACTCGGAGCACAATCCCTTATGGACCTATTTTTTTTTTTTTTTTTTTTTTTTTTCAAAGACGCCTACTTCCCTACGTAACCTATTTTCCCCCGAACTAATTTTCCCCATTGATGTATTTTCTCCCCACGGACCAATTTTTCCGTCGACCTTGAATCTCTCCATGGATGCAGGTTTCCTACATGGTCGTATACCCATGGCTGTATTTTTCACAATGAACCTATTTTCCCCATAAACCTGTTATCCTACGTGGGTGTATCACCCACTGATGCGTGCAGTTGAAACACAGACCTCTTAACCAACAGACGTATTGCATGATGGACCTGTTGTAACCCACTGGATATATATACCTACTTCAGCATAATTCCAGAATAATATCCCCTGCGGACCGATTTTCCCAGGTCGGACATTAACTCAGTTCACCTGGGAGGGGGTTGGTGATAGCCAATACCCTTTTCAGGCATAATATGATCCACAGGTATACATGGCGAGTGATGAGAAGGGTGGGTGGTGAACTGAATGAAAGGAAGGCAATGATTGATTATGTGTGTGTGGATGGAAGGATGCGAAGATGTGTAATGGATGCAAGAGCTCATAGAGGTTGGGGGAGTGGACTTTCTGACCACTACTTGGTGGTGGCCAGAATTAGAATTCAAGTAAAATGGAGGATTAGAAGAAGGAAAGACGAGAGGAAGAAGTAATTGCAAGGAGAGTGGAAAGGTTACAAGAGGATGAGAAAAAGGCAGAGTATAAAAGTGGAGGAACGATTGGGCAAATATGAATTGGAGCAGATGGGAGACGTGGAAGGTGTGTGTAGGATTTTTACAGAAGAAATATGCGCAGCATGTGATGTGGTGTGTGGAAGGAAGAGAAGACGGAGGGGGGTGCAAGGAACAGCATGGTGGACTGAAGAGGTGAGACAGACTGTGGCACAAAAGAAGAAAGCATACAATGAATGGATGAGAAATAGGGGCGTGGAAGAAGTTGAGAGGCAGAAGAAAGAGTAATATGCAGAAAGAGAGAGGTGAAAAGATTAGTAAGAGAGAGTAAGAGAGTGGATGAGGAATTTGGAAGGAATTTGAGTGTAAAGTGGAGGGACTGTAAGAAAATGTTCTCGAAAGAGGTGAAAAAAGTAAGACAGGGTGGAAGTGAAGTTAGCAGGGGAGTGATAGATAAAAATGGTAGATTACTAGTGGAGATGGGAGAAAAAGTGAGGAGATGGAGAGAACACTTTAAGGAATTGTTGAACATAGAGGATGGAAGTAATGCATGTATAAGTGGCTGGGGAATGGCTGGGAGAAGGAGGGAGGTGAGAAGACAGGAAGAAATCAGTAGGATAGAAGTTGTGAAAGCAATGAAGAAAGTTAAATCGGGGAAAGCCCCAGGAATTGATGAAGTGTGTGGTGAAATGCTGAAGCATGGGGGAGAGACAGTAGTAGAATGGATGTGGAAGATGTGCAGATAGGCCTGGGAGGAAGGTAAAGTCCCGGAGGATTGGAAGTCAAGTATAATTATTCCCTTGTACAAAGGAAAAGGAGAAAAAGAAGTGTGTGGTAATCATAGGGGCATTTGTCTTCTTACTATAACAGGAAAAGTGTATGGTGGGATACTTATTGACAGAGCTAGAGAAAGAACAGAGAAATTAGTTGGAGAAGAACAGGGAGGCTTTAGGAAGGGAAGAGGTTGTGTAGATCAGATATTCATTCTTAGATCTTTAGTGGAAAAGTTTCTAGAGAAGGGAAAGAAGTTGTATGTGGCTTTCATGGATTTGGAGAAAGCATATGACAGGGTGGATAGACAAGGATTGTGGAAAGTGTTAAGAATATATGGAGTAGATGGGAAGTTGTTGAATGCTGTGAAGAGTATGTACGATGGTGCGAAGGCTGCAGTGCGTGTGGATGGTGAACTAAGTGAATTTTTCTGTTTGAAAGTTGGTTTGAAACAGGGATGTGTCATGTCTCCATGGTTGTTCAATCTGTACATGGATGAGGTAATAAAAGAGGTACAAGGTAGGGTAGTGGATGTTGGAGTGGCCCTGCTGAGAGAGGATAGTGTTTGGAAACTCCCTGTACTGTTGTTTGCAGATGATACTGTGTTGTTGAGTGAAGACGAAGGGGAGCTGCAAGGCTTGGTGGATGAGTTTGGGAGAGTGTGTAAGAAACGGAATCTAAAGTTGAATGTAGGGAAGAGTAAAGTGATGGTCTTTGAGAGAGGTGAAGTCAGTGAATGTACAGTGAGGTTGGATGGTGAGGAACTGGAAAATGTGAGTACGTTTAAGTACTAGGGTAGTGTGATGAGTAAGGATGGAGGTTTGGAGGGTGAAGTGCGTGAAAGGGTACAGCAGGGAAGAAAGGTTGCTGGTTCTTTGAAAGCAGTGATAAGAAACAAGGAAGTGAGCATGGAAGTGAAAAAGTTACTACATCACAGTATTGTGATACCAACTCTAACGTACGGAAGTGAAGCTTGGACGTTGTTGGAAGGACACAAGTCAAGAGTGAGAGCAGTGGAAATGAGTTATTTAAGAGGAGCCTGTGGAGTCACATGGAGAGACAGGCTGACGAATGAGGATATAAAGAAGCGTTGTGGTGTGGATGTGGATGTGATAGGAAGCCTTAGGAGGAATACACTGAGGTGGTTTGGTCATATGGAGAGGATGGAGGGTGAAAGACTGACGAAGAGAGTGTGTATGAGTGAGGTGGAGGGGGGAAGAGGGAGGGGGAGGCCGAGGATGAGATGGAGGGATGGGGTGGAGAGGTATATGAGAGAGGGTTGTGTGAGTTGGGAGCAGGGCAGTGAGATGGCGGGGGACAGGGCGACTTGGAGGCGATTTGTTTGTGGCCACCCCAAACGGGATTAAGGCGTCTGGCAATAGATAGATAGATAGACCTAATCCCAGTGGCCTGTTTTCCCACAATCTGTTCATCCATCTACACCCCCACCCATCAACGCACATACCCACAACCTTACTCAATACAGTATGTCTCAACAGTAGGACGACACAAACCCGTCTCTTGCCTTGTCCTACAGGTAGCCCCACCACCCACCTCACTTAAACAATGCACGAACTCCACTCCACCCCGCTTAACCAGCCCAACAACCCTTTCCCTCCCTCTCGCCCACTCACTCCACCTAGTCCGCCTGTGAAACAACCAGCCTACACTAACCAATCCATCCACCCAGTTACCAACCTACCAATCCGCATATCATTCTCCACAAGTCAATTCAACACACACACACACACACACACACACACACACACACACACAGGCGGGGTGGATTTCCTTACACGAAAGATGAGTCTCACCGCTTAACTCAGTCTGTCGATAGAAAATAGTACCGGGTACTCTTTACAGGGAGTTTGCCAGGCCATAGATAAGGGGGGCTTCACTCCGGCTGCATACACATGATTTTATGCGATATGAGTAAATATGGTGCTCAAGCTAAACAGGGAATTTTTCCTATCGCTGATGACGAAGGAGTTTATTTATCCCAGGATAACGTCTCGTCGGACAAAATGAAAGATGGGTTTTATTTTGGGTAACGCCAGTTGACTTTGTCAAATAATTTGGCAGGCCGCGTAACTTCTGTTAAATGCCTTATGTTCGCATTTTTTTTCTCTCTCTGGTGGTTGACACCTGGAGATTTTTGGCGAACTCATAAGTATTTTTCTCATTAACTGGATATCTCTCTCTGGACAGAGAGGCAAATTACGTTCTTAAGCACAGCTTTTTGTTAAATCAACAGCATTTATCTCCTAATTCATTATTCCAACGAAAGCAATCCTAAATATATATACATATATATATATATATATATATATATATATATATATATATATATATACAGATATATATATATATATATATATATATATATATATATATATATAATATTTCTCTCTCTCTCTCTCTCTCTCTCTCTCTCTCCTGTTAACAAATGAATGCTTCGAACTTGCTCACTCTATGTTCGCTGGTTCAGACCTACAGGAAGTCGTGGAGTGGAACCAAATATACATATTTATCACTTGCTTGGCTCTATACGAGAAACAAGTTATTAAATAATCAGTATGATATATTCGTGTTATCAGAGTCAAACCTTCAAAGTAAATATTACTATTGCTTTATCCATTAGTACAAGCCCAAAGCTGAAGGAATATTTTTCGACAGAAATGCATCGAAGGCAACTTCTGTGCTCGTGAATGCGACGCTGCCACATACACAGGTTGGCTGGACGAGGGTGGCTAAGAACTCCTGTCCGCAATAGTACATATCCTTAAATTTGTGGATTGTTTTGGCACACACTATTTCATTCGGTAGTGCATTCCATTGATCAATTGCTCTGTTTGGGAAACTGAATTTCCTTACGTCTTTATCACCTCTCTTCTTATGCAATTTTTTGCTGTGTCCTCTTGCTGATGCTTCTCCGTATGTTAAGTAATCATTTATGTCTATTTTCTCCTTTCCTGATATGCATTTATATAGCATTATCATGTCACCTCTTTTCCTTCTCTCCTGTAGTGTTGGTAGATTCAGTTTATTTAGTCTTTCTTCGTAGCTTATGTCCCTTAACCCGTCACATCCCGAGGTTTTCCGCACCTCCGACATCCCCCAGTCCCGAGGTATTTTCGATTTTTTTTTTTTTGGCTAAAACCTTCGCTTTTGGTGAGAAACATCGAAAATTCATAGAGAAATCGCTCACCTGAGGTTTAAAGTGCCCAATCCAGGTAGGAGTTCCTCCTTACCTGAGTGGGTTTTCTGACATGCTGGCACCAAAGAAAACGAGTTCTATGGGAGGGTAACTATTTTATCCACTCATAAACGGTATTTATTTATTTACTTGGTACGAATGTATATGTAGTATGACAGTATATTGGTTTTCAAGCAGTAATAATGGCATTATAAGCATTGTTTCACTCACTAACTAATCACCATACCTGACCTATTTTTGCCACACTACCTGATCATTATTTCTGGCTGTTTCTTCTTCTAATGCTATGTAAACATTGTCCTCCACATTGTCATCGATTGGGGAATCACTCTGGCCCTGAATAACTTTACTAGCCAGGTCACTGGTAACAGGTCCTTTGCCAAGACAGTGGCATGAGGGGGGGAGGGGGGAGGTTATGCAGTGTAAGGCATTGTCCCTGCTTGGTATCTTGTACAGGAATAGAGGAAGGTGTCCCGTGTATACATACGAAAAATCACTTGCGAAAATTGAAAATTGTGCAAATTAGGTACCTTGCAATTGCACGACGTACTGGTACGTCGCCGGGACTGGCAAATGCAAATCGTGGTGACGTACCGATACGTCGTCGGGACGGGGCGGGTTAAGCTTGGTATCCATCTTGTAGCTGCCCTTTGAACTTTTTCAATCTTGTCTATGTGCTTTTTGAGATGAGGACTCCAGACTACTGATGCATATTCCAGGGTTGGTCTAATGAATGATGTTATTATCCTTAGCATGTCTTCATTTATGTATGTGAATGTCATTCTCATATTTGCAAGCAGTGTATACATGTTCCGTACCTTCTCGCTGATGTGGTCAGCCGGAGATAGTCTGTTATTGATAATCACACCTAGGTCTTTCTCTCTTTCTGATGTGTATAGGGTTTTATTTCCTACCTTATAATCCCAATCAGGTCTTTTTCCACTTTTACCAAACTTGATTACATGACACTTGTCCACATTGAATTCCATTTGCCATGTACTACTCCATTCCTGAAGTTTATTTAATTCTTCTTGTAGCTCTTTACAAGAGTCTGTGTTAGTAATTCTCTTTTGTATTTTTGCATCATCTGCAAACATATTCAGATAGCTCTCATTTCCAGTGTTACTGTTTATATCATTTATATACACTAAAAACATGATTGGTGCCAGCACTGAACTCTGTGGTACTCCACTAGTCACTTCTTTCCATGATGAGTAGTTTCCTCTTAGTACTGTCCTCATTTCTCTTTTTATGAGAAAGTCTTGCATCTAACAAAACAGTTTGCCTCAAATTCCTCCTTGATGGTACAGTTTCCATAAAAGTCTTTAGTGTGGTACTGTGTCAAAAGCTTTCTTGAAATCTAAATAGATACTGTCCA
Organism: Coenobita brevimanus; assembly: GCF_032717465.1. Taxonomy (NCBI): domain Eukaryota; kingdom Metazoa; phylum Arthropoda; class Malacostraca; order Decapoda; family Coenobitidae; genus Coenobita; species Coenobita brevimanus. Next base: position 11,983,448 of record NC_136986.1, on the reverse strand, counting down.
CCCATCCTTCCCTTTCCTGTATTGTGTTTATTACTCTGTCATAGTAGCTCAACAGATTAGTAACACATGATTTTCCTTTTCTGAAACCAAACTGTCTTTCTGTTATCATACTGTGTTCTCCTAGATAATTTACCCAAGCTTTTCTTATAAGTTTTTCTAATACCTTGCTTACAACACTGGTCAGTGATACTGGTCGGTAGTTGAGTGGATTTTGTCTACTTCCTTTCTTGAATAAGGGGACAATATTTGCCTTTTTCCAAATATCAGGTAGTTTACCTTGACTCAAGGATTTCTTGAAAATTTAAAATAATGGTTTTACATAACTCCTTTGCACATTCTCGTAATACCCAACATGAAATTTCATCAGGACCACTTGCTTTTCCTCTGTGTGTGGCATGCAGAATGTATATCTGAAGTAGGATAGCTGGATGCTAATAAGGCCATAATTATTAAGCCTGAGCATCTTATACGGTAACATGGGAAAATGAAAAATGACCTACGTATAGGAAAAATTGCTAAGTAAATGGGCAAAACAGAAATATAATATCCTTGTCATAAAAGGTGACTCCATTAATATTTTCTAATGAAAAAAAAAAAAAACTAGTTTAGGAACTTGCATGAGATACATAGAAAATACGAGACAGTACTAAAAAACTAATATCGCAAATACTTCAATACATGAACACTAAGAATGTGGAAAAATCATTTGTGGCATAGTTTTCACATACATCTAGACTGTTTGCTGTTTAGGGCAAGGGAAGGGAAGGGGGAGGCATCTGTATTTCTGGGGGGTACAACTTGTATGAGGGAGACCTGTCATCTTTGTAAAACTGTAAGTGGCCCCCCTGCCTGTAGAACCACCTCCCTAGCAGGTCTTTTTCCTCCCTTGCCCTATTTAGCATTATTCCCAGGAGAATAAGCTCTTGGATCTCTCCCCCCGTGACACCACTCACACTGTAGTGCAGTGGCATGGCAGATTCTCGAGACATGCCTTACCGAAGGGGTCAAAATACACTGAGGTAGCACTAGGAGACTTAAGGCAAAATTAAATCATAACTCAGATGCGCCTAATGTAATATAATACATATAAGAACCAGGAGCAATTTCTTCTACTTGACCAAAGCTACAAGAAAAATAATTCCAAAACTTTCTTTATATTACATAAAGTATGAGTATCCTAATCAGTATAACAGTAAGTTCCCATATGTTAAGAATCTCACTCGTATGGATTTAACTCCACCACTCTATGTCTGCTATTGTGTTGATTAGAGACAGCACCTTGGGATGGATCTGACAATGTCTCTTGGATTTTTTTTTTAATTTCTACTTTGCTCCCCCTCTCTGGTTTGATGCCAAGAAAGCACCTGGAAAGATAAAGACTGCAATATACATATTGTATAAAATTGGAATTTCTGCCTTTAAACCGTACTCAAACATACAGTACAGTATTACTTTATTACATATTCTATTGCTGTATACTACAGACCAAGAGGATTTAAAAAATAATAATCTGCTGAGAACATAAAAGCTAATGCAATATAACTACAAGGAAGTCAAAATTTGAAGAATAGCATCACTTGAGATTTTGGACAGAATTATCCCCATGTTCCATATTAATAAGGAATAACCTTTGAATAAACTCCAGCGTTGATGCACACTCAACAGGATACAATATGCCGAAGTTGTAGTATGATGCAAACATCATAGCTAGGCCAGCAGGAAATGTGGCAATGTGGTCACTGACAACCACAACATCAACTGATAGCATGTATCTGGTTGCAGACAACCTGGATTCCCCTGAAAATTAACAAAGAAAATTACAGTACTGTATTATCATACATCTCATTTAATGATACGCGGATATAGGTCTATATATCTGTCTAAAGTTCACATGCCCTCACTGTCCGTCTTGCAACACTCTTTCACTTTTGGTCAGCAGGGCAAAGTTACAAAAAGACTACACACTATTCACATTCAATTAATCACATCTACCACCCATTCTTGAATTAAACAGTATGTAAATATTAACCCACCCCATTCTGATGACGTATTTGTACGTCCTCACATGATGTACGCTCATATCCCGTTGACGTACATAAATGCGGCAAAATTGCAAGGTGCATAATTTGCACAATTTTCAAAATTTGCGCCTGATTTTTGGTTCGCCCACGTACGCAAGCCTCACCTACGTGCCACCAAGCAGGCAAGCTCCTAGACCCCACGTGACCCAGCCTGCCCCATGTCTCGTTCACTCATCTCTCAGCAGTCACCCAATTCAGTCATGGCGCATCGTGGTCTGCCAGAGGAGGAAATCCAAGCCGCCCTGGATGCTTTCACAGGCGACAGTGATTCCCCACTGGATGACAACCTAATTGATAAAGATTATGTGCAGCCTGACACACAGCAGTGATGAGGAGGTCCCTCCTCCTTGGAAAGTGCGGTACGTAACATACCGCAAGGCAAGGGAAGGCCAGCTTGCACCACCTGCTCAAGCCCTGACCTTTCTTCAGCCACAAGACCCACATTCCAATAATGACGAGGACGAGGACAATGATGACGAAACAGGATGTGGTGTTACTTCATGGTTGGGGAAGGAAAAAATCTCACCACGTGGGACCGAAGGAACATCACGGCTGTTCATGAGGTATGGTCCTCCAGTATTTTCTGGGGCAGACGCTAGTGGTGTGGTGAGTGTGAGGGGAGAAAGTGAAAGTGGTGGGGTGGGAGAAAGGCGTGAAAGCAGGAGTGGTGTGGGGGAGGCAATGCGTCCACATGGTGTACATGTGCGGCGGGGAGGCGAGGAGGAACCTCTCCCAAGCACATCATTCACCCCCCAGTAATCCCGTACTTCCTCCCCACAGCCCCAGGATGTGGGGAAAGGAAGGAAAGGAAAGGGAAGGGAAAGGGAAAAGGAAAAGGGAGAGGGAAGAGGAGTGCGAGTGGGGAAGGGAGCCACTCTCCACCTCCTCAATCTCCACCACCACCATCCCCTCCCCACCCTGAGGAAGGCGACAATGGGGACAAGGCTGAGGACGTGTGTCGTAGGACTGGGTAGATGGGAGTAATTTTACTCCCATCATTCACCCATTTACTGAGGAGTGGTGTTCTGGCTGCATTGCTCCAGGCATCAACGCTTGCTCCACCAGGTTGGATTTTTTCCACCTGTATTTTGGGGAGCCGTTTGTTCAACGCATTGTTGATCAAACAAATCTATTTGCAAGCAGCCAGCGCCATGAGAGTGAGCGTCAAGGCACAAGGAGCAGGCACTCCCAGCAGTATGATTATCCAGTGACCCTAGGTGAGATGTTCGTATTTTTCGCCCTGGTGCTCTTGATGGGTGTGGTAAAAAAAAAAAAAAAAATCCTGTTTATTGGTCGACTGACCCTATGACCAAACACCTTTGGTAAGGTCATGGGTAGAAATCGATTTCAACAAATTCTTGGCCGCCTCCACTTCTACGATGCTGATGGTCCTCCTAATGCAAATAATACTGATAAAATTAGGAGAATTAGGCTTGTTTTTGATCACCTATGGGAAATGTTCCACTCGCCATTTTATCCTTTCAGAGACCTCGTCATAGACAAGAGTCTTGTGTTGTGGAGAGGTAATATTTCCTCTCAACAGTACATACTCAGCAAGAGACACCGTTTCAGGTTCAAGATCTTTGTTATGTGTGACTGTAAGACTGGTTATGTGCAGGACATGGTCTTGTACACGGGCGCATAGACAGACATAATAGAAGATCGTAGTATTGGACTCTCAGGGGCAGTGGTAAAGCCTATGATAGAGGAGTACCTTCATCGTGGTCATGTCCTGTACCTGGACAACTGGTACACTAGTCCTCTTCTCGCTAGGTTCCTCCACCAAAACGACACCGGAGTCTGTGGTACAGTGAAGAGAAATCGGCGTCATATGGTCAAGTTTGGGAATAAGCTTGAAAAGAACGAGGTGATTTTCTTTCAAGTAAACAACATTCTTGCCACCCTATGGAATCATAACAGAGAAGTGTACCTCCTCTCCACTGTACACCGTCCCCTGATGCATCGCACAGACTCCATGGATCACTGTATTGAGAGAAGGCGCCACGTTCTGGAAACCTGAGTCAGTACTGGACTACAACATTAACATGAGGCTAGTTGATCAGTCCGACTCCATGATTTCCAGTGTGGAGTGTGCCAGGACCACGCTGAAGTGGTATAAAAACCTCTTCTTCCACTTGCTCGACATCACGATCCTCAATGCACACTACCTCCACGCCATGACAGCAGGAATCTCAGAGACCTTTGAGGGGTTTGTAAGGGAGCTGTCCCGCGAAATTATCGCCAGGTATGCCCAGGACAGGCCTCCACACCGAACTCGCCCACCCACTGCCACCCAACCTCCCCTACAGCTATCCGGACACCACTACCCAAGTAGTATTCCTGCCCAACCCAACAGGCCCAAACCTCAGCGTCGATGCCACGTGTGCAGGCATTCCACAGTACGACCTACCACTCAGAGGAAAGACACAAGGTACGAGTGTGTGGAGTGTAACGTTGCGTTGTGCCTTCAACCCTGCTTCAGGGAATATCACAATAACCTGCATTACTGAAAGTGTGTGCTAGCGATAATATGACGCTCAATCTAGATGTAAGGCCTGTACATATGCGATAGTGACGCTCAGTATAATAAAAAGGCCTGTAAGTATGTGATAATAGTCATGGTAAGTTGAAACGGGTGTAAAGTTACAGAAAAGTTAGTATATAAGTTGAAAAGTAGAGTGTAAGTTGAAAGAACTGTCACAGAACATACAGTCACCATGTAAATAAGCGCTATTATTAGGCTAAGTCTTTTCATAAAGCATGTAAATCTGTGAAAGCAATTGTCTAACACGGTATGGGTAAAATGTTAAGTGAAAAGAAATATAAAAATTGAAAAAATGGAATGTGAGTTGAAAAAATAATGACAGAACATGAATTCACTAGGTAAATAAGCACTATTATTAGGCTAAGTATTTTCGTAAAGCATGTAAATCTGTAAAAGCAATTGTCTAACATGTAAATGGGTAAAATGTTATGTTAGAAGTAATATAAAAGTTGAAAATATGGAATGTGAGTTGAAAAAAATAATGACAGAACATGAATTCACTAGGTAAATAAGTGCTATTATTACACTAAGTCTTTACGTAAAGCATGCAAATCTGTAAAAGCAATTGTCTAACATGGAAATGGGTAAAATGTTATGTGAGAAGTAATATATAAGTTCAGGAAAGAGAATGTGAGTAGAAAAGTACTGACAGAACATGAATTCACTAGGTAAATAAGTGCTATTACTACGCTAATTATTATCGTAATGCCTCTAAATATGTAAAAGGAATTATGTAAAGTGGAAAATGGTATGATGTTATTGGGAAAGTATTATGGAACTTGAAAAAATACAACTGATGATGAAAGAACAATGTTTGCTAACAATCAGTGACGTAATCGGGTGATTTTGCTATGTCCGCCCAATGGAACATTCCTTATTTTTCATGTTTTTTTGTATAAAACCCAATATACTCCTGTTATACATGTTTCTATCATTGTAATAAATAAAAATGTACGTTATTAGTATCGTTTCCCATATTCCTACCTACCATAGAAAACATGACAGCAGCCTAGCACCTCCACAGAACCCCAGTACAGGTAGGACGTACCTACACTTGACATCACTTAACGACCCCAGTGACCACTTCCTTTGTGATTTTCCTTAGTTTTTCACCAAAAGCAGATATTTAAGCCCCCCCCCCAAAAAAAAAGATCGAAAAGCTATCGGGATTGGGGCGTACCACTACTCTGAAAGTTATCAGGATGGGGCGGGTTAAAGAGTCAGGGTGACATAACAAACTCTCATATTCCTACAGCAATCACAGAAACCACTGTTCATGTCACCATCTACTTGTACTGTACAAAGGCACCAGCCTCACTGCAGAGCCTTTACTCCTAATAAGAGCCCACCCATGTCATCTTCAGAACAACCCCTAACCCCTGTCTACCCAACGGTGCCTTCTTGAAAAATAAGAATCCAACTAATAACTATCCACTCCTAAGAAAATTCTCAACTGAAATTTTTCTAATATAACTGATGAAAATATCCTCTCCCTTTTCACTAAGCACAAAGTCACTGAGTTTGCCAGGGGTTAACCCGCCCCATCCCGATGTTTTCTGGGCAGTGGTACGCACCAGTCCCGACATTTTTTAACCTTTTTTTTTTTTTGGCTCAAACATCCGCTTTTGGGAAGAAACATCGAAAATTCATAGAGAAATCGCTCACCTGAGGTTTAAATACTCGATCTAGGTACGAGTACCTCCTTACCTGACTGGGCACCAAAGAAAACTAGTTCTATGGGAGGGTAACTATTTTATCCACTCATAAACAGTATTTATTTATTTACTTGGTACGAGTTTATATGTAGTACAAGAGTATATTGGTTTTCAAACAGTAATATAGGCATTATAAGCATTGTTTCACTCATTAACTCATCACCATTCATGACCTTTTTTCCCCACATTACCTGATCATCATTTCTGTTTCTTCTTCTAATGCTATGTAAACTTTGTCCTCCACATTGTCGTCGATTGGGGAACCACTCTGGCTCTGAATGTCTTTATTGGCCAGGTCACTGGTAACAGGTGAATTGCCGAGACAATGGCGTGCAGGGGGGAGGGAAAGGTTATGCGGTGTAAGGCATTGTCCCTGCTTGGCATCTTGTAGAGGAATAGAGGAAGGTGTCCCGTGTATATGTGCCAAAAATCACTCGCGAAATCACTCGCGAAAATTGAAAATTGTGCAAATTAGGGACCTTACAATGTTGTCGCGTTAATTCACATCGTCGGGATATGAGTGTACATCATGTGAGGACGTGAATTCACGTCTCCGGGACGCGGTGGGTTAATAATGATGTTCTTTAAACTGAAAATAATATTTTTTAAGGTAGCCTGTACTACTTACGCTATGGTTGCTGCCATCACGTCCTTTGGTTTTACCTTAGAAACTTTTTCTATCTATAGATAGATAGAAAAAATACAGTATGTTCTTAACTTACCTATTCCTATTAAACATGGTGTTTGGGGAAGGTCCTTCTCAAAATCAGTCTTTTCTGCAGTAGGCTGAAAAATACATAAATAGTAATATAGAACAAACAGTGAAAATCAGGGAACTGATAATAAATCATTCATTCATTAACAAAACAACCAGTTATACAGTAGCACATGGCACACAATATGGAGTACAGTCAACCCTTGATTTAATGGATTTCTGATTTAACCAGTCGAACCAGATGTCCTCTGGCTGCCTGGGTCCAAACGGATATGGGACAGTTTGCTACCAGACAGTTTGTCTGCACCTCGGACTCATATTTGCTGCTTGGAACATTTGTCCTATACTGTAGGTGGCAATGCGAGCGGTGCGCTCATGTCTATTAAAGAGGCATTACTATGTAATGCTGTGCAAGCTTACAGCATATTGAAAAATTTATTGGCGGAGGGCCCATAAATTTGGTAGTACAGTTTAAGGAACGTACCTGTTTACATATATAAATGAATTCTTCTTTTTCATGAAAGAAAGACTCAGCTGCACATATCATTGCAATTACTTCTGGGTTACCGTTGCTGAAGGTGCATTTTGCCTCTACCATCTCCTATCAGATTTTCCTTATCTGCTTGCTTGGTTCTTCTTCCATCCATTTCAGAATTCTATGTCCCTTACACTGCAATGCAGACTCAATGTTTTCTCTGATACTAATGACAGTCAGTTCCTTGAAATGAACAAACATTCCTATTTGTTCAAATAAATATGGCCATTCAATTTGTAAACTAAGAACATCAATTTTGTTTTGTATGATGTCTTGTCTTTGAGATATGTAAGTATCCTTCATCAAGTCTTCCACTTCATCATTAAGTTTTTGTTTGTGTTTCTGCTTCAGTAAGGTTTTCTTCTCTTCTTGTGTTGCTTCAGATTCCCCATCTGGGTAATCACTGGGCATATAATTAATGCATACATACTTATCATGCATAAATATTTTGGGGGTTGGACCTGTTCCTACCACACCATCATCTTCATTTATAAGGGAATCCTCACGTTTTCTTTCAGATGAGGTACTGGAACTACTTCTGTTTATGTTGTCGAACCTTGACTGTAACTGTTTCAGCAAAGAATCATATCCAGTTCCAACCCTTGTTCCTTCAATCTAATCTAAAAAGGATTGAGGATATGTTTTTTATAATTTTGTGAGCTGTTGAAGCTAGTGCTCTCTTACCGGGCTTCTGAGAGATCTTAGAAATTCCACCAACTAAGATTCTCACCATCTCTCTTCTAGCTGATGGCTTAGGTCTCAATCCCTTTTGTATGTATGAAAGTAGATCTCTTTTTCGAAAATTTTGACCATGGAATTTCAAATTCCTCAGCCCAAGCTGCATTTAATTGTGGAGACCAAACTTCATTTAATTGTGGAGATGTTTCAGTTTGATGCTTTGAGGTTGAAGCAACTGGTTGAAATCCGGTATCTTCATTTACTGTGGGAGTCTGTTGTGATGGCTGAGCTGGTTTAGCCTCTGAAATTTAAAGAAAACCTAAATAACACACTGATATTGGTATTGTTTATGCTGGGCAGATATATCTGCACCTAGCCAGACTTTTGAATATATGAATTTTGGCAAAAGCCACTATGCAAAAGCGCCTTTGGACCAAAATGTGCCTTCTGATGTGCCCAGGACTGAATGAAAATGGAAATGTACCATAGATAACAATTACACTTTCTCTCTCTATCGTTCTCTTATCAGTTATCATATTCATCATTAAAATACAACATAGTGTATGTACCTTTGGTCCATTTGTCAATAAGTTTGCGTCGTTGAATTTCCTTCAACATGGGAAGATAGACCTCCTTTATGTACATCAAGTCTTCTACTGTTTCAACACCAATAGTGATAAGGTGTTCACACATTTCCTCCACTAATAGTGGAAGAAGGTTGGGGAGAGTTGTTCTGATGTTTTTTTTGATGTCCTCCATTATTCAACAGATCTGATGACCAATAAAACATGAGAAATGAAAAAAAAAAAGTAAAGAAAAAAATTCTACTGTGTAGTGCCCAAATTACTCTCCAATAGCCAGTTTTCAATGTCTCGCCTTACACAACTCCAGGCTTTCATGGGTCATCCTGGCTGCCTGTACCCCTCCACCTCCATTTCTACCACTGTCCTCCCGATATTCCCCTCTTCTCTCCTCCTCACATGAACAACTATGAGTCTCCTCTTCACCTTCATGCTGAGGTCCACTATGCCACAACTCCTTGCCACCTATTCACTCAAGATTCTGTCCTCCCATTTCAACTTTAGCCATTTACCTTAACATTTTATTATTATTTCTTTGTAGTACATCCATCAGTCTGTCAGAGAGTGGCCACACTTCAGCACAATAAATCAATAGAGATCTAACACAAGCCTCATAAACTTTAACTCTGATATTGTTCACCAGTAGGCTAGCTATCTCTTTCCATTGTAACCACACTGATGTCAATTTTTGCTGTCACTGCTCTTTCCACCCCTGGTTCAGAGTTTAGCACATCTCCCAGTGTCACTCCATCCACTTCCAAGGTAGTCTATCGTTCCTTCTGTTTCCAATCTGTTTCTTTCAACACATGCTGGACAGCAGAAATTTTGCACTCCTCTTAAATTTAGTAGACCAGTACATCTTTGATGACACCACTTTTTACACTCTAATGCCTCTTCGAGTCTTCCACAACATCCACATGGCCATTTTTTTTACTCAATCCTTTCTACTGTTTGTTTGCCTCTTTCATCACCTTATCCATGTTATTTTCCGACCTTTCTACCCAATTCCCTTCTTCTAACTCTTAAACATCTGTTTCAATTCCTGCATATGCTTTTGTATCAAGTCATCATCTGCTTCCTAAGTACAATATACTGTAGGCCTATGTATGCCAGAATATGGATCTCTAAATCCACACATACATCTTTAGCAAATTACCTAAATTTAACTAGTCTACAATCATGACAGGCCTTGGGGATAGCATACGGTATAGCTATATATTGGATCACAACAAAGGGTGGATAACTGGAGTTCTATTTGAATTAACATTGTAATTCTTCACACAGCACTGAATGTATTGTACTGGTTCTTTTACATCTGCAGTGAAATAAATGGCACTCACCTGGCTCATCAGGGCCCAAAATTACTGTGTCTTGACTGCTTACGCTTAACGTGTCACTATCACCATCACAGCCGTCATCGTCTTTTGTGACCTCCAAATTCGGTTCAGATTTCTTAAGTTTTCTTAATGGAACTTTTATTACCGGTGTTCGTTTCCAGTTCAACTTCACCTTTCGCTTTCTTCTCAAATTCATGTTCCATTGTTACTGCTTAGTCAATGTATAGCAATGCCTAGAAGACGGAAGACAATATAGTACATTATTCCTGAGAATCCCAAGGTATAGTAGAAAAATATTTCTTTGTAGTCAGTGTTATGCAGTATTGTAATCCATGAAAGTCAGGTGCCCCCAGTGTCAATTTTTTTTCTTTAAGTTACCACACTTTTTCAAGGAATTCTTAGGAACATATACAGTGTTTGAGTGGGATCAACAGTGATTTCCCACGTTTGTAGGCATTCAGTGGGTAATACTATGTAAACATGTAATTTCTCTGAAAGTTGTGACTTGAATTCCTGTACTAAAAAGTATACATGGTCACTAGCATTCAATATTATGAGTTGAATTTCCCCAAGCAGTAGACCTTGTTCACATTTGTTTAGCACTAAGTACTGGCCCTTCTTGTACTGAGTGCCCTTTATTCTTACTTCCAAACTAACGTCTGCATTTTCACCAATCTCACTCATCTTCATGGCTGTTTGAATACCTTTATTATAAGTATGTAAAATTAATGGAATACTTTTTAAAACCTGTACACTATTCTGAAAGTAGGAACTTGCCTGTTTGTAGGCCTATAGTAACTGATGTTTTTCACTCATTGTCTGACAGACATTCTTGAAATTCTTTGCACTTTTAATGCACCTTTTAAAATAGCAGTGCTTACTTTCAAAACGCAATGTACACAAACGTATTAAAGGACCAAACTCCAAAATCAGTCTTGGATAGTGCTTTAAAAAGTGATGCTTGGGCTTCAGTTTCTCATTTGGGAAATTTGATTTTGTCTTTCTTCCAGATATTCATCTATAAGTACGGCAAGATAGGCAATGTCTGAGTCATTAATCTTTGGGGGACATATAATTTCCACAATATTATGCAATAAAAGGAACAGCTGCCAAACTGGATCATCTGCTTTCTTTATTTTGTCATTTATAATAATAGGCAATAGCCGTATTAAGCACCAGTTTTGTGCAGCTTGACCACCTAATCTACCTCCAGTAACATTCACTTGAGACGGCTTTGAACCAGCATCTGTGCCGAGGTATTGGCAATTGTTTATTCGGTGGTTCAGTACTGCATATGTCAGCCATCCTTTTTCAGTAATGAGATTTTTCAAAATTATGGCAGCATCATAATCTCCAATACCCTCAAAAATATCATGACCCAGGCATGGTGGAAGACCTGCTTTACAAACATGATAATATTTCAATACACTGAAAGCAGAATTAAATTTAATACCTTCCACATTATTCAAGACATTGTGCTCTTTTACTAGATGCTTTATTGCTGAGTTATAGCTGTCCAGTGTTCTCTTTGAACCAACACAAATAGGGTCACTTTGAAATTGTGTTAAAGTGAGGGTACAGTATCTACAGAAATGTACAACTTTACTAAAATTTTCTGTAAAGCCACCAATACCATGGGACCCCAAGTTGTCTCCAGTAATACAATAAAGTGTACCCTTTACGGTTTCATTGTGAATCTGAATTCCATTGTTCTCCGGCTGTTTCAAGTATGCAACTAATTCATGAAATATTTTATCATGGCCAAAATATTTTATATCTACTTCTTTACAGAGGAGAACTAAGGGGGTATTATCAACTACAGAGCGGAGATGTGGTCTAAAATTACCAAGTGTCATTTAAACCCCAAGAATTTTATGCTTCTTCTTACTTGACCCAAGAGGGTTACATATTTCAAAAGCATCTTGATAGAGAATAGCCCTTAAAGAGTTAGGTTCATTTTTAAATAGTTCATTACTCTCGAAAGCAAGCCCATCAGTAATGTCATTAAAGCAATGTTCACCAGATTCTTTATCCTCATTCTCTGTTGATAATTTGTACTCTTTGAAAATTTATTCATCTTTGAAAAGACACTTGACTGTTTCAAGTATTGAAATGTACTGATAAGTACAGTAAACATTTTTAAAGTTCCTTCCCAAATGATGACACTGAGGCTGAACATGATTAAACTTCTCCTTGAAATATGTATTACGACTGAACTCAGATCGTAGTGGTCCACTGTGACACTTTACAAAAATATCAGATTCTTGCATACCATTTATAATTTCTTTATTTTTTTGTTCAGGAATATCAAGCTGCTTTAAGGAAGTGGTTAGCTTTTGCATGCAATAAGAAAATCCCAGGGAATGGATGCTTTGAAGTTCTTCAACAATACACTGAATAACTGATGATGGCAACAAGAATTTTGACAACAATTTTAAATAGAACAGGGAGAGATTTCTTAAAATAAATCATCATTCTCTATTTGTAACTCTCCACCACTGGTGCCTTCTAAGTCACAAATATTTACAGTTCCACTAGAATCATCCAAGTTTGGTGATACATCATCAAAAACATCTGAATCTGATGCACAGATCATACCAGTGGGCAAGCCCTTAACTGTGTGATATTTGTGATACCTACTTATATGTGCCGAAAGTGTATTTTTCTTATAGAATATTTTTGAACATTGATTAAAAGGACATTGCACATTGGTTTCTTCATCAATGTGCCGTCTCAAATGATTTAATAAGTCCTGGACTCCATCACAAGTTGTTTGACACAGGGGAGTTTGACACTGTAACTTTATATTTTGGCCTATACTCATTAATTGTTCTGCCTTCCTTATCCCAAGTTTTTCCCGATGGCCACGATATATATGAGTCCTTAACCCTGTATAAGACCGGAGTTTCCGTTTACATTGCCTTAATGGACACTCATATAATCTTCTGTATTCATTTGAATGGAGCTGACAATGGTTTACATATTCTTTAATTGACATAGATACATGATTACAGGTAGGACACGCATACTCTGAATCCATGGTAAACAATTATACAAAAATTATGGTATATATGGAGTTCAACACAGCCAAATTGGGTGGTATGAAACCTGCTTATTTAGGAATATCTCGTCAAATCATGGGAGGTCTTCTTTGTACCATTTCCCACGCATATGCATTGTTAAGGTAGTATTAGTATCATAGCTCATATTATTCTTCCCTTGACGGCCAGGCTTTCACCCTACTGCACCTCAATAGACATGCCAAATTGTAACATTCCCTTAATTTTCTAATCCAGAAGATTAAATAACCTAACCTAATACTGCATAACAACCTAGAACTAACCTAGAACAGGGGACTGTGGAAACAACTTAGACCAATGCTGATGAACACTTAGGCCACAGTGCGGCGAGAAAGGGTGCACAATGCAGGCCACAGTGCAGCTGAGAAAGGGTGCGGTTGGCCATGCTAAACTACACAAATACCAAAAATCATTGTTTTACTTTAATTTTGACAACTCTTTCTAAATCCTATCGTAGTAAGACCCCTCAGAATTCAGTATGTTTGGTTAGGTTAGATTTGGTAAAGTTGCATAGGCTTATGGAGGTGTTTAGTTTGATTGGGTCAGTTATAGGATAGACTGCCCTGGCTATATATTTCTTTAATTTATGTTATGCGCTTACACCCCTATGATATCTTTTCTGGACTCCCAAATTTAAATTTGATTTTTCTAAATTTTATGAAGTAATTCTAGCTACTAGGACAAAATAATTATGATACTTAGCCCCCACCTCTTAGTTCGTCCAATGTGTCTGCAACTGATTGTGGCTATTGTCGGGGCAGTTTCCCCCAGAAACTAGTAAAATAAGTACTTTTTTGTTTAATAAGGGTAGGCGCAGGGGAAGAAATTCAAGTCAGTACTGTATATGATGATAATGTGACATGATAAGAAGGAAATGCCATACTGTTTGAGGTAAATCAACCATCACTCACCACTATATACACTGCAAAGTGAGGAGTTGAGATTATTAAATGCGTTTTTTGCTTCCACAACATGAACTGGGCAATGGCAACATTGCGGGTATTTTGGGGCCAATAGTCTAAACAAAACAGTCAAAGCAACAACTGACGAATGTGATGCGTAGCGAAATACTTTAGATGCTCACCTCCTTCCTTTTTTTTTTTTTTTCTGTATTTAATCATCCTCGTTATATTTCAGTAAATATAGTAATACTAAAATCAACAGCTGATAGGATAAAATCTATTACTTACCGGATAGTTGATGTCTTCCTTCGGGTACAGCTACACTCTTCTCATATTTACGGGCCCGCTGCTTACGTAACCGAAATCGATAAAAATTACGCGAGTTTTTTTATTCAGATATGAATATTTATTCCCTTTGATTCTCTTACTTGAACATTATATGGCGAATGCGTTATGTCACAAAGCGTTACCTGGCAATATTTGTGGATAGTATGCCAGCTGTCGCAATAAAAGACATGCATGCTAATACACATGGATATAGCAATTAAAGTGTAATTTTAAGGTCATTGGTGTATCAGCAATGAATAAGTATTATATTTCAAGTATTTCACAAAGAATAATATCGAAGATATTTGCTTAGCAGAAAATATATATTTGGCGTAATTACAGTCAACATGTATATCCAGATACAGTGATATTCCTGTATTTCAATGTATCATAATAAAATACTATTTAAAGTATATATAGGGTTCTGGTGTCTGTGTACACACCAAATATTGCATTCTAAGCATTTAACAAAAATTGAATTGTTGATAGAAAGACAACAAAAACAGACAACAATCCAAACAGTATTTAAAATTTACAGATTTTTCCTATTAGTATTTACAGGAAAAAACACTGTAAGAAAACAGAATTTTTTTACAGTGAGCTACTACTACTACTAGTACAACAACAACAAGAACAACTACTACTACTATTACTACCTCGATAACTACTACTTTTTTTTTTTAAATCACCTCCATCCATTGCTGAATTATATTGTGAAGATCAAAACCAATCTTCATAATACAGTTCATCATTTGGAAATGTAATGTGAAGGTTAACACTAACCCTCATATTACAATCCGTTGGCCCCAGGCACCCCAACGGCCGTGGTTACCAACCGTCTACTACTACTTCTATTACTTTATTTCGTACTTATTACGATTGCAGTGTTAATAAACACATTAATTTATTGAAGTCGCTGGGCTACGCGACTCTCGGCCACAGTAGCTTCGTAATCCACACCTGCCAGAGAGACAGGCCTGAGGACTGATGATTTTGTGTCCCTGAGGCATAGGATGCAGACCTCACGAGGAAGAATGACAGTCGACATCTCATCCAAGCCATAACAGAACTCTGCGGTTGATGCTTCTTCTCAGAAAGAACCTCTGCCAGTCTCGAGTAGAATCTCACCGCCTCTGGACCCATCTTGCCTGATGTTGTGAACACGAGGGGAGTGAATCAACCGTGGTCCACATGTTGGATCCTTTCTTGATAATTGCTGTTTTGTTCTAGTTCATTCCTTTTTTGTGTAGCTTCGAGAGACAGTTCACAATGAAATGCTGCCATGGGATCAAATGTCTTGATGTCGAAGAACGCCCTTTGCCCATGAGTCAAGAAACCTCGAGCACTGTCATCCACTCCATCATTTGATGTGTTTGCTGTTTTGTAGGTGAAGTGCTCGCCGTCTAGGGGTAGCAGAGCTGGCTCAATCGTAACATCATTCCTGGAGCATTTTGGCAGTGAGGTCACATACTTCATCGTGTCGGATGTAAACAAAGCCTCCGTTCTTGCAAACCATTGCATGGTTTGCATCAATGACAGTGCCACATGAACAGTGTTGAGGTTGGTTCTCTATTGGCCACCCATATCTCAAGGCTATGGTGTCAATAATTTCCTGTTTGTTGAAATAGCAGCCTTTTGCCTTGAAAGGCAGGGTTGTCAGCAGTTCGATGCCCCAACCTCCTGTACAATTTCAGCTCTTTTGCACTGGTCTGATGTTAGATGTTCGGTTATGTGCTGCAGCTGGTCCTTTTGTCTTGCTTCTCTCTCCTTGCTTATCTGTGTCTTTATGTCTTTCTGCCTTTGGTGGTCGATTTCACTCGTCTCAACCTGGGCACAAATCTTCTGTGACAAGGATTCGGTGAGCCTGATTGAATTTCTATGTTCGTAGCTTGCCACTGCAGCTGGATTTATAAAGCCAAGGCCTCCCATCCTGGGTGGTTGTGCTAGAAGGTCCCTTTCTTCTGGTGTGGGGATGTGGCCATTGGTCAGAGATGGGAGGAATGAATCCCTGATAGCATCTTCCAGAGGTTGTAGCAGCAACTCGATGCTTGGTATGGTCCTCATCACGAAGGTCCACTTGTGCTTTACACCATACTTAAATGCGCTGTATGCTGCATGGGGTTCTGTGTTTACGTGGCTGGATAATACATGAATTTCACTTATTGGTCTTCGAATTTCTTAGTTTCAGTCACAGCATCTAGATGTCTCTGACCTTCCTTAGTCACTACCACGTTTGTGCCTCTAAAGGCCTCCTGTGCATCTTGATAATTGGCTGATTTCATGATCAAAATGGACTTACTTGCATTAGGGCGGTAACCTATTTCAGGGCCATGAGATGTTACAAGGTTCCACCATTTTCTCACATCCTCCACCTTGCCAGAACCTGTGAGGTCATCCGCATAGGCTACTTGTTTTACATTTGTGGGCTCATATTTGATCTATTTTTGCAGGCAGGGCATACATAGCCATGACCATGGGGTCACCCCATGTAGATCCTCCTGTGGATTGGATTACACAGACATGGTGAACCGTTGTCTTACTCACAATGTAGGGGTATGCTGGTTCTTTGTAAGTGTTTCCCACATATTGGGCAAATGCTGGACATTCAACCTTGATGTTGTGTAGCGTTGCCTCCCGGTTGGTGAAATAAAATGTTTGAACCATCAACTAATAATACATTCCTCTTCCTCATATATTTTTCTCATGAAATGAACTGCTGCCTCACCCGCCTGCTGGCCTGCACACTCTTGGAGGTTGCCAACTGCCTGCTTCACATCATCTTTCACCACCTCCATGATGCATTTTCCTATAATTCGTCTTAAGACTTCACCAACCCCGATGGGCCTACATCCAGGATTCTTATCAGGGGAGATTAGTCTGCAAGTTGTCAGTGCTTCGATGTTGTTGCACTGACTTGAAGGCAACTTCCTCGCCAGTGAAGCAATGGTGTTACACAGGTCTCTTGCTACCTCCCTAAACTTGATGTTACTGATGATTACTCGCCAAGATTTTGCATCCAGGCCTGACGGTCCTGCCCCTCCCTGTGTGTGCATTGCCTTCCTCCACAGCATGTTTCCAGTTATCCTGTCATATATGATGGGACTGGATGGAGTGTAGCTCCCGTCAATCTTTGACGGGGTACTTGTCATGCAGTTGCGTGTTTTTCCTTTAGTTGTTGCATTGTTTCTTCTGTCAGGTCAAGTACTCCGTCTGGTGATTCAGCTGTCAGGGATCTTGTTGCCATGGAGACCTTCCCTTGTCTCATCTTGCTGCCAAAATTCCTTGTCACATCGTTGATCTTGTGGTTTCCTCAAGTTGGTTGTCGATTTCACTTCTTTTCCATGTTTCAACTCACCTTTGGATGGCCTTAATATTTTCTGCAATGCTTGCTCTTGGGCGGGTCATGTTAAGGATAAGATATGGTATCAGTGCAAGGACCTTAAGAGAGAATGAGGCAATGGGTGAGTTATAATTGCAAATGGCTATTCTTGATCATGTCAGTCGCAGCATTGCAATTGGGGGGTTCGAAAAGGTTACTTGACGACCATCCAACTATTTCACTATATGTGGTGTTCACCCAGGTTACTGCATTTTCTCTGGATTTGTCCATTCAGTATGTGGGATGACCTTCTCGCATAGACCTGTGGGGCTGTTCTCGTTCCTCGTTGTTTGTGTCACTACCGTTCTGGGGACGTATAATGCCTGGATGTTTCCCTCTTTCATGCACTCTTCTATGGTGGTCTTCATCCTGAGTTTCATTTCTGCCATAAACTTCCTGATGTTTCTCATCCCCAACTTCACTACTATTCACTTCCCCATGGTGATTTAATCCACCCATATCTCTCGCATCTTGGCGTCTATCCCTATCCCTCGCTTCACCGTGGAGTTTTTCACTACCACGCATGTCCGTGTGATCGCTTGGAAGCAGATTTTACAAGAGATTTAATATGATCTTTCCATGACAAGTCCCGAGCAAATGAAACCCCAAGCATGTTCAAGGACGATGCAGGATTAAGTTGAGTATTATTAAACATAAGTGGGTATACCTGTGGAAGATTTTGTCGGGTTGATAGGTGCAAAAACTGAGTCTTTGATGCATTAAAAACAACAAGATTATTTTTACCCCAGTCAGAGATACGAGCCAAGTCAGACATTAGGTGTGCCATAGCCTCATTCCTTGCCTGTTGAAGTAACTGCTGAGATGGACGTTGTGGGAATCGAATGGAAAGGTGAAGGGTGGAGTCATCAGCGTATGAGTGGATAGGGTTAGATGTACAGCTTAGAAGGTCATTGATGAATAAAAGGAAGAGAGTTGGTGATAGGACAAAGCCCTGAGGAACACCACTGTTAATAGATCTAGGAGAAGAACGATAGCTGTCTACAACAGTGGCTATAGAACGACCAGAAAGGAAGCTAGAGATGAAGGCACAGAAAGAAGGATAGAAACCGTAACAGGGCAGTTTGGAAATTAAAGATTTATGCCAGACTCGATCGAAAGCCTTTGAGATGTCAAGTGCAATGGCAAAGCTTTCGCCAAAGTCCCGAAAGGAGGATGACCAGGAGTCTGAAAGGTAGGTGATAAGATCGCCTGTGGAGCGTCCCAGACGAACCCATACTATGTGCTGCGTAAAGGATGGCGAGGGTTTGGGGTTGAATGTTATGGAATCTACACAGATTACTATGTTCAGACATTTCACGAAAGTGCTCATGTGTTCGCCCCTGAGCGATTTTGTTTGGGCACTTTTTTTTGTCTCGACTCTAGGTATAAGCTTCACATCTCATTTCCTCAGGGCTATCAGTCCTTCCATGTATTATGCACCTCCACGTGCCATCCACTTGCGTTAACACCCACCGTCCATAGTTAACACATGCTAGGGTTGTCTCATATAGTACCTTCCTGCTTTTGCGTATGTAAATGTGCGTATTATTAAGCGTGCTTAAACAATTTCTGCTCTCTGGGGAGAGAGGTAGCCAGAATTAGTTCGTGGTATATCAAATAGCTATATTTGGGCTGGAAAAGCATCGTTCATAATTACGTTTCAACATTGTATTACCTTATTTTATGTGGGACTTTTTCAGTACCAGTAATGAAATTTGTTTCTGGAAAGAAAAGAAAAAATAGAGCAGCGCAGCGTTCTGTATCTTTTTTCTTTCCGATGTGAGTGTATTAATTACTCACAAAATCTTTGGCATTCACCTCTCATTATATAGGGTCAAAGTGGACGACTTGATATTGCCAATTGTTTGGTTCTGCACGAAAACGTTGATGACACGACCTCCTAAAACTATTACCGATTCTTATTGTCAGACCGACATGTTAGAATATCTCTTTACATGATCTAGATTTGTTATGAAATACTTTGTTTAAGTCTTGTATATATTGTAAAAAAATAACATTCATCTATCGAACACGCACACACACACACACACACACACACACACACACACACACACACACACATTGCAGCTGCGTGAGGGCATTGCTACCTGTTGGTAGCTCTGTTTTCCTTGTATAATTTAACGTGAATTATAAATGACATGTCCTGTTGTGTGTTTTACATAAATATTTTGCATGAATTTACCAAAAGAATAATGGATTAATCTCTGCTATGCATATAATTTTGGTGCAAGAATAATTACATGGACAAATAAGACAATGTTCATTTACATTTACATGACATCATACGTGAGCTGGACTATGGATATGTGGCCAAAACTATTCCTCCAAATATCATACTGTATATTTTCAGGACTCGATACACTAAAGAAAGAATAATAACAACAATGATCAGTTCTCTTGGGAGGCATTTACTGTTATTTCTAAGGTAAGTTTGCTGTTTTTGTTCTCGTCACGTTGTTTATTCATCCCGGAAAACAAAATGTCAAGCCAAGCAAAATGCGGCAGAGCAGAGCATGTTCTGCGTCGTCGCTCTGTGCCTGGCGCTGATGTATAAAAGTGAGATGATCGAGAAGACACTCAGTAGGGAAGGTATCCGAGTGATGGAAGTTTCTGCTGTTTGGAAACCTGACGAAGACAAGGTAGGCCCTGCAATGCCCTTAAAGAGGTGTGTTAATACTTCTCTCTCTTTCTCTCTGGCTACAGATCGTTGACCGCTACTCTCAACTCTCTCTCTCTCTCTCTCTCTCTCTCTCTCTCTCTCTCTCTCTCTCTCTCTCTCCATCCCAGATATCAGTCCATTCCACTCCGTTTTGCTCCATACCCGCCTCACCTCCTCCTAGATGTGCAAGACCCTGTGCTTCGAATCCCCTGCCTCTTTCACACCGTCATTCCATCTCCTCTTTGGTATCCCTGTTCCGTCATTGCCTCTACTTCTAATTTTATCATTACTTTGGTAGTATCGTAACATTCTTCTCACAAGGCTCCTGTCAGCCATAGGCCTGCATCCATGTCTGTTAAGGAAGCTCCCTAACAACTCAGCCTTAGCGATGTAATTTTGGATATGGCTACTTAATATCAGTTTGTATATTAGTTATGATGAATATGGTGGTATTTCAGTTATTTAAATGACTTAGATGATAACAGTGCGTAATACGCAAAATAAATCGCTCAGGAAAAGGTGTTACGAAGCTTCCTTAACTGAGGAGAATGCGGGCCATTGTGTTACAGGGAAAGGGATGGCAGCATGAATGTTGATTATTCCAGTTCTGTACAACTGTACTAATATGCATGAAGGAATGAAACTAACCATTACTACATTAATTATAATATGGCCAGAAGAAAAAGAGGTGAGTGTATGGGTTCATGGGTGTTACTAACCCGACTTTGATGGAGACTGCTTACAACAATCACTACGAGGGTTTTGATTACCATGAATAACGTGGCATGAAGGTACAGGAAATACAAGAACAGAAAACACCATATTACTGAACGATCGAATGTGAAAACCAGTAGAAAAAAACAAAAATTAAGAAGGACACTGAGTGCTAGACAGGACTTGAGTGATGAAAGGAAAATCCTTAGAGGACAGTATGTTTTATAAAGCAGATATTACCCATACATGACATCCGTACACTGCACAAGGGACAATACGGATCCTGTACAGAGTCGGTCATTGTGAAGAGTCTAAAGGAATACCAAGTATAACCACTCCCAGAACCCACAACCCCTTTGAAGTCCATTTTGCAAGAACAATAATTTTACCTTTTCTTGAGACAGCACAACATTGAGAACATTTATCAGAATTAATTAATGAAATTAGCAGAGTGAGATGATTCACATAGCAGCCAGTCCATTAATGGTAAGGGGATAGTCATTAATGTGACTTTGGACATAGATTCAGCAGTCCATACGACACTTTGGCAGAGAGAAACACACCATCACATGTCACATCTCAGACATTAATACTGAATCATCTATACGCAAAGATTCTAGCTTGAATGTGATGGAATTAACGGGGATATATTACATGACGTGCCGGTTAGTTCTGTGAAACTTTAGTAAACAGTCATAAAGAAATGCAACTCCTTATTCCGTGATCCAGCTGGGACTTATCTCACGATCTTACCATCAGGAATCCACTCCTCACTCACATTATAATTAACCTTTACAAAAATTCTAAGTTTCTTTTTATGCAAGGAAGAAGGAACCAAAGGCCAGGATCTCGCAAACCGTTTCTTCCAAGAAAAAAAAAATAACAATGCAAGACAGAGCCAAATTCAAGATCCGTTCATTTCGAGATGCCTGGACACACTGCGTTTAAAAGACTGGAAATCATAGGAAATAGGAAATAGAGATAGAGGGAGACAGTCCTAGAATTGACATGTTGCTTAAATGAAGGACTGGAAGTAATGGTTAACTCATGCATTAGACAGTTGGACAGAAAAGGGACGAGAGTTTGTTGCTAGACGGGTGCTACGCGTCCGTCGTAGAGGTGGAGGGATGCAAGAGGACATTCAGAGGAGCAGTGACCATTGACGTAGCGACAGAAAAGAGATAAAGATGCAACAGTACTTTACCTAACATATTTTTGTCCCCTTGAAGTTTTATCAGTTATTTACTACGACATGTCGACCAGACTTCGTCACCTCTCAATAAGTTGCTCTAAATTCGCGTTTCATGCATTTGAGGTCTTCGGAATTATCATTAAAAAAAAATCATCTCACTAACAAATATAGTGGGAGGTTACAAGAAACAGGAACGGAAATTATAAACTAAGCATGAAGCAACAACTAGTGAACTTGGCCACACATCCTCCCAGATATCGATATTTTTTTATTTATTTCACAGACCAAACGATTCACACGAGCCTGGACTTCAGAATGCCTGTCAAATAAAGCAATGCCGTTGACTGCCAGGTAAACAAGTGGATACAACTCTTACTGAACTTGGCAGCCGACGGTGTGGCTCCATGCCAAGAAGAAACCAAGAGGAACAGATGAGAATTGTTAAGGTTAAACTTTTTTTCTCTGTATTAACCTATCTCGGTGACCACTCATATTTTCTGAATGCCTGCTGCCTAGGACTCGGAAGACGGGAAATTGGGCTGCAAAATATTCAATATGTCACTTAGCCAAAGCCTCATGTGGTTGATTAATTCGGCTTTGTGACTCCTAACACCATGTTTAAGGTCATGACTCTTAGTGACAAAACTATTCGAAAATATTGATAATTTTTTCCATGCCGGCTGGTGGTGCATTTGTTAGTAGAATCAGCTCACAAATGGGAGAACCTGGGTTTGTTTTTCAGCATAGTATTAGGCACCTGGATGTAAACTGATACTGCGGGTCATATCCTGTGGGAAAACTGAGACGGGGATAAAGTTGTCTGCCTTAACCATCCTCGAGCTGTTAATAGACAGATCTAAAGCTCGTATTCTGGAGGCTCCCTAACACCTCTTTTTATCGATTTAATTATGGATATTGGTGGTTAAAATCTTTGGCGTCATTTATGCAGAGTATGGCGATACTAGAAGTATTTATGTAACGGAAGAGGACAGTAAGGTTTAAAAAAATAAATAAATCGCCTAGAGAAAGATGTCAAGGAGCTGCCTCAACCGACGTGATGCGGGCCTAAGTCGTTTAAACATTTCATCACGGTACCGTCTTAAATTAGTTTTCCTGCTGGCAGTTAATATTATTTTGGGAGAGACCACTAGTAGAGGTGAAGTTAATGAAGACTATATTTCACTCTCCCAGGGTCACGTTCTCGTCAGGTATGGAAGCTCCCTAACACCTGTTCCCTATCGATTTATTTTTTGGACGGGGCTGGTTAATATTAATTTGTATTTAATTTGTGCTGTGAATGATAGTATTTTAATTCTTATAATGAACAGAAGAGGACAGTGAAAAGTATTCTGATAAGCAAAATAAATCGCCAAGGAAGAGTTGTTATGGAGATTCCTTAACTGACGAGAATACAGACACCAAACCGAAAAGTTTATCCTGTTGCGAAAATAAATATCTGGAGGTGCGAAAAAAAAAGTAGTTAATAAACAAACACAAGTACTTTGGTTTTCCAGATATAAGAATAGATATCTTTCATAATATGACCTTGAAATCTCCAGGCGATTTTATTGAGGTTGGGAGGAATAAATCTGAACCTGAACTTGGGCAGTCAGACGTATCCTTCATGAACCCCTTGAATACGAGAACTTCTTCCTGAGCTGATTATTATTTTCTGGAGGTAATAATAAACTTATGACACCATCGTAGTGACCAGGTTAATAATCTAGTCGGTTTTATGCAGCTTGTAATAGCCTGGACGTGACCTAATGTCCTTCGTACTTTCAGTAAAATTGTTTAGTGATTGCCTGATAAATTTGAAAAAGACGTAATCGGACTGAAATTAACCTAAGGTCCAGTTCAGTCCTGCATCATCCTTGAACATGCTTGGGGTTTCATTCACTCGGGACTTATACTGGAAAGATCATATTGCATCTCTTGTAAAATCTGCTTCCAAGACATTAGGTGTGCCAAGCCAACTGCCTACCTTCTTTACCCCTACACAGTTGTTGACTTTATACACGGGCTTTATTCCCCCCTGTTTAGAGTACAACTCCCAGGTAAGGGGAGGCTCCCCACATACGGCTCTTCTCAATTGGGTGGAGTCAAATGCTTTTTTTTGTTTTATCAACTCTCCTCCTCTTACTGGCTCAATTCAACCTCTGTCTCTTCGCCGCACTGTTGTCTCTTTATCTACTTTTCTATCGCTACTTCAGTGGTCACTGCTCCTCTGAACTCTCTGCTTGCATCACTCCACCTCTCTGACCAGTGCGTAGCACCCGTCTAGCAACAAACTCTCATCCCATTTCTGTCCAACTCTCTAATCCAAGTGTTAGCTGTTACTCCCAGTCCTTCATTTATGCAACAGGTCAGCTTCGGAACTGTCTCCCTCTGCCTGCATTTCCTACTTCCTATGATCTCCAGTCTTTCAAACGCAGTGTGTCCAGGCGTCTCCAAATGAACGGATCTTGAATTTGGCTCTCTTTTGTATTTTTTTTTTTTTTTTTTAGGGAACTGTTATTGCGGGCTCGGCCTTTGGTTCCTTCTTCCTCGCATAAAAAAAAAAAAAATCCGTATCGTCTGTTTCACTGTCCCGTGCCACATGAGACAGTTGCGCCGCCATAATTTATTTAGGTTCATCAATCAACGACTTAATCGTCAAGGCAGCAGACAATTTCATTAAGTATTGGGAGTGGTTTCCCAAACTACCTTGACTGGATATACCAGTAAAAAACTCCATCACAAATTGAAATCCTTTCTACGCTGAAACTAAAATATTTGGATAGAAAACAAAATACATTGAAAGACCGTCATCGGACAGGAGATAAATTCAGAATTTTATGGCAGGTCTGCCAGCATTTTGGATGCACAAAGTTTTCCATCATCATCATCATCTTCATCATCATCACCATCATCACCATCATCATCACCATCATCGTCACCATCATCATCACCATCATCATCACCATCATCACCATCATCATCATCATCATCTGTACCTCTTTTCCCTCTCTACGATGGGGTGTGGTTAGGATCCATAGACCAAATATATATATATATATATATATATATAATATATATATATATATATATATATATATATATATATATATATATATATATATATATATATATATATATATATATTGTTACATAGCCTATGATTTCATCATCCTTTGTGTAATTTTAACGCACAGTTTCTGCATGTTTGATCACGAGCGTGTTCTGCCTCAGTCCCCCCCTTCTACCGTTATAGTAGAGTAAGTCGTCCTTTCTGTTATTCAGTGCGGGATTGTCGACCGTTTGTCCCCATCGCTTCATTTGCGCGTCCTTACTACAAGTTGTGTCGGGCTCTGCTGGCCCCTATATAATGAGCTCAGTCTCTGCATCATTGCCACTTAGATCTGCTCCTCATTTTGTTCACATCTCTGTCCTCCCCAGTACAGATATTATTATTATTGTGAGTGCTCAAGAAATCTCCAAACATCTAGCAGCTGTGTGTAATTTGAGTATAACTGTTGTTGTATTTTTTCTTGTACTGTATAGCATAAGTTTAATTTGTGGGCCTAGTGAAGTTTTTGTAATTCGTGTAGGGTTCTTTATGTCAGTCATTTTTGATAATAGTTTGTATCTGTAATAATTTATCTGGCATTCACTGAGGATTATCTGGTATCTCATTTTATCAGGGCTGACTTAGATAAATTTACTCTTGCTAATTTCGTGTTAATAGAGGCTATTGCAGTTAACCATATATTTAACCTGTTTATTTGCCATTACATTATCCTTATGAGTCCTGAATGTTTTGTTGTTAGTTTGAGCATTAAACTTTAACTTGTAATTTTACCTAACTCTTTTGTTTTGAACCTGGAACTTTACGGGACAGTAGTGACTCTTCGTATTCTCACTTAAAGTGTACATTATCTTTTTCTGTTCCGTAACATTAATTTGGCGACCTCATATCAGGATATTCAGGATATTATCATAAGGATATTGCTTGATATTTTGTGACTGTTACTTATCCATGATGGCTACTATTTCTACACTTGATGAAGCCAAAGATTTTTTGTCAAATGTGCAAACAGTGTGTGATATAGAAAACAGAACAAAGAATGAACTTAAGCTTGTTGCTCAACAATTGGGAATTGCAGTTCACTCTCATCATTCTAAAGATCAAATTGTTGGCATGATTAATAAAAGCTTCTTTAATGTAACTCCTCCAAATGAGCAAACGCAGATTGAATTAGCTAAGTTACAGCTAGCTCTGCAGGAGGCTCGTGCTAAAGAAGCTGAATTTCAGGCAAATGCTAAGGAGGCGGAATCTCAGGCTCGGATTCAGGAGGCACAGATACAGGCACAAGTTGAACTTGCTAGGATTCAGGCAGACCATGAGTATCGCATGAAACAAGGTGGAACTGGATCATCTAGCTCTGATGATTTTGATGTGGCTAAAAATGTTAAACTTGTCCCTCCTTTTAATGAATCTGATTTAACAAAGTATTTTCAGTTGTTTGAGAGGGTAGCTACAGGTTTTAATTGGCCTAAGGAGTATTGGCCAGTACTCCTTCAAACTGTTCTCACCGGTAAAGCTCAAGTAACTTATGCATCTTTGCCTCAGGATCAGTCTGATAATTATGATGTAGTTAAGAGCTTGATTCTTAAGGCCTATGAGCTTGTTCCTGAAGCTTATAGAGTAAAATTTAGGACAACTTACAAGCAAGATAAGCAATCCCATGTTGAGTATGCAAAAATCAAAGAAGATTTGTTAGAGCAGTGGTTAAATTCTAAGAATGTGGATTCTGATTTTGACAAATTTAAGCAGATGATTTTGCTGGAGGACTTCAAAAGGTGTATTTATAAAGATGTAAGCCTATATCTTGATGAGAAAAGAATAGATAATTTGTCTGATGCTGCAGTTTTAGCTGATGAGTATGTTCTCACTCACAAGAGATATTCTAGAGAAAAAGGGAAAGCTGAGAGTAAGTACGTTGCCTCTACTCAGAGTACAGGTAACAGGAAAGAGAATAAAGATGATGTTTCTCAGGAAGTAAATACCAGCTTCACCTCTAGATTTCAGAAAAGTAAATGTACTTATTGTAGTAAGCTTGGTCATACTACGGAGAGATGTTTCAGGAGACAGCGTGATGTGAACAAAAAGGAGTCTTTAAATATTCAGTCAATTGGTCTAGTGTCCACTCTTGAGAGTTCCCAGAATTTTTTAACTGAGTTAACTGAACCTGCTTTGAGGGGTAACTTAAATTCTCATGATGGAGCTCCTCTTTTGAGCAGTAACGTGGGTGACACTCTCAAGAGTTCATGTGCTAATTTCCTGTCTGATGGTTTTGTCAGTCCTCTGGACAGTAATGACAGGAAATCAGTTAAAATATATCGTGATACAGGTGCTTGCCAATCCCTTATGCTGACCAGTGTTCTAGGCTCTAATTTTAATTCCTCTGATGAAACTGTAATCTTACAAGGTGTAGGGAATAATTACTTCTCTGTTCCTCTGTGCAGAGTGAATTTAGAGTCTGGTTTTGTTAATGGTTCTGTTATGGTTGGGTTGGTTGAGACACTCCCAATGTCAGGTGTAACTTTCTTACTTGGAAATGATATTGGTGGAAGTCAAGTGTGTCCAGCTCCTCAGTTGTCTAGTGAGCCAGTGGCTGCGTCCCAGGATTGTGATGTCCCTGATGTGTTCCCTGCATGTGCTGTCACTAGGGCTAAGTCTAAAGTTACTGGTGATTTAGAGGATAATGATGATGATGATGTTATCCTAGCTGACACTTTTCTTGCTAATTTGGACCACTCACCAGATGAGGCAGTACCCCGTAGTGTTGATAATTTGTCTCGTCAAGAGTTGGTTGAGTTGCAGGTTGCTGACCCTGAGTTGAAAGGTCTAGCTAACTCTGCTTACAGTGAAGAAGAGTCAGCCGGTGCTTCTACTTGTTATTATGTAAAGTCAGGAGTACTTATGAGGAAGTGGAGACCCCCAACAGCAACAGCCGACTGTGAATGGGAGGTTGTACATCAAGTTGTCATCCCTCGTGTTTGTAGGCAGGATATCATTAGAGTGGCTCATGATTCCAGTTTGGCAGGACACCTTGGAGTGAGGAAGACTGTGGCACGCATTTTGAAACACTTCTACTGGCCAGGTATCTTCAGGGATGTTTCCTGGTATTGTAAGTCTTGTCACACTTGTCAAGTTGTGGGGAAGTGTAATCAGACCGAAAAGGTTGCACCTCTAGTTCCCATTCCTCCTTTTGAGGCGCCTTTCACCCGTGTGTTGGTGGATATTGTGGGCCCTCTTCCTAAGACTTCTTCAGGATTTTCTTATGTGTTGACCATGATTGATATGGCTACTCGTTATCCTGAAGCCATTCCACTTAGAAACATCTCAGCAAAGAACGTGGTTAAGGAAATGCTGGGGTTCTTCACAAAGTTTGGTCTGCCCAGGGAGGTGCAGTCGGACCGGGGAAGTAATTTCATGTCAAACGTTTTCAAGCAGTCTCTGAAAGAGTTGGGCATCACCCAGATCACGTCTTCAGCTTACCATCCCCAGACCCAAGGAGCGTTGGAGAGATATCATCAAACACTCAAATCGATGCTCAAGAAATACTGTTTGGAACATCAGAAAGACTGGGATAAAGGTCTCCCATTCGTTGTGTTTGCCGCAAGAGAATCTCCAAATGAATCACTGGGCTTCTCACCTTTTGAACTATTGTTTGGCCATGAAGTAAGAGGACCCCTTAAGTTACTCAAGGAATGCTGGCTGTCGGAGGAAGATGACGTCAACCTGCTGGAGTATGTGATGAAGTTCAAAGAACGGCTGTCCACTGCTTTACAGCTGGCGAGAGAGAATTTAGGAGCTGCTCAGGAGAAGATGAAGACTTGGTATGACAAGAAGTCCAGGTTACGCCACTTTCAGCCAGGAGATCAGGTTTTGATTCTGCTACCAGTTCATGGGCAACCTCTTCAAGCCAAGTTTAGTGGCCCTTATTTCGTGGAGAAGAAACTCAGTGATGTCAACTATGTCATCGCCACACCAGATCGTAGAAAGAGCAAGCAACTATGTCACATCAACATGCTAAAGTTATGTCACAAGCGGGATGAAAATAATCCAGTCTGCACTGTAGCTGTTCCACCCGAGTCTGCAAGTGAAGCTCTCCCATGCAGTATGAGCCTGAGTGATAGTTTGGGGAAGAATCCTGATATCATGAATGATCTCCAGACTAAGCTTTCTCATCTACCTCCCAAGGAAAGGCAGGAGTTTTCGGCATTACTGCAGGAGTACCCGCAAGTGTTCTGTGCCACTCCAGGAAGAACCACTGTGTTGATGCATGATGTCGATGTTGGAGACGCAAAGCCAATTAAATTGCCTCCTTACCGTGTGAACCCAGTGAAAGTTCCTCTCATCCAGAAGGAGCTTGGCTACCTGTTGGACCACAAGATGATTGAGCCCTGTCAGAGCGAGTGGAGTTCTCCTGTCACTCTGGTCCCTAAGCCAGGTGGGTCACAGAGGCTTTGCATCGACTACAGACGTGTTAATCAGATAACTAAAACAGACACTTACCCTCTCCCTCGTGTGGAAGATTGCATAGACAAGATCGGAAAGGCTAGGTACATAAGTAAGTTTGATTTGTTAAAGGGATACTGGCAAGTACCTATGACTGAACGTGCTAGGGAGATCTCATGTTTTGTAACACTAGGAAAGGCTTTTGCATGTTCTGTAATGCCGTATGGTATGAAGAATGCACCAGCCACATTTCAGAAGCTCATGAATGTTGTAACAGAGGGTTTGGCAGGGTGTGTTGTTTATATTGATGATGTATTAATCTTCAGTGACAACTGGAAAGATCATCTATGCCATGTCAGTAAATTTCTTGACCGTTTAGTTCAGGCTAATCTTGTAGCTAATTTATCAAAGTGTGAGTTTGGTCAAGCTAAAGTTCAGTACCTTGGGTATGTAATTGGTGATGGACATGTTGCACCACCAGGAGCTAAGGTTCAGGTTATAAGTGATCTTCCCAGACCTAAAAGTAGGAAAGAGCTACAAAGATTTTTGGGAATGGTAGGTTATTACAGGAGATTTGTTCTTAACTTTTCTATTCTTGTATCACCACTTACAGACCTACTGAAAAAGGGAGTTGAATTTGTCTGGACCGATAACTGTGAATCCTCTTTCAACAAACTTAAAGCTATTCTATTAAGTCAGCCAGTGCTCGCTACTCCAAATTTTGCTAAGCCTTTTAAGATGGCTGTTGATGCAAGTGATACAGGAGCTGGGGCTGTTTTGCTGCAAGAGGATGATCAGGGTATTAAACATCCTGTATCTTATTACAGTAAGAAGTTCACTCCACCTCAAAAGAACTACTCAACTATTGAGAAAGAGCTTTTGGCCTTGATTTTGGGTTTACAGCATTTTTCATTTTATTTGTGTTCTGGTTTTGACCCCATAGTCATTTATACCGATCATAACCCACTGAAATTCCTTAGTAAGTTTAAAGATAAAAATCAGAGATTGACAAGATGGAGTCTACTTCTTCAGGAGTATTCATTAGACATACAACATGTCAAGGGGAAAGAAAATGTTATTGCAGATTGCTTATCCAGACTTTAGACAGATTGTTTTAGAGTAATAAGAAATTTCCTTTGTAAATTTCTTTTTTCTTTGTGGGGAGGTGTTACATAGCCTATGATTTCATCATCCTTTGTGTAATTTTAACGCACAGTTGCTGCATGTTTGATCACGAGCGTGTTCTGCCTCAGTCCCCCCCTTCTACCGTTATAGTAGAGTAAGTCGTCCTTTCTGTTATTCAGTGCGGGATTGTCGACCGTTTGTCCCCATCGCTTCATTTGCGCGTCCTTACTACAAGTTGTGTCGGGCTCTGCTGGCCCCTATATAATGAGCTCAGTCTCTGCATCATTGCCACTTAGATCTGCTCCTCATTTTGTTCACATCTCTGTCCTCCCCAGTACAGATATTATTATTATTGTGAGTGCTCAAGAAATCTCCAAACATCTAGCAGCTGTGTGTAATTTGAGTATAACTGTTGTTGTATTTTTTTCTTGTACTGTATAGCATAAGTTTAATTTGTGGGCCTAGTGAAGTTTTTGTAATTCGTGTAGGGTTCTTTATGTCAGTCATTTTTGATAATAGTTTGTATCTGTAATAATTTATCTGGCATTCACTGAGGATTATCTGGTATCTCATTTTATCAGGGCTGACTTAGATAAATTTACTCTTGCTAATTTCGTGTTAATAGAGGCTATTGCAGTTAACCATATATTTAACCTGTTTATTTGTCATTACATTATCCTTATGAGTCCTGAATGTTTTGTTGTTAGTTTGAGCATTAAACTTTAACTTGTAATTTTACCTAACTCTTTTGTTTTGAACCTGGAACTTTACGGGACAGTAGTGACTCTTCGTATTCTCACTTAAAGTGTACATTATCTTTTTCTGTTCCGTAACAATATATATATATATACAGGTATGTGGTAGGTAGGGGCGCTCACCCTCCACTCACTTGATGTAGTGCAGCTCTCGGGTGTCTGCCCTTTCCTCTCCATCCTTCTTTCCTTCCATTCTCTACTGTCTTTCCTTCATTCTTTCCTTGTCCTTGTGCCTACAGGTGACTTTACACTCCCTCTTCTGTCATTCTTTCCTTTATTATTTCCACTTCCTTCAGCCTGTGGGTGACTCTACACTGAGTGACAAGTCAAATGGTTTCCCGTGCACCAGGAAACTATTTACTACACTGGGTGGTAACCATATAACCAAATTTTGGCGCCTGGTTGTTTAGTGGGTAATTATTGCGCTCCAATCGGATTGAGCCGGTGACGGTTTATATCCATGGGTTGGTTGGGGTTGATTGCTCATGTAATGCCACTCAGAGATGAGTGAGGCTGGTCACTCTCATCTTAAATGTCTGGACCAACTGCCTAGCCCCGGGCTCCTACGCTCCTCATGGGGCAATGTAGGATTGGATGATATATATATATATATATATATATATATATATATATATATATATATATATATATATATGAGGAAATAAACTAAACAAACTCTGCTCAGTTGAATGGCCTAATACTCATTCACTCACGATTCAAAATCGCGGAATCTTGACTCCACCTCACAGATATTAATATCCACATACGTCCCTCTTCAAGCAAGACACACGCCTCGCCTGATGGCTCTGAAATCTCGAAGTTCACCAATTCGTATGGATCTTCCTCCAAGACTGACTCGATTTAACTGCAACAAACAGTGTAAGTAGGCCATTATATACACCGCTCGGTTGTAATGCTCATCGGTTTAAGTAAATTTATCATCTAGCTCGTTAATTTTTTTCACTCTGAAGTTCATCTTCATATTATTTTGAAATTTGACTCTAACAGTTGCTTTGCAAGCTCTTATTTCAGTTTATATATCAATCAAAAATTTAATTTTTGACAGAGCTATGTCAACCTTTTATTGTCTGATTGTGCTGGACATAGTGCTTGCGAAGGATGGTTCTCAGTCTACCGTGCTTCTCCTACAGGCTCATAGTCGATAAGCTCATTTCCTCAAACGTCAGTGATCTGCACGTTACACAGCGACCCTCAAAGAAAGGAGTTTTTCTTCTGGAGCATAGAGTTAACAGTAGGAACAATTCAACAGCCCCACTTTCACACACGCCTCGAAATTGTCAGTTTGTAATCTAAGTATTTGTTGCCCCAGGTTCATCTGATTGAGAACCCAGTGAACTGCAGGATGAAACTGCATTGCATCTGAAGTCCACCATCCTCATTTCGAGTGATAGGGAGATTATCTGATGAACGTTTGTTTAACCAGGACGTGGAGTCACCCACTCATATAGGTGCCACCGCGTGAAGGCGTCCCGGTGCAGGACTTCGGTACAAATAGAAAAAAAGAAAAGACACATTATTCCTTAATGGAGTAGGATGTTTTCTATGAAAGTGGAATATGTTTCTCTTATTTTCCTGGGGAATCAGGAGTCATACTTAGGGTAAAAGCCGAAGATTTGTTGTTTGCCATTACACATATGTTTCTGCAGGAAGAAATACAGGAATAAGGATATTGTGTACTCACATTAATGCACACTCACAACTTGTGAACTTGAGTACTAAAACGAGTTAATCTGCATAAGAATTAACAGATGATTGATACCATACTGTATATATTGTATTAGTTGCAACCCTTGGCTCATGTGAACGTAAACGTGGTGGACTGTAGACTAATGTTTTTCTAAAGTAGTCTAGCATCTTCCAATCCTAGGATTGAGAGGGAGCTGATGGAAGTTTGTGCTGTGTGTGTGTGTGTGTGTGTGTGTGTGTGTAACTTCCCACAGGAACCAGCTTGTCATGGTGGGGTGCATGCGTACCGTAAATCCGATGGGCCATACCAGTGGGGGTAGATCTCCCCTGCCTCATCAGGAGGACAGGGTTACCCATGCTGGAGGGGCCATCAGTGAGCGGTCAGACTAAATGTACCAAGGCACCATTGGATGGGTTAAGGGAACAGGAGTAAACCCCGAATGTGAAATTCGTGAGTGATGTCCTCCAGAAGACAGGGCTTAACAGACAGAGCTTGGGCAGACTCCTGCAACCCTGATCAGTAGACAGTCGTTGTGAATCTTCATGCCACCATCACAGCCTAAGAACTGCCAAGTAATGTGGCGGTAGGACTACCCACTCTCACCACCACACCAAATGCATTCATTGCACAAGCCCACTGCTATATTCACCTCCCATTTCACCCAGTCATCAAAACTAAATGACCTATGGCAACAGGTTACGGTGACGGTGACAGGTCATGGATGTGGGTGGAATTCGCTAGCTCGAATCCTGCGACATTGGCCCAGTGGTCGCTGGCATGATGGCATAGGAGCATGTCATGCCTCCAGCAGCATCCAGTGCGACTAAGCAGCCAGAAACGGACAACCAACTACTTAATCTGATGTGGAGGGGTTTAGAAAAAGTAACCTAAACATTTGCTGCCTTACAACTAACGTTTGTCAAGGCATTTCACACAGCGGCCGAGGAACCAAAGTAAATCCCTCTGATTTTTGCTACCTGGAATATACAGACCTTGCTTGAAACTGACCAACACACAGGAACACACCATAGGACTGCCCTTATTACCCATGAACTGAAACGTTAATAAATTGTCAGTGCTGCCGTATCTGAGACTCGCCTCGCAGGAGACGGCAACCTAATAGAAGGAGAAGGGTATAATTATTTCTGGAGAGGATACTCAGACAACCTACTGTAGAAGATCCAAGAATCACCTGTGGGTATATCAGAGATGCTGATGTCCTGGCACAACCTCTCTCTAAAGCCAATATACAACACTCATCAGTGCCTTTACTCCAACGCTTGACTCTGAGAATACTGGCAAAAATACTCGCCAAACGGCAACTGGTCACACACCCAGAAATGCACCGTAGACCATCTTCCAAGAATCTAAACTGTAGTATCTTGACAGATTCAATAACTTGTAAAACCTTCCCCAGTGCTATTACAGACAAGCTCTCTCAATGCCCACCACTTAACCCAAGCAACAATGCAACAGACCTAGACACAGACTAAGCGAACATTAAGCCAATGCTTCACGGCACTACAGAAGAAACCCTAGATAATGACTGGTTCGATAACCATGCTGAGAGAATACATTACCTTCTTACAATGAAGAATAGAGCACATAACAACTGATTGACTCATCCTAGCTCCCTAACCCTAATTCTAGAATCTTATATGTAAAACCCAGAGGAAGCTGCTGGACATGGAGAACAAATGGTGAACTGAGCAAGCAAAAGAGCTGCAAAGACTAACTGATATTTATGACCAACATGGATTCTACAAGTCGATAAAAACTATCTATGAGCGAAACAAACACAAAAGCCACTAGACGATCAGGCAAGGGAGGGCTCCTGAATTACATCACCCGAAGCAGAGCTCGTGAAAGACAAGTAAGCAATCCAAGAAAGAGGGACACAGCGCTTCAACTCTTACTGAATCAAAAAAACCCAGGTTAGCACAATATCCTTGATAACATCCCAAATGCTCCTCAAGCAGCAGATCTCAGTGTCCCACTTACACTTGCAGATACTGTTCAGGCCCTTCGATCTCTAAAAAATAACAAAGGCCCAGGCACTGATGGCGTACCATCTGAACTAATCAAAGAGGGTGGCTTGTTACTCCACTAGTGACTCGATAGCCTCATACTGACTACCAGGATTCAAGAACGAATTTCATCTGAATGGCATACTTCTGATATTATAACCATCAACAAGAAGAAATGGGACTGTGCAAATTATGACAGCAGTAGAGGAATCTCCCTCCTTGTTAACCCCTACACCGCGGGCTTGTTTACCAATGACTTGCGTGTCCCGCGGGGTTATTTGGGCTCCGACAGACTCTCAAAAAATATTTGCCAAAAATCAGTTATTAGTCCTAGAATAATAAAATTACATATGCTTATGGCACATACCTTCAGCTTTCTCCTGGAATGATTGTTGAGCCTTCGTGGGTTACCGTAGGACTTGTGGAAACCTCTGAAGTAGGGTAACTAAGTCTCCACTTTACACTTCCCGACAACCCGTAATATGATTACCACGGCCAGATACAAACACTATAAACACTATTCTACAATTTTCAAGTAGTTTGGGATCCATACTAAAAAAAAAAAAACACTGTGAAAGCAATGGAAATTACGAGCGCATCTGATCGTCGCACTGGCACTAGTTCGCTCCTGGTACTCTGTCATTTATTATTCATAAAACCCCTCACACTTTATATTTCTATTACTATATAACACTTATATATATCTACAGTCTTTATCCATAAGTTTCCTTCAGTAGTATTAGTTTATTGTCACTGTAGGGATTCAATTTCTTTCAGTAAAATACGTAGCATTCACTTTCTCGTCCTGTATACTGGCATTGAGAGTGAATGTCACTTTCATCTTCACTCTCATAACTCATAGCATTCAGACATGCTAGAGTGAAACTTTCACTTTCATTACTCCTAGGGTATATACTCGTATTCTTATAATACTACTCATTTACATTTCTATTTACGTTCTCTATTTTATTTACGTTATTTACATTTCTATTTTATTTACACTGTGTTATGCACTGTCACTTGAAGTAACTTATAAAACTATTTTCCATTGTTCACGTATATTTACATTCATTACTTTCACTTGCTGTTTACACATTATTTACACATTATTTACAATTCCACTTGCACTGTTTTACTCAATAGAAAGATCGTAGTCACTCTTTTATCAATTGTCAGCCCTTTACCTCTTTCCACACGAGGTTTAGTAGGGGGTAAAGGTCACAGGGCCCTTTGCATGAGGGTGAAAAAAGGCCCTGAAGTCAGCAAGAAAAACATACATACCCTCACTTCAGAAGATGAGAGTAAACTGATAACGGAGGGCCGGGGTGGAGGCCTGCTTAGGGGTTATTCAGAGCTACCAATGTTAGGTCTTGAAACAGCTATGTCTAGCACTGAAATGATTGGCAGGAAATCTAGACAATACATTATAAATTAGGTAGTTCCAGGTGAATGTAAATATCACTTAGGCTTCTCCCTTCCCTCCTTACATGTATATTTATTACGAAACTAGATTAGAGGCCTACTTAGGAGATATTCAGAGCTACCAATGTGAGCTCTTGAAACAGCTTTGTCTAGCACTGAAATGATTGGCAGGAAATCTAGAAAATACATTATAAATTAGGTAGTTCCAGGTGAATGTAAATATCACTTAGGCTTCTCCCTTCCCTCCTTACATGTATATTTATTACGAAAATAGATTATACAGCATATTTCAAGGGGAAAAAAACAGCGAAAATTAGCGAACGAGTGCACGTGAGGTGTTGTCAGGTGATAATTAGCCAATTCCAGGTGTATGGCACTCTCACTTACCTTATTTCTTTCTTGTATATATTATTTGGTATAAGAATAGGACATAGGGCTTATTTCAATGGATGAAATCAGTGAAAAATTCCAGGGAAGATTTACTTAGCGTAGCACGGCCGGGCAGGCGAGAGGATAGGGTAATGGAGGGGGGGTAGGGAGGGGAGTCAAGAACGGGGAGAAATGGCTAAATTGTCAACAATGGATGGGAGTACAGATGAGATTAGGAGTGCTGACTAGTGTTGGACATTGGCAGTACTGATAGATGATACAAGCCCCCACTTGGAAGCCCGGGTGAATTCAAAATAACACAGAATCACAAAAGCGACTCCCCGCAGTATGATCCCTTGCTCCCAAGCGTCACAAAAGTGACGCCCCGCGGTTAAGGGTTAATGCTTGCAAAGTACTAGCCATGGTAATGTTATCCAGACTGACAAAACATCTGACTGAGTCAACACTTCCTGAAGCTCGATGTGGATTATATAATTAAGAAGTTCCTGTGGTACGATCTTATGATATTTGTTGCCAGACAGATACAAGAGAAATGCCACGAGCAGAAATGTGATTTGTATATTGCATTTACGAGTACTGATCTTGCAAAAGTATTTTTTACTGACAACAGAAAACAATAATGGAATGCTCTTTCATAATTTGGAGTTCAACAATTTTTTACCGTCCTGAAGAGTCTGCATGACAATATGAATGCTGTGTATCCATAGGTGGGAGCAAACCGAACCCTTCAAAGTGTTCATGGGAGTAAAACAAGGATGTGTCCTGGCTCCTTTCATTTTCAACATCTGTCTCACTGCAGTCACCCTTTTAAGTTACCAATAAATGAATCCTGATGATTTCAATCCAATTCCGTCTAGACGGAAACTTATTTAATCCAAGATGTCTTCAATCATAGTCAAAGACTGAACTGACTTATTTCCTAGAGCTGATAACCGTGCTATCCTTGCACCTACTCCTGAAGCCCCACAACAGAGTATTGATATCTTTTCTAATATATACCATGAAACTGGATTCTGAATTAATGTCAGTAAAACAGAAAACAATATCACAGAGAAACAACCTAGCAGAGCCTCATCCATTTCAGATTAATGGGTAAAATGTAAAACGGGTGGAGAATTTTACCTACTTTTGATATGTGCTCACAGATAAACATAACATTAATGCACAAGTCCTTGCATGAATCAAGTACATCTAAGTATTTTCTGGACGTCTTAGTCCCAATGTCTTTTAATACATCAGCCTGAAAATCGAGACAAATGTTTCAGTATATACAGTTGCATGTCTCTCCACCCTCTTATATGGAGCTGAATCCTAACCTAGTTACAAGCATCATATCAAACAGCTTAAGTCATTTCACATCCAATGAGTAAAACGCTTCCTTGGAGTCACGTGGGAGGATAAAGTCCCTCAACCAAAAATCCTCCTGTGGGCAAAGCCAACCAGCAAAGAAACCATGCTGTCTAAAAAAACATCTGAGATGGGTTAGATACGTGTTCTGCATACCTCTTCCAATCCAGGTTCTCTATGGTTAATCTCCTGTAGCACGTCGTAACCCAGGGGGACAGAAGAAGAGATATAATGATCATTTAAGGAACACTCTGAAGAAAGGCAACATCTTAACAAAAGATCTTGAAACCAATACCTCGAACAAATAACAAAGGCAAGCCCTTTGCAGCGAAGCAAGAATTCATCTTGAAGAAGCTCGAAAACTGGTCAGAGAAAAAGCGTAGACAATGGAGTCACAATCAAAACAGAATTCCCCCATCAAACCAGGATTTGATATGCCAAGTATGGAGAAAAGTTTGTGGACCCAGAATTAGCCCTCACAGTCACACACATTGGCACCAAAGACAATGAAAAACACACAATACTAGTGAGTATAGCAGGCGCTGTCTTATGTAGCAGGACAGCTTTAAGAAAAGAAATGTGTGTATGTATGTGTGTCAGAGAGAGAGAGAGAGAGAGAGAGAGAGAGAGAGAGAGAGAGAGAGAGAGAGAGAGAGAGAGAGAGAGAGAGAGAGAGAGAGAGAGAGAGAGAGAGAGAGAGAGAGAGAGAGAGAGATTATAAATATACACCGCAGTTACTCCAACTTGAGATCTTACAAGAAATTAATCATGCTTTATTTAGCCCTAATTTTCGTTTCAGACCTCAGCACATAAATAACGTTGCGTAAGTACTCTGTCTGATATTGTAAAGTAAATTCGTAAGCGCCTAATTTTATACCCAACTGTGATGGCAGATCGTTTGCATGTAGTGAGGATGTGGCTGGAAGGCGTATCGGTGAAAGACATTGCCCTGAAGACTGGTGCAAGTGTCTCCACGATTTACAGATGGATTCACCGCTGGCAGCAGGAGAGAAACGTGGATGCCAAAGCTTGTCAGAGAATACGTCATCTCGGAACCACATCCTGGAGTACGAGTATAGTGACAGGAGACGACACACTATCCCAGCAACAGCATTTCATTTCCTTGCCCACAGCTTATTGTGCACAATTGAACATCGTCTCTTGGGACGCATATCCTCTTCCTTTTCATGCTTAAGAAGTCAGTACTCTTGAAATCGCCAAATAATCATTTTGGTGCCCAATAAATAATGTGAAAATCACAGAACATCTCTTGGAGTCTCGCTCCTCGATCAGTTGCCAGTCAGTCTTGATTTAGGGTTACAGAAAAACGTGACTGGACTAAACTGGCGGCGAAACTTAAAACAGAAAACACTAGACACTCTTTAGAAATATCAACAAACAGCAGCCATTGTGTTTTCAATAATAGGGCAATGTTTGCCTAAATAACAATACATCCTGTCAGTGTATACAATCCTTTAAATCTCTTTACGTTCTTCATATTAGTCTTGCTGTCACCAGACGATTATTGTTTTTTTTCTTTTTTTTTATTACATATTTTACTGAAGGAATTTAATTGAGAATGTTTCTGACTCCTTCCCGGCAGGAGGAATTCTTGTCAGTAGGTTAAATAAAGTTTTCTGCAGAATTTCACAATGCAATTATTGAGCAGTTTGTACAGTGTGCATTAATGCCGGATTACTTTCCTTGTTTGGCAGCAGGATACCACTGCATATCTCTTAAACCACTCACTGCGATGCATTAGTTACTCTGGCAACCCACAACCTATTTCATTCAACTGGGGAGACATTTCATAGTGAAGGGGTGATTGACTGTATCGAACCCCTCCACTATGGACGCAATGCGAATGAGTTCACTTTCAACATATAGTTTCCTCATCGTCTTCAGGATGAGAACTCGTATAAATCTCAAGTGACTCATTAGTACCCTGTCCTAGTAACTGCTTAAACTGGTCCCTGATTTTCTGTGTAATATATTGTCTATTTCAATAAAGATACATATCTATCTCATTCAGTATCAACATGCTTTCCAGGCAATTTCATTGATTGCTAAAGAGTGCTCAAATAGTGAAGAATTTGGCATCACGTTCCTCCGGTTCTCTAAGACGAAAACAGCCAAGCTGTTTAATGTCAGACACTCTGGGCTCTTGGCGTAAACGAATCTTTATGAATATAACAATAATCCATGTTAATCATCTTGGGGGATCCTAGGAAGGTACCTGTAACCATCCAGGAGGCTCTAGGAAGACTAATTTCTGACCGGTCTCTCAGTGACACTGACTTTGTTAGACTGGCCCCTGGGCCGGTCCGTCACAGAACAAAACCGTAATGAGATATCAAGGGTTGGCTTACTCATAAAATATGTCAGCGTTGTAAAGTGCTTGACAGACCAGAATAATATCTGCAATATATTCTATCAGTTATAAGAAATGATCAGGATCTCTCTCCCCCCGCCTTACAAAAGAGAAATTGGCAGAGGATGAAAAAGATGAACACAATGAACACTAATACTATTTTGGCACCAACTTAAATACACTACAGTCTCTAAAAGTCCCGCTCCTCCTCCTGCCGCTCAGCAACTCGTAGCCTTATATTAGTCTGAGTAAGGTTGCATGCCGCCACTATAATTTGTTTTGTTACTTGCACAATTTAGTTTTACCCAATTGTTAGTTACAACTACAAATATAGTGCTAGAGTTACAGGTGGGCAGCAGGAAGAACGAAAATTTTGAAACAATAGTGCATTTTCGTCAGTTCCAAATATAATTAATATTCGTTTCTTCATGTTTTTCATCCTCTCCCAATCTGCATTTTTTATGGGGAAGGCAGATCCTGACCATTGTTCTTAACTCGTTAAGAACAAGCATAAATGAAGGGAAAAATGAGGACAGTTAATATGAAACAAAATTATCAATAGAGCTTTACGGCAGCGAGTACCTGAAGGTCAGATGACAAAGGCTCGGGTTTTCATCAGTTAAGGAAGCTCCATACCACCACTTCCTTATGGACATCTATTTGGATATGGGTGGTTACTTTATTCTTTACGTTATTTGTTGAGAGTAAGACGAAATTGGTAGGATTTATGCAACACAAAAGAGGACAGAATGATGTAAAAAATTAAATATATCGCTGACGAAAAGGTACTATAGAGCTTCCTCAACCAACGAGAGTACGTGTCTAATTAACTGTGGGTGATGAAGCAGGCCCTGATCAACGACACGGCTTTTGGTGATAATTATACAGTCTCTTTCACCAGTTTGAAGGATACGTGTGGTGGGAATGGGGAGTGCACGTTCTACAGAGGTGTGTGTGTGTGTGTGTGTGTGTGTGTGAGCACTGATTAAGGTAGTATTAGTGGTAGTACCAGTAACTTCAAATCCCTGCTCATCAGAAATGCGAACCCGGTGGACTGGAGACTAAACTTACCTTCCTCCTACATCTAAAAATTCTCCTTCTGGGAGACAGGGAAGTAGATGTGGGACATTTGTATAACCAGGCGATGGAGCTGCCTGGTTCCATCTGTGACACTGCATAATGGTGCCCATCTGTATCTATATAATTATTCCGAGTCTCTGTCTGGGCATTTGTATGTATGTGTTTTTTTTCTTTATGCACGGAAGTAGGAACCAAAAGCGGGGGCCTGTAAGTTGTTCCCTATAGGAAAAAACAAAAACAAGATAACAGAGAGCCAAGTTGAAGATCCAATCATTTTGAGATGCATGGACACACTGTGTGTGAAAGACTGAAGATCATAGGCAGTAGAAAATACATACAGAGAGAGACAATTCCAAAGATGTCCTGTTGCATAAATGAAGGACTGGGAGTAGTGGTTAACTCTTGCATTAGAGAAAGGGACAGAAAATGGATGAGAGTTTGTTGCTAGACAGGTGCTTCGCGCTCGTCACAGTGGTGAAGGTATGCAAACAGACAGTTCAGAGGAACAGTGACCGTCGACTCAGCGACAAAAATGAGATAAAGATCCAACAGCGCGGCTAAAACATACAGGTTGAAGGGAGCCAGTAGGAAGAGGAGAGTTAATGATACGAAAAGCCTTTGACTCCACCTTGTTCAGAAGAGCTGTATGTGGGGAACCTCCCAGCACATGAGAAGTGTACTTTACACAGGGGTGACTAAAACCCGTGTATAAAGTCAACAACTGTTCAGTGGTAAAGAAGGCATGGAGTCGGCTTAGCACACCCAATCTCTTGGAAGCAGGTTTTATAAGCGAGGTACCATGTTCTTTCCAAGATAATCCTCGATATAATGAAAGCCCAAATATGATTTAAGATGATGCCGGACTGAGCCGGATGTTACTAAAAAATAGAGGGTACTCCTGTGGAACATTTTGACGGGTTGATAGATGTAAAATCTGACGTCTGATGCATTAAAAACAACAAGATTACGTTTACCTCAATCAGGGATATGAGCCAAGTCATACATTTTGTGTGCCATAGCCTCATCCCTTGTTTGTTGAAGTAACTGTTGAGAA
Source organism: Coenobita brevimanus (assembly GCF_032717465.1). Taxonomy (NCBI): domain Eukaryota; kingdom Metazoa; phylum Arthropoda; class Malacostraca; order Decapoda; family Coenobitidae; genus Coenobita; species Coenobita brevimanus. Next base: position 11,940,201 of record NC_136986.1, on the reverse strand, counting down.
GGAAGCTGCGGGAAGTGAATGGAAAGGTGAAAGGTGGAGTCATCAGCATATGGGTGGATAAGGGCAGATGTAAAGCTTATAAGGTCACTGATGAATAAAAGGAAGTGAGTTGGTGATAGGACAGAGCCCTGAGGAACACCACCATTGATAGCTCTAGGACAGTGGTTCTTTAAAATTTTCAGTCCCGATACCCCCAGATTCAATTTGTGAGTCAACCCAACACCCCCTCTCTAATATGGTTACTCCTTCCACTTTCAGTTTCCTGTAAAAAAAAAAAAAAAGAGAAAAGAGAATGGCTATGAACAAACAGTTGAATTCTATAGATCCCTTTGTTTATATTTTCAACAAGATAATGTTCATAGCCCTTATCGATTTTTTTTTTTTTTCAGGATACCTTTCTGGATATTCCCAAGAAGCCATTTCGATACCCCCTGGGGGTATCGAGGCACTACTTTAAGAACACCTACTCTAGAAGAATGGTGGCCGTCTACAACAGCACCAATAGAACGACCAAAAAGGGAGCTAGAGATGAAGGTGCAAATAGAAGGATAGAAACTGTAAGAAGGCAGTTTGGAAATTAAAGATTTATGCCAGATGCAATCAAAAGCCTTTTTACATGTCAAGTTCAATGGCAATGGTTTCCCCCTTACTCGTGAGAGGAGGATGACCAGGAGTCTGAAAGGTAGATGAGAAGATCGGCAGTGGAGCATCCCTGGCGGAACCCATACTGATGATCAGAAAAGGTTATGATAGGAGAGATGCTTATTTTTTTTTTTTCGGTTATGAATAGACTCGGAAACTTTTGAAATACAGGATGTCAAAGTAATTGAGCGATAGTTAGAGGGCTGGGCGTGGTCACCATTCTTTGGGACAGAGCAAACTTTCAGTAAGAAGGAAGGGCACAATTGATAGACAAAGGCAAAATAATTCATCCATGCAGGGTGTAAGCACAGAGGCACAGTTCTTGAGGACAACAGGAGGGATCCCATCAGGCCCATATGCCTTGATAATATTGAGGCCGATGATGGCAGGAAATACTTCAGTTGAAGACATTGTAATATCAGCCATGGGGAAGTAAGAGGCAGGAAGTGATGGAGGAACAGTGCCGGAATCGTCCAAGGTGGAATTAGAGGATGAAGTCTGAGTGAAGAATTCCTTTTTATCAGTAGAAGAAATAGCTACAGAGCAATCAGAATGGGAAAAAGGCACGAAGGATAATGAGGTAAAGTTGTTAGAAGGGTGTTTAGCAAGGTGCCAGAAAGAGTGGGAAGAATTTGAGTTTGCGAGTTCAGAGCATTTAGTACAAATGAAATTAATTTTACCAGAATGAAGAACAATTAGCACGATTCTTTGCAGGATCAAAAAAGAGATGAGATTCAGGAGTTGGTTGGCTCCAATACCTTTCGTAGGAATTGTTTTTGTTGTAGACATCATTAGAACGAGCGTTATTAACCTTTTTTTTTTTTTTTTTTGCATTAGTCAAAGGATATGAAAAAAGAATGAATGCTTCCATGCCCAAAAGAATAATATCTGTAATGCGCAAGGCACACTTAGATTGCTCCTGACCATGGAAGCAATAATCATTCCAGGGAAAATCAAAGAAGTACTGCCTGAGGGCCTTCCAATCTGCAGCTCCTAAATGCCACACCATCACTTTTTTGAAGGGTCCACAGGCCTTAGTAGAGTGATGGGACAGGTTAAGATGATGAGGTTGCGACTGGAGAAGCCCAATGGAGGGGAAAGATTAACAGTGAAAAGCAGAAGGATTATTTGCAAGGAAGATGTCAGGTATGTTGGAGCTCTCTGCAGGGAGATCAGGAATATGGGTAGGGTGCTGTACAAGCTGGTCTAGGTCATATAGAATAGAAAAGACATAGGCTTGTTCACAAGGTGGATCAGTCAAAGAAAATGCAAGCCAAAGGTGGTGGTGAACATTGAAATTTCCTAGAATGGAGATTTCTGAGAATGGAGTAATTGATAGAATGTGTTCCATCTTAGAAGCAAGAAGCCAAAAAAATTTTCATGGTAAGTAGAATTAGGGGATGGGTGAACAGCATAGATATATTTACTAAAATAATGACAGGAAAGCAGGATCGAGAGAGTTGAGAATTCAGAAGATGAAACTTCAGGAACACAAGAGCAAGATATGTCGTTGTGAACATATGAACAACAGACACCTTTGGCTTTGAAATTATTTTAGAGAAAGTAGGAGGATACAGAGAAAGGTTTGCTATCATTCGCCTCAGACAGCTGGGTCACACTTAGGAAGAGAAGGTGAGGGTACAGAAGGAGAGGGGTTGTGCTCAACAGAGAGAAAGTTGTAGGAAAGACCGCGAATGTTGCAGAAATGAAGAAGTGATTCAGACAGTGATTCCAGGTATCTCACTGGTTCGTCACCGGGAGAGGGGCGGATGGTGGGGGCTTTGATGCCTTCCTTTCCCCCCCCGGGGACTCCGAGGCTTGGAAACTATATGCTTTTTTTTTTTTTTGTAACATTTTGAATAGGAAGTGTAGTGTGTAATGTGCATGTATTTTGGTAATGACAGTTAGAGAAACTTGTATTGTAGAGCTCGCTGAAAAAGCTCAGCAAAGGGGGATGATCAGGAGCTAATCCCGAGGGCTGAAGAAACGGGAGCTCCAGCTTTCCATGTGTCTGCTATACAAACCAAAAATTTACAAGCTTCTGTGCCGCATATTTGGTTATTGATAAGGACCTGAGAAAGCCTCAGTGCCACAAATATGTTTGGTGTTAGATACGGGCCTGAGGAAGGTCACACGTGTCATATGAACATCGCTTCAGTTTTTTTTTTTTTTTTTTTTTTTACGTGTCCGACTCCGGGCAAAGGCTCAGGGCCTATTTCTTGGGGGCAGTAGCCTATCCCAAGGCCCAGTAGTCCTCCTACACCTCCACATGTCACCACTTCGGCGCTAACACCCACCGTCCATACTGAATACATGCTAGGGCTGTCTCATACAGGACTGGTGTATTGGTATTAGCGGGGGTACTTTTACGACATGTCGGCGGGTCATCTGGTAGATCAGGAAAGTCTGCTTTTTATGAAATTCAAATCCTTAAAATGTTCCCTGCCCCAGCCGTGATTCGATCCTGGGTCCATTAGGACTGCTGGCCGCCTCTCTACCGATTCAGCCACTAAGTTTCAACTGCCTACTAAACATTTATTCACGATTTTCCGTATAAAGTGAAACATTGCTTGTCTACAAAGAAATGCAAAAGAATTTATCTGAACCACTGAAACTGCAATTAGATTTTTAAGTGAGGGCACAGCCTCCGACACTAATTGTCCTGTTAGAAATATCCATTTTTTACAGGTAAAAGAATGGAATTTTGGATGGATCTGCTTACACGCATAATTAGATACTAGACACCATGAGATTTAATCTTGGAGAGGAAACACACCCTTAATTCTTGACCCCCCGCCTCCCCCACCAAAAAAAAGAAAAAAAAAAGTTTTTTCAAGGTTCAGGAATAAAATCTGGCCTTAAATGTCTAGATTGAGGATCCCAACCCTAGTTTTGTAAAGCTCTGATGAAAAAAATAGGTTTAGATGGATGGAATGAAATCTCTTGTGTGCATGTCACGGTGTTTTTAAAATAAATGCTAAATATTATTTCATTGATATTAATATTCAATAATATTGAAGAGCAGAGACAATGATTGTCTTGCTACATCAAGCAACGATTACTTTACGCTGGCTTGTGCACGATTCTCTAAGAACGAGAATTTATAAACTCTCTCAACAGTACACAGCAGAGACTAATTACTCACAAATGCTGAATTAGTACTGTTAGCCTCTGGAGAAAGTTACTTCACCCCTGACAATAAATAACTAATACTAATAATAATATCGGGTTCTTCCTGATGCTTTAACTCCTAGGTGGCACAACGGATTTTAAGTTAATACAGCAAGACTGGTCTAAGTACCAGTTATGAATAGCAAAACGTCTATGCAAGCTAGGAGCTATGTGGGAAATAAGCTTAATTTGGAGAAATGAAACAAGAGTTTACTTTACATTAAGCTCAAGAAAAAGAACTGTTAAATTTATTGATTACAAAAAATTAAATTTAACGTTACAATTCAAATCAAATCAATGAGACCGCACTCACTCACTCACACAATAGCTAAATACTTACGCCTAGGAAAAACACCTTAATTAAACTCTTAAGACTAGGGGAATACAAGAAGGAAATACTATAGTCGATGAATGCTTTGTATCACCAAGGTGGGAGTACTGGAGACTGTGATTTTGTGGAGCTTGGGTGCTAGCTGACCTCTCCTCTCACACTTCTGGTGCACAGGACCTCTCTCCATCAAAGCAACAGCTAGACTGCCTTCAAAATACATTGTATGGGCAGGACGCACAAGCCACCGGAAGAAGGCGTGGCTAACGGTTGAGGCAAGCAGGGGCGAACAATAAAGAAACAATAGTATCGCTCAGTACAGCAGTTAGTGACGTGCATTTAATCGGTCACTTTTGAAAACAGTGACGAATGTTTTGAAAAGTATACCCCGAAATGGAGAGAGAAACGGTTAACTGAGCGATACACAGTGAGTTTTCCACTAATAGTTCGTGGCTTCTCACAAAAGGGAAATGTCGCGAACTTGATTCGTGACATTACGCCCCTACAAAATTAAATTTTTTCCTTATGGGAAAAAAATTGTGGAATATATATATATAGGTACACATCCTAAGTCATTCACACAAGATTCACCCTGTGGTGTGTGTGCTATCCTGCTACAGGAGAAAGTCACAGTCGCCAGTGAGCGAAAAAACGTCATATTTACGTTAATAGAAGCAAGCTTGAGGGAAAAACTCCGTGACGACGGTGAAAATCCTGTACTCAGGTCAAACTGAGCAAAAAGTCGCTACATTTACACTGACAACTAATTGTTGTGTAGCGTGGTGTATGTAATACACAGTGTAGGTGTGACAGTTGTAGTGTAACTGTGCCTACGTGTAAAATGACACAATAAATAATATGGTGATGAGGAAGGCAGAGGAGGAGAGGCGGCAGCGTGCGGTAGACGATCAGCTGGCCCGCACAGCAAAACTGCTACGCCCATTGCTGTACCTGCAAAATTATTTGAGATGGAGCATCAAAAGTGTCAATGAGACAAAATTTTATTATGTTACAATTACTCTCTCTGCCTAGCAATCAGTACATGCTACGAAAAATACGCTCTGGCTGAAAAATACAAGTGACAGCCTAAGCTTCGTACATTCGAGGTCGCCATTAATTATAGCACACGATCATGGTCGGCAAGTTGAGAATCCTTGCGCAAACTCGGGTCTTCCATAGCCTCGAACTGCACACGGGTCCTAAACCTGTGCCTTAACCTACAGTACTTATATTAATATCGGGGAGCTGAGAATCCTTGTGCAAACTCGGGTCTTCCATAGCCTCAAGTCACCTCTGCGGAGTTCTCACCTCCCCCTTAACCTACAGTACTTATATTAGTATCGGGGAGCTGAGAATCCTTGTGCAAACTCGGGTCTTCCATAGCCTCAAGTCGCCTCTGCGGAGTTCTCTCTCGAACTTCTCCCTTAACCTACAGTACTTATATTAGTATCGGGGAGCTGAGAATCCTTGTGCAAACTTGGGTCTTCCATAGCCTCAAGTCGCCTCTGCGGAGTTCTCTCTCGAACTTCCCCCTTAACCTACAGTACTTATATTAGTATCGGGGAGCTGAGAATCCTTGTGCAAACTCGGGTCTTCCATAGCCTCAAATCGCCTCTGCGGAGTTCTCTCTTCCCCCTTAACTTACGGTACATAATATGTATGTACAGGCCCTGGACGTACTGTGTCCTGTGGGGCCAATGGGCGAGACGTCAGGTCTGCACCCACTTCACCACTACCCTGTCTCTCAACTGTCTCAGAGATTACAGGTGTGGTTATGAATGGCACAGGAAGGACATATCCCTGATTAGTGGTGTTACTTTGACACACACTGCAGGAACGGACAAAACTATCTATGTCCCGTCCCATCCCTGGCCAGAAAAAGTCAGCTCGGATATGGCCCTGGGTCTTCCTTTTGCCCATGTGACCTCCTGAGGGTGAACAATGACCCCATTCTAACACTGCTTGGCGGTACTTGGCGGGGACGACAAACTGCAGTCGAACCTCGCCCTCGGGTGTTCGTGACTCACGGTAGAGCCGTCCTTGTTTGCGAAGGAATTTGGCTCGACCTCCCCGTGAATACTTAATCACTCGACCCTTTTGTTTGTTTTGCACGGCAGCAAGTGTCGGGTCAGAATGTTGTTCTTGTACAACAAGTTGACTACACATCAGATCTTGCGGCGATTCAATGATCACTGGGGTGACACAATCTGGAGCCTCAGCCATGGCTCGTGTTACCGCAGCAGCCGAAGTCTGAGTAGCGTCATTGGAGCAACTATCCTTGACTCCATTAATATTTCCAATGATGAGGTCAAATAAAGGTTCTGGCATGACAACTGCAAGTGTCGTACCAGTATAAAATGGAGATGCCACCTGGGTACATGCCTCAGGGAACAATCTCACTGATCCATCAATAAGGTTTGTATGGATCTGTCTACCTGTATACTGCTCAGGCCGAACTAAACTCTGCTTAACAGAGCAACCTGAGGAACCATTGTCTCTCAGGACCTTCACAGGAATGCCTCCCACAAACCCTGGCTGAACAAGGAAGGTACTGTCACCTGTGGGAGGGCCTGTGGAGGAAGCAGCAAGCCACTCATGAGGCTGCTGAATTGATGCGGCAAACATTGTGCCTTGAGGGTTATATTGGGAAGATGGAACATTGGCCATCTGTGGAGGGGGGTTCACTGTCACTGTGGGACTAGTGAACTGTGGGGGAGAACCCATACTGGTAGGGACGTGACCACCGTGCTGCTGCTGAGGAATGAAGGCTGCATTCGCTTCCTGCCTCTTTTGAGCTGGTGGTGAAAAAGTTTGTCCCGACGGTCGGTTGCGTGGCTGATACTGCTGCTGGTTAGGGTACTTGTTGTACCTCTTCCACTCAGGTTTCTGAGTGTTTTGCCCCTGGTCCTTCCACTGCGGTTTTGGACCTTGGCCATTACTCTGAGAACGGCCTTGGTGCTGGAATTCAGTCTGAGACGGCTTCCCAGACTTGGCAATATCTCTTCTGCTCCAGGTGGTTTGCTGCTTGCGAGTTTGGTACCCGTATGCAGTAAAGTATGCGTCAGCCTTCTCTGCCATTTGGCTGGCATCTTTCACCTGGGAGATCTTAAGCTGTGCTATGAGCTCAGCAGGCCACGACCTCTCTAGCTGTGTACGCAGCATAAGGTCAATTATCCCCTCACGCGTGGAAGGAGTTTCATCTTTCTCCATCCACTCATTTAAGTAAGCTGTGAGACGATCAAGGAACTGAACAGCTGTCTCCTTGTCTTGGAGACGAGCTCGCATGAACTGAACTTTGGCGTCGTCTACTGTGAGACCATACGCCTTAATGAGTGCAGCTTTCATCATCTCATATGTGAGATTGTCTCCACGAATTCTGTGGAGAATATCGAGGGCAGGGCCCTCAAATAAACTAAGAAATTGGATCTGCTTAGCTGCCTCATCCAGTTGATACATGTCTGCCATGTCCTCAAAACGAGCTATGTACGGCTCGATTCGCTCGCTTTCCTTGTATGAAGGAAGCTTGATGCGTGGGATTGCCAGGACATGTGCAGGGAGAACGCTCATGGAGCTTGGACCAAATGCACCAGACGTGTCTGAAGCCAAGGAATCTCGCTGGAGCTTCAGCACTTCAAGTTCATGTTTTTCGCGTGCTTCTCGCTCGGCACGTTCGTGTTCTCGTTCTCTCTCTCGTTCCTCACGCTGTTCTCGCTCGTATTCCCGTTGTTCCCGCTCTTTTTCTAACTCGAGGTCGCGTTGTTTCTGCTCGTGTTCGCGCTCCTTTTCGCGTTCCTCACGCTGTTCTCGCTCGTATTCGCGCTGAATCTTACGCACTTCACGGGCATCATTCTCGCGCTGCTGCTCCTGATTATGCCGTGAGAGTATATACTCTTTAATTTCGGTTGGGTCCGAAAGACCCATTTCTTTGGCTTCCTGTAAAAATACAGTAGTAGCCATGGCGCTAATTTATTAAGCAAACCGCAACTGAGTACTGACTGCTTCGCAACGAATACTAATAAACACAAGTAAAGAGTACAGACACAAGTTAGTGGTGACCAGTCTTATCTAGTTAACTGGCAAAGAATAAATCAAAAATGCAAATAACTGAGAACTCAATAATTAACACAATGGGTACGGCGGCTACCCAGGAGCGAATAAAATCGTCTGGCGTTACCAAGAATAAACTAGAGTTAAGTACTCTATTGATTAATAAAGCAAAAATTCACTTGCTAAATCAACGGTAACCACCAGTAAACTTGTGCCTATAAACTTTAATGATAAATTCCTAAATATGAACGAGTGAGCACTATCTCGTGAATAGCTTTATAGCTAGGAGTTAATATCCTGGAATGAGGTCGCCAATTGTCACGGGGTTTTTAAAATATCGCGGTGTTTTTAAAGTAAAAGCTTAAATATTATTTGATTGATATTAATATTCAATAATATTGAAGAGCAGAGACAATGATTGTCTTGCTACATCAAGCAACGATTACTTTACGCTGGCTTGTGCACGATTCTCTAAGAACGAGAATTTATAAACTCTCTCAACAGTACACAGCAGAGACTAATTACTCACAAATGCTGAATTAGTACTGTTAGCCTCTGGAGAAAGTTACTTCACCCCTGACAATAAATAACTAATACTAATAATAATATCAGGTTCTTGCTGATGCTTTAACTCCTAGGTGGCACAACGGATTTTAAGGTAATACAGCAAAACTGGTCTAAGTACCAGCTATGAATAGCAAAACGTCTACGCAAGCTAGGAGCTATGTGGGAAATAAGCTTAATTTGGAGAAATAAAACAAGAGTTTACTTTACATTAAGCTCAAGAAAAAGAACTGTTAAATTTATTGATTACAAAAAATTAAATTTAACGTTACAATTCAAATGAAATCAATGAGACCGCAATCACTCACTCACGCAATAGCTAAATACTTACGCCTAGGAAAAACACCTTAATTAAACTCTTAAGACTAGGGGAATACAAGAAGGAAATACTATAGTCGATGAATGCTTTGTATCACCAAGGTGGGAGTACTGGAGACTGTGATTTTGTGGAGCTTGGGTGCTAGCTGACCTCTCCTCTCACACTTCTGGAGCACAGGACCTCTCTCCGTCAAAGCAACAGCTAGACTGCCTTCAAAATACATTGTATGGGCAGGACGCACAAGCCACCGGAAGAAGGCGTGGCTAACGGTTGAGGCAAGCAGGGGCGAACAATAAAGAAACAATAGTATCGCTCAGTACAGGACTTAGTGAAGTGCATTTAATCGGTCACTTTTGAAAACAGTGACGAATGTTTTGAAAAGTATACCCCGAAATGGAGAGAGAAACGGTTAACTGAGCGATACACAGTGAGTTTTCCACTAATAGTTCGTGGCTTCTCACAAAAGGGAAATGTCGCAAACTTGATTCGTGACAGTGCATTAATATGGACTATAATGTTTAGATGAATGGATGGAATGAAGTCTCTTGTGTGCATTAATAACGACTAAAATAAGTCATGGGGACCACTAAAGATGTATATACTGACCTCCACTCTACATTCTTGATCCCATATACCCCCCCCCACACACACAAAAAAAAGCTCCCAGATCAGTGATTGAATTAGTGTATGTGTTATTTGGTGAAGAAATGTCTGACTGCTGTTTTGTCCAACCACGAATTTGTCTATCTTTAAGGATTTCTAAAATACCGTCAAAAATTTTCCGTAATAGGGCTAACTTCAGCAACGATGGGTAGCACTGCTAGTTGCATGTAAACACAGTTTGGCTTAACATTACAAGCAGAGGGAGGCTTTATGTTGTTTTCGTTGTCAGAGGCTCATCTTTACGTAAGTCCAATGGACTGCAGACTGAAGGTCCCTTCTTTTGTAGTCGACAATCTTCCTTTCTGGAGAAAATGAGTGTTGCAACATACTTGTATAAACGGACTGTGGATCCTCAGTGCCAGTGTGTGAATGTGCCCCTCTCCATGTTCGTTTGATAAAATAATATTAATGACAAGGTGGGCGAGTCAGCATTTAGTTAGCTTTAGAGTTAGCTCCTTTCACTTCTGCTGGCTGTAGCAGCGAGCAATACCCCCAGACTCTTGGAAATAAATCCATCCAAAGCATCGACAGGCTGGCAAACACGAATATAATCCTCCCATATCCTTACCTCATTACCCCGTTTCTCTCCTTCCTTTGCCCATTGATGGTGTCGGTAAGGCAGGTCATTTTCTCTCTGCGCAATGCACGAGCGACACCTGGGGACAGCTTCCATCCTCTACGAGCTGTGCACTAGCGTCTTCTCGCCACTGTGCTTTTACTTTCCCGGTTGCATGGTGTGCCTGCATCTTGTGGCAATTGCCTTTGTTTCATTTTTTCTATTTTTTGTCGTTTGTCTTTCCTACGTTCAGTCTGCTAATTTCTGGTTTGCAGTCACACATTATGCACAGTTTTTCAGTTGGTTTGACTGCAGTGGTTTGCCCCCACCATGCTAGGCTGTCAGGGATTTGACTATATGACGTCTGAAAATATGGTCCTTACTGGAGCTGCTGGCTCCTCATGGAGCACAGATTTCATCAAACAGGGCGGGCTTCCCTCTACTGCACGATGCTCATCCTAGACTCTGCTCGCATTGAGCTGTGACATGTTTTGTTCCATTTGTGTTATTTTTCGTAGTTACTAGCGTTTTGACACAATTGCCTTCAGCCCCAAGGTCCACACAGTGGTCTGTCTGTTCAAGCATGGTGAGCATTTTTCAATCATGCATTACTTTTCCTCTCAGGCCAGATTTTAGGTTTTCACTCTTTATAATGTCAATGTAGTTTAGTTTTTAGTATGCTGTTTGAGCATGTGGTTCACAACTTTTTCAGTGTGTTCTAGCTAGGCAGTATTCTTCTGTCATGCTATGTTTACCGAGGCCATAATTGGTCTAGTATAATATGCAGTATTGCGTGTTCTTCGCACCATTGCGCACAGTTTTCAACCTGAACGGGCATGATGAGCTACTTCCATCATGAGACACTCTTCCTTGTTTTACCGAGGTTCCAGTCATTGTTTTCTCTTAACGGATAATTTAGCATTAGTTCCAAGTTCATTTGGTCCTTCTGGCCCATGTGCCACACAGTGTTTATACTGAGCAAATACTGTGAATTGCCATCACTACCTTAGCCCAGGGCTCAGACCATGGTTTTATTTTTTAAGGCTAAGTTTGGTTATTGCCTGCTCCACATGGTGTGCAGCTTGTAATTTGCATGTGCCTGGCAGGCTACTACCTAACCATTTTGTTTGCTCTAAGTCATGTTCCCTCAGGTCTCGGGCCCTGGGATCCTGCCATGATTTTTTTCATGGGTAATCCAGTGTTTTTTTGTTTTTTGTTCTCAAGCACGTGTTTTTTTTAATGCGAGGAAGAAGGAACCAAAGGCCGCGAGCCTGCAATTGTTGTTCTTCCAAGAGAAAAACAAAATACAAGAGAGAGCCAAATTCAAGATCCGATCATTTCGAGATGACTGGACACACTGCGTTTGAAAGACTGGAGATCATAGGAAGCAGGAAATACGGACAGAAGGAGACAGTTCCAGAGTTGACATGATGCATAAATGAAGGACTGGGAGTAACGGTTAACTCTTGCATTAGAGAGTTGGACAGAAAAGGGATGAGAGTTTGCTGCTAGACGGGTGCTACATAAAGGTGGAGGAATGCATGCAGACAGTTCAGAGGAGCAGTGACCTTTGAAGTAGCAATAGAGAAGAGATAAAATTGCAACAGTGCGATGAAGAGACAGAAGTTGAAGGGAGTCAGTAAGAGGAGGAGAGTTAATGAGACGAAAAAACCTTTGACTCCACCTTATTGAGAAGAGCTGTATGTGGGGAGCCTCCCCACGCATGAGAGTTGTACTCCACACAGGGGCGGATAAAACCCCTGTATAGAGTCAACAATTGTGCAGGAGTAAAGAAGGAACGGAGTTGGCTTAGCACACCAAATCTCCTAGAAGCAGATTTTACAAGAGATGTAATATGATCTATCCAAGATAAGTCCCGAGTAAATGAAACCCCAAGCATGTTCAAGGATGATGCAGGATTAAGCTGGATATTATTAAACATTAGTGGGTATACCTTTGGAAGATTTTGTTGGGTTGATAGGTGTAAAAACTAAGTCATAGATGCATTAAAAACAACCAGATTATTTTTACCCCAGTCAGAGATACGAGCCAAGTCAGACATTAAGTATGCCATAGCCTCATCCCTTGATTGTTGAAGTAACAGCTGAGATGGATGTTGCAGGAACCGAATGGAAAGGTGAAGGGTGGAGTCATCAGCATGAGAGTGGATAGGGTTAGATATACAGCTTAGAAGGTCATTGATGAATATAAGGAAGAAAGTTGATGATAGGACAGAGCCCTGAGGAACACCACTGTTGATACATCTAGGAGAAGAACGATAGCCGTCTACAACGTGGCTATAGAACGACCAGAAAGGAAGCTAGAGATGAAGGCACAGATAGAAGGATAGAAAGTGTAAGATGGCAGTTTGGAAATTAAAGATTTACGCCAGACTCGATCGAAAGCCTTAGAGATGTCAAGTGCAATGGCAAAGCTTTCGCCAAAGTCCCGAAAGGAGGATGACCAGGAGTCTGAAAGGTAGGTGAGAAGATCGCCAGTGGAGCTTCCCTGACGGAACCCATACTGATGATCAGAGACAAGGTTGTGATAGGAAGGATGCTTTAAAATTTTTCTATAAAGAATTGACTTGAAAACTTTTGAGATACAGGATGTAAAAGCAATTGGACGATAGTTAGAGGGTTGGGAATGGTCACTGTTCTTTGGGACTGAGTGAATGAGAGCAAACTTCCAGCAAGAAGGAAAGGTACAAGTTGATAGACAAAGGCGAAAGATCTCGCATAGGCAGGGTGTAAGCACAGAAGCACAGTTCTTGAGAACAACTGGGGGGACTCCATCAGGCCCATATGTTTTATTAGTATTGAGGCCAGCAATGGCAGAAAATACATCAACTGAAGAGATTATAATGTCAGCCATGAGGAAGTCAGAGGGGGGAAGTGATGGAGGAACAGCACCGGAATCGTCTAAGGTGGAATTGGAGGAGAAAGTCTGAGTGAAGAGATCTGCTTTATCAGTAGATGAAATAGCTACAGAGCCATCAGAATAGAAAAGAGGAGGGAAGGATGATGAGGTAAAGTTGTTAGAAAGGTTTTTGGCAAGGTCTCAGAAGGAGCAGGAAGAATTCGAGTTGGAGAGTTGAGAGCATTTAGTACGGATGAAATTATTATTAGCAGAACGAAGAACAGACCCAGCACGATTCCGGGCAGAAATGTATAAAAGATGTGGTTCAGGGGTGGGTTGGCTCTGGTACCTTTTACAGGCCCTTTCCTTGTTGTGGACAGCATTAGAACAAGCATTTAAACCAAGGCTTTCTTGCATTAGTCACAGGATATGAGAAAGGAATGTATGCTTCCATGCCCGATAGATTAACCTCCATAATGTGCAAGGCACACCCAGATGGCTCCTGGCCATGGAAGCAATAATCATTCCAGAGAAAATCAAAGAAGTACTGCCTGAGGGCCTCCCGATCCGCAGCTCCAAAGTGCCACAGACGACGTTTCTTTGGAGGGTCCACAGACCGCACCGGGATGATAGGACAGGTTAAGGTGATAAGGCTGTGATCGGAGTAGCCCAATGGAGAAAAATGATTAGCAGTGTAAGCAGAAGGATTAGTATTAAGGAAGAGGTCAAATATGTTGGAGCTCTTTCCAAGGCAGTCAGGGATATGGGTAGGGTGCTGTACAGGCTGCTCTAGGTAATTAAGGATAGAAAAGATGTAGACTAGTTCACCAGGTGGATCAAAGAAAGGAGAGGAGAGCCAAAGGTGGTGGTGAACATTGAAATCTCCTAGAATGGAGTTTTCAGAGAAAGGAGAAATGGATATAATGTGTTCCATCGTAGAAGTAAGATAGTCACAGAATTTTTTATAGTCAGTAGAATTAGGGGATAAGTAAACAGCGCAGATATATCTAGTCAGAGAATGACAGGAAAGCCGAAGCCAGAGTGTAGAGAATTCAGAAGAATCGAGTTCAGGAACACGAGAACAAGATAGGTTGTTGCGTACATATACACAACATCCACCTTTTGGGTTTGAAATGAGTATAGAGAAAGTAGGAGGATATAGAAAAGGGTTTGCTGTCAGTTACCTCAGTCAGCTGAGTCTCAGTTAGAAAACAAAGTTGAGGTTTAGAGAAGGAGAGGTGGTGCTCAACAGAGCGAAAGTTAGAGGAAAGACTGCGATTGTTGCAGAAATGAAGAAGAAGAGAGTCAAACAGTGGTTCCAAGCAGCTTGAGTTATCACCGGGAGAGGGGGGGAAGGGGGGAGCATTAATGCCCCCCCCCCCGGGGACTCTGAGGCCATGTGTAGTGCTGCCATGATTTTTAATTTTGAGAAAGGAAGTGTAGTGTGTACTGTACCTGCAGTTTGGTGTTGATAGTTAGAGAAACTTGTATTGGGGAGGATGCTGGCCTACTCTCTGTGTTACTGAGACACTGAAAAAGTTCAGCAAAGGGGATGGTCAGGATCTAGTCCCCAGGGCTGATGAAACGGGAGCTTCAGCTCTCCCTGTCATCAGCTTTCCATCTATCTTTGGAGTACTGCCCTGCTCAACTGGTGCTGTAGTTGCTGAGCCCCCATCCCCTGCTCCTGTCAGAATGGGGGTGGGCAGCCACCTGTGTACCCTCCTGTGAAGAATTTTCCTGTTTAATCCTCTTCCCCTCCTCTACCTGCCGTTCTCCTACTCCTATTTGTCCCTGGGGTTTTGTTTCATCCTTTGGGGCAGGTGCGTTAGGAGATCCCCTTGTGCAGAACTTCCCCTAATCCCACGTAGAGAACGACTGGAGAAAGAGGTGAAGGTAACAGCCCTTTGTTTTTAGCTTCTGTGAATCTGTGTATCCTTCCTTCCCATGTTGACATTTCCCATCCAAGGTCGGCCTGCTCCTTCAGAGGATGCTCTGGCAGGCAAGGAAAGGATGGCCATATACTTTGTAAGTCTCACACCTGATATACAAAGCTCTATGTCTTCATTTTCTGGTGTTGTGGCACCTGCTGTCCATCGTGTGATGCTCTTTCCACTGCTCCCAACCTGGACAGCCTCCTGGAATACCCCACCTGGTAGCCCAATGGAAGAGGGCTCAAAAGTCAGCAGCTTACCATAGGGGAAGCAGTCTGACGTGAGAGGATAATGAGATGAATATGAATACTAATGAAAGATGTCGAGTGACAACACCTCTGCCCGGTCTAATGTGGCACAATTAGTGGGTAAGACAGTAGCCATAGCTGCGAGTGTAACAGCACTGTCCCTGACGACGCCCGTGCATCTGGGGTATTGACCATGACATTTATCACCTGGCCACTCCAGCCATCCAGAGCATAGAGATAGGCAAAGAAAGGCCACGACACTCCCCACCCACCCACTACACTGTCTCTCAAACCATAGCAGAGACCTCACTCACCACCACCAACAATCCCTGGAGCAGAGGGTGACCGGGGATATCGATTACTACCACAATTCAGCCTCTCCCACGTCACTTTACTCCCATGTCTTCATTCTTCCACTTACTAGATGCTAGTATTCCCTAAGGTCCTCTTTGTCAATGTCCTCATGCTCCTCATCCCTGGATTCTCGTAAGTTACTTGACTGGGAATCCAAACCAAGTTAACTGGTGCAGTCCTGAACCCCCTTTAAACAATTACACACCCTTACATTCACAGGGGATTGGAAGGAGGAGGAAGAGATAGCTAAACTTAGCGTGGGCCACCTGCTTCTTAATTAGCAGTTAGTTTTGAAGGGCTGGAAGCTGTTTGTGGAGGTCTCATTCATCAAAACCTTCATGGAGCATTTGGACAAATTGTTACTAGAATGCTAGGAGATAGAAAAATGATGGGTTTTAACGGCAAAGGAACCCATAGAAGTCCAGGTCCACCCTATCTGGCTCACGATGGTGCAGGCGAGAGTAGGGCCTTTCACAGCCAATGCCACAGTTATCACAGACACCCATAGTGGTGTGGCAACTGTCATACCTTCCACTGAAGCAGACGGCATCTTGCAACTAATGGCTTCAGAGGACAACACTCTCAGCATTAATGGTGATGTCCTCCTTCTCCTGGACCAAGTGGGAACTTGATAACCACAACATTTGGAAAGAGGGAATGTACTCAGAAAAGTTCGCCCTCTCCTTGTTGCCGGCCTGCTTCTGCCATGTCTGGAGGAATATACTGACTCCTACAAAGATCCCCACGGGGTCATGCTTATTCAGTTCCCAATGTCAGTGAAGAGCAGCGAAACTGTCATTGCTCATTTCTCAGGATCTTTGCTTCCGTCACCATGCTAACTACTCAGGTTCTGTTCAGGTACTGGCATCTCAGTTTCAACAATAGTTTAAATGACTTGCTATTATTCTCCATTGCAGACAGTGACAAACTGCATTAATGTTAGAAACATGGCATTCATCACGAAGGAGTGATTGGCCAGGGAGGCAATCATCTGGGATCCTTCCTTTTCTCCCAACCAGGTCTGTAGAGGAGGCATATGCTTGCGTCCCATTTACCATATACCTCCAGCCCTCTGCCCTAACCTCTCTCAAGCCACGGATGTCGCCTTCTCCTCATCACTACAAGCTCTGCAAGTGTACCAGACTGGACGACAAGGCACCAGCCTCATCACTGAACACATCCAGCATGACAAAATGGCACCAAGGCCCCTGCTCCTCAAAACTTAACACTAGCAAAAGAGTGTTACACAATCAGCACTGATCCACAGGGCTTACTTACTTACCAGTCAACATGCTGGGCTATCGGTCTTTGCCTCGCCCATCATGTCTTCATAAAACTAACAAAGGTGCTGGTGCATGATCTGGTGTCAGAGGGATTAACGTATTAATGTATCTCAATGACTGGCTCCTCACAGCAGCCACCAAGGAGGAGTGTCCCGAGAATACAGGCTAACTAAGCAACTCAGTTGGGGAGCTCAGCTTCAAAATCAATATGGAAAATCTTTCTTGACCCTTGTGCAGCAAATAATCTTGTTAGGTCTGGCGTAGGACACCAGCCAAATATGACTGTGTCTTTTCCCGGACAGTGCATGTTGCCGTTGGGAAAATTTGTTTAGGACAGTTCATGTCAACCTGAAGTCATGAAGACATGGGGAGTCACTGCTGTGGGCACTGAACATGGCAGGTTGTACCACTGCCACCTACCACGGGAGGTAAAGGTGATAACAGCAAAAAGGAAGCTGCACACGAGACATGCTCCATCCAGTCCCTGCCAGCTTCAGGAGATTGCTTTGATGATGGATGGTGCCAGACTCCTACAATTGTAACTAGTGACTAAGACTTGGGCTGGGACATGCTGTCAGTAGTAGGGCACCAACAGCTGGGGGCTTGAAGAGAGACAGAACTTGTCAACCACATAAATATCAGGGAACTAAGGGTAATCCAAAGGGACAACCAACTGGTGGTGCATTGCATCAAATAGTGTGGCATGTCAAGATCTGAACCCTTCCTGTCGCAGACGAAACAAACCCAGTGGCTCACTCACCATCAACATTGTTTCCTGTTGGCTCAAGATTTGGGGGGAAGAAGAACCAGAGGGCCTGTGCACACTCCAGGTTTAAGTTGGCCTCAGCTGAATGGATTGTCTGGAGGGGTATATTCAAATCATTGGTTCTCAGTTCGGGCCACATGCAGGTGAACCTCTTTTTCACCAAAGACACGATGCAGTTATGCTCTACCTATCCAAGATCCACTGTATGCCGACAGGTGGACCGAATGCGATAGAGGAGGACTGGATGAAGTCGACTCTTATATACCTGTTTCCTTCACCTGTATCCAAAGTTCTTCTAAACAAAGTTAGTGATTTCAGCCTTGATTGTGAGAAATCTGCTCTTTTTACCAGAGTTCTGCAAAGGGTAAGCCCCAACCCACTGCCTCTGGGGACAGAGTGCCTCACCAACCCCCTAACAGAGAAGTTCCAAACAACACTGAATTTTTATGCATGATATTTCTCCAGCAGGTTCTAACCTCCACAGAATTTCGTGGAGGATATGCTTTGAACATTATGGGCCTCCTTCACCAATCCCTCTGGACTGCCTTCCTCTGTTTCTGAGCTGAATAGGGAGGCTCTTTAATGGCAGAGCCCCATATCCTGTCATGACCTCCACCAAGGAGGTTATGTTTTGTCCTGTGCTGGATTGTTGGTTTAAACGTCTGTCTGCCTGTCTGTTAGCAGGATTACTCAAGAAGTTATGAATAGATTTTGACTAAATTTTGTGGGAAGTTCTTCTATGGGTCAAGCATTAAATGATTAAATTTTGAGCTGGATCCGGATCCGGACTAACCCACACAATACTCTCCAAAAGTTCTCAAAGAATTTCAATGAAAATTTATGGAAATGTGTGCCAAGGGCCAAGAAGGAATTTATTAAACTTGGGGGAGGATCCAGATCCTATATCCACGGATTCGGATCTGGGATTACTCATAAACTTGTGAACGAATTTTGATGAAATTTAGTGGAAGGGTGGGCCATTGGAGACAGAAGAAATTATTCAACTTGGGGGCGGATCTGGATCCGGATCCGGAGTATCCCGCACAATGTCTCCACAAGTTCTCAATGAATTTCAATGATATTTTGTGAAAAAAATAGGCCATGAACGAAGAAAGAATAAATTATATTTTGGGGAAGATCCAGATCCGTTTCTTATATCCACGGATCCGGAACCTTTTTAATGGCAATGGATTGCCAAAGGTATGCGCTCTGTGAGTGCTTTGTGGTTTCTATCGAGTTTGGTACAGAGGAAAAGCAGGGTAGGGACTGTCTTAGAATTGTGCACTGTTCCCAACATGCACTATCTTTGCACAGGATGGACTGGCGGTGTCCCTATTGCCATCTCCAAGGTCACTTGCAAAAAACGAGAAGGTAGACTTCAGGCTTGCTGCTCTCACAATCCCAGCCTGTAGGATACGTACTGTCCACCATCATCTATACCCATTAGCAGCGCTTAAGCAGTGCCCGGGTGTTTCAATAGGCATGTGAGACATTGTTTTGTGCAGATTCGTGTGCCCCCCTTTTCAATGAGGGGTACTCTCTGCTATAGTGGTTCTTAACTCCTCCATGGCCACCGGTGTCGAATGACATTTAGCTGATAAATGGCCACAGTTGTTGTTTGAGTGCAGCTTAAAAAAAAACTGCACAAAGTATTGGGATGTGAACAAACGTTCAGAACGTCATCAGACTAACCTATATTGTAGAAACTTCGTAGCCACCTTCTATATATATATATATATATATATATGTGTGTGTGTGTGTGTGTGTGTGTGTGTGTGTGTGCATAACTCTTTAGTCTTGTAATAATTTAGTCTTGAGTTTTGGTTAAAGTTATTTTGGTTACTGAAGGGCAGGAGGAGTTAAAGATGATTACAGAGAGATGATCTTGATTTATTATCTTCAGAGAAAGTCTAAATTGAGCAGCGTATGTATTACACAGGGACTTAATATACTACATAAGTCTAGTTGGACCCCTCTTCTTATTTCAGGCGTCAAGAATCACAACAACGTAAGCACCACTTTTTAAAAAACGAGAAAATGCCCTAAAGTTTGTGATGTGTCACAACAAACCCTTAAAGGTATTGATGTGGTTTTTGTTTCTTTAAAGAGATATATCCCTTAGATGCTTTTAGTCAATTTCATTACATTCTGCACCTGTGCATCTGCTCAGGTGCAACAGAAGGATGTATAAGTTAGCTGCAATACATGCAAAGGCATCAACACATTACTGTAATATCACTGAAAGATGTTCATAACACACTGAGCCAGTACACTGTTGAAGGAAAACAATGGAGAAGAGGTTAATGCACAGGTGCAACAGAAGGATGTATAAGTTAGCTGCAATACATGCAAAGGCATCAACACATTACTGTAATATCATTGAAAGATGTTCATAACACACTGAGCCAGTACACTGTTGAAGGAAAACAATGGAGAAGAGGTTACTTATGTGGGGCCCTGTATATTCCTTGACAATATTATTATTATTTTAATAATATTGTATTTTTTCTAGCGATTATGCAAACTAACGTGCTGAGAAAAAATTAACATTATTTTATCAACATACTAGTTTTATCATTTTCTTTTTCTGTCACAATAATAATAATATGACTGGAAAATAATAGTAACCCCTTTTCCATGAACACTGATTTTAATACAATTATAAGCTTCCCTCCGCTCAAGGCTAGCAACACAGTCCTCTTTTCCATCCAGCCTTAAACTCTCCATTTTGGCCTTGAACAGATCAGATGTGCTGCATGTGTTGACCATTACAGGTTAAAATACTACGTTAAATTCCGTTTTAAACATATGAGTGTAAAAACTGGCAGTGGCTTTTAGAACATCAGGGAACTTTGTCATCATAAAATCGAGGTACAACCTGTACAGAGCCTGCATGTTGAGCTCTGTGGAAAGGTACTTCCAGTGAGGGGATTTCGCTCGTGAATAATTTCCAGTATTACGACCAACATACTCCTTCCCTGTGTCACACAAATGCTTAGTTTTGTGTACTTTCCACTCACTCATATTACACTTTCTTTTTCTAACAATGGCTGGGCCCGGCTCCTCTATTTCTTTCTCTTCATCATTAGAAGACATTTCTGCATGCTCAATATCTCTCATGGTGCATAATAAGCACTACAACACTCGCAAAATATGCAAAAAATCGGGCATAAATGCAGCAGGTGTTGCAAAAAGGTTGCCTCCATTAAACCTGCGTAAACACTTAGCAACGCTACCCATGCTTCGTATAAGCTGCTCCCTGATTGGCTGACAGCAGGCAGTATTCCCACTTTCACTCAGTAAATGCGGTCTAGAAGGTATAAGCGACCGACTCCTATTGGCTGAACCACCATTGGCTGGCTGTGGGGGTGTGTCGGACTTGTGCTATTGTGACTGGCTGGCAGGTTTCCCATGTGAGCTACGTTTTTGTGATTCTAGCGCTCCATCCAAGGAGAAGCTGACAGCAACAAGAACCAGGGTTCTATACACTTTGTACAAGAAAAACGTCCCTATTTCTGGGATCATATAATCGTAAATCCATCATGACAAGACAGAACAGGGTTTGGGGAGTTGCCTGTTAACACTAACTCAATTTCACTCGTGGCGGCGCTTACGATATTGTGATTCTAGACGCCTCATTTCATCTCTCCTCTTCCTGGCAGTTCTATGGCCAGTCCCTTTCTGAGCTCTGATTCCTACATTCTCATTTAGCAGGGGTCGTGTCATGTGGGCTATACTGTTGTGAAGCTTCTAGAACACTGTATGTCTGTGTGTATGTACAGCGTCCAGTGCATGTCTGGCATTCCTTCACTTTAAGACTTGCAAGCTAATTTCCCGTTCCCACACCTTGTCTGGTGCTCTGTCTATCTATCTATCTAGCTATCCATCATGCTATCTATTATGATTTGTATGTATAATATGGAGTCCTGACATCGCTCGATCACGCCAACTGGCGGTCCTCGGACAGCAATCACCATTGACATATGCTAATCTATTAATACATTACGCTGGTTATAATATTGCATAGATATAATATTCATGTTATTATTACAATGATCCAGTAATATTACATTTAAAACAAGTTGTATACATAACTGAACAAATCCAATATGGTTAAATTGGTTATTGTATGACATAATGATTGTAAGATACGTATGTATAACAGACATACACATATAGGATAATTGGGCAATGGTAATACTGCTAGGTCATTACATTACATATGCAGTTATCCCTTTAGTAATGTCTAATTTTTCGCCTAACTTGTATAATGATTCTGTTAATACAGAATTGTGGTAACATTGTATGAATTGTTACATAATACTGTAGTAATACATAACTGTAACATAGTATAAATTGTTACATAGTTGTAATTGTTACATATCGTTTGTAGATACCTAACTGTAGCAAGTGTAACATAATTTTAGAAACACTGCAGAAATATTGTGGTAACATTGTAGTAATACATAATTGTAACATTGTATGAATTGTTACATAATACTGTAGTAACACTGTAGTAATACATAATTGTAACACTGTATGAATTGTTACATAATTGTATTGTAACTGTTACACCTACACTACACTCCCAAACATCCCATCAAGCAGTTCACAGCCTGCTGTTGTGGATTTTCGATTTTTTCGCTCCTGGCGATGCCTAAACAAGCACAACTACACCCATTATCTCGACCCAGGCAGAAATATCATCTTTGTCCTCTCTTGCAAAACACACACATCCACCTGTTTACGATTATGAATTAATACAGGCACAAACAAAAAAGGCATGATAATAAGTGAAAAATACATTTTTGTCTTGGTATCTTAACGTATTTGCTCAGGTTTGTTGTAATGGTTTGATCATTCAACGCAGTGCGGCTTGTAGAAAACTATGAACACTTTCGGGAAGTGAACGAACATCTAGGACATGAGATTGACGTTGACTTCACCCTCTCACATATTATCTGTCAGTTCACCATCTGCTGCTGTGATGAGTGGATGTGCGATTCTTTCGCTCATGGCCATGCCTAAAAACACATAGTTACACCCATTATCTTGACCAAGATAGAAAATATAACATTTTTCCTCCCTTGAAAAACACACAGAACCACCGTGTTTACGAGACAGCAACATATATTGCGAAAATAACAAGGTAAATTGATAGAGAAAGGAACGTGCTGTTACGGGAAAAATAGGTTTTCCCGTCTGTAAACGTATTTATTTCTGCTTTGTCTCTGTATTCCGAATAATTAGACTCATTCGTAGTTTCGAAACTGCATTACGATTCTATTTTTAGCCATGCACGTCGTGCGGAGGCTGGAAGTTGCAACTCAACTTCTGTATTTCTAAGCAGATCTGACCCTTCACTTTCATCTCCCGTGGGAGAGCCTAGCGTCGGAGAACGGGCAATTTTCTCATTTAGGACTGAAAAATTTAACCATTTCACTCCCTTTTCCAAGCATGGGCACAACAATAACGTAAAAAATAACTCGAAACTACCATAAACATATTTTATATGAAAAAGGCGAAAAAATATTCATAGTATTTATTTTTTCCAGCCATTCCTAACATATTATGTACTGAAATCATTCGATATCATCATATCTCATATATACACAACATTTCAGCACCATTTGCATTGTTTTGAGGGGTAAAAAATAACAACTCCTGCGACGTTGCACTGCAGCAGCGCCCCTGGGCTGCAGATAGCAATATTTCTGTAACTTTCATGCTCCATTGCAAGCCACAGAATGGGTCTAGGAAGCTGGGATTTGCACTGTTAGGTGCGTCCAACTTTCTCTTCAATAAGGGAAGGGAAAAAATCAGTTTTTGAAACTTCAGAAAATGGCCCCCACGTTGGCCTGGGGTACACGTAAACTTTGGTCCAACGGCCATGGAGGGGTTAACCTGGGGGTAATTACTCCCAAGGGGGTAATTTCGCTTTTTCAAGGGGGTAATATTAGTAAAACATTGCTTGATGATTTTTCTTTTTCCTTCTTGATAAGACGGTAAAAAATATTATCATGGGTAGGATCTGCCTACTTTCTGGATAAATCTTGGAAAATTGTACAACATTCTATCATAGTAAGCCCACAAGATCCTGATATCTTTTCACAACTACCTGCTACTGTGAAGTGAGTTTTTCTGCTGTGCAGAAGAAAAATGAGTAAGCTCATTGACTATGACATGCGATGCATATTGCCTCGGAGCCACATATAGAAAAACTGATTAGAGAAAAAACTGTTTTACCTACCACACCAGAAATCTAACCAAGTTTATTTTCTTCTGAAAACACTTTATGTAGTGGAAAACTACATAAAGACTTCTTTCTATAGCATGTATAATCACCTGGAAAAACCATTACCAGTACCAGTGTATTTTTACCCTTTCTCCCGGTTTAAGTGGGATGGGATTGTAACAGTCTATCTTGGTGTGCCAAGGGGTAACAGTAGCAAAAAGCTTAACCCTTGCGCGCATGCATAAGTTTCAGTAAGTTTCCCGGGATACAATTTTACTCGACTGGCCACCTGCCCAGCCCGCCCGCGTGCCACTGAAAACACCCAAACCTCAATATACTGCCATGAAACCTATATAATCTTATTCGTTGATGGTAGTTCTAGCTGTTAAGCAAAAAAGAAAAAAACACGAAAATACAAATAAAACTACATTTGGCAGCCTGAATAAACATTTTGCAACATCAATTTCACTTCTCAACATCACCATTCGAATGCTTTCCATCATACAGGAAAACGTTATTAGACATTTTGATAGAGAATTTCATCAGCTTTCTAATGAGAAACATTCGGTTGTGATACGATTTGTATTTTCGAGAAAATAGCCAAAAAGTGAAAGCCATAAAAAAAAAAAAAAAAATGGTACAGGGAGCTTTTCCGCAAAACTTTTCTTGCACACCTTGTGCTTTTTATTTCATAATATTGTGTAGAATTTCATGAGCTTCCTCATGGTCTGCGCAGATTTTTGATACGCCTCACAGTTTTCTAGTAAATCGCAAAAAATGACTGAGTGCTCACGGCCGTTCATCACTTTCATCATACGCGAACAGAAAACGCTATTCCCGCCTACGTAACAACGACTTTTTATCAGAGATATTACATTGTTATGTCCTGGACATATATAGAATTTACTGCACTTTATCATGGTTCTTACAGGAAATCGATACGTCCAATAGTTTTCGAGTAATTGGCCGACAAAGTGAGATTATTCCGAGCTCTTTCTACTTTTACCGCAAGCAATTGAGTACACCGCTTCCCGTCCGATCAGCGAAGTTAAGCAACGTTGGGTCTGGTTAATACTTGGACGGGTGACCGCCTGGGAACACCAGATGCTGTTGGCATCCCTACGTGTCAAGTGGGGTTGGTGGAGGATTAGTGCCCCTCCCTGTAAAACAATTAACTCTAAGCCCTTGGCCACCCCATTTGGGATACATGGCGTCTGGCAATGAATGAATGAAGAAAATAAACACTCTGTTCCCCCGCCTTTTCCTACAAAATATGCTCCCAAAGGCTTATATTATTGTAAGGAACATACGTAGAATTTACTGCTCATTATCATGGTTCTTACAAGAAATCGATACGTCCAATAGTTTTCAAGCAATTGGCCGACAAAGTGACATTACTCCTCCGAGCGCTGGTTACTATAACGGAAGCGAGAAATAAAAGACACTCTGTTCTCCCGCTTTTTTCTACAAAATATGCTTCCAAAGGCTTTTATTTTGGTAGTGAACATACGTATAAATCACTGATCTTTATAATGGTTTTTACAGGAAGTCGATACGTCCAATAGTTTTCAAGTAATAACACGACAAAGCTAGATTACTTTTCCGATCGTTACCTACTTTTACTGGCAGCGAAAAAAAAGAACACTGTCTTCCCTCCCTTTGCCTGAAGGCTACACTCCCAAAGCCCTTTTTCTTTTCTTTTTTTCTGTTTTAATGTAGATACTGTAAAATCTCCAATGGTTATTTTTATAGTGTTATAACCTACTAGACATGAACACTACTTTTTTCTAGTTACTGCTAATGAAGCTGTACTTTCTCTCATATGTGTAATATGTAGGAGAAAATGGTTATTTGTGTGAAAACATATAGGGGTATTGATAACAGGTCAATATACATATCAACAACATTCGGAAAACTCACTCCAGGGGTGTTGAGGGGTCTGAAGGACCTTGTGGGATTTTAAGATGAGGAGTTATGTAGTGTGTGTGAGTGTTCTTACCTAATTGTATCTTTACAGGAATGAGTCAAGCTCGTACTGTTCCGTGTCTTAAACCATATTTATCGCACATATCCTTAAAATTGTGAATTATTTTGGCACACACCATTTCATTCGGTAGTGCATTCCGCGAATCAATTGCTCTATTTTGGAGACTAAATTACCTTACGTCTTTATCACCTCTCTTCTTATCCAGTTTTTTTTTGCAGTGTCCTCTTGCTGATCCTTCCCCATAGGTTAAGCATTCATTTATGTCTATTTTCTCATTTCCTGATATGCATTTATATAGCATAATCATGTCACCTCTTTTCCTTCTTTCATGTAGTGTTGGTAGATTCAGTTTATTTAGTCTTTCTTCGTAGCTTAGATCCCTTAAGCTTGGTACCCATCTTGTAGCGGCCCTTTGAACTTTTTCAATCTTGTCTATGTGTTTTTTGAGATGAGGACTCCAGACTACTGATGCATACTCCAGGGTTGGTCTGATGAATGATGTTATTATCTTTCTTAGCATGTCTTCATTTATGTATGTGAATGCTATTCTCATATTTGCAAGCAGTGTATACATGTTCTGTACCTTCTCACTGATGTGGTCAGCCGGAGATAGTCTGTTACTGATAATCACACCTAGGTCCTTCTCTCTTTCTGATGTGCGTAGGGTTTTATTTCCTAACGTATAATCCCAATCAGGTCTTTTTCCACTTTTACTAAACTTGATTACAGGACACTTGTCCACATTGAATTCCATTTGCCATGTTTTACTCCATTCCTGAAGTTTATTTAATTCTTCTTGTAGCTCTTTACAAGAGTCTGTGTTAGTAATTCTCCTTTGTATTTTTGCATCATCTGCAAACATATTTAGATAGCTTTCATTTCCAGTGTTACTGTCTATATCATTTATAGACACTAAAAACATGATTGGTGCCAGCACTAAGCCCTGTGGTACTCCACTAGTCACTTCTTTCCATGGTGAGTAATTTCCCCTTAGTACTGTTCTCATTTCTCTTCTTATGAGAAAATCTTGCATCCAACAATACAGTTTGCCTCGAATTCCTTCTTGATGGTACAGTTTCCATAAAAGTCTTTGGTGTGGTACTGTGTCAAATGCTTTCTTGAAATCTAAATAGATACTGTCCACCCATCCTTCTCTTTTCTGTAATGTGTCTGTTACTGTGTCATATTACCTCAACAGATTAGCAACACATGATTTTCCTTTTCTGAAACCAAATTGTTTTTATGTTATCATATTGTGTTCTAGATGATTTACCCAAGTTTTTCTTATAAGCTTTTCTAATACCTTGCTTACAACACTGGTTAGTGATACTGGTCGGTAGTTGAGTGGATTTTGTCTATTCCCTTTCTTGAATAAGGGAACAATGTTTGCTTTCTTCCAAATATAACCTTGAGTCAAGGATTTCTTGAAAATAAAAAATAATGGTTTACTTAACTCCTTTGCACATTCACGTAGTACCCAACATGAAATTTCATCAGGGCCATTTGCTTTTCTTTGTCTAATTTACTTAGCTCCTCCTGAATTACTTTTTCTGATGTTTGTATATCTGGTAGTATGTGTGGGCATGCATGTTCCACATAATCCCTCTCAATTTTTTTCCTACCCCCCCTGGGGGTGGGGGGGTTTCAAGAATACTCCCACAGTATCCCTGCTTGTCGTACAAGGCGACTAAAAGGGTTGGTGGTGGGTTAGTGCCCCACCCTGTAAAAAGAACTAAAAAAGCGAATAAAGCGCCTCGGACCTGGACAGACCATACGTTGACGACTAAGGAATGGACAAAGGACACTCTTAGGGTGGGAACATGGAATGTGAGAGGAGTGAATGATGAAGTGAAAGAGAGAGAGATTGTTCAGGTGCTTGAGGATGCAAAAGTGGATATATGTGGATTGACTGAAACTAAATGGTAAGGTGAAAGGGTGAGAGAATGGGAATATGGTTTAGGCATATGTGCGAGAGTCAATGAGAATGAGAGGGCAAGAGAGGGAGTATGTCTGATGATAAGCAAGAAGTGGAAGGAGAATATAAGAGAGTATGGAACAGTGGGTGCAAGGATTGTATCGATGAGGATGAAAATAGGTATACAAGCGTGGGCGATTGTATGTGTGTATGCCCTGACAGAGGATCGAGTGGCAAGAGTGAAAGATGAGTTTTGGGCGAGCGTAGAAGGATGTATGGACAAGTCTGAGAGGAGCGAGAGATTGCTGTTGATTGGAGACATGAATGGCAAAGTTGGGAATGTACGAGTGGATGGAGTGGTTGGTCAGATGGGTGTGCCAGCTGAAGTAGATGGGGATGGTAGTGCTTTGGTGGACATCTGTGCTTATAAGGGGTTGGCAATAGCCAACACCTACTTTCATCATGAGATGATCCACTGGTATACATGGAGAGTAATGAGGAGGATGGATGGTGAACTTCTTGAACGAAAGGCAATGATAGACTACATGTGTGTGGATGAGCGAATGAGAAGACAAGTGTTGGATGCAAGAGTGTGGAGAGGGTGGGGGAATGGAGTCTCAGATCATCACTCAGTGATGGCCAAGGTAGAGCTGCAAAGAAAGTGGTTGAGGGGACGAAGAGGAAGACAGGAAGAAGCAGCTCCTGTGAG
Organism: Coenobita brevimanus; assembly: GCF_032717465.1. Taxonomy (NCBI): domain Eukaryota; kingdom Metazoa; phylum Arthropoda; class Malacostraca; order Decapoda; family Coenobitidae; genus Coenobita; species Coenobita brevimanus. The sequence goes on along the minus strand of NC_136986.1, from coordinate 11,911,624 downwards.
AAGAGTGGAGAAATTGCAAGATAGTGAGAAAATGACAGAGTATAAGAGCATAGTGGAAGAAAGATTGGGAAGGTATGAGCTAGAGCAGATGGAAGGGGTGGAAGATGTATGTAAGATATTCACGGAAGAGATAGGCGCAGCATATGAGGCAGTTTGTGGAGTGAGGAGGAGATGTAATGGTGTGCAAGGGACAGCATGGTGCAATGATGAGGTGAAACGAGCTGTGGAACAAAAGAAGAAGGCATATAGTGAATGGTTAGTGAGTAGAGGTAGGGGAGAAGGTGAGAGAGAGAAGAGAGAGGTATATATGAGCAAGAGAAGGGGGGTTAAGAGACTGGTGAAGGAGAGTAAGAAGAAAGTGGATAAAGAGTTTGGGAGGAATCTGAGTGTGAAATGGAGGGAGAGTAAGAAATTGTTTTGGAAGGAGGTAAAGAAAGTAAGGCAGTGTGAAAGGGGAAATAGGGGAGTGAAAGATAGGAAAATAGATTGTTAGTGGAGAAGAGAGAGAAATTGAGGAGATGGAAGGAGCACTTTGAGGAGCACTTTGAGTGAGAGCAGTGCGAGTATAAGTGGTTGGGGAATGGCTGGGAGAAGAAGAGATGAGATGAGGGAGGAAGAGATCAGTAGGGCGGAAGTAGTTTTTTTTTTTTTTTTTTTTATGAGAGGAAGAAGGAACCAAAGGCCATGAGCCCGCAGTAACAGTTCCCTCCAAGAGAAAAACAAAATACAATAGAGAGCCAAATTCAAGATCCGATCATTTTGAGATGCCTGGATACACTGCGTTTGAAAGACTGGAGATCATAGGCAGGAGGAAATACAGACAGAGGGAGACAGTTCCAGAGCTGACCTGTTGCATGAATGAAAGACTGGGAGTAACGGTTAACTCTTGCATTAGAGAGTTGGACAGAAAAGGGATGAGAGTTTGCTGCCAGACGGGTGCTACGCGCCCGTCGTAGAGGTGGAGGAATGCAAGCAGACAGTTCAGAGGAGCAGTGACCATTAAAGTAGCGATAGAAAAGAGATAAAGGTGCAACAGTGCGGCGAAGAGACAGAGGTTGAAGGGAGTCAGTAAGAGGAGGAGAGTTAATGAGACGAAAAGCCTTTGACTCCACCCTATTGAGAAGAGCTGTATGTAGGGAGCCTCCCCACACATGAGAGTTGTACTCCACACAGGGGCGGATAAAACCCCTGTATAGAGTCAACAATTGTGCAGGGGTAAAGAAAGAGCGGAGTCGGCTTAGCACACCCAATCTCTTGGAAGCAGATTTTACAAGAGATGTAATATGATCTTTCCAAGATAAGTCCCGAGTAAATGAAACCCCAAGCATGTTCAAGGATGATGCAGGATTAATCTGAATATTATTAAACATTAGTGGGTATACCTGTGGAAGATTTTGTCGGGTTGATAGGTGTAAGAACTGAGTCTTAGAAGCATTAAAGACAACCATATTATTTTTACCCCAGTCAGAGATATGAGCCAAGTCAGACATTAGGTGTGCCATAGCCTCATCCCTTGTTTCTTGAAGTAACTGTTGAGATGGGCGTTGCGGGAACCGAATGGAAAGGTGAAGGATGGAGTCATCAGCGTATGAGTGGATAGGGTTAGATGTACAGCTTAGAAGATCACTGATGAATAAAAGGAAGAGAGTTGGTGATAGGACAGAGCCCTGAGGAACACCACTGTTGATAGATCTAGGAGAAGAACGATGGCCGTCTACGACAGCAGCTATAGAACGACCACAAAGGAAGCTAGCGATGAAGGTACCGATAGAAGGATAGAAACCGTAGGAGGGCAGTTTGGAAATTAAAGATTTGTGCCAGACTCGATCGAAAGCCTTAGAGATGTCAAGTGCAATGGCAAAGCTTTCGCCAAAGTCCCGAAAGGAGGATGACCAGGAGTCTGAAAGGTAGGTGAGAAGATCGCCAGTGGAGCGTCCCTGACGGAACCCATACTGACGATCGGAAAGAAGGTTGTGATAGGAAAGATGCCTTAAAATTTTTTTATTAAGAATTGACTCGAAAACTTTTGAAATACAGGACGTTAAAGCAATTGGACGATAGTTGGAGGGTTGGGAGTGGTCACCCTTCTTTGGGACTGGCTGAATGAGAGCAAACTTCCAGCAAGAAGGAAAGGTACAAGTTGACAGACAAAGGCGAAATAGTTTGCCTAGGCAGGGTGTAAGCACAGAAGCACAGTTTTTGAGAACAACAGGAGGGACCCCATCAGGCCCATATGCCTTGTTAGTACTGAGGCCAGTAATGGCAGAAAATACATCAACTGAAGAAATTTTAATGTCAGCCATGAGGAAGTCAGAGGGGGGAAGTGATGGAGGAACAGCACCGGAATCGTCTAAGGTGGAATTGGAGGAGAAAGTCTGTGCGAAGAGATCTGCTTTATCAGTAGAAGAAATAGCTACAGAGTCATTAGAGTAGAAAAGCGGAGGGAAGGATGATGAGGTAAAGTTGTTAGAAAGATTTTTGGCAAGGTGCCAGAAGGAGCGGGAAGAATTCGAGTTGGAGAGTTGAGAGCATTTAGTATGAATGAAATTATTTTTAGTAGAGCGAAGAACAGACTTAGCACGATTCCGGGCAGAAACGTAAAGATTATGTGATTCAGGGGTGGGTTGGCTCCGGTACCTTTTGTAGGCCTTCTCCTTGTTGCGGACAGCATTAGAACAAGCGTGATTAAACCAAGGCTTTCTTGCGTTAGTCAAAGGATATGAGAAAGGAATGTATGCTTCCATGCCCGAGAGAATAACCTCCGTAATGCGCAAGGCACACTCAGATGGCTCACGGCCATGGAAGCAATAATCATTCCAGGGAAAATCAAAGAAGTACTGCCTGAGGGCCTCCCAGTCCACAGCTCCAAAATGCCAGAGACGACGTTTCCCTGGAAGCGATAAAGAAGATTAAGTTGGGAAAGGCCCCAGGAATTGTTGGAGTGTGTGGTGAAATGCTTAGTTATGGGGGTGAGATTGTTGTGGTGTGGATATGGAAGTTGTGTAGATTGGGTTGGGAAGAGGGAAGGGTTCCAGAGGACTGGAAATCAGGTATAATTGTTCCTTTATACAAAAGAAAAGGGGAGAGAGAAGTATGTGGTAACCATAGGGATATTTGCCTTCTTAGTGTGACTGGTAAAATATATGGTAGAATACTCGTTGATAGGGTTAGGCATATGACAGAGGAGCTAGTTGGAGAAGAACAAGGGGGATTTAGGAAGGGAAAAGGGTGTGTAGATCAGATATTTGTTCTAAGATGTTTAGTGGAGAAGTATCTAGAGAAGGGAAGGAAAGTGTATGCTGCCATCATGGACTGGCTCTAATGAATGAGGGTGAGATTTGGAAGATTTCGGTGTTGCTGTTTGCTGATGATACAGTATTGTTGAGTGAAGATGAATGGGAGTTGCAAGGTTTGGTGAATGAATTTGGGACAGTGTGTAGGAGGAGGAATCTGAAAGTTAATGTAAACAAAAGTAAAGTTATGGTATTTGAGAGGAATGAAGTCACAGAGTGTGAAGTGAGGTTGGATGGTGAGGATATGGAGAATGTGAGTGCATTCAAGTATTTGGGTAGTGTGATGAGTAAGGATGGAACTTTGAGGGATGAAGTGCGTGAAAGGGTACAGCAGGGAAGGAAGGTTGTTGGTACACTGAAAGCAGTGATGAGAAATAGGGAGGTGAGTATGGAAATTAAGAAGTCACTGCATGATAGTATTGTGATCCCTACCCTGATGTATGGAAGCGAGGCGTGGACCTTGCAAGAGGGGAACAAGTCAAGAATGAGAGCAGTGGAAATGAGTCACTTGAGAGGAGCATGTGGAGTGACGTGGAGGGACAGGTTGACGAATGAAGAAGTGAAGGAACGTTGTGGGGTGGATGTGGATGTGGTTGAGAAGATTAGGAGAAATACACTGAGGTGGTTTGGACATGTGAAGAGAATGGAGAATGAAAGACTGACTAAGAGGGTGTATGTAGGTGAGGTGGAGGGAGGGAGAGGGAGGGGTAGACCGAGGATGAGGTGGAGGGATGGAGTTGAGAGGTATATAAGTGAGGGGAGGGTGAGTTGGGGGGAGGGTAGTCAAATGGTGGGTGACAGAGCGACTTGGAGGTGTTTTGTCTGCGGCCACCCTTTGCGGGATTAGGGCGTCGGGCTATAGATAGATAGATAGAAAAAATGATTGGAATTTTTTGTTTAGTGCTTTACAAATATCCTTCTCTTGTGTATAGGTGATTCCCTCATCCATAATGGATTGTATTTTATCTTTTACTTTGGTTTTGCTTCTGATGTAGCTGTAAAATAGCTTCGGTTGATCACTACTTTTATTTATGATATCCTCCTCAAATTGTTTTTGGGCTTCCCTCCTTATTTTTGTATAATCGTTTCTTGCCTGTTTGTAATTATTATATGCCCTTTCACTATTGTGTCTTCTGTATCTATTCCACAACAAATCTCTTTTTTATTTGATTTTTTACATTCTGTATTGAACCATTTCTTTATTTTCTTTTTCTCATTCTTTGTGCTTTGGGATGTACTTCTGGACTCCTATTTCATAAAGTTCACAGAATTTTATATATATAGCATTTAAATCTTATCCTCTAAGCTCCTTTCCCCAATCAATTTCTAAGAAGTACTTCTTTAGGTTATGATAGTTTCCCTTTTTATAGTTTAGGCTCTATTTGTAACTTTCATTGCTGTTAACTATGTCACATGCCATCCTGAAGTTGAAATTTAGTACTGCATGGTCGCTTTTGCCGAATGGAGGGTGGTATATTAAACTGTCAATATCGTTTTCTTGCCAAGTAAATATGAGATCTAGCATTTAGGGTACATCGAGTCCTCTTTTTCTGGTGCTTTCCCTTACATGTTGCGTTAGGAAAAACTCTTGCACGAGATCCAGGAGCTTTTGGTCCCAACAGCTTTCTTGGCTTATTATATCTAGAGTATTCCAATTTATATTTGTATTAAAATCTCCAGTTAGTATAATTCTTTCCAATTTCTCTTCCATTTTATGTAATAATGATCTTAAACTCTGAATTGTATTCTCTGCCAGGTCCTCATATTCGTCTTTTTCCCATATGTTTGCTTGGGTGGCATGTACAAATTGGTTACAATTACTTTCCCTTCAGATGTATTGATCTCTACTGCAATCATTTCTACTTGTGAGGGTAATCTAGTTCTATTTCTTTGACTTTTAGATTTTTCTTAGTTAATATTATAATTCCTCTTTTTTTTTTAAGTTCCTATCTCTTTTCCATGTATTATATTCCTCTAAGTTTAGGATGTCGTTTGATATCCTTGGTGTTAATATTGTTTCAGTTAGGCATATTATATGTGGTTCATTTTCTCTGACATAATCATTCATCTCTAATCATTTAGATACCATTCCATCCACATTTGAGTACATCAACTTAATCATCTTGTTTTTATACTTGTGTGTGTGTGTGTGTGTGTGTGTGTGTGTGTGTGTGTGTGTGTACACACTCCACTAGAGAATACTACACTGGGTATGGTACCATTCAAAGCAGTCACCCATGCAAAGTGGCACATCACAAACAGGACACATGTGACTTGCGTCCCTCCTCATCTTCGCCAGGGTACACAGGGCTCACTGGAGCCTCCTCCGGTTGGGGATCCTCTCCTGTCGATGGCCCAGTGTGTGATCCAACTGCACTCTGTCACTGATGACTCTCCGTTGTTTGGTTGGATGTCCTCCTGGTCTTCCCCTATCCTGTTGTCCTGGAGGTGCAGGTGCACGGCCGGGCATGGCAGTGGCAGCAAATTCTCCCGACGGGCCAGGAACTGCAGATGGTCATCTAAGCACCCGTGGTGGTCCTGCAGGCGATGGTGGTGCTGGCTCCTGTGCTGGTCCTCCTCCTGGAGATGGTGGTGTTGCACCTGTGCTGGTGCTGGTCCAGGAGATGGTGCTGGCCCAGAAGGCAGTGGTGATGGCATCTGTGCTGGTGCTGCTGCAGGTGCCACAAGTGCCGGAGGTCCTGCTGGCCATCAAGTTGGAAGGTCAGAGGCATGGTGGATGATGTGCCCCAATGCGGGCCACTCTGCTTCATCAAAGTGGAAGAGCTTGTCCACTATCTCCTCTACAATTTTCAGCAGATTGACTGACCTGCAGGGGCACTTGTTGTACGGGGGAAACGCATTGAAAATGGCCATCTAAATGAAACAGAAGGTTATCTTCTTGGTCCATTGCACGGTCTGCCGCTGGATGGGGTAGTACTGGACCGTCTGGTCGAAGTGGTCCACCTCACCCATGTGCCAGTTGTAGTCCTCCACCATGACAGGCTTGTCCATGGTCTTCTGGACATAGGCTGTCCTCCTATCAGGACCCCTGGTCTTCCCTCAAACCTGCTTCTGGACGGTGCTTATGCTGTGGAAGGTGGAGACCATGTTGACGATGCACTTGTCCTTCCACAGCAACACCATCATGTTGTCCTTGTGCATCACTGCAATGCCCTCCTCTGGCAGGTTCTTGGTTGTGATGATGTCCTGTAGCCACTTTGTTGCTCCTCTTGCCACACACATAGGTTCTTGCACAGAAAAGGCGTTTGCACAGGGATACAGAGTTATAATAGTTGTCCATTTAACCCCCCCCCATCTCGACGTTTTCTGGGCAGTGGTATGCCCCAGTCCCGACATTTTTGGACCTTTTTTTTTTTTTTGGCTCAAACATCCGCTTTTGGTGAGAAACATCGAAAATTCATAGAGAAATTGCTCACCTGAGGTTTAAAATACTCGATCCAGGTAGGAGTACCTCCTTACCTTACAGGGTTTTCTATCAGGCTGGCTGCAAAGAAAACGAGTTCTGTGGGAAGATAACTGTTCTACACCACTCATAAACGGTATTTATTTATTTAGTACGAATTTATATGTAGTACGAGAGTATATTGGTTTTCAAACGGTAATATAGGCATTATAAGCATTGTTTCACTCACTAACTCATCACCATTCCTGACCTTTTTTTGCCACATTACCTGATCATCATTTCTGACTGTTTCTTACTCTAATGTTTGTCCTCCACATTGTCATCGATTGGGGAATCACTCTGGCCCTGAATTTCGTACCGTGGCATGACATGGCTTTACTGGCCAGGTCACTGATACCAGGTGAATTGCTGAGAAAAAGGCATGCAGGGGGGGGAGGAGGTCATAATGGGTAAGGCACTGTCCCTGCCTGGCATCTTGTAGAGGAAGGTGTCCCGTGTATACGTGCCAAAAATGACTCGCGAAAACTGAAAATTGTGCAAATTAGGGACCTTGCAATGTTGCCGCATTAATTTACGTCTCTGGGATATGAGTGCACATCATGTGAGGACGTGAATTCACGTCTCCGGGACGGGGCGGGTTAAACTTTGTATCCCTGATCCTTCAGCGGTTCTATGAGGCTCCAAACAGTGGTTTCCACTGCCTTCTTCTGCCCTGTATACACCTTGAAATTCCAGATGTACGTTGAGGAAACCTCAGCCAGGATGTAAAACTTGATGGAATGCTTCGAGGGCTTCATGGGGTTGTAGACGCGGAAGCTGAGGCACCCCTTCCATGCCAGCGAGCCCTCATCCAGGCTGAGGTGCTCCTTGGGTAATTAGGTGTCCTGGAACCGCTGAAGGAGGTACTTCATCACTGTGCAAACCCTGACGAGCCTGTTGCGATTGCCCTGGGGTATAGCAAGTGGGTTGAAGGTGTGGAAGTGTTTCAGGATGGCCCTGAAACGCCTCGCACTCATCACTTGCTGCAGAAAGGGGTAGTTATGGAGACAGGATCTCCATTAATGCCTGATAGTTGGCACATTCACCACCCCCATGAAGACGTAGAGCCCCAGGAACTTTACAGATGAACCATGTGGCCAACGCAGTCCCCAGGAATGACGTGTAGCTGTTGGTCTTGCTGGTGAAATACGTCAACAACTCCATGGTGAAAAACAGCTGGAAGAACTGGAGAGGCATTGTTGGTGGATCCACCCTTATTCCTGGGGATCCTGTGAAAGGCCCATTAGCTGGTGTGAATGGGGCACTTTTCCACCCTGGATCCTCTGTGGCAACAACTTTCACAGCGGTGGCAGTAGGTCAGCCTACCGACACCCTTCTGCCTCCTTGGACATCCCTTGGCAGTCCCCCATAGCCGGGCCATGGACCACGCTGGCCTTGTCGAGGTGGTGAGGGTTCCGACGATGAGGATGACAAGACTATCTCCTACTGCTGCCAAACGTCAGGGGGGATGAATGCTGTCGGAAACATCACCCTTGTTGACCGGGCAAGAGACGACGACACAGTCGCATCCTGCACCAGTTGCGCCGCAGACACTGTGCTGCACGCAGGTGCCAGTGCCACGTAACTAGGCCTTGCTACCATTGACATGGGCTTGGCTGAGGGGGAACTGGAGGCTAGAGGTAGAGAGACCGCATTGGCTGCTGGAGTGAGAGGTCCGAGCAAAGGTGATGCCTGTTGTTCAAGTAAAGACGATGGCTGGGCTGATGGTCCCGACACTGGTGGTGGTGATGTCTGCTCCCGTCGTGGGAAGGGTGGTGGCAAAGCCTCCCGACGGGAACAGCGATGGACATTGTCTCAGTCCTCCTCACTTGAAGCACCACCCAGCTGCACCTCCTCCTCAATCTTGGTCTCCTCGAAGAGAACCTTCTCCCACTCCTCAGAAGACAAACTCCTCTCCTCCATTGTGGCAAGCAGTGACACACAGAAAGTCCAGCATGAGCTGTTTAGGTTCTCAGCTGAAAAATGAGAGATATTATTCACTGTCATGCAACACCTTCCATTGAGAGTAGCACTATACAAATGATGTTATATGTTTCTGTATGGCCATTCTCTGCACCATTTATGAACAGTTCACATAAATAAATTTTCAGCGTCTTTGCACAGTGTAATACCTGTCCACTGTCATCCGTGGGTGTGTGCCACACACACACACACACACACACACACATATATATATATATATATATATATATATATATATATATCAGCCATTTGTGTCTTCACTGCAGTACCAGCCTATCCCGACCGAAGTAGAGACGATACGGCCAATGTATCTCTACGTGGCCTAATATATATATATATATATATATATATATATATATCATATCAGCCATTTGTGCGTCCACTGCAGGACCAACCTATCCCGACCGAAGTTGGGACGATACAGCCAATGTATCTCTACTAAGTGGCTTAGGCTGTCTAGTAGAGATTGTGTGTAGGGTGAAAAGTGCTTGTAAGTGTAAATGTAGTGCTGGAGTGGCTTTGCATGTGTGTGTAGTCTGTAAACCAAGTGTAATTGGCCCACGTAAGCCGACTGGGTGCAAGCATTCTTAATAGTACGTGACACTGGTTCAACCACAGCACCCCTTGTATCCGTCAATACAGTATGTGGCCAGAAGAACGTTCCCAAAGTTTATATATCCTGGCTGGGCGCGAACCCTCGTTCTTCAGTGTACGAAAATGCACACTATATATATATATATATATATATATATATATATATATATATATATATTCTTTCCCTCTTCCCCCAAGGTTCCCCCAACACATGATACTATCTCTCGATGAGCACTCATGACTCATATCACAAACATTTTTTATAAAACATAAATAATCAACATTTGTCTTAGCAAGGTACAGTACCTGTCCACTGACGTCCGTCGCTGCCTGGCGTCCTTACATCACCTGCACTCCTTCCTCTAAGGTATCGCTGACATACGCTACGCACCCACATCCCACAACGAACACTCGTGACTCATATCACAAACATTTTATATAAATCCTAATCAACAAATGTCTTAGCAAGGTACAGTACCTGTCCACTGACATCTGTCATTGCCTAGCGTCCTTACATCACCTGCACACCTGCCGCTAAGGTATCGCTAACCTACGCTACGCACCCACAATAACCCACAACGAACACTCCCTGTACATTTCACGTTCATTGTACATAAAGTATAACTTCTCACTAAATGTCTTAGCAAGTTACAGAACCTATTCAATGATGCGTGTGGTTGCCCTGCATCCTGATGTCCCTGCACACCTGCTGCTAAGGTATCGCTAACCTACGCTACACACCCACAGAATTCCTTCAGGGACACTTGCTGAACATTTCACGTTCATTGTACATAAAGTATAACTTCTCACTAAATGTCTTAGCAAGTTACAGAACCTATTCAATGATGCGTGTGGTTGCCCTGCATCCTGATGTCCCTGCACACCTGCTGCTAAGGTATCGCTAACCTACGCTACACACCCACAGAATTCCTTCAGGGACACTTGCTGAACATTTCACGTTCATTGTACATAAAGTATAAATTCTCACTGTCTTAGCAAGTTACAGTGCCTGTTCAGTGACATCCGTCGTTGCCCAGCATCCTCACATCACTTGCACACCTGTCGCTAAGTTATCGCCAACCTATGCTACACACCCTAAAATTATCCCTTCACGAACACTTGCTGCTCGATTCCCGTACACTTTACACTAAATCATACGCAAATACATAACTACCGCAATGATTCCATCTCTACCTCTGCAATTATTTACGTTCCTTACCACGGTACAATGTGACCGTGACACAGCACTTTCACCTCAAGATTTACAAAGCATCACTATTTGGGGACACACAACACTCCTTCATGGACACTTACAGCATGTTGGTCTTATATTTCACACAAATTCATTTGCATATACAGTATCACAATCAAAATATCCAACCCTGAACACCTCTAATAATTCCTTCCTGACTACGGCGTACAGGTATCGCCTGCCATATGTAACGCATGCTAGTTCCAATATATCACAAAGCAAACCACTATAGCTTTCACACACTACACAGTTTAGGCATTGGCTTTTCCATATACGTATGTGTAGTCACAGCATAGAGCCCAGGGAAGGGGGAGTGGCAAAAACCTGCCACAATGAACACAAGTCTTGCCACTAGGCCTAACGACTGATTACGGGCACCATTTCTTCTCAAGATATATATCTATGTTCCATTGACAAAATCACTTCAGATTATGCTCAGAAATAATATATTATCACACTCAGTCCATAGGGGCTTCAACTCGGGTGGGAGGGGAAGAATTAGGGTGATTTAAAGGGACAGCACATGCAACGCAGCCTTACAGCCTGGCTCCTTGTGATCAACTGAGGTTTCTTGCTTCGGACAGCCTCCGGGGAGACTCTACAATGTTGCCAAGTGTTTGCCTTGGAAGAGGAACGTGCCTGCTAGAACGTGTCCGAAATTGATGCAAATCGGCAGAAAACTTTTCTTTTGATGGCTTTATTTCTGCCTTTTCACATGATTTGCATCAATGTGCATTTATGTGCCAAACCACAAAGAACGTGATTCAATCAACGTGCCTGGGAGGGTTAAGAACCACTGCTCTACTATCACCCGTGAAATAATAACAGAAACAAACTTGGTAGGTGATCTGTAAGCAGACGACCTTTGGGGAATAGCAGCATCTCTGGTATTTCTCCACACATACACTCACACTCACTTGTATAGAGACGTGGTTGTTGAAGTTCTGTGACATCCTTCATCATAGCATATGGAAATCACGTCCTGGGGGATGCCCCATGCATAGCACTAAGTGTCCTTCTAGGCAATAATCAAGAAACAACACTGCTCCATTCCCTCACAGAAGTAACTTATATCCATGCTTTCTCATGCTGTCATGGTACTCCATACCAGTTAGGATCCAACACTGGGTGAGCATGGCAGTAAGCTTCCAATCATCACCAGAGATAGTGCAGTGCACCCCCCATATGCTCTGTATCTCAAGATTGTCTAATTCGTTTGTGACCTTGGCAGGCAAAGAAAAAAGAATTAAATCAGTGCAAGCAAAGGAAAGTGAAAAAAATAAAAATAAATAAAATATGGGTGATACAAATTCAAAAGGTGAAAATTAATATGAGCCAACAGGATGTCTCTTGTGTGCTATGCGATCTATCAGTGTACACGTAATCACTCGGCCCTAGTGTCCCAGTACCACGAACATGCCTTGTATCAAACCAGGCACTGAAAAACTTACCTTTTATGCATGTTGTCCACATAAAAAAAGAAAAAAAAAAAAGAATAAAGGGAGTGAAGATTTTCAGTGAACATGTCAGATGAAATGTCCAGTGCTATACCTGGCCTGCGAGCTACAGTCCATGATCCACAGTGATTATGTTCCTGTCAAGCATTAAACTTTACCAAAAAAAAAAAATCTATGTTGTTTTATTACCTCTTTCCATTCTTTTGGTATGCAGCTGACTAAATGCAAATTCCCCAACCTTGTCATAACACCAGTTTTGAAGATGAATGTGAAAAGTCTTTCTTTGTCAGGGGCAAGGGGGGTGTTCGCACTTATCATCATTACCCACCTCACTTCACATCCTTCCCACAGGTGATCTGGCGTTATGAGGACGACTTGTCTTGCCAACACATTCGTTGAGTATGCGAATGGCAGAGATAGGGTAAGGGGGTAAGAGTGTGGAGGGGACTGAGCAAATGTTTGCCGATTTTGTTGATGGTTTAGCGGAATTTCTGCACATTCGAGGGTAGCCTACAGCTCCCTGTTGCTTCCAGCAGAAGTGAAGAGAACTAACCCTGCAGCTAACTATATACGAACATCCCCCTTGGCATAAATAGGTTTTTCTTCTTCGGCTTCAAAGTCAGTATTTAGATAAGTGACAGCAATTAGAAGTAAAGGCATTTGTTAACTTATTATAGATGTGCATTTCATAGATATGAACCATTACTTGATATACAATAGCAGTACCCTAATATACATTTGAGGGACCTTTGAAATGTTTCATATTACATTTCCATTGAGATATATATATTTTTTACGAACTATATGGTAGGTGGGCGTTCCCACCATCCATTTGCTTCATGTAACGTATCCTTTTGGTGACTCTACCCTCATTGACAAACCAAATGTTTTCTTCAAATCCAGGAATACACATACCATGATGGGCAGTAACCATTTAACCAAATCATCGCTTTCTGGTCTGTTGGGTTCAGGTGTTTTAACTGGACAAGAACCATAAGAGTTTCAGTCTGAGGGTTGTTTCGGGATCATTGCTAAAACGATGCTACTCAGGCTTATCGAGGTTTGTCACCCTTGCCTTAACCTGCCCCATCCCGACGTTTTCTGGGCAGTGGTATGCCACTTTTTTTTTTTGGCTCAAACATCTGCTTTTGGTAAGAAACATCGAAAATTCATAGAAAAATCACTCACCTGAGGTTTAAAAAATACTCGATCCAGGTAGGAGTACTTCCTTACCTTACAGGGTTTTCTATCAGGCTGGCTGCAAAGAAAACGAGTTCTATGGGAGGATAACTATTCTACACCACTCATAAACGGTATTTATTTATTTATTTGGTACGAATTTATATGTAGTACGAGAGTATATTGGTTTTCAAACAGTAATATAGGCATTATAAGCATGTTTCACTCACTAACTCATCACCATTCCTGACCTTTTTTTGCCACATTACCTGATCATCATTTCTGACTGTTTCTTCCTCTAATGTTTGTCCTCCACATTGTCATTGATTGGGGAATCACTCTGGCCCTGAATTTCGTACCGTGACATGACATGGCTTTACTGGCCAGGTCACTGATAACAGGTGAATTGCTGAGAAAAGGTCATGCAGGGGGGGGGAGGAGGTCATGCTGGGTAAGGCATTGTCCGTGTAGAGGAAGGTGTCCCGTGTATACATGCCAAAAATGACTCGCGAAAATTGAAAATTGTGCAAATTAGGGACCTTGCAATGTCCTTGCAATGTTGCCGCGTTAATTTATGTCTCCGGGATATGAGTGCACATCATGTGAGGACGTGAATTCACGTCTCCGGGACGGGGCGGGTTAAATGCCGGTACTTAGTACCCAGGCTCTAGACCCCTATCCACTGATGAGGAAAGTAATATTGCATGATAAGTACATGAACATTCTACATTGCTAAAAGGCTGATTATCCTCACAGATATTGGCCCAAAGGATGGTGAAGCTTGGTTTGCTGCTTATCACCTTCATTGACACTGCTCGTGTTGCAAGGAGCTCTCTGCTTACACATTTTGCAGGTAAAGTTGCTTAAAATACCCACACGCATTCAGTGCACACATATACCTATAAGAATATATGGTCATTCTACCTTGATTAGAAAGTATTTTACACTCAAACATAAATCGGTCTCACACTGTACCTTCTTGGTTTCAACCAGCACGTACCTAATTTCCCTTGTGAACCTGTTCATTGGATTATTTTCTCCCACTGGCCTGTTTCCTCAGAAGCTTTTTTCCCTCTTGGGCCAATTATCTGCCACTTACCCAAACCTAGTTTTTGCCACTAACCCATTTTCTACATAGTACTTATACTTCCCCCTGAACTTACGTTTCCATTGTACCAGATCCCTCCCTGGACTAATTTTCGTCATGAAATTATTTCACTTCATGACCTGTATACTACATGGACCTATTCCTTATCTGTGGAGACTTTTTTTTTTTTTTTTTTTTTTTTCCCACGGGCACATTTTCCTGCAGGGACTTTTCTTCCTTCATGGGGGAAATTCTTAAAGTAATTAAGTATCCACAGCAAATCTATATTCCCATAGATCAGTTTCCTTTCCATGGAATAATAGTAATGGTGATAGTATTAATAATACTAATGCTAATACTAATACTAATAATGATAATAATAATAATAATAATAAGAATAATAGTAATAATAATAATATTATTATTATTATTATTATTAGTTATTGTTATTATTATAAAGAATAATAATAATGATAATCATTTTGATAATATTAACTAGAACACCGAAATATTATCCAAGGAATGTTTTGATAATGAAAAACTTCCCAAAGCCATTACCTACTAGAAGCTGAGCTATAAAGGGACCTTGAGGTCAAGATCACTGATATTGTACATGTCACCTTAGGTATCATATTCTATTAGTCGACCAATTTTGGTGGCTGTAGCTTTATTCCTTCATGGAAAATTAGAGGATATGCGGAATATGAGGAAAATCTCCATTTTTTTTTTTTTTTTCATCCCAGCCAATGTCAGAGAATAATGAACCGATTAGGACCATCCTCTTTTCTGTACTGTGTCTGCCTTCAGACTATGTTGCAGTAAAATTTTAGCTTCCAAGCTTAAGCGGTTCTTGAGATAGGATGGCTGTATGACTTTTCTCTGTGCCGGGTAAGATCCGGAAAGCTGGTTGGTTGACAGATTCGCCACCGCTTTTGGCCAAAAGAAGTGGACAGCCGTCTGACTAAGCTGACCAATTTAAAATGCTCAAGGCCAAATATGCTTAGAAATCTCGCTTTTCTACTAAAGTAATAATAATGACAATAATAATCACTAGAAAAATTTAACTTCCCACAGGGATGTGGATTATTTTGATAAATATCATTTGCCATCAGAATCTACCTTAAGTTGTTTTTTGTAAGAAAGAAGGAAGCAAGGGCCAGAAGCCCACAAACCGTTCCTTCCAAGAAAAAACAAAACAAAATCAATACAAAAGAGAGCCAAATTCAAGATCCATTCATTTTGAAATGCCTGGACACATTGTGATTGAACGACTGGAGATCATAGGAAGTAGGAAATACAGATAGAGGGAGACAGTTCCAGAGTTGACCTGTTGCATAGATGAAGGACTGGGATCAACGGTTAACTCTTGCATTAGAGACTTGGACAGAATAGGGATGAGACTTTATTGCTAGACAGGTGCTACACACCCGTCGTAGAGGTGGAAGGATGAAAGCAGACAGTTCAGAGGAGCAGTGACCATTGAAGTACTGCTAGAAACGAGACAAAGATGCAACAGAGCGGGAAAGAGACAGGTTGAAGGGAGCCAGTAAGAGGAGGAGATTTGATGAGATTAAAAGCCTTCAACTCCATCTTATTCAGAAGGGCTGCATGTGGGGAGCCTCCCCACACATGAGAGTTGTACTTTACAAATAGGCGAATTAAATCCGTGTATAAAGTCAGCAAGTATGCAGGGGTAAAGAAGGTATGAAGTCCGCTTAGCACACCTAATTTCTTGGAAGCATAATTTACAAGAGATGTAATATGATCTTTCCATCATAAGTCCTGAGTAAATGAAACCCCAAGCGTGTTTAACCCCTACACCGCGGGCATGTTTACCAATGTTTTGCGTGTGCCGCGGGGTTATTCGGGCTCCGACAGACTCTCAAAAAATATTTGCAAAAAATCAGTTATTAGTTCTAGAATATTAAAATTACATATGCTTATGGCGCATACCTTCAGCTTTCTCATGGAATGTTTGCTGAGCCTTCGTCGTTACTGTAGGACTTGTGGAGACCTCTGAAGTTGGGTAACGAAGTCTCCACTTTACACTTCCCGACAACCCGTAATATGATTACCACAGCCAGATATTAACACTATAAACACTACTCTATGATTTTCAAGTAGTTTGGGATCCATACTCCAAAAAAAAAACAACTGTGAAAGCAATGAAAATTACGAGTGCGTCTGACCGTCGCTCTTGCGCTAGTTCGCTCTTGGTTCTCTGTCATTTATTATTCATAAAACCCCTCACACTTTATATTTCTGTTACTATATAACACTTACATATATCTACAGTCTTTATCCATAAGTTTCCTTCAGTAGTATTAGTTTATTGTCACTGTAGGGATTCAATTTCTTTCAGTAAAATACGTAGCATTCACTTTCTCGTCCCGTATACTAGCATTGAGAGTGAATGTCACTTTTAATTTCCCTCTCATAACTCATAATATTCAGACATGCTAGAGTGAAACTTTCACTTTCATTACTCCTAGAGTATATACTCGTATTCTTATAATACTACTCATTTATATTTCTATTTACGTTCCCTATTTTATTTACGTTATTTACATTTCTATTTTATTTACACTGTGTTATGCACTGTCACTTGAAGTAACTTATAAAAGTACTTTCCACTGTTCACATATATTTACATTCATTACTTTCACTGGCTGTTTACACATTATTTACACATTATTTACAATTCCACTTGCACTGTTTTACTCAATAGAATGATCGTAGTTACTCTTTTATCAATTGTCAGCCCTTTACCTCTTTCTACACGAGGTTTAGTAGGGGGTAAAGGTCACAGGGCCCTTTGCATGGGGGTAAAAAGGCCCTGAAGCTAGCAAGAGCGAACAGACATACCCCCACACTGGAAGATGAGAGTGAACTGATAAGGGTGGGCCGGGGTGGAGGCCTACCTAGGGAAAGCAGTACTGCCAACGTTCAGCCTCTTGACACAGCTATTTATAGCAAAGAAATTATTGGCAAGAAATCTAGACAATACATTATAAATTAGGTAGTGCCAGGTGAATGTAAATATCACTTAGGTTTCTCCCTCCCCTCCTTATATGTATATTTATTACGAAAATAGATTATACAGCATATTTCAAGGGGAAATAAAGAGCGAAAATTAGCGAACGAGTGCAAGTGAAGTGTTGTCAGGTGATAATTAGCCAATTCCAGGTGTATGGCACTCTCACTTACCTTATTTCTTTCTTGTATATATTATTTGGTATAAGAATAGGGCATAGGGCTTATTTCAATGGATGAAATCAGTGAAAAATTCCAGGGAAGATTTACTTAGCGTAGCACGGCCGGGCAGGCGAGAGGATAGGGTAATGGAGGGGGGGTAGGGAGGGGAGTCAAGAATGGGGACAAATGGCTAAATTGTCAACAATGGATGGGAGTACAGATGAAATTAGGAGTGCTGACTAGTGTTGGACATTGGCAGTACTGATAGATGATACAAGCCCCCACTTGGTAGCCCAGGTGAATTCAAAATAACACAGAATCACAAAAGCGACACCCTGCGGTATGATCCCTTGCTCCCAAGCGTCACGAAAGTGACGCCCCGCGGTTAAGGGGTTAAGGACAATGCAGAATTAAGCTGGATATCATTAAACATTAGTGGGTATTCCTGTGGAAGATTGTGTCAGGTTGATATGTGTAAAAACTAAGTTTTTGATCATTAAAAACAACAAGATTATTTTTACCCCAGTCAGAGATACGAGCTACGTCAGACATTAGGTGTGTCATGGCCTCATCCCTTGTTTCTTGAAGTAACTGTTGAGATGAACGTTGCTAGAAACGAATGGAAAGGTGACAGGTGGATTAAACAGCGTATGTGTGGATACGGTTAGATGTACAACTTAGGTCATTATTGAATAAAAGGAACAGATTTGGTCATAGGACAGAGACCTGAGGAACACCACTGTTGTTAGATCTAGGAGAAGAACGATGGCCATCTACAACAGCAGCTATAGAACGACCAGACAGGAAGCTAGAGATGAAGACACAGATAGAAGGATAGAAATCGTAAGAGGGCAGTTTGGAAATGAAAGATTTATGCCAGACTCGATCGAAAGCCTTTGAGATGTTAAGTGCAATGACAAAACTTTCGCCAAAGCCTCAAAAGGAGAATGACTAGGAGTCTCAAAGGTAGGTTAGAAGATCATCAGTGCAGCATCCCTGACGGAACCAATACTGATGATCAGAAAGAAAGTTATGATGGGAAAGATGCTTTAAAATTTTTCTGTTAAGAAATGACAAAAACTTTTGAGACACTGGATGTTAATGCAGTTGGACGACAGTTAGAGAGTTGGGAATGGTCACCCTTCTTTGGGACTGGCTGAATGAGAGGAAACTTCCAGCAAGAAGGAAAGGTACAGCTTGAAAGACAAAGGCGAAAGAGTTTACCTGGGCAGGGTGTAAGCACAGAAGCACAGTTCTTGAGAACAACAGGAGGGACTCCATCAGGCCCATATGCCTTGGTAGTATGAAGGCCAGTAATAGCAGAAAATACATCAGCTGAAGATTTTTTAATGTCAGGCATGAGGAAGTCAGAGGGGGGAAGTGATGGAGGATCAGCACAGGAATCCTCTGAGGTGGAATTGGAGGAGAAAGTCTGAGCAAAGAGATCTGCTTTAGCAGTAGAAGAAATAGCTACAGAGTCATTAGAGTAGAAAAGAGGAGGGAAGGATGATGAAGTAAAGTTTTTAGAAATATTCTTGGCAAGGTGCCAGAAGGAGCAGGAAGAATTCGAGTTGTAGAGTTGAGAGCATTTAGTATGGATGAAATTATTTTTAGCAGAGTGAAGAACAGACTTAGCATGATTCCGGGCAGAAACATAAACAAGATGTGATTCAGGCGTAGGTTGGCTCTGGTACCTTTTATAAGCCCTCTCCTTGTTGTGGACAACATTAGAACAAGGGTGATTAAACCAAGGCTTTCTTGCATTACTCAAGGGATAAGAGAAGGAAATGTATGCTTCCATTCCTGAGAGAATAACCTCCATAATGAGCAATGCACACTCAGATGGCTCCCGGCCATGGAAGCAATAATCATTCCAGGGAAAATCAAAGAAATACTGCCTGAGGGCCTCCTGATGTGCAGCTCCAAAGTGCCACAGTCGACGTTTTTTTTGGAGGGTCCACAGGCCGTACCGGAGCAATAGGACAGGTCAAGGTAATAAGGTTATGATTGGAGGAGCCCAATGGAGAACAAAGATTAACAGTGTAAGCCGAAGGATTAGTTGTAAGGAAGAGGTCAGATATGTTGGAGCTCTCTCCAAGGTCGTCAGGGATATGGGTAGGGTGCTGTACAAGCTGCTCTAGGTCATTAAGGATAGAAAAGATGTAGGCTTGTTCACCAGGTGGATCAGTGAAAGGAGAGGAAAGCCAAAATTGGTGATGAACATTGAAATCTCCTAGAATGGAGATTTGGGGATTTCTGAGAATGGAGGAATGGATAGAATGTGATCCATTGTTGAAGTAAGATAGTCGAAGAATTTTTGATAGTCAGTTGAATTAGGAAATAAGTAAACAGTGCAGATATATTTAGTCAGAGAATGACAAGAAAGCCGAAGCCAGAGAGTAGAGAATTAAGAAGAATCAAGCTCAAGAACACGATAGCAAGATAAACCATTGCATCCATATACACAAGAGCCACCTCTGACTTCGAGATGAGTATAGGGAAAGTAGGAGGAAACCGAATAGGGTTTGCTGTCAGACAGCTGAGTCTCTGTCAGGAAGAGAAGGTGAGGTCCAGAGTAGGAGAGGTGGTGTTTAACAGAAAGAACGTTAGAAGAAAAGCCGTGAATGTTCCAGAAATGAAGATGAAGTGAATGAGACAGTGGTTCCAGGCATCTCTCTGAGTCATCTCCGGGAGAGGGGCGGACTTACGTTCACATTTGTGCCTAATTACCCCAAGAACCTATTACTTCACGGACGGATTCCAGTGACGGATCATTAATTTTATCCGTGATCCTCTTCCCGACTGGACCATATATATATATATATGTGTGTGTGTGTGTGTGTGTGTGTGTGTGCTAAGTTAAAGATGACAACATTCTTGTAGTTGTTAATCTTTTTTCTATTATATTCAGTTTTCGTCACCAATAGATCTGCCTTCGCGGGAGTGCGTGAGAACTAACTCTCCAATGTTTTTCACTTTTATTCGACGTTTCATCTACAGAAAAACATCATCAGGAACAGAAAGACCACAACCACATCTGATATATGTTTAGAAAGGTACATTTGATGCGAATGAATACTTGAAGGTACTGCACATAAAAAAAATAACTGAATAACTGTTTTTTATATTGCGCTCACCATCCACTCAATTGACGTAAAGCTCCTCTCGGGTGTCTGCCCTTTCCTCTCCTCCCTCCTTTCCTTCCTTTCTCTTCTGTCTTTCTTTACTTCATTCTTTCCTCTTCCTTCTGCCTATGGGTGACCTTACACTCCCTCTTTTGTTTTTCTTTCCTTCATTCTTTCCTGTTCCTTCTGCTTATGGGTGACTCTACACTGAGTGGCAAGCCGAATGGTTTCCTGTACACTAGGAAACCATTTACTATGGTGGCTGGTAACCATATAACCAAATTATGGACCTGGTGGTTTAGTGGGTAATTGCAACCCAATCGGATTGAGCCGGTTAAGGTTTATATCCAAGGAATGGTTGTGTTTTATTGGTCACGTAATGCCACTTAGGGATAAGTGAGGCTGGTCACTCTCATCTTAAATGTCAGGATCAACTTGTCTAGCCCCGTACTCCTACGCTCATCATGGGTCAACATAGGACTGGATGATGGGTGGATGGATTTATACAATGGAGTACACAAAAGGAAAGGTGCATGCTATGTATATAACCTGCTTAAGTAGCTAGAATCTATCTATATCTATTGCCTGATGCCTTAACCCCTTAACCAGGGGGCATCACTTTTGTGACGCTCAGGTGCAATGGATCATACCGCAGGGTGTCACTTTTGTGATTCTGTGTTATTTTGAATTCTCCCGGGCTTACAAGTGGTGGCTTGTATCATCTATCAGTACTGCCAATGTCCAACAATAGTCAGCACTCCTAATCTCATCGGTACTCCCATCCATTGTTGACAATTTAGCCATTTTCCCAGTTCTTGACCCTTCCCTACCTCCCCTCCATTACCCTCTCCTCTTGCCTGCCTGGCAGTGCTGCACTAAGCAAATTTTCCACTGATTTCATCTATTGAAATAAGCCTTATGCCTTATTCTTATACAAAATAATATATACAAGAAAGAAATAAGGTAAATGATAGTGCCATACACCTGGAATTGGCTAATTATCACCTGACAACACCTCACGTGCACTCGTTCGCTTATTTCCCCTGGTAATTTCCCCTTGAAATATGCCATATAATCTATTCTCGTAATAAAAACATATATGAGAAAGGAAGGGAGAAGCCTAAGTGATATTTACATTCACCTGGAACTACCTATTTATTTATGTATTGTCGAGATTTCCTACCAATCATTTCACACCATGTAAATTAGGAGCTGTCACCCTATTGACATTGTCAACCCTTGCTTGCCCATATACGCCGCGTCATTCAGTTCCTTGTCGTCCTCTGAGGTGACACCATGTCGCCCTTGTGCCCCGCCATTTCCGCCGCTTCTGTGCCCATTGCAAAGGGCCCTGTGACCTCTACCCCTAGAAAAACTTGTGTGGGAAGCAGTAAAGGACTGACTCAGCAGTGGAACGTGAACTGGCAGAATTATCAATGATAACGATGGATAGTGACTGATCCTTCGGGTGAATCGTGTGATAAGCCTGGGGAGGAAATCGTGACAGAAACTCCTAGTATGAGTGCTTCAGTGTCCCACGTTATCCCTAGCTCCAAGGGAAAGGAGCCCTTAGTGCAGCAAGGGAAGGAATTTGGGAAGGGAGTGAAAAGGTGGCGGGTTAGCCCCAGAACAATGGCCCCGAATGACCCAGCCTGCCATGAGTCCTGAGGTGAATCACCTCCCCGCTCCCCCAGCCCCACTTCACTAATTTCTTCCTCATCTTCAGCGAAGGTAGGCCGTAGGGGAAGAGGTAAATCCCTGAAACGTAAAAGTACAGTAGCAAGTAGAGTAAGGGCTGCTAGTGTTACATGGCAACCTAGGGTCAGTGAGAGTGACCTTGAAACAGCCCAGTCTGCCTCACAGCCACCCTCCACCCTCACCCACCCTACACCACCACGACAGGGAATCCTGGACGCCTTTATGTGGACGGAAGGTTCCGATTTCGTCCCTGAACATCTTCATTTCGATGAGAGTTCCTAAGGGATACAGCCTGCCTTCACCTTGACGAGGATGCTGTATATGTGGACTTCCTTTTGGCCTTCCTCAATGACGAAGTCATGCAGCACAAATGTGATGAGACAAACAGGTACGAATCACAATGTGCTGCAAGTGGTGCAGGTGCAGCAAAGATGCAACAGTGGACAGTGCAGGGAGTGCAGGAGCTGTATGTGATCTTTGCCCTTATGCTTCTCATGCCATGGCTGAAAAGTCACACTATCGTGACCATGAAATAGGATACAAAAACCCACACTGACAGACGAAAAAAGATGTATTCCAAACAGTTTCGGTGACAACTGTTGCCCTCTTCAGTGGATCTACAGACCCAGTTGGTTTATAAGGCAAGCGTATTTTAAAGCCAGAAAAGCCTTTTTTGTACCTAGACCAACATCACAGAGTCAGCAAAGTAAGCCATATATCACGGTTCCGTATGTGTCAAATCTTAGCTTGGTGAAGTCTGTGAGTCATGATTTGGATGTAAACATTGTATTTAGATATACTTCCACCTTAAGATCAATGCTGGTAAAGAATAAATCCATTAGTAACGAAACTGCAGGGGTATACAAAATTCCATGTAGAGACTGTGATTTGGTTTATATTGGTGAAACTGAAAGGGATTTGGACACTCTCATTAAGGAACACAAATATGCTTGTAAGATAGGCAACATAAATAACGCAGTGTACGTTCACTTTTCGGAAAATGACCATAGAATCGACTGGAATTCTAGCCAAATATTGTACAAATGTAGTAACTATAAGAAACATAGGATTGTGGAAGCTGTATGTATAGAGAGATATAATAATTTTTATCATAGTGAAGGAATGTATAAATTAGATCCAGTGATGAGAGGATTAGTGGCAAGGTCCTTGCTGCCCCTTGTAATCACTCACTCAGGTCGTGGACAGAGTAGAGGGAGAGTCTGGTGAGTTCACATCAGATGTGGTTGGGAAAACGTGTCCTCACCCTGCATATAAGCAGCTTCTCAGCATTTGTATGTACCACTCTTGGTTTGTAGATCCACTGAAGAGGGCAACAGTTGTTGCCGAAACTGTTTGGAATACATCTTTTTTCGTCTGCCAGTGTGAGTATTTGTATCCTTCTCATGCCACATTCAAAGAAGCATGAGTTGGAAGAATACTGGTCCATGGACTCCTTACTACCCTCACCCACCTTCAATAAGTACAAGGCCAGAGATCGCTTCTGGAACATCATGGGAAACCTGCACTTCGCCAACAAGGATGTACCTTCCCAGAACGACCCACTCTGGAAGATCCGGGAGATCCTGAGCAGAATGAAGGATAAGTTTATGTCATTCTTCCACCCCTTTCAGAAGGTTGTCATAGACGAATCCTTGGTTTTGTTCAGAGGACGTCTCAGGTTTGTACAGTACATTCCAAGCAAACGCCATCGCTTTGGAATCAAGTTCTTTGTACTGTGCGACTGTAAAATGGGGTACATCCTTGACTTCGTCATCTATTCAGCCAGCACTGTCGATCTGGACAAAATACACCCCCTTGGCTTCTCAGGCTGTGTAGTGAAAGTGCTCCTTGAAAGGTATTTTCGTGGGAATCATGTTCTGTATACTGACAACTATTATACAGCACGAAAACTTGCTAAATACCCTTCAGAGCACGGCATCGGCTCCTGCAGCACTGTGAAGAGCAATCGTGCCAACTTCCCCAAATTCCCAGAGGCAGGAAACTCGCAGTGAGGAGACGTGCACCTACGCAAGTCTGAGAAGATGCTGGCAATATGGTGGCATGACAAGAGGGTCGTGCACATGCTCACCACCATACACAAGGGGGAACTGAAAGACAGTGGGAAGGTCGACCGTAGGACGGGCAAACCTGTGAGGAAACCTGATGCTGTCTTAGACTATAATATCAACAAGCAGCTGGTGGACAAGTCCGACATGATGAATGGAGAGATCGACTGCCTCAGGATGAATAATAGGTGGTATTTGAAAGATTTTCTGCATCTCATTGACATGACGATGCTGAACGCCTTCATCCTGTACAAGATGAAGATCAAGCCACCCAAGTCCTTCTCCCTGGGGTTGTTCGCCAGGACTTGTGTTCAGCAGCTGCTTGAGAGATATGGTAGGGTGACAGCAGCAGCTCCAAGGCACCATGCTGTAAGACTTCCCAATGGACTTGAGCAGAGGGCATACATGGATCGGCACAGACTGGTGCAAATGCCCGCCACAACCAAGAGGAAGACTGCAATCCGCAGGTGCCAGGTGTCTGCACATACCACCCGACGCACACCTGAGCACAAACGCACCTCTCGGCAGTGTGCTGAGTGCCAGGTTCCCCTCTGCATTACCTGCTTTTTTTATTACCACAGCCTGAAGCAGTTCTAAAAGTGCAAGTGGAAAATGTAAATAATGTGTAAAAAGCAAGTGAAAGCAACGGATGTAAATATGATGGAACAGTGTAATATAGTTTTATAAGTTACTGCAAGTGACAGTGCATAATATAGTGTAAGTAAAATAGAAGTGTAAATATTGAAAATACAATAGAAAATGTAAATATAAATGTAAATAATTAGTAATATAAGAATATGAGTACAATACTTGAAGTTATGACAGTGAAAGTGAATCCTTGGCTCCTATTTATATTACTGAAAGAGAAATTGAATGCCTACAGTGACAAAAAACTTCTATTACTGAAGGAAACTTATGGATAAAGACTGCAGATATATATGTTATATAGTAATAGGAATATAAACTGTGGGTGTTTTTATGAATAATAAATGACAGAATACCAGCGGGGAATGAGCGCAAGTGAAAAGCTCGTACACGCTTGTAATTTTCATTGCTTTCACAGTGTTTTTTTTTTAGTATGGATTCCAAACTATTTGAAAATCATAGAATAGTGTTTCTAGTGATAATATCAGGCTGTGCTAATCATATTACGGGGTGTTGGGAAGTGTAAAGTGGAGACTTCGTTACCCAACTTCAGAAGTCTCCACAAGTCCTACGGTACTAGAAGAAGGCTCAACAAACATCCCAGGAGAAAGCTGAAGGTATGTGCCATATGTATGTTTAGTTATAATATTCTAGGACTAATAACTGATTTTTGGCATATATTTTTACGAAGTCTGTTGGAGCACAAATATCCTCGTGGGATATGCAAGGAGCACCAAAACAACCCCGCGGTTTAGGGGTTCATCCCGTACGGGATGGCCACAAACAAATCGCCCCCACGTCGCCCAGACCCCCGCCATTTCACTGCCCTGCTCCAAACTCACACGCCCCTCTCCCATAAACCTTTCCACTCCATACCTCCATCTCATCCTCGGCGTCCCCATCCCTCTCCCCCCTCCACCTCACACATACACTCTCCTCGTCAGTCTCTCACCTTCCATCCTCTCCACATGGCCAAACCACCTCAGTGTGTTCCTCCTCTAATGCTTCCTATCAGATCCACATCCACACCACAACGCTCCTTTATATCCTCATTTGTAAGCCTGTCTCCATGTGACTCCACAGGCTCCTCTTAAATAGCTCATTTTCACTGCTCTCACTCTTGACTTGTGTCCTTCCAACAACGTCCAAGCTTCACTTCCATACGTTAGAGTTGGTAACACAATACTGTCATGTAGTAACTTTTTCACTTCCATGCTCACTTCCCTGTTTCTTATCACTGCTTTCAAGGAACCAGCAACCTTTCTTCCTTGTTGTACTCTTTCATGCGCTTCACCCCCCAAACTTCCATTCTTACTCATCACACTCCCCAAGTACTTAAACGTACTCACATTTTCCATTTCCTCCCAATCCAATCTCACTGTACATTCACTGACTTCACCTCTCTCAAAGACCATCACTTTACACTTCCCTACATTCACCTTTAGATTCCGTTTCTTACACACTCTCCCAGACTCATCCACCAAGCCTTGCAGCTCCCCTTCGTCTTCACTAAAAACACAGTATCATCTGCAAAAAAAAGTACAGGGAGTTTCCAAACACTACCCTCTCTCACTGGGGCCACTCCAGCATCCACTGCCCTACCTTGTATCTCTTTTATTACCCCATCCATGTACAGATTGAACAACTATGGAGACATGACATCCCTGTTTCAACCCAACCTTCAAAGAGAAAAATTCACTCAGTTCACCATCCCCACACACTGCAGCCTTAGTTCCGGCATACATATTCTTCACAGCATTAAACAACTTCCCATGTACTCCATATATTCTTAACACTTTCCACAATCCTTGTCTATCCACCCTGTCATATGCTTTCTCCAAATTCATGAAGGCCGCATACAACTTCTTTCCCTTCTCTACAAACTTTTCCACTGAATATCTAATAATGAATATCTGATCTACACAATCTCTTCCCTTCCTAAAGCCTCCCTGTTCTTCTCCAACTAATTCCTTTGTTATTTCCATAACTCTGCCAATAAGTATCCTACCATACATGTTTCCTATTAAACTAAGAAGACAAATGACCCTATGATTACCACACACTTCTTTATCCCTTTTTCCTTTGTACAAGGGAATAATTATACCTGACCTCCAATCCTTCGGGACTCTGCAGTACCTTCCTCCCAGACCAGTCTACACATCTTCCACATCCATTCTACTACTATCTCTCCCCCATGCTTCAGCATTTCACACACCCTCCATAAATTCCTGCGGCTTTCCCCAATTCGACTTTCTTCATTGCTTCCACAACTTCTGTCCTACTTATTTCTTCCCCTCTTCTCACATCCCTCTTAGTCCCAGCCATTTCCCAGCCAATTATACTCGCATTACTTCCATTCTCTATGTTCAACAATTCATTAAAATGTTCTCTCCATCTGCTCACTTTTTCTCCCTTTTCCACTAGTAATCTACCATTTTCATCTTTAACTCCCCTACTAACTTCACTGCCACACTGTCTTACTCTCTTCACCTCTTTCCAGAACATTTTCTTACAGTTCCTCCACTTTACACTCAAATTCCTTCCAAATTCCTCATGCAATCTCCTCTTACTCTCTCTTACTAATCTTTTCACCTCTCTCTTCCTTTCTACATATAACTCTCTCTTCCACCTCTCAACTTCCTACATGTCCCTATTTCTCATCCACTCATTGTATCCCTTCTTCTTTTGTGCCACAGCCTGTCTCACCTCTTCATTCCACCATGCTGTTCCGTGCACCCCCTTCCGTCTTCTCTTCACCCCACACACCACATC
Organism: Coenobita brevimanus; assembly: GCF_032717465.1. Lineage (NCBI taxonomy): Eukaryota > Metazoa > Arthropoda > Malacostraca > Decapoda > Coenobitidae > Coenobita > Coenobita brevimanus. The sequence continues at coordinate 11,883,815 of NC_136986.1, read as the reverse complement.
ACATTCTGCACATATTTCTTCTGTGAATATCTTGCACACACCTTCCACATCCCCCATCTGCTCTAATTCATATTTACCCAATCGTTCCTCCACTTCTATCTTACATTCTGCCTTTTTCTCATCCTCTTGTAACCTTTCCACTCTTCTTGCAACTACTTCTTCCTCCTATCCTTCCCTTCTTCTAACCATCTTACTTGGATCTTGATTCTGGCCACCACCAAGTAGTGGTCAGAAAGTCCACTCCCCCAACCTCGATGAGCTCTTGCATCCATTACACATCTTCGCATCCTTTCATCCAGACACATATAATCAATCATTGCCTTCCTTTCATTCAGTTCACCACCCACCCTTCTCATCACTCGCCATGTATACCTGTGGATCATTTTCTGCCTGAAGAGGGTATTGGCTATTACCAACCCCCTCCCAGCACAAATGTCCACAAACACACTACCATTCTCATATGTCTCAGCAGGCACACCCTACTCACCAACTCTTCCATCCACCTTCACATTCCCTACCTTACCATTCATATCACCAGTCAAAAACACTATCTCATTCCTTCCAAACTTTTCCATACACACTTCCTCATTTGTCCAGAACACTTCTCTCACTCTACTCGCATAATCTTGCATTGGCGCATACACGCACACAATCGCCCACATTTGTATTCCAATTTTCAATCTTACCCACACAATCCTTGAGCCAACTGATCCATACTCTCTTATGTTCTTCTTCCATCTTTTACCCACAGCAATACACACTCCTTCTTCTGCCCTCTGATTCTCACCTACTCCTGCATATATACCCCATCCATACTCCCATTCTCTCACACTCTCTCATCTCCATTTATTTTCAGTTACTCCACATACATCCACTTTTGCACCCTCAAGCACCTAGGCAATCTCTCTCTCTTTCACCTCATCATTCGCACCCCTAACATTCCATGTCGCGATCTGAACCATATCCTTTGGTCCTTGGTCGTCATCTTTTGGTCAGTCCTTGTCCGAGTCTTCTTGTTCGTCTTTTAGTAAGCTGTTTTCCAGGGAGGGGCACTAACCCTCTGCCAACCTTTTTAGTCACCTCATGCGACAAGCAGGGATACTAGGGGAGTATTCATGAAAAACTCCCTACCCCTAGGAGGTAGTAGCTAGAATGTTGAATGATTTATTTCTTAAAAAAACACGTACAAACACTTTTTGAATATACCTTATATACCTAAATTACAGGAAGGTATATATATATATATATATATATATATATATATATATATATATACAGAAGGAATAATATGAATTATACATACACTAATTGTGGTGGATGGGGGCGCCTATCATCCACTCACTCAGTGACGAGATGCCATATGGTCTCTACATTGAGGTACAAGCCAAATGGATTCCGGTACCGAGGAAACCATTTACTACGTTGGGTGGTAATCATATAACCAGGGTTTCTGGCAGGGTTACACGTCCCCCAGATTTCCCATATCCTATCTATCTATCTATTGCCAGATGCCTCAATCCCGTATGGGGTGGCCACAAACAAATCGCCTCTACGTCGCCCTGTCCCCTGACATTTCACTGCCCTGCTCCCAACTCACACACCCCTCTCTCATATACCTCTCCACACCATCCCTACATCTCATCCTCGGCCTCCCCTTCCCTCTTCCCTCCTCCACCTCACTCACATACACTCTCTTCGTCAGTCTCTCACCCTCCATCCTCTCCAAATGGCCAAACCACCTCAGTGTGTTCCTCATAACGCTTCCTATCACATCCACATCCACACCACAACTCTCCTTTATATCCTCATTCGTCAGCCTGTCTCTCCATGTGACTCCACAGGCTCCTCTTAAATAACTCATTTCCACTGCTCTCACTCTTGACTTGTGTCCTTCCAACAACGTCCAAACTTCACTTCCATACGTTAGAGTTGGTATCACAATACTGTCATGTAATAACTTTTTCACTTCCATGCTCACTTGCCTGTTTCTTATCACTGCTTTCAAAGAACCAGCAACCTTTCTTCCCTGCTGTACCCTTTGAAGCACTTCACCCTCCAAACCTCCATCCTTACTCATCACACTACCCAAGTACTTAACCCGCCCCATCCCGACCACTTTTTGACCACTGGAACCCTCCAATCCCGACCATTTTTCGACCCCTTTTTTTTTTTTTTGCTAAAACTTTCGCTTTTGGTCAGAAACAATGATCAGTGGCAAAGAAATTGTTCCCCGGGGTCCATAATTACCCTAACCAGGTATGCCTTGGTCCCACCTGGCCCATTGTTCTCCATAGGCGGTCTGAGCCTCTAACGTTTTCTATGGTATTATAAGTCTGGGAAACCAATGAATGTAAGTAGATATGTATTTATTACAAACATAAAAACATGTGATAAAAGAGTATATTGGATTTTATACAAAAATAGACCAGAAATAAGCATTGTACCATCATGCGAAACGAGCAAAATCGGGCAACTTGGTCACGATGAATCGCTAACATTCTAAAATCATGATACATATTTTTTTTACTTACATAATACTTCTACAATAACATTATACCATTTTACATTTTATTGAACTGTTTTTACATATTCACAGGCCTTTTGATAACATTTAGCGTAATGTTAGTGCTTATTTACGTAGTGAGTGAACTCGCTGTGACTGTTGTTTCAACTCGTATTGTGTTTTTTATACTTACATAATACTTTTCTAATATTATTATACACTTTTCAACTTTATAGAACTGTTTTGAGATTATTTCAGGCCTTATGTAAATATATAGCGTAATAATAGCGCATAATAACATACACGATAAGTCGCACAACCTATTTTTGTACTTATATAATAATTCTCCACTAACATTGCACATGTTTACACTTGATATAATTGATATCACATAATTTCAGAACTTACGATGGAACTGAGCGCCATATTAGCGCGTACTTACACAGGGAGTGTTATCGCGATATCATTTGTTTCATCTTACACTAGTATTCAACTTATAAAATACCTTACTACTAACATTACAACAAATTTCACTTTATATAATTCCTATCACATACTTACTGACCAGAATGTGGGTGTACTCGTGACATCAATTATTACAACTTACACTATTGTTCAACTTATACGTTTGATTCATGCTAACATTACACCTGTTTCCACTTTATTTCCTTGCTATCACATATTTACTGACCAGAGTTTTATACTGAGCGTCATATTTTCGCAGATTTACACAGTGGGTGTAGTTTTGATATCATTTCTTTCAACTTACACTAATTCTCAACTTATACATTACTTTTCTGAAAAAATAACACCCGTTTCAACTTTATATTTGACTTAGCACCTACTGACTGGCCGTACCATTATAATGAGCGTCATTTTGCCTTCCCACACAGTTTCAGTAGTGTAGGAAATTATGATACTCCTTGAAACAAGGCTGAAGGCACAACGCAACATTGCACTCGACACACTCGTACCTTGTGTCTTTTCTCTGAGTGGATGGTCTGACTGTCGAGTGCTTACATACATGGCAGCGAAGCTGGGGTTTACGACGGTTTGGGTCGGAAGGGATTGCGCTGGGATAGTGGCATCCTGCAAGACGTAGGGGAGTCTGAGCAGCCATGGGGGTGCGGGGGCGGTGTGTGGGTCTGTCCTGGGCATGCTTGACGATTATTTCACGTGCCAGCTCCCTCACAAACCCCTCAAAGGTCTCGGATACTCCGGTGGTCATTGCGTGCAGGTAGTGGGCGTTCAGGACCGTGATGTCGAGCAAGTGGAAAAAGAGTTTCTTGTACCACTTCATCTCGGTCCTGGCACAGTCAACACTTGAAATCATCGAGTCTGACTGATCAACTTGCCTCATGTTCAGATTATACTCCAGTACAGACTCGGGTTTCCATACGTTGCGCCTCCTCTCGCTACGGTGATCCACGGAGTCTGTGCGGTGCATCAGGGGGCTGTGAACAGTTGATAGGAGGCAAACTTCCCTGTTGTGGTTCCACAGGGTGGCAAGGATGTTATTGGCCTGGAAGAAAACCACCTCGTTCTTGTCAAGTTTCCTCCCTATCTTGACCATATGGCGACGGTTTCTCTTGACTGTACCACAGACTCCGGTGTCGTGTTGGTGGAGGAACCTAGCGAGAAGAGGGCTAGTGTACCAGTTGTCCAGGTACAACACATGACCACGATGAAGGTACTCTTCTATCATTGTCTTCACCACGGCCCCAGAGAGTCCTATACTCCGATCTTTTGTTATATCTGTCTGTGCGCCCATGTACAAGACTACAGTATGTCTTGCACATAACCAGTCTTACAGTCACACATAACAAAGATCTTGAACCCGAAACGGTGTCTCTTGCTGGGTATGTACTGCCCAAAGGAAATATTGCCTCTCCACAACACAAGACTCTCGTCTATGACGAGGTCTCTGTAGGGATAAAATGAGGAGCGGAACATTTCCCGTAAATGATCAAATACCAGCCTAATTCTCCTCATTTTATCTGTGTTATTTGCATTGGCTGGATCTTCTGCATCAAAAAAGTGGAGGCGGCCGAGAATATACTGAAATCGGTTACGACTCATCACCTTTCCAAAGAAAGGTGTGAAGATGATTGGGTCAGTTGTCCAGTAGGCAGGAATTTGGTTTTTCCTTACCACACCCATCAAGAGAACCAGGGCCAAAAATAGGAACATCTCTGAAATTGTAACGGGATAGTCATACTGTTGGGAATGCCTGCTCGTTGTTCCCAAACGTTCACTTTCACGGCGCTGTGATTGTGAAAAGATATTAGTCTGTTCAACTATGCGCCCCACAAACGCCTCACCAAAGAACAAGTGCAAAAAATCCACCCTAGACGAACCTTCATTCACACCTGGAGCCGTGCAACCTGACCGCCACTCCTCAGTGAAAGGGTGAATGATGGGAGTAAAATTACTCCCATCTTCCCAGTTCCACGTGACACCACCGTCTCCAGCCACGTCCCCATCGTCCCCTTCGTCAGGGTGGGGAGGTGAGGGTGGTGGGGGAGGTTGGGGAGGTGGAGAGCGGCGCCTCTTATCACTCGCACTTCTCTTCCCTCTCCCTTTTCCTTTACCCTTTCCCTTCCCTTTCTTTCCTTTCCCCACATCCTGGGGCTGTGGGGAGGAAGTTTGGGAATATTCTGGGGCGAAAGAAGTGCTGGGGAGTGGCTCCACCTCCTCTCCTCTAGGCCTACGTGCACCACGTGCTCGTGCTGCCTCCCTCACACCACTTGCCCCTTCACCCCGCACTACCCCCACACCACTCTCACTTTCACCCCGCGCTGCCGCCACAACACTTTTCCTTTCACCCAGCAATCCCACCACACCACTTTCCACTTCCCCAGACAAAAGACTTTCACCATACCTTATATGTCTTCTCGCCCCACCTTCTGATCCTCGTGGTGATATTTTTTTCTTTTCCCAACCACGCGGCGATATCACGTCCTAAGCCGCCATCATCCTCATCGTCCTCATCCTCGTCCTCATCAGATTCGGGATAGAGAGATAGTAGTGCACGTGGTTGGGGAGCAGGCTGGCCTTCCCTTGCCTTATGGTATGTCACATACCGCATTTTTCGGGGTGAAGGGACCTCCTCATCACTGCTACTTATTTCTTCCTCTGGCTTGACGTAATTGCGATCTACCACATCATCGTCGAGTGGAGAATCTCTATCTCCAGTGAAGGCTTCCATGGTGGATGCAATTTCCTCGTCTGAGAGACCTTTCCGCGCCATGTCTGACGTGGGTCACTGCTAGCAGGTGAGTGACCGAGACAAGGGCGAGCGCGGGTCACGCGGGGTCTAGGACGCTGCCCGCCAGGCGGCAGGTAGGGGAGGCTTGGGTACGTGGGCGAATCGAAAATCTCGCGCGAATTTTGAAAATTGTGGAAATTATGAACCTTGCAACTGCAGGACGATGAAGTACGTCGACGGGATTAGCTGTGACATAACGTGAGGACGTGGAAGTACGTCGACGGGACGCCGCGGGTTAAACGTACTCACATTTTCCGATTCCTCACCACCCAACCTCGCTGTACATTCACTGATTTCACCTCTCTCAAAGACCATCACTTTACTCTTCCCTAGATTCACCTTTAGATTCCGTTTCTTACACACTCTCCCAAACTCATCCACCAAGCCTTGCAGCTCCTCTTCGTCTTCACTCAACAACACAGTATCATCTGCAAACAACAGAACAGGGAGTTTCCAAACACTATCCTCTCTCACCAGGGCCACTCCAACATCCACTACCCTACCTTGTACCTCTTTTAATACCCCATCCATGTAAAGATTGAACAACCATGGAAATACGACACATCCCTGTTTCAACCCAACCTTCAAAGAGAAAAATTCACTCAGTTCACCATCCACACGCACTGCAGCCTTAGTTCCGTCATACATACTCTTCACAGCATTCAACAACTTCCCAGCTACTCCATATATTCTTAATACTTTCCACAATCCTTGTCTATCCACTCTATCATATGCTTTCTCCAAATCCATGAAAGCTGCATACAACTTCTTTCCCTTCTCTAGAAACTTTTCCACTAAAGATCTAAGACTGAATATTTGATCTACACAACCTCCTCCCTTCCGAAAGCCTCCCTGTTCTTCTCCAATTAATTTCTCTGTTCTTTCTCTAACTCTGTCAATAAGTATCCTACGATACACTTTTCCTATTATACTAAGAAGACAAATGCCTCTATGATTACCACACATTTCTTTTTCTCCTTTTCCTTCGTACAAGGGAATAATTATACCTGACTTCTAATCATCCGGGACTCTACCTTCCTCCCAAGCCAATCTGCACATCTTCCACATCCATTCTACCACTATCTCTCCCCCATGCTTCAGCATTTCACCACACACTCCATCAATTAATCATGGCAGTCGTTTCATAGAGCCTCGGAGGGCCCAATACCTGCCCAGGGCCCCAACCAGTTGGGCAGATTCACGTGGTCATTGGAATGTGAGAGGTGTGAATGAGGAGAGCAAGAGGGTGGAAGTGGTGAATGTGTTCAAGAGTGTGAGATATGCTGTAATGGCATTGTGTGAAACGAAGATGAAAGAGTGTGAAGTGGAGGAATGGGAGGGTGTGAAATCTGTAAGATCAGGAATGAATGGGCGAGGAAGATGCAAGGAAGAAGTTGCTTTGTTTATGAATGAGGTGTGGCAGAGTGGAATGAGAGACTACAAATCTGTCACCTCTAGGTGTCCGTATGTCAGGTTCAAGTTTGAGAAGGTGAAAATGGCAGAGACTGTAGCATATGCACTGTGTGAGGACAGGAGTGAAAAAGAGAAAAACAGGTTTTGGGATGAGCTGGATGAAGTAGTGGGGAAAATGCCCAGGAGCTGTAAAGTGATCGTAATGGGGGATATGAATGGAAGCGTCGGCACTTGTCCTGAGGATGACATAATAGATTGTTATGGAGTACCAGGAGAAAATGATAATGTGAAGTGACTAAAGGATATGTGCCAGGAGAGGAGGTTGCTCATTTGCAACTCACATTTCAAACACAAAGATGCTCATAAATGTACATGGTATAGAGGGAATGGGGATCGTATTGAAAGAAGCCTGATTGATTACGTGTTCGTAGAGAGGTTATTGATGGGAATGGTTGCTGATACGAAGGCCGTGAGATGATGATGTGGAGGTCTGTCATATCATATGATTGTGGAATGCAAGATCAAGTTGAGAGGAGTGAGATGGATCAGGAGAGAGAGGAGCAGTCAGGGAGAAAGACTGAAAGTTGAGAAACTGAGGATCGAAGAAATGGCAGATGATTACAGGCCCAAAGTAGAGGAGGAGTTAGAATCAGTGAATTGGAATGAAATGGATCTGGACAGCTTGTGGAATGCATATAGTCATTGCTTAGTTGGGAATGCTAAAGTGGTGTGTGGCGTGGCAAGACTAACAACAAAAAAGAAAGGTATGGCATGATGGGATGAGGAGGTTGAGAGAGTTGTGGAGGAAAAGAGGAAGAAGTGGCTAAGTAGTTACAGGACAGGGGTTCAATTGAAATAATAACTGAATATACTGACAGCATGAAGCACGTAAAGAGATTAGTGAAGAGGAAAAAGTAGGACATAAATGATGATCTAGGAAGAACAATGAATGCAAACTTCTCTGAAAATAGGAAGTTATTCTGGAGAGAGGCGTGGAAATGTAGAAAAGAAAGCGGAAATTGAAGTGATGGTGTGAAGGATGTATGTGGCAGATTATTAACCCATGGGTATGAAGTAAGGACCAGATGGAAAGAATATTTTGAAAGCCTACTAAATGGGAATAGAGAGATCAGAAAGACTGTAAATATGACTGGTTTTCGGGGTGTGCAGAAAAGGAATGCAATGCCAGATGACCTGACACTTGCACAGGTGAACAATGCTGTAAATCGGCTGAAAAATGGGAAAGCAGCTTGCTTTGATGAGGTGTATGCAGAGATGCTTAAGTGTAGTGGGAAGAGTGGAATGAATGCTTGTTGGAGATATATAAAAAAGGTATGGATGAGTGAAACTGTGCCTGTAGAGTGGAAAAAGGCTGTGACTGTACCCCTGTACAAAAATAAATGTGAGCGAAGTGAGTGCAAATATTACTTTTGCAAAAGTATTGTCACGAGTTGGCTCGTGACATCATTTGGTGGGAAACCGCAAACTCTAGTGGGATCCCAGTGTTTATCGTTCTGTTTAACTGCTATGTATTCACCCGGTCGGGAGTGTTTTCAGAGCAATTTTTCACTGTGTCATAAATGATCGTCTTTGTGCGAGACATTAGCACTTCCGCTGAGCGATTTATTATGGGCGTGTTTCGCTTATTCTAGCCGTTAGCAATGTGGCCACAACACCTGCCTCTTTCCCACGATTTGAAGTCAGTCAAGGTTTGTACACCGTGAAAGCAGGTTGGGCCCAGTGTGTAGCAGTGCCGCCGTTGTCCAGTACCTGAAATTCCACCTAGTGTGATTGACGAGAGACTTAGCGAGTGCAGTGTCCTTCCAGTAACGATGCCCAGTCATTCGCTTAGTCCACTCTTTGACCAGTATTTCTTTTCATTTTTTCCTAGGTTTAAGAGTTTATCTTTTGAGTGAGTGAGTGAGTGCGAGCTCCTTAGTTTGAATTCATTTTGAAATGTAACGTTAATTTATTTTATTGTAATCAATAAATTTAACAGTTCTTTTTCTCGAGCTTAATGTAATGTAAACTCGTGTTTTATTTTCCATATTAAGCTTATTCTAGTTGCACCTCCTACCTTGCATAAAGACTTTGCTATTCATAACTGGTATTTAGGCCAGTCCTTTCGTATTAAGCTTAAAATCCGTTGTGCCATCTAGGAGATAATGCAACAGCAAAAATCTGTTATCATTAATAGCATCAGTTATTGACTGTCAGGAGTGAAGTCACTTTCTCCAGAGGCTAACAGTACTAACAAACAGCAATTGTGAGATTGTGAGGAATTAGTCTCTGCAGTGTACTGTTGAGAAAGTTTATAAATTCTCGTCCTTAGAGAATCGGCGAAGCAAGCCAAAATAAAGTAATCATTGTTTGATTTTCACAAGGCAATTCATTGTCCTGCTCTCAGTATTACTGAAAATTATCCTTTAATATTGCCTACTCTTTAAAAACCCCGTGACAATTGGTGACCTCGCCAGGATGTTAACTCCTAGCTCTAAAGCTATTCACAAGATAATACTCACTCGTTCATACTTAGGTATTTATCATTAAAGTCTATAGGCACTACCTTACTGGTGATTATTGATTAATTTTTATTAATTTACATAATAGTTTTCACTGTCAGTTGTTTGTTTAATTTTCTTTCTTTACCAGTTTAATTGGATAAAACTGGTCACAACTAACCTGCGCCTATATTCTTTATTCTCAACTATTGACATCTTTCTCTGGAAAAACTGCAGTCAGTACTGAGTCGCTAGTTTACTTAGATTGAGTTAGCATCATGTCCACCAGTGTCTATGTACAGGAAGCCAAAGATATGGGTCTTACAGACCCAACTGAAATTAAGGACTTTGTCCTCTCTCGGTTTAATTACGAACAGCAACGCAAGAATGATGCTTGTGAAGAGCGTCGTATTCAGCATGAGGAATGTGAAAAGGAGCGCGAATACGACCGAGAACAGCGTGAACACAAGCGGAAACAATGCGAGCTCGAGTTAGAACACGAGCAGAAACAGTGTGAACTCGAGTTAGAACATGAGCGAGAACAGAGTGAGGAACGAGAGAGAGAATGAGAACACGAACGTGCCGAGCGAGAAGCACGCGAAAAACATGAATTTGAAATGTTGAAGCTCAAGTGAGATTCCTTGGCTTCAGACACATTTGGTGCAGCTGGCCCAAGCTCCATGAGCGTTCTCCCTGCACATGTTCTGGGGACCCCACACATCAAGCTTCCCCCATACAAGTGAGGCGAGCGAATCGAGCCATACATAGCTTGTTTGAAGACATGGCTCAACTTTACCAGCTGGATGATGCAGCTAAGCAGCTTCAGTTTCTTAGCCTGTTTGAGGGCCCTGCCCTCGGTATTCTCCGCAGAATTCGTGGAGACAATCTCACGTATGAGAATATGAAGGCCGCACTCGTCAAAGAGTACGGTCTCACAGTTGACGACGCCAAGGGTCAGTTCATGAGGGCGCGTTTACAAGATAAAGTGACTGCCGTTCAGTTTCTTGACCAGCTTACTGCTTACTTAGATGAGTGGATGGAGAAAGATGAAACTCCTTCCACGCGTGAGGGGATAATTGACCTTATGCTGCACACGCAGCTAGAAAAATCGTGGCCTACTGAACTTATGGCTCAACTTAAGATCTGCCAGGTAAGAGATGCCAGCCCAATGGTGAAGAAGGCTGACGCATTCTTTACTGCATGTGGGTATTAAACTCGCAAGCAGCATACCTGGAACAGGAAACCTGATAAATCTGGGAAAACGTCTCAGACTGAACCCCAGCAACAAGGCCGTTCTCAGAATAATGGCCAAGGTCCAAAACCGCAGAAGAAGGACCAGGGGCAAAACACTCAGAAACCTGAGTGGAAGCGGTACGATAAGCAGAACCCTAACCAGCAGCAGTACCTGTATTTCACGTAGCAGCAGGGCAAGGACAAACCACGTAACCCTGTCAGGACAATCGATTTTAGTGTATCGGAGGCAGGATGCAAATGCTGCCCTTATGCCACAACAAGCGTACAGTGGTGCCAACCCCAACAGTATGGGTACTTCACAGTTCACTAATTCCCCAGCGACAGTGAACCCTCCTCCACAAGTGGTCAATGCTCCAGCTCCTCAGATGGTGAGCACGACCCCTCAGGTATCAAGTTCTCAGGGCGCCACATTTGCTGCATTGTTTGTTCCTCAGTCTCACCAATGACTGGCTGCTACTTGCTCAGACCCTTCCACCAGTAACACTGCCTTTCTTGTTCAGCCAGGGTTTGTGGGAGGTGTCTCTGTAAATGTCCTGAAAGATAATGGTTCCTCACGTTGCTCTGTCAAGCAAAGTTTAATTCGGCCCGACGAGTACACAGGTAAGCAGATCCAAGTTAGAGTTACTGATGGATTAGTGTGATTGTTCCGAGGCACGTATCCAGGTGGCATCTCCTTTCTACAATGGCTTGACAGCTGCTGTTGTCATGCCAGAACCGTTGTTTGACCTCATTATCGGCAACATACTGGGCGTCAAAAAAAGTTGCGCCATAGATGTTGCTACTCAGACTTCGGCTGTTGCAGTAACACGAGCCATGGCCAAGGCTCCGAATCGTGTCACCCCGTTGACCGTCGCAACGCTGCAAGATTTGATTTGTAGTCAAGACGTTGTCCAAGAACAACAGTCTGACCTGACATTTGCCTCAGTGTGTAAGAAGCTGGAGGGTAAAGCGATTAAGTATTCACGGGGAGGTCAAGCCAGGTTCCTTTGCAAGCGAGGACGGGTATACCGTGAGTCACAAACACCCCAGGGCGAGGTTCGACTGCAGTTCATCATTCTCGCAAAGTATTGCCGGGCAGTGTTTGAACTGGGTCATTGTTCAGTCATGGGAGGTCACATGGGCCAAAAGAAAACCTTTGACCACATCCATGCTGACTTTTTCTGGCCAGGAATGGGACAGGAAATAAAAAGGCTTGTGCGTTCCTGCGACGTGTGTCAGCATACCACTGATCGGGGACGTGTCTTTCCTGCGCCACTGAAACCAATGCCTGTACTCTTTGAACCGTTCGAGAGAGTAGCAGTTAATATTGTTGGGGCAATTTTTCCTAGCGCAAGTGATGGATCAAAGTATATCCTCACTATTGTTGATTTCAGCACACGGTGGCCTGAAGCCGTGACCCTTAAGAATATAGAGGCATTCACTGTTGCTCAGGCATTGATCGAAGTGTTCTGTCACTCAGGTATCCCCAAAGAGGCCTTAGGCGACCGGGGTTCGCAGTTCACCTCGGCAATGATGAACGAAGCATTCAGGTTGTTGTCCATCTGAGGCCTGCGAACTACGCCTTATCATCCCATGTGTAACGGGCTATGTGAGAGGTTCAATGGGACTCTCAAGAAGATGTTAAAGTGCATGGCCGCCGAACAGCCAAAGGAATGGCCGCGGTTCATTGCTCCTCTTCTGTTTGCTTATCGAGAAGCCCCACAGCACTCCTTGAAGTTCTCACCCTTTGAACTGGTGTATGGAAGGTCAGTCCGTGGACCACTTCAAGTCCTTTGCGAGTTATGGGACGATGAAGAATCCGACCCTGAAGTCAAGATCACCTACACATACGTCCTTGATCTAGCTGACCGCCTCCAGTCGACGTGCGAGTTAGCTAAGGAAGAATTGATCAAGGCATGCGAAGTTCAGAAAGCCTATTATGATAAGAAGGCAAAATTTCGGAAGTTTAGTCCAGGTGATAAGTGCTTGGTGTTACTCCCCACTGCCCAGAACAAGTTGTTGGCATAGTGGAAGGGTCCATTTGATGTAGTAGAGCGCATTTCAGACCTCAGCTACATAATTCAAATAGGGAATCTTCACAAAAGGTTCCACATTAACATGTTGAAGGCTTATCATGAGTCAGACCCCGAGGAGACTGGCCTACGAGTAGCTGATGATAGTGACCAGCCACTGGAAGAAACCAGGGCGGCCGCGGTGATCCCAGCTGATGACCATGATGACAAGCCCTTAACTGCTCAGTCCCTTCAGGAAGAGACTGTTGGACATGTTTTACTTAACGCTGACTTAGCATTAGGTGATCAGAATGCCATAAGGTCACTGCTCTGTCAGTATTCTGATGTCTTCTCTGACCAACCTAGACTTGCAAAGGTTGATTGTCACAAGGCTGAGTTGACCAGCGATACTCCCGTAAAGGTTAAGCCATACCCGATTCCCATGTGACTACTGGGCGCAGTAGACAGCGAAATTGCTGACATGGAGATTGCAGGTATTATTGAAAAGTACTCATGTCCTTACTGTAGTCCAATGGTAGTAGTTCGCAAGAAAGATGGTGGAGTCAGGATTTGTGGCAACTATAGGAGGCTCAATGCATTCACCAAAGTGGATGCTAAGCCGATGGGTGACCACATTGCCATCTTCTCCAAGCTGGCAGGGTCACGATATTTCACAAAGCTCGATTTGGCGAAGGGATTCTTCCAGATTCCCCTTCACCCCGAGAGCCATCAGTTCACTGCCTTTGCCACTCCTAGGGGGTTGTACCAGTATAAAGTCCTCCCATTTGGACTTACCAATTCCCCAGCAGTATTCAATTGTGCCATGAGACAAGTGCTCCATGGTATTGTAGAAGTAGAGATGTTCGTTGATGATGTCCTCGTTCATTCTGCCACGTTGGAGGAGCACCTCAGACTCTTGGAAATTGTCTTCAGTAGACTCCAGAGTTTCAACATGACTGTGAAGCCTAGCAAATGTAAGATTGCTCAGAGTGAGGTGGAGTTCCTCGGACATATTGTTGGCAACAATCACTGCAGGTGTCAGGGTGACAAGATCAGGAAGGTTAGAGAAGTCCCGAGACCCATGATTAAGAAACAGGTTAGGGCATTCCTTGGCCTAGTGGGGTATTATAGGAGTTTTATCCCCAACTTTGCTCTCATTGCCCAACCGTTGTACGAGGTGCTACGGAAATATGCTCCAAATACCATTGAATGGGGAGAAGTGCAAGAGAGATCTTTTGCCGCCCTTAAGAACATGTTGTGCAAGGAGCCTATCTTGCAGTTGCCTGATTCCAACAAACCTTTCATACTGCGCACTGATGCTTCACAAGATGGAGTAGGTACCGTATTGATGCAGGAATCGGAAGGTGGAATCTTCCCAGTGGCATACCACAGCCGTGAGCTAAAACCCGCCGAGAGGAATTACAGTACTGTTGAGAAGGAACTCTTGGCTGTGGTTGATGGTGTTAAGAAATACTATTATTGATTATATGGGACACCATTCACTCTGGAAACTGATCATATGCCACTCACTAGTCTCAGCACGACCAAGACGGCTAATGCAAGACTGATTCGCTGGACACTGTATTTAGAGCAGTTTAACAATGTTGTGAGATACATCAAGGGAAGAGATAACGTAGGTGCAGACCTGATGTCTCGCCTGCTAACTGCTGACTAACAGGGCAACTGTTGTATGCAGGGTTCAGTAAGATAGGCGGCCTCAGAGATTTGAGTAATCCAAGGACCAGCCTGGTTCCCAGTTAAAAGTGTACCAGTAATTGCTGACGACTTGCCCGTTGTTCCCACAGGACACGTTACGTCCAGGACTTGTATATACGTGTATACCATTAGTTAAGGGGGAAGTTTGAGAACCCTGCAGAGACAGTCCGAGGCTGTGTATGAATTACCTTGTGGAACGTCTCGAGCTGTGGGCCTCTCTGAGGATTCCCGGAGAATGCACAATATCCACACGAGTGTTCACACCCACGGTGGGTGTTAAAACATGACCTGCCCGAGTTTGCGTAGCGATTCTCAGCTTCCTGTTATTAGTCGTAAATGTAGAGTTAGGTTAACCAGTAAACTGCCCGTTCTAAGAGATTTGAGCAGTTCAAGAACTGGCACGTTTCCTAGTTATTAAGCGTTAACCAGTAAACTATAAGGGTTCTAAGAAATTTGTGAATTTAAGAATTACGTTTCCTGGTTAATAATGACATAAGTACTGATTACTAGGCAGAGAGAGAGAAATGACACTTTTGATGCTCCACCTCGATTCCTTTCACAGGTGCAGCTGATGGGTGCAGCATTGCCGTGCAGATCAGCTGGTCATCCCTGTCGCATGCTGCTGCCCCTTCTTTTCTGCCTCATCGTCATTATTTACTATAAATTTGTATTACATGATTTTACACGTAGGCAGAGTTACACCACAACTGTCACACCTACACCATGTATTACATACATCACGCTACATATCAGTTAGTTGTTAATGTAAATATAGCGAATTTTTTGCTCAGTTTGACCTGAGTACAGGATTTTTCACTGTCGTCACGGAGTTTTTCCCTCAAGCTTGCTTCTATTAACGTAAATATGAGTTTTTTTTTTTGTTTTTTTTCGCTCACTGGCGACTGTGACTTTCTTCTGTAGCAGGATAGCACACACACACCACAGGGTGAATCTTGTGTGACTGAGTAAGGATTTATATGTATGTATATTAAAAAAAAAAACTTCTGAAGAAAATTTTTTTTTAATTCTCACGGGGTGAAATGTCACGAGTCGGCTCGTGACATCATTTGGTGGGAAACCTCGAACTCTAGTGGGATCCCAGTGCTTATTGTTCAGTTTAACCGCTATGTATTCACCCAGTCGGGAGTGTTTTCAGAGCAGTTTTTCACTGTGTCATAAATGATCGTCTTTGTGCGAGACATTAGCACTTCCGCTGAGCGATTTATTATGGGTGTGTTTCGCTCATTCTAGCCGTTAGCAATGCGGCCACAACACTTGCCTCTTTCCCACGATTTGAAGTCAGTCAAGGTTTGTACACCGTGAAAGCAGGTTGGGCCCAGTGCGTAGCAGTGCCGCCGTTGTCCAGTTCCTGAAATTCCACCTAGTGTGATTGGCGAGAGACTTAGCGAGTGCAGTGTCTTTCCAGTAACGATGCCCAGTCATCTGCTTAGTCTACTCTTTGACCAGTATTTCTTTTCGTTTTTTCCTAGGTTTAAGAGTTTAGCTTTTGAGTGAGTGAGTGACTGTGATCTCCTTAATTTGAATTCATTTTGAAATGTAACTTTAATTTACTTTATTATAATCAATATATTTAACAGTTCTTTTTCTCGAGCTTAATGTAATGTAAACTCGTGTTTTATTTTCCATATTAAGCTTAAAATCCGTTGTGCCATCTAGGAGTTAATGCAACAGCAAGAATCTGTTATCATTAATAACATCAGTTATTGATTGTCAGGGGTGAAGTCACTTTCTCCAGAGGCTAACAGTACTAACAAACAGCAATTGTGAGGAATTAGTCTCTGCTGTGTACTGTTGAGAAAGTTTATAAATTCTCGTCCTTAGAGAATCGGCGAAGCAAGCTAGAATAGAGTAATCATTGCTTGATTTTCACAAGACAGTTCATTGTCCTGCTCTCAGTATTATTGAAAATTATCCTTTAATATTGCCTACTCTTTAAAAACCCCGTGACAGTATATTGAGTGTGGTAGGGAAGGTATATGGATGAATTATTATAAAGTAAGAGTGACATCAGAAGTCCTTGTGAGTGATGAACAGGGTAGCTTTAGGGGTGGCAGAGTATGTGTGGATCAAATAGCTGCAGTGAGACAGATAACAGAGAAGGCTTGTGAGAAGGACCATAAGGTGTTTATGGCATTCATGAATCTGGAAAATGCATACGACAAAGTGGACAGAGAAGGACTGTGGAAAGTTTTGCTCATGTACGGTGTAAATGGTTAGTTTCTACGTTCCGTCGAGTTTTGATGATGGTAGTGAAGCATGTATAAGGGCTAATGGTCATCTAAGTGAATGGTTTACGATCGGTGTGGGCGTAAACAAGGTTGTTTGATGCCCTCATGGTTATTCAGTATACTGTATATATGGATGGGGTGATGAGAGAAGTAAAAACACGAGTAATGGAGACCGGAATGGCGTTGGTAATGAATGGTGAAGGATGGAATATCTCAAATTTCTTGTATGCTGATTTTGCAGTACTGCTTGCAAGTTCCAGACAAGAACTTGGTAGGCTAGTGCACAGTTTTGCTTATGTCTGTGAGCGTCGTGTCTTGAGAGTAAACGTAGAGAAGAGTAAACTGATGGTTACTGAGAGAGAAGGTGACTCCCTGTGTGATGTTACAGTGAATGGAGAGAGACTGGAATTGGTGAGAGAGTTCAAATACCTGGGTACAGTGATAGAAAAGAGAGGAAAATGTGCAAAAGAAGTTGAAAGTAGAGTGACACAAGGAAGAAAAGTTCCTGGTGCAATGAAGGCCTTGACAAGAAACAGAGGCTTGAATGTTGTAGCTGCACGAGGCTTGGCCTACATGAAGGAGTGTTTGTACCAACTTTAACATATGGATGTGAGACTATGGTGTGGCATGAAAATGAAAAGTCAAGAATAAGAGCAATGGAGATGGGACTGCTGCGGAATGTATGTGGAGTACAGAGGGTGAATAGGATACGAAATAATGTGATTCGTGAAAGATGTGCCATGAGGAAGTTGGTGGACACCAGAATCGAAGAGAGTGTACTGAGATTGTATGGTCATGTGAAGAGAATGGATAACAATAGAGTAGTGAAAAGGGTATATCTGGGCGAATTTGAAGGAGGGGGGAGGCGATGTAGGCCAAAGAGAAAGTGGAGAGATATGGTGGATGAGTGTGCGTGGAAGAGAGGTTTGGAAGTCGGTGAGGCTAGGAAATGGACAAGAGATCAAGCTGGCTGGATGAATGTTGTGAAGAGAAGTGCATGATCAAAGATTTGGCACCCCTTTTTAACTTGGCAGCATCTGGAGTGACTCAGTCAGATACATTTATGTGAAGCTACAGAACGTTTTGAATGTTTTTGGCATATCCGATAGAGCCAGGAATCCGGGGGCTTGGATGATGAGTGAATGGAAGCGTGGCCCATTGGACTGGACAGATTTAGGCTGCCTGGACATTGCTACTTCTCACCCTGCCCTAGGGTGGGAAAGGAGGTCCTGATGATGATAATGATGATGATACGTACACTAATCTCTGCAGTATAACTATTAGATATTTCAAGCTAATAAAGTACTTATAAATACTATAATACCATGCATTTAAGTACCTTGTACAGGAAAGATACATCAAGAATGTACCGATGACACCTTGTGTACTAGATACTGATATTGTAGAGCTAAAACTAAACATGTGTTGTTCCTACATCTGTCTTAACACCCGACGCACAGGTTGGAGGTCATGGGCGCAGCTAGACTGGATGCGGGCTGATCTTCTCAAGTATGTGGTGGGTGGGGTAGACGGGGAAGTGTTGGGCAGATTATCTGACCTTGGGCGCTGCTAGACCGAATGCAGGCTGATCTTCTCAAGCATGTGAGGAAGGGGGTAGATGGGGAGTGGGACAGGGGAAGGGTTGGGCGGATTAGCTGATCTGAGGTGAAAGTGTCATTGTTCCATGTACGGCTGCGTGTAGCACCACCAAGCTATTCTTTAGATCTTGCATCAAACAAGGATATATTCGTAGTCATGTTAGTTTGTATATTAATCGTCAGTGCTCTTTCTGTTATATAAATTGCTTCCAACATTTTCATTTTTCTCCGGTCATTGCAATGTGCAACAATTTTGGTGTTCTGGGCTGTACTGTCTCTGTCAACATCAGTTCCGTGATGTCCTAGGTGATGTTGTTTGATGGCTCCATCCTGTACATATAGAGATACCCGAAGACCTCAGGAGCAAGCCATGTGACCAATGTTGGTATTATTACAAGATGCGCAGTCCTCACTAGTACATTGATATTCATACATTATTTTGGTTTTAGACAACATCCCAGTCTGACTGGTATGTATATTTTATATTATTCCTTCTATACATATAATTTCCTGTAATGTAGGTAAAAAGTATATTTGAGAGGTTTTCATAAGTGTCTTGAAGGGAAAAAATAATTCAGTATTCTAGCCACTTCAGTATGTCGTATATATAGCATGTGCTTTTCCTTATGCACACTGCCTTGTATGAGGAATGTGGAAAACTGTTAGTTATATTTAAATCATTTTTGATGTGCAGTACCATTAAATTATGGATACATTTACTCCACAAGTATCTATGTAAACATATTACACTCCCAGATGTGGTTGTGCTCTTTCCATTCCTGGTGATGTCTCTGAGTAGGCGAAACGTCGAATAAAAATGAACAACTTTGGAGAGTTAGTTTTAACTCACTCCCACGAAAGAAGATTATTAGTGTCGAAATGAAAATATTAGAAGCTTAACAACTGCAAAAATGTTGTCATCTTTAACTCATCATGAATTCATGAAAATCTGCTGCCAGCAGCCACAAATAGATCTATCTATCTATCTATCTATCTATCTATATCTATATCTATCTATCTATCTATCTATCTATCTATCTATATATATATATGGAGCCTCTGTGGTACAGTGGTAAAGTGTGCATTTTCGTACACTGAAGAACAAGGGTTCATGCCCCGCCAGGGTAATAAACTTTGGGAGCGTTCCTCTGGCCACGTACTGCATTGGCAGACATCAGGGGTGTTGTGGTTGAACCAGTGTCGCATACTATAAAGTATGCTTGCACCCAGTTGGCTTGCGTGGGCCGATTACACTTTGTTCACAGACTACACACACATCCAAAGCCACTCCAACACTACAATACACTTACAAGCACTTCTCACCCTACATGCAATCTCTACCAGACAGCCTAAACCACTTGGTAGAGATACATTCGCTGTAGTGTCCCTGTTTAGGTTGGGTTAGGCCGGTCCTGCAGTGGACACTCAAACGGCTGATGAGATGAGATGAGATTATATATATATATATATATATATATATATATATATATATATATATATATATATATATATATATATATATATATATATATATATATGCGAGTATAAGCGGTTGGGGAATGGCTGGAAGACGGAGTGATGTGAGAGGAGAGGAAGAAATCAGTAGGATGGAAGTTGTGGGAGCAATGAAGAAAGTCAAAATGGGGAAAGCATCAGAAACTGATGGAGTGCTGAAGCAGGTACACGCCCCTCGTAGAGGTGGAGGAATGCATGCAGACAGTTCAGAGGAGCAATGACCATTGAAGTAGCTGCCCAGTTTGGGAGAAGGGTCACTGTAGATTTGACTTGGGCTATTTTGAGCATGTTTGTGGTGAACCAGAGTGTTGAGGTAAGGTTGAAGGATGTGTGCAGCTGTGTTTGCGTTTTGGTGTGTACATGTAAGTGTTATGTCATCCGCATAGGAAACTATGTGCATTTGTGGTGTGTAGGGAGTGGGTATGTCATGCATGCATAGGTTAAAGAGAGTATGTGACAAAACAGATCCTTGGGGGACGAGATTTTTGAAGTTTCTGATGTTTGAAGATTGACCGGCAAATGTAATGTGCGCACATCGGCCTGCTAAATAGTTTGCCAGCCATCTTTTTGTGTTATTGTGCATGTTTCCGTTGAAGATTTTGTCCGTAAGGTTGTGGCGGGGGATGGTATCAAATGGTTTGCTAATGTCTAGTGTGACTTGAAGTGTTCTGTGTGGTGGCCTAGCTGAATTCATACCATCAAAAACTCTCTATGTAAGGTCTGTAAGGTCTGTAAGGAGAGTCTTTGTGGAGTGTAGTGTCCTAAAACCAAGTTGTGATGGGGCTAGGGGTGTGTGAGGTATAACTAGTTGTAATACCAGTCGTTCAGTGACTTTGAAGGGGTACAGAGGAGTGTGATGGGGCTGTGTGAGGAAGTTGGGTTGGAGGATGGTGATGATAGTGCCATGCATCCAGATGTTGGGTATTATGTTCTGTGAGCAACTGTAGTTTGACATGTTGGTGAGTGCTTGTATGCCTTGTAGTCCAAGATGTTTAAGGTGTATGATGCTTATGTTGTCTGGTCCACAGGCAGATGAGTGCTTAAAGTTGCTAATGATCTTCTTCTGGTTGTAAGTGAAAGGTGTGAAGTCTGGGTCTGTGGGAACTGTCTCTTGCGTCGGATGACACGTCGGTCATCGTGACTGGGGTTTAGATGACTGACATGTGAAAAGTGATTGAAGAAAGCGATTGATGAGAGTGTTTGCTTGTTGTTTGTTTGAAGTTATGGTGTCTGTTGTTGTGATGGCAGCGTGTATTGTGTAGTGTTGTTGTTGGAGAGTTTGATGCTGTTTAGTGTTTTGTAGAGTTTGCTGGTGTTTGTTTTGTGATCAAGTGTTTGGAGATAATTTTTCCAATTTAGTGTTTGCTGTTCTGATATTTTATTGTTTATTTGAGTGTTGAGTTCTTGTGTTTGTTTTACGGTGTCTTGTGTATGGGGTGTTGGGGATTGTCGTAGTGTGTCCCGTTGGCTGATGAGGCTTGAATTTCCGGTGTGAAGTTGGGGTTGTGTCTCTTTCTGCTGCCTCTAGAGATGTCTTTTGTCTGCATTTGGAATAATTGTATTGAACTTGTGCACAGCGGTGTAGATGTTTGTGATGGGTGTACTGTTTTATGTTTCAAAGTGTTATTCTGTTTCAGTTGTGATGGCATCCTGGTTGGCACTACTATAATTAGTGAATGTGTGTCTGTGGCCAGTTGGGGTGATTCTGGTTTTGGTAGTGATGATGATCGGGAGGTGGCCAGAGCCAAGGGTTTTGACCACTCTCCAGGATGTTGTGGGGGCGAGGTTTGGAGAGCAAAAAGTGATGTCTAGGGATGATGGAAGGTAGAGAGCTTGGTGTGGGATATGGGTATGTTGATGGAGATTACTGAGTATGAAAAGATTAACTGCTTGGGATTGTAGTACCAGTCCCCTGTCAGTTTCAGGGTTGTTGACATGCCAGGCCGACGCCTTGGCTTTGAAATCACTACCCAGGCTAATGTTGGGTATGTCAGTGATGTGGTGTATGAGGGGAGTGTAATTTTGTGGTACTGTTGGGGACGACTGGGAGGGAATGTATGTATTGGCGATTGTTATGTGTGATTTGTTACCAGTACATATTTTAATTAATGGTATTTCTGTTGTGGCATCATGTGGAGGAAGAAGTGACTTTGTGTGTGCACTAGTGACTGAAAAGTTGATGGATCTGTGTACCAAGGTGATGAGTCCATCGCCACTGCCGTCGGCCCGATCTTGTCTAATGGTGGTGAAATTATGAAATGTAAGTGTTTTTTGTGTTGTGCGTAGTTTTGTTTCTTGTAAGATGGTAATGTGTATGTTTTGTTGTTTGATGAATTGTGTGAGTTATTGTTTCTTGGTGTTTATGCAATGTATGTTTAAGTGAAGAATGTTTATGTTGTGTGTACGATGTGTGTTGGGTGCTGCAGCACGATGGGGAGGTGAGGGTGTGGGTGGAGAGGAAGGGGTAGATTGGGGTGGAATGGGAGGGGTTGGGGGATTGGATGGTGTGGAAGGATCGGTGGGTTAGGCTGAGGTGGTGTGGAGGAAGTAGAAGTGGGGTTGGTGGAGGAAGTAGAAGTGGGGTTGGTTAGTGAGTGAGGGGAAGGAGCATAAGAAGCAGGTCCAGGTGTTTGCGTAATATTTTCTGGGTGTAAGTGTAGTGCAGGTGTAGGCCTAATGGGTCCAGTTCTTGCAGGAATTGCATAGAACTGAACACTTTGTCAGACGGCTCGAAGTGATAGGTTTTGAGCATGTTGGACATATGTATTTGCTGGTGGGTCCTAGATTGCTCTCAATGTCCCCGGCTAGAAGAAGTCTGCGAGCAATGACCACCGGGGAGTTATTTCTTGGGTAGAAAAAACGGTGTTGTTGTGTGTGTTCTGTTGAGAGATGTACTTGCCCGAGTGACTGAAGCCACTTCCAGGTTCTCGGGCCCCGTGAGGGGCCCGGGGGGTTTTGCAATGGTTTGGACCCCATGCTGCCCTCCTCCTCTGCTTCAACAGCCTCTGGGGGGTAGACCCACGGCGAAGACGCCACCGCACCAGGTCTGGTGGATGAGTTTGGGAGAGTGTGTAGGAAACAGAATCTAAAGGTGGGTGCAGGGAAGAGTAAAGTTATGGTCATCGAGAATAAATGAAGTCACTGAATGTACATTGAGGCTGGATCAGGAGGAAATTGATAATGTGTGTTTTAAGTACTTGGGTAGTGTGATGAGTAAGGATGGAAATTTGGAAAGTGAAGTACTCGAAAGGGTACAACAAAGAAGAAAGGTTGATGCTTCCTTGATGACAGTGATAAGAAACAGGGAAGTGACAAAGTTACTGCATGACAGTATTGTGATACCAATTCTAACGTATGGAAGTGAAGCTTAAACTTTGTTGGAGGGACACAAGTCAAGAGTGAGGGCAGTGGAAAAGATTTTTTTTTTTTTAGAGGAGCCTGTGAAATCACATGGAGAGACAGACTGACAAATGAGAAAGTGAAGGAGCATTGTGGTTTGGATGTGGATGTGATAGAAAGCGTTAGGAGAAACACACTGAGGTGGTTTGGCCATGTGGAGAGGATGGAGAGTGAGAGACTGACAAGGCTAGTGTATGTGAGTGAGCTGGATAGGGGGAGAGAGAGGGGGAGACCAAGGATGAGAGAGAGGGATGGAGTGGAGAGATGTGTGTGTGTGTGTGTGTGTGTGTGTGTGTGTGTGTGTGTGTGTGTGTGTGCATATAAAAAATTATCAATAATTCTGTCTATCTCTCTGTCTGTCTTTTTATACACACACACACACACACACACACACATTTATATATACTGTATATACATTTATATGTACCGGTATATATATATATATATATATATATATATATATATATATATATATATATATATATGTGTGTGTGTGTGTGTCAATATCTATCAATAAATCTGTCTATCTCTCTATCTGTTTGTCTTTCTATACAGACACACACACACACACACACACACACACACACACACACATACATACATATAGAGATAGACAGATATATATATATATATATATATATATATATATATATATATATATATATATATATATATATATATATATATATATGCAGAGACTTCACTTCACCGTGAAAATACTTATGCAAACTAACCACAGGAGAAATGAAAGGAGCGACAGTGAGTACTTTCGTATATTACATCTTCTGACAGAGTGAGACAGAAACGTAAAGGGTAGAGGTCTTTTATGCACACCCGCAGCAGGTAGTGGCACACAGAACAATGGATGACCTGAATTTTTACCTGCGGCTTAACTTATGGTCACCCGCAGCGGGGAGTGGAACACAACAAAGGATGGCCTGAATCTAAAAATGCACGTGACAAAGGCGGAGGGAGTAGGATGGGAGGAAAGGGGAGTGGGAGGGAGGGGGAAGGGGGAGGGGAGGAGGGTAACGGGAAAGGAGAGAGGGGGAAGGGAGGAGGGGATAAAGACTACTGTTTAACTTAAAACCTAGAGGATTAATGCTTGGTGTGTCCCACACAGGTGTGACTACACCACCAGGAGATGACAGGGAACAATCACGTGTTAGTCTGGGGGATACTGCTTTAAAATTAATTCTGTTAACAATTCAATTTATCACACTTAAAATGACCATAGCTCATGTTTACATTCTTTTCATATATGCCAGAAATTAGACAAGATTCTATTACATTTCTTTCATCTAAGCTTTTTGATCTTGCTAGAATCTTGGAGCCTGTCCAGTCAATATGGTGATCACTGGATGCTTTGTGCTGAAATAAACCACTACACTGTTGGGTTCTCCTTACACTGTATTTATGTTGTGAGATTCTAGTTTCCAAATCTTTTCCAGATTGTATTTCTTTTTAATTTATTTATTTATATACCTAGGCTGCTTCCCCCAAGGAAAGGGAGGTAGCCGAGACAGGACGACACACTCCCCATTTTCTCATCCATTCAAACACATTCATTCGCATCTTAGCCCCAAAGGGGAGAACGGACAGATCCTTACCACACCACACTGCACAAGGGTCAACTGCGCAATGCAATCAGTGACATCCACAGCAGGGCCTGACAGCAGAGCTGGTTTACCCCTGCCACATCATAACAGACTCATCCCCTTACCCGCACCTGATTATCCTATGTAAAATTTGTTACAGCTTTTACACGGGATTTTGTAAACAACGCCTGAATTACTGAAAGGGCTGTTCTTGATGAGGTTTTTTTTGATGGTGTTCTCATATTTGAATACTACTTGTACATTGAGTTTCCTCAGTATGTGAACAACATCAAGAAAATTTTCATGGAAGGGGATGGCAAGGGTACTTTGAGTGTTCTGGCGATTTGGCTTATTAGTTTTCCCTTCAAGGAATCGTTTCTTAGCTGTATTGTGGCACTGAGTTAATATGCTTTGTGGATATTTTAGCTTCTTTCCAATACTCTGAATCATTTTTAGTTCATCATCTAAAAATTCTGGGTCTGAAATTCTATATGCTCTTAGGTACATGGATATGAACACAGATCTTTCTATATTAATATGATGGTTTAAACAGTAATGAACATATGACATAATATTTGTAGGTTTTCTGTATACCTTAGTCTGTCTCACTCTGTCTGAAGATATAATATACGAAAGTACTCACTGTCGCTCCTTCCATTTCTACTGTGGTTAGTTTGATATATATATATATATATATATATATATATATGGTGGCAGATTCAGAGGAGAGATTGAGACAGTTGGTAAAGGAGTTTGGATGAGTGTGTGAGGAGGAAATTGAAAGTAAATGAGAATAAGAGTAATGTGATGAAGTGTACGAGGTTGGTAGATGGTAGGAGGATGAATATAGTTTTGAATGGTGAATTGCTTGAGGAGGTAGAGTGTATTAACCCGCCACGTCCCGGAGACGTGAATTCACGTCCTCACATGATGTGCACTCATATCCCGGAGACGTGAATTAATGCGGCAACATTGCAAGGTCCCTAATTTGCACAATTTTCAATTTTCGCGAGTAATTTAGCAAGTGATTTTTGGCACGTATACACAGGACACCTTCCTCTATTCCTTTACAAGTTGCCAATCAGGGATAATGCCTTATACCGCATAACCTCTCACCCCCCCTGCACGCCATTGTCTCGGCAATTCACCTGTTACCAGTGACCTGGCCAATAAAGACATTCAGGGCCAGAGTGATTCCCCAATCGATGACAATGTGGAGGACAAAGTTTACATGGCATTAGAGGAAGAAACAGTCAGAAATGATGATCAGGTAATGTGGGAAAAAAAGGTCATGAATGGTGATGAGTTAGTGAGTGAAACAATGCTTATAATGCCTATATTACTGTTTGAAAACCAATATACTCTTGTACTACATATAAATTCGTACCAAGTAAATACAGTAAATTAATACTGTTTATGAGTGGATAAAATAGTTACCCTCCCATAGAACTCGTTTTCTTTGGTGCCAGCCTGTTAGAAAACTCAGTCAGGTAAGGAGGTACTCGTACCTAGATCGAGTATCTTAAACCTCAGGTGAGCGATTTCTCTATGAATTTTCGATGTTTCTCACCAAAAGCGGATGTTTGAGCCAAAAAAAAAAATGGTCCAAAAATGTTGGGACTGGGGCATACCACTGCCCAGAAAACGTCTGGATGGGGTGGGCTAAGTATTCAGGGTCACTTGTTGCTGTGGATGGAAGAATAGATGCAGAAGTGAAGTTTAGAATGAATGAAGTAGGCAAGGTGCTGGGAGGAACGAAAAAAAAGTGTTTAGATGTCGTTCGCTTAGAATGGATGTAAAGAGAAGGCTGTATGAGGGTGCTGTGATACCGACTGCTTTATATTGGGCTGAAACATGGAATATGGGTGTAGCAGAAAGGAAAAGTTTGAATGTAATGGAGATAAGGTGTCTGAGGAGTGTGTGTGGAGTGACGCATATGGATCGAGTGAGAAATGATGAAGTGCGAAGGAGAACTGGAGTTGTTCGGGAGATGGCTGATCGAGTTGAGCAGAAAGTGTTGTGATGATTTGGGCATATGGAGAGAATAGATAATGAGCGATTGGTGAAAACGATAACTAGATCTGATGTGAGAGGTGTAAGGCTGAGAGGAAGACCACGATTAGGATGGATGGATAGTGTGAAGAGAGCGTTGGATGCGAGAGGGATGTCTGTTGAGCAAGGAAGAGTGGCTGTGGGTGACAGAAATAAATGGAGAGAAATTGTGAATGAATAAATGATGACGCAGCCCTGAGGGGATATTCTCCCTCATTTGGTCTGATCAGCTGATCAAGTCACGTGCTTGTAAGGAGATGGGTCCATTATGATGTGGCAGGGGCAAACCAGCTCTGCCGTGTGGCCCTGTTGCGGATGTCACTGATTGCACTGTGCAGTTGACCCTCGTGCGGTGTGATGTGGTGAGGTTCTGTCCCTTCTCGCTTTGGGGCTAAGATGCGAATGAATGTGTTTGAGTGGATGAGTAAATTGGAAGTGTGTCGTCCTGTCTTGGCGACCTCCCTTTCCTTGGGGGAAGCAGCCTAGGTACACACACACACACACACACACAAAGATATAGATATATATATAGATATATATATATATATATATATATATATATATATATAGCATCATCATGATGATCAGCCATTACTAGTGCACTGCTGAACAAAGGCTTCCCCCAATCTTCTTCACAAATTCCTTGACTGAGCCAAGCTCAGTCACGTTTTCCCTGCAAATTTCTCTATCTCATCCATCCACCTCCTGTCTGGCCTTTTTCTGCTAGACTTACAATCTCTTGGTGTCCAGCCAGCCAACCTCTTGCTCCATTGGTTCGCCCTTATTCTTGCTATATGGCCTTCCCATCTCCATTTCTGTTCTTTTATAACTTTTATAATATCTTTCAATTAGTCTGCTCTTTCACCCAAATTGCTCTTTTCCTGCCTCTTAAAGATATTCCCAATATTGACCTTTCCTTTGGTCTCTGAGAACGGATTAATTTACTTTATATCGATTTGGTCAGTTTCCAGCTCTCACAATCATACGTCATAGCTGGAATTACACATTCGTTATATACTTTTCGTTTCATACAAACAGGCAAGTTACTGTTCATAATATATCTATGTTTACCGAAAGATTCCCATCCAATTGTAATGCGTCATTTATTTCGCTCTCATTACTTTAATTTTAGCATTTGTCCCAAATAATTGTACTCCTCGACTACTTCAAGAGTTTCTCCGCTTATTCTGATGATGCTCTTTGGTGTCTGTGGATTAAACAATAGTTTTACTCCGGATCATTCTTAGCCCTACTTTGAGACTTTCTTTGTTCGGGTCAGTTAACATACTCTTGCAATGTCTCTGCTGTTTCTGAGATTATGACAAAGTTATCTGCAAACCATACATGGTTTAGCTCTTCTCCATCCATGTTCACTCCTTTGTTTTCTCAGGCTAGCTTTCTGAAAATACTTTCTAGGCATGCTGTAAATAATTTTGGTGAAATTGTGTCTCCCTGACGTACGCTTTTCTCAGTCTTAATTTTCTCTGAGTCCTTATGTAATTTAACTGTAGCAGTTCCCTCTTTATATATGTTTTCGAGCAGTTTTACACTGTTCTCATTCACTCCTTGTTCTCACAATGAATTTATAATGGCTATGTGCTCCATTGAACCGAAAGCCTTTTCGTAATCAAGAAAACCTAAACACAGTGGTTTACTATATTCTTTAGTTTTATCAATTAGCTGATTGATTGTATGTAGTTGATCAGTAGTCGAATACCCGCTTCGAAATCCTGCCTGTTCACGAGGTTGGTTTTCCTCCAAATGTGTTATTATTCTGTTCGTAAGGACTTCAGTGAAGAGTTTGTAAATGACTGATAGTAAGCTAATGGGTCGATAGTTACTGAGATCTTTTGAGTCACCTTTTTTGTAAAGTAAAATAATTATTGCATTACACCATGTTTTGGGAATTTTCTTTTTTTTTTTTATCTTCTATCTATATACCTAAGCTGCTTCCCCCAAGGAAAGGGAGGTAGCCGAGACAGGACAACACACTCCCAATTTACTCATCCATTCAAACACATTCATTCGCATCTTTTTTATACATTGATTAAATAAGTGAGCAAGCCTATTTGTACTTCTACACTTGCATCTAACAGTAAATCTTCTCCCGGAGCTTTCCCTCTTTATGTTATTTTAAAGAGAAATATTTACTGCATCTGTGTGTGTGTGTGTGTGTGTGTGTGTGTGTGTGTGTGTGTGTGTGTGTGTGTGTGTGTGTGTGTCCGACTCTGGGCATAGGCTTCACAGCCTGCTCCCAAGGCCCAGCAGTCCTCCTACATACCATACACCTGTACATGCCACCATTGTCTCAGATATTTCGCTTTTGAAAAGATAGTTGCTGGTACTACGGTCTGTGGTGCATACAGTTCTTTGTAAAATTCTTCAATTCTTTTCAACATCTTATTTCTGCATTTAAATACTTCACCGGTTTTGTCTTTCAGTGATGTAGTTTGTTGCTTTCCTAGTGCCATTTTACTTCGGACCTGTTTCAGACATTTCTTTTTTGATGGTTTCTTTGATCTGATCCATGTTTTTTTTTTTTCTAATTTCTTCTGTCTTTTGTTGATAAGGTTATTTAATTCCTCTCGTTCTGTTTCATCTGTCTTTGTTTTTACATTCATTACCTTTCTTCTTTTCATAAATTCGAGTGTCTTTTCTGAAGACTTCTTGACTTTGATTGTATTAGGTTATCCTACTACCTCCGCTGATTCTCTTAGCACATTTGTTAGTCTGTCATTCAGCTTATCGGTGTTTCATTCAGCATAACTTAGAGCCTGAAATCTGTTCCTTATTTCCAACTGAAAGAATGCTTTGTTTTCGTTTACTTTTATTGGGCATATCTTTTTATCTTTAATAATCTTCTTTCTTTGACCTCTGAAATTGAATCTGGCTGTGCAACCCACCATTCTATGATCACTACCTATATTTACTTTGTTGATAACTGCGACATTTGTGGTCGTGTTATCCCTATCTGCAATAATGAATTCGATTTCATCCTTTGTTTCTCCATTTGGACTTCTCCAGGTCCACTTTCTTCCTGTTCTTTTGTGAAAGAATGTGTTCATTATTCTCATGTTGTACATTTCAGCAAAGTTTTCCAGCATTTCTCCTCTTTCGTTCCTTTCTTCCACTCAAAATTTTCCGATACATGCATCCCCATATTTTGATTAATCATAGATTGGAGCAGATGGGAGACGTGGACGGTGTGTGTAAGATATTCACAGAAGAAATCTGTGCAGCATATGAGTTGGTGTGTGGGGTGAAGAGAAGACGAAAGGGCATGCAGGGAACAGCATGGTGGACTGAAGAGGTGAGAGAGGCTGTGGCACAAGAGAAGAAAACATATATATAGTGAGTGGATGAGAAATAGGTACGCGGAAGAAGTTGAGGGACGGAAGAGAGTTATATGTAGTGAGGAAGAAAGAGCTGAAAAGATTAGTAAGAGTAAGAAGAGAGTGGATGAGGAATTGGACAGAATTTGAGCGTAAAGTGGAGGGAATGTAAGACTGCGTTCTGGAAAGAGGTAAAGAGAGTGAGACAGGGTGCCAAAAAAGTTAGTTGGGGAGTGAAAGATAAAAATGGTAGATTACTAGTGGAGAAAGGAGAAAAAGTGAGCAGAGGGAGAGAACACTTCAATGAATTGTTGAACAAAGAGAAAGAAAGTAATGCAAGTGTAAGTGGCTGGGGAATGGCTGGGAGAAGGAGGGATGTGAGAAGAGAGGAAGAAACCAGATGGGTGGAAGTTGTGGAAGCAATGAAGAAAGTTAAATCGGGGAAAGCCCCAGGAATTGATGAAGTGTGTGGTGAAATCCTGAAGCAAGGGGGAGAGATAGTAGTAGAATGGATGTGGAAGATATGCAGCTTGGCCTAGGAGGAAGGTAGAGTCCCGGAGGATCGGAAATCAGGTATAATTGTTCCCCTGTACGAAGGGAAAGGGGAAAAAGAGGTGTGTCGTAATCATAGGGGCATTGGCTTCATAGTGGAATAGGAAAAGTATATGGTAGGATACCTATTGACAAAGTTAGGGAAATAACATAGGAATTAGTTGAAGAAGAACAGGGAGGTTTTAGGAAGGGAAGAGGTTGTGTAAATCATATACTTATTCTGGGATCCTTAGTGGAAAAATTTCTAGAGAAGGGAAAGAAGATGTATGCAGCCTTCATGGATCTGGAGAAAGCATATGACAGGGTGGATAGACAAGGATTATGGAAAGTATTAAGAATATATGGAGTAGATGGGAAGTTGTTGAAGGCCGTGAAGAGTATGTATGAGGGTGCTAAGGCTGCAGTGCATGTAGATAGTGAACTGAGTGATTTTTTCTATTTAAAGGTTGGATTGGGAAGAGGTTGTGTAAATCACATACTTATTCTGAGATCCTTAGTGGAAAAATTTCTAGAGAAGGGAAAGAAGATGTATGCAGCCTTCATGGATCTGGAGAAAGCATATGACAGGGTGGATAGACAAGGATTATGGAAAGTATTAAGAATATATGGAGTAGATGGGAAGTTGTTGAAGGCCGTGAAGAGTATGTATGAGGGTGCTAAGGCTGCAGTGCATGTAGACGGTGAACTGAGTTATTTTTTCTATTTAAAGGTTGGATTGAAACAGGGATGTGTCATGTCTCCACTGTTGTTCAATCTGTACATGGATGGGGTTATAAAAGAGATACAAGGTAGGGCAGTGGATGTTGGAGTGCCTATAGTGAGAGAGGGTAGTGTTTGGAAACTCCCTGTACTGTTGCTTGCAGATGATACTGTGTTGTTATATGAAGACAAAGGGGACCTGCAAGGCTTGGTGGATGAGTTTGGGAGAGTGTGTAAGAAACGGAATCTAAAGGTGAATGTAGGGAAGAGTAAAGTTATGATTTTCGAGAGATGTGAAGTTAGTGAATGTACAGTGAGACTGGATGGGGAGGAAATGGAGAAGGTGAGTACGTTTAAGTAATTGGGTAGTGTGATGAGTAAGGATGGAAGTTTAGAGGGTGAAGTGCTTGAAAGGATGTAGCAGGGAAGAAAGGTTGCTGGTTCCTTGAAAGCAGTGATAAGAAACAGGGAAGTGAGCATGGAAGTGAAAAAGCTACTTCATGACAGTATTGTGATACCCACTTTAATGTATGGAAGTGAAGCTTGGACGTTGTTGGAGGGACAGAAGTCAAGAGTGAGAGCAGAGGAAATGAGTTATTTGAGGGAGCATGTGGAGTCACATGGAGAGACAGGTCGACAAATGAGGAAGTGAAGGAGCGGTGTGGTGTGGATGTGGGTGTGATAGGAAGCGTATGGAAAACACATTAAGGTGGTTTGGCCATGTAGAGAAGATGGAGAGTGGGAGACTGATGAGGAAAGTGTATGTGAGTGATGCCGAGGATGAGATGGAGGGATGGAGTTGAGAAGTATATGAGAGAGGAGTGTGTGAGCTGGGAGCAGGGCAGTGAAATGGCGGGGGACAGAGCGACATGGAGGCGACTTGTTTGTGGCCACCCCTTACAGGATTAAGTCGTCTGGGAATAGAAAGATAGATAGATAGCATTGAAGTTTCCCATAAGTATAGTATATGAGGTCTTTTCTTCCTCTATAATCTGGGAGATGTCATCAAAGAATGTCTCTATTTCTTCATCTGAGCTCTGAGAAGTTAGTGCATATACTTGGATTACTTTCAGTGTATGTTTTTTGCACAGTCTGATTACCACCAATGCTGCTCTGTCATATACACTGCTAAATTTAACAATGTTGTCCGCAAAATTTCTGTTAATTAGAAATCCTAAACCACGAACTCTCATTTTGCCTTTTCTGTAGTAAAATAGGTGGTTGCTGTTTTCCAGCTGAATTACTTTATCTACCTTTCTGTGGGTCTCACTCAAACCTACAAAATCCCAAACTGTTATTTTCCAGTTCAGTCATTAAGTTACCAAGTATGTAATCTTCTGTGAGGCTTCTTACATTGTATGCATAGATCTTTATGGATTTTAGATTGTTTAATATCCCAGTCTCTAACTTGCCAACACAGTGCATACTCACTTTCGGTGGCACACTGCCTGTAAGCACAGGTGGCAATGCGGTTGGACCTTTAGTAGACGATGATCCAACAGGAATGCCCGTCAAATCATTTGCAATAGAACTCATGTTTGGTTGGGAAGATTGTGGCAAATAATCTCACATCCCTGCCACAGAGTTTCTGGTGAGATGTAATTTTATTTGCCACCTTATTTTTTATATTCGGTGGAGCCCTGTATATCTGTAGGGGGTCCTATTGTCCACACCATCTAAATAGGTACCTTGTATATCTACAAGGCCACCCCCTATCCACCACCAGGGGACATGCCAGGTAGCAGTGGGATCCTGCTGCCTCTGGACATATATATATATATATATATATATATATATATATATATATATATATATATATATATATATATATATATATATATATATATATATATATATACTGTATATCGTTTCGTTTCGTTTTTAAACGGCTCCAACATGCTGGCATGCGTCGGCCTTGGTCACCTAATGGCGGCTTTCCATGCTGCACGATCCATTGCAGTCTCCCTGTTCAGTCTCTTAACCCTGAGGTCACACTTAATGACCTCGTCCCATGTCTTTCTTGGTCTACCCCTCGTAACCCAACCCCCAATATTAACATTTCTCACCTTCCTCACCCAATTATCATCCCCCATCCTCTCCACATGTCCAAATCATCTCAATCTACCTCTCCTCATCACAACACCAATACACTCCAGTCCCATCCTACCTCTCAACTCTTCCATCGTGAACCCAAGCCCCCCCAGACTCTGGACGCGGAGACGCACTACACATCCACCTAATCATTGTAATTTCTGTACTTCTGAGCCAGCGAATATCCTCCTCCTTCACTGTCCAGGTCTCACTATCATACAGCATTACACTCCTAACACATGCTGCATACAAAGACCCATTAGCACGTAGGGAGAGTCCTCTCAATGTCAGGAGAGGCAAGAGCTCCCTGAACTTCTTCCAACCACTTCTCACCCTAACCACAGAGCTAGCTCCAGCCCCAACTCCAGCACACAAGTCTCCCAAATAACAAAACTCTTCCACACACTCAAGAGATTCACCAGCAAGTTCAATTCTTTCACGTCTGACAATCTCCACCTGCTCTCCGCGACACGCTGTACACATAAAATCAGTATTATCTCGCAGTCTACCTCTGATACCACTACATCTGTTATGCACCAATTTATCACAAACACTGCACAAGATGGAATTACTTCCCACACCCTTGTGGCAAACTGCACATGGCCACTGTCCCTCATCTTTGACAGTACCCCCAGCAACCCTAGATATCATCACTTTTGTTTTATCTGCATTTACCCTTAAGCCCTTGTGCCCCATACCATCTCTCCACTTCCTAAACCTTTCCTCCGCCTCCCTATCGTTCTCTGCAGTCAACACCAAATCATCAGCATACAACAACTCCCACGGGCGTCTGTTTCTAAAGTCACGTGAAAGGGCTTCAAGTACCATGATAAACAACATGGGATTCAAAACTGACCCCTGATGCACACCAACATTCACGGAAAACCCATCACTCAAATCTCCATTCACTCTTAGCTGGGTGTGAGCACCCACATACATAGTCATAACCACCCTAACCAGCCACTCCTCCAATCCAAGCTTTCTCATTGCCCACTTCACCACCTCTCTAGGGACTCTGTCATAGGCCTTTTCCAAATCAACAAATACAAAATAAAGATCCCTTCTCCTACCAATATATTTTTCCTGAAGCTGTCGAACAATGAATATAGCATCAGTGGTCTCCCTACCTGGCATAAACCCAACTGCATCTCATCAATATTCACTCTTTCTCTAATCATACCCTCTAAAACTCTCTCCATTACCTTCATTATCTGATCTAAAAGCTTTATACCTCTATAATTTCCCCTTTCCAGGGCATCACCCTTCCCTTTATACACATTTACAGTTACACTCTTCAGCCAATCATCTGGGACAACACAATCATAAATAATCCTATTTATCAGGTCAGTGACTAATTTCACCCCAATATCGCCTGAGGCCTTAAACATTTCGGCAGTCAACCCAGACACACCTGCTGCCTTCCCCACCTTCATCCTGCCTATTGCCTCACTCACAGTAGCAGCATCAATCAAAGGCCAAGGGCCAGACACTGGATCTGCTGGCTCCAAACCTTCTCTGTCCCAGTCAAACTCCTCATTCAACAACCGGTTATAATGCTCTCTCCATGCATCTTTAATATCCTCACTCTTCACCACTACCCTTCCTTCATCCTTCTTCACACACTGCTTACCTATAATATCCTGATTATCCCTTTTCACCTGATCTACCACCCTAAATATCATATTTTTCCTTTCCCTATGATTTAGGTTATCAAGTAAAAGTCTCTGTGACTCAGACTTTGCCCTGTATACCTCTCTTCTAGCCCTACGCTTGGCAGCCAAATATTCCTCTTTGCTACCACCCTTCTTCCATTCCCGGAAAAGCCTTCTTTTCTCCTTAACTGCAGCTTCTACACCCTCATCCCACCACCAAGTTACTTTTTGTCTTGGTTGTCCTCTTGTCCAACCGCATGTTACATCAGTAACTCTCAAGAGATTGTTCTTGAGGGCTCTGTACTGTTCATTAACGCCTCTGTCTACAGCTCCCTGTTCAGCCACCACTCTCCTCAACTCGCTATAGAAGGCATCCCTTACTACTTGGTCTTTCAGCTTCCATATTTTCCTCCTAGGTACATAAGTCCTCTTTTTCATCACTCGTTCTTTAAGCACCATATCACAAATCAGTAGTTTGTGCTGCTGCACACACTCCTCACTTCCTATAACTTTAACATCCCTCAATAACCTCCTATCGGACCTCCTAACCAGAAAATAATCTATCTGACTGCTATTTCCCCCTGACTCATACGTAATTAACCAACTGTCTCTTTTCCTAAAATATGTGTTGCACACAATCATGTACATTGCCTCCCCAAACTCGAGTTTCCTTTCCCATTCTGCATTCCTTATACCATACGCTCATCCCCCATGCACTCCTTTGTAACCTTGTGCTGCTTCACCTACATGACAATTTAAGTCCCCTCCCAAAACCACCATCTCATCATCCCGCATACCACCCACTACATGTATTATATCCTCACTGTTCACCACTACCCTTCCTTCATCATTCTTCACACACTGCTTACCTATATATATATATATATATATATACAGTAATCCCTGTACTATCTAGACGCCCACTATCCGGACTCCCCACTTACCAATCATTTTGGGCCTGGGCTTTTGGAACCCCCAAATGGCCAAAAAATGCCGCCCCCCCTAAAAAAAAATTCCGACATTTTATTTCAACCATACTTTGAAATTGGCACACAGCGCCAAACAGCTAAGTTTACCTTTGCTTCTTGCTTCCTTCATCCCTCCCCAGTTACCACCTAACTACCGTCATGACCAGATGCTCATTGAATGGATGCCGCACGTGCTCATTTTTATGAATAAACAGTGAATAAACTGCAATACCTCGCCACTGGACCACATGGGAATTTATAGTGCTGTGCAGTGTTATGAAATTAGAAGTCAGTGTGCAAAGATTAGTACAAAGTGTAAACTGGTGGTTGAAACTGGCATTTGAAAATGGCATAGTGCAATCAAGAACAGAATGATCAGTGTTAAACAATTATAACTCATAGTAAAAAAAGATTAAGTGCAACATGGATTACTGTACATGCTTCAAGAGAATTTTCACTACTGCCAGAGCCTTAGAGAAGGCAGGTTAACCTTCGTAACGAACGGTCATGGACG
This sequence comes from Coenobita brevimanus, assembly GCF_032717465.1. NCBI lineage: Eukaryota > Metazoa > Arthropoda > Malacostraca > Decapoda > Coenobitidae > Coenobita > Coenobita brevimanus. Next base: position 11,846,950 of record NC_136986.1, on the reverse strand, counting down.
TGTTGTAAGCACCCTGTACATTGTTTAAAATTTTCGATATTCACTTTTAATTCTTCATTCTCTGGTTCCTTTTCATTTTTTTCATACTTTCCGTCTCTAACTTCTGTGAATAGGGTTTCAAATAGGTGCTATGCATGTCTAGTAGAGAGTTATGTTGGTAGTTTTCTGAGTTACGCTTGATTAGGGTCCATAAGTACCAGTCCAGGAGGCAGGGGCCCACTATCCAGACAGATACACTTTCCGGGCATGCCTTTAGCTCTATTACAGATAGTGGAGGGATTAATATATATATATATATATATATATATATGCAGAAACTTCACTTCACTGTGAAGATATATATCCAAATAACCACAAGAGAAATGAGAGGAGCGACAGTGAGTACTTTCATGTATTGCTTCTCCACTCTATCTGAAGATCTAATATACAAAAGTACTCACTGTCGCTCCTTTCATTTCTCCTGTTTTTTTTTTTTTGCATATATATATATATATATATATATATATATATATATATATATATATATATATATATATATATATATATATATATATATATATATATATATATATATATATATATATATATATATATCATCATCCGGACCTCCTTTCCCACCCAAGAGCAGGGTAAGGAGTAGCAATGTCCAGACAGCCCAAAATTGCCCAATCCAATGGGCCACGCTTCCATTCACTCATCATTCAAGCTTCCGGAATCCTGGCTCTATCGGATACGCCAAAAGCATTCAACACGTTCTGTAGCTTAACATAATCGTATCCGACAGAGTCAATCCAGATGCTGCCATGTTAGAAGGGGTGCCAAAAATCCCTGATCATGCACTTCTCACAAAATTCATCCAGCAAGCTCGATCTGCTGTCAGTTCCCTAGCCTCACCAACTTCCAAATCTCTCTTCCTCACACATTCATCCACCATATCTCTCCACCTTCTCCTTGGCCTACCTCGCCTCCTCCCTCCTTCGAATTCGTTCAGATATACCTTCTTCATCACTCTATTGTTATCCATTCTCTCCACATGACCATACCATATCAGTACACTCTCTTCATTTCGGGTGTCCACCGACTTCCTCACTCCGCATCTTTCATGAATCACATTATTTCGTATCCTATCCACCCTCTGTACTCCACATACATTCCCCAGCAGTCCCATCTCCACTGCTTTTACTCTTGACTTTTCATTTTCATGCCACGCCATAGTCTCACATCCATATGTTAAAGTTGGCACTAACACTCCTTCATGTAAGCCTCGTGCAGCTGCAACACTCAAGCCTCTGTTTTTTATCAAGGCCTTCATTGCATTAGCTACTTTTCTTCCTTGTGTCACTCTACTTTCAACTTCTTTGGCACATTTTCCTCTCTTTTCTATTACCGTACCTAGGTATTTGAACTCTCTCACCAATTCCAGTCTCTCTCCATTCACTGTTACATTGCACTGGGAGTCACCTTCTCTCTCAATAGCCATCATATATATATATATATATATATATATATATATATATATATATATATATATATATATATATATATATTAGAGAGAGAGAGAGAGAGAGAGAGAGAGAGAGAGAGAGAGAGAGACACTATTTACTGTGTATATATATATATATATATATATATATATATATATATATATATATATATATATATATATATATATAGAGAGAGAGAGAGAGAGAGAGAGAGAGAGAGAGAGAGAGAGAGAGAGAGATTATTTCATTACAGATTCTAAAGATCGTCTGTGGGAATCGGTACCGATGGTTGGATCAGTGTTGGAAACTTGGCTACAAGGCAGTTGTTTTCCAATGCTGTTCACGGACAACTTAGGAGCCAATAGCACCATAATAAAGGTAATAGGAAAGAATACGTTAATGGATGTTAAATAAGGCTCCATAACTGGATGACATCATTACTTTGATATCTCAGTTCATTACCACAACGTTGGTCTCACAGACAGAACTGAATTTTAACACTGAAAGTTATTTTTAGTACTCAGTAATACCCAGAAAACTATTTATTCTTTATCAAACACATTACTGTACTAAATACCTTGATGATTAGGAAGGAAGTAAAGAGAATTAGAGTGATAAAGAAGAAAGTAGGGGAGTGGAAGATAAAAATGGTAGATTGCTAGTGGAGATGGGAGAAAAAGTGAAAAGACTGAGAGAACACTTTAAGATATTGTTTAACACAGGGAATGAAACTAGTGCGGGTATAAGTGCCTGGGGAGTAGCTGGGACGAGGAGGGAGATAAGGGAGGAAGTGATCAGTAGGATGGAAGTGGTGGAATCAATGAAGAAAGTCTAAATGGGGAAACCCCGGGAATTGATGGAGTGTGTGGTGAAAAGCTGAAGCATAGGGGAGAGATATTAGTGAAGTGGATATGGAATATGTGCAGATTGGCAGGGGAGAAAGGTAGAGTCCCGGAGGATTGAAAGTCAGGTACAATTATTCCCCTGTATAAAGGAAAATGGGAAGAAGTGTGTGGTAATCGCAGTAGTATTTGTCTTGTACTGTAGGTGCGATAGGAAAGTTATATTGTAGGAGACTTACTGACCGGGTTAGGGAAATAACAGAGGAATAAGTCAGAGAAAAACAGGGAGGTTTTAGGAAGCGATGAGGTTGTGTAAATCATATAGGCGTCCTAAGATCGTCACTGGAAAAATTTCAACAAAGGGAGAGAAGCTGTATATGACTTTCAGGGATTTGGGGAAAGCATATGAATGACTGGATAGACTAGGAATGTGGAAAATATTCAGAATATATGGACTAAGTAGGTAGTTGTTGAATGCCGTGAAGACGATGTATTAGGGCGCTAAGGTTGCAGTACGTGTGGATGGTGAACTGAGCATAATTTTCTCTCTGAATGTTGGATTGAAACAAAGATTTATCATGTATCTACGGTAGTTGAATCTGTATATGGATGGAGTTATAAATGAGATACAAGGAAGGGCAGTGGATGTCGGAGAGGTCCTTATGAGAGAGGGCAACGTTTTGAAACATCCTGTTCTATTGTTTGGAGATAATAAAGTATTGTTAAATGCTGACAAAGGGGAATTACAAGGCTTGGTGACTGAATTTGGGAGAATGTGTAAGAAACGGTAACAAGTGGTGAATGCAGGGAAGAGTACAGTTGTGATCTCCGAAAGAAATGAAGTCACTGAATGAAAAGTGAAGCTGGATGATAACGAAATGTGAGTTTATTTACGTACTTGGGTAGTGTGATGAGTAAGGATGGAAATTTAGAGGATGAAGTCCATGAAAAGGTACAACAGGAAAGGAAGTTCCTGATTCTTAGAAAGCAATGATTTGGAATAGGTGCAGTGCCAGTAAGTTAGGTGAAGATTTAATATAAGTGTAACTTAGATGTAAGATAGTTGTAATTTAGCAATTAAGAACAGCTTAGTATAAGTGTGAAAGCTTATAATTTGGTATAAGTGTATTATAAGTATAAAATAAGAATGATTTTTGTCTCGTAGAGATAAGTTAGAAGTGAACATCTATGTATTATGTAGTTCGCATTAAATATTACATCAGCCGACCACACTCCCTCCTCCCCTCCATACACTCCCCCCCCCTTCCATAAAATATGCTGGTAGCGGAGTTTGACGAACATTAAAATTGGCTTAATCTTCATAACCTCTTACTTGAGTAAATTCAAAGATATCTTTCGGTCTCAATTCGCTTTGGTGTTAGAAATGCTAATTGAGAAAGTGCTAAAAGGGGGAAACAGTCCATAATATTCTGTATATTTAGTTATCGCGAAATATCGATAGTTGTACATTCCCACGCTTGGTTAACTGATAAAATATCATCCGAACATCATTACGAAGGCTTGATATTAAGTGATGTGATCATTCTCGATACTACTCAGATTTTCTCCATCTGTAGTGCCATAATTTTAAGTATTAGCATAAGTTAGTATAAGCGAGTATTGTAAGTGTAATCTTAGGCATTATTATAAATATAGTCTGTACAGATCATTTAATCGTTAAATCTTATATTTAAGTCAAGTCTTAGTTGATGTTCATAATGTGAGCATGATTGTCACTGACAGTAGTAAGTGCTGATGTGAATGTTTATACATAATGGACCAGCGCTTGCCAACAAAGAAATATAACCGCGGAAGTTTCATAGAAATTAACAATCGCGAATGTCTTCGTATTCTAATCTAGAGATTTACCTGCCGAAGTTAATAGGGTTCACCTTTTGTACTATGCAGAGGTGAACTGAAAATGTCTGAAGTAAGACTGTTGAAGGTAATCATTTGTGAAGCGCGAAATTCATGTTATCGAAGTTGTGTCATCAGTCACGTAGGCTATAATCCAACGCGGGTAATAAAACTAATTTGATTCCTAATTGATTTGGCTTCATTATGGTTAAAGTTCCTTTATGCTTAGTACGAAAATTTTACAAATCGAAAGTCATTTTGCTACTTATGACAAGTGCAAACGTATCTCTCGCATTCTTTAAAGATCTTAGAGAGTCTAAAATATTTCAAAATACTTAGTCAAAGTTTTCGCCGATTCCAGGACACTGTCTTGGTTTAGTATAAAAAGGCACGAGGCGGCGATAACCGCAACAACAAAAAAAAAAAAAAAAAAAAAAAAGCGCCAGACTGCCACTTCTCTTCGACATTGCAGGTTAGTCCCGAACTCTCATCCTCTTCCCCCCTCCCCATTCTCCATCGTGTAATGACTCCTTATAAATGTGAGTTAAATTGGTGATATTTCCCCTCATCCCACTTGTACTGAATAATGAGACTGCCACTTCTTTTCGACATTGCAGATCATCGTGCGTTCAAGCCACTGCTTAGCTGGCGTCTTACGCTAAATCACCCCCCCCTCTCTTAGTTCATGCAGCCTAATTAAGAATCTGTCGGCTGGTCCATTTGATAATTGTCCATTTGATTACTGATGTATTTGAAAATTATATTCAGTTGTGTATGATTCTTGTGTTATACGTGCTAAATCGTAGGAATATCTTGGTGGTAATCTTTACTTCTTCCCAGTGAGTCCAACTGTGACAACGGGGTCAATATATCCAGGTGTATCAGTATTCTTCGAGCATTAATTTTATTTTTGTAAAAATTCATAACTCTGGAGTTACAGACCGCGATTATATTTTATCTGCTTTGATCGTTCCCAGTTTGTAGAGTAATCTGGCTCAGTTCTTAATGCTTAGTAAATCTTAGGTTGTCATTTTGAAAATCGAGTTTTGTTATCCACCAGGGCATAATGCAGGCGACATTGAGTGGCCCGCAAAGTGTACTTAATATCTAATGGCTCACGCACTCTTCAAAAGTGCACGCTACCATATTTCCCATAAACCCTCTAATAAGATCACACTACCACATTCCCATAAACTCTAATAAGATCACGCTACCTCATTTCCTATAAATTTTCTAATAAGATCACGCTACCTCATTTCCCATAAATTGTTTAATAAGATCACGCTATCCATTTTCCATAATCTCTAAATTCTGACTATTACGCTGGTGGCATTACTGGTGGTATCAAAAGTTCCTTCCGTTACACTGGTGATTAACTCTCAGCATCATATTGACGGTGGTGGCCAAAATTCCTGCATTTCACATCGTCGCGTAATCTTGGTGAGATACGATAAGCTCTAAAGAAGTCAATGAGTGTTGCAAGACATACTTGTTAACGTGAAAGCTGTAACCGGGAGATAACATCCTCGAATGCAATCGGACTGAGGTATCCGAGGTTATATAAGGCGTGGGCGAGCATATGACTGCGTGACTCATCCCACCACCTTTGATTCACAGGTTAGTGCTAAAGCCTCATAATCTCCACCCTTCCGTTGTTTTCACATTGAGAGTTACAGAGAATAGACTGATTTATAGTGCGTTCAATAGCAAAGTTCTTGCGTCACTCGTTCCACCGCCTTTCTTTGATTCACATTTTAGCATCAAATCAAGTCGTAATCTGCCAAACGCATCACCACATTTACATACCGTACACTTCCCCCCCCCCCAATCATTGTGTTAGGTAAACATCTAAATCATTGTACCTTAACCTAAGTCAGGGAGTTTTCTGTATTATAAGTCACAAGGGAAATAATGTAATCGAAGTGTTTCATTAATCTAAAATGGTACTCTAATTTTTGGAAGTTGTGTAAGTATTGGGTCATTTTGGGTCTTACCATTAATTGAACTGAGTGTTATGATTAAGTCTCATCACTGAAGTGAAAGTGTTATTGTAGAACAGTTGTGCAGGATGTATTATTGAGTAAGTGGTCTTTATATCGTTTTAATATCGTCCCTCCTCGAGTCCTTCAGTGACCAAGGAGAATGACATCCATTCATAACTCATATGGTCTTTCTGTTTCAAGTGTTATTAGAACAATGTTAACTGGGGAAGTGAGTCTGTGGATTTAAGCATTCATTTAATTTTGGGTATGATTAAAATCAATGTTATACTCTTTAAATTCGGGTTTCCAACTACCCTTCTTTGATGGCTATGTACAGGGTGGCCCGTGAGGTGTACTAGGGGGAAAAATAACTCGAGAACCTAAGCCTACCTAAATTCGTGCTATCCCTTTCAGTATGAAATTTGATCCTACAATTTGGACATAAGTCAGGTAAGTCATTGGTATCTATTTCGGAGTAAAAAGGGCATAAAACACCTCAGTTGGTTTGGGTTACACTAAAACAGGCTCGGTAACTTAATGGCAATCACGTTGGTAAATCAAAAGCGTTATGCTCAAGGTCAGTACAGTGACGGTTAGCCATAAAGAATATCACGCTACCACACCTCCTGTCCTACATAAATTCTAATATAACCTTGAGTTGAACTAAGACGACTAGAACCAGCATAGAAACTTCACCTGATACTAAATTCCCATTGCCAACTGACACCATTATATTCCCAACTTTAAATTCAGTGCGCATCCTGGTGATTTACACTCCAACGCTAAATGGTGATATAAGAAATTGTTTTAAGAGGAGAGATTGTAGTGACGTCAAAGTTTTTGTGGGATCATAATCATCGTAACATTACTCTGGCGTCATAACAGTGAGAGATAATTAAAAAGACAAACCAATACATAGGGAAGTGAGCATGGAGGTAAAAAAAGCCTCTGTATGATAGGATTGTGATACCAGCCATAATGCATGGAAGTGAAGCTTGAACCTTGTTGGAATGGCACCAGTCAAGAGTGAGAGCACTGGAAATGAGTTATTTGCGAGGAGGGAATGACAAATTGACAAATATATAAGGGAAGGAACATTGTGGTGTGAATGTTGATGTTAAAAGAAGCGTTATGAGAAATATACAGAGGTGGTTTGGCCATGTGGAGAGGATGAGGAGCGAGAGTCTGACGAGGAGAGTGTATGTGAGTGAGGTGGAGGGTTGGAAGAGGGAAGGGGAGACCAAGGATGAGATGGAGGGATGGAGTAGATATATGAGAGAGAAGGTTAGAGCTGGGGGAAGGAAGCAAAATGGCCGGGGACAATGACACGGAATCGATTGTTTGTTGCCTTCCCTTGCAGGATCGAGACGTCTGGCTATAGATAGACAGGTAGATAATTAGGAAGAAATTTTAAAGTAATAAAACACTTTCCTGGCCGGCTTGTTAACCTTGTGAAAAGTAATTTACCTTACATAAATATATACTGCTTTTTATCAGAGTACTGGTGATGTTGGAGCGGCACGGGGCGTGGGTGTGTTCGAGGTGGCTGTGGTCGGCCAGGACACTAACGTGACACAGGCACAGCTCTCTCTGGTGGTCAGCCAGGCTCGTCGGGTAGGTCACTCTTACATTTTTGCTCAGGTGGGAAGGTCACTTTAACACTTCTGTTGTGGTCGGTAGGTCACTCTCACATAACTCTTGAGGCAGTCAGGTATTCTCTCATTACTACTGAGGTGGGTTAGCCACTCTCACATTACAGCTTAGGAGGGTAGTTCACTCTCGCATTACTGAGGAGGTGGGTAGGTTATTCTCACATTACTGGTGAGGTGTATAGGTCACTTTCACATTAGTGTAGAGGCAGCTAGGTCTCTCACACAGCACTGCTGATGTGGGTAGGTTATTCTCACATTAATGCTGGGGTGGGTTGGTCAGTCTCATTACTGCTGAGGCAGGTAGGTCACACAGCTAACTTATACCAAGGTGATGTCAGCAGCTGCGGCAGGTGTCATGGTGCGTGATGGTGGTGGTGGTGAGTGACGACCCAGCCTTCCTCACTACCTTCGCCAATTGGTCCCTCAATGGCCGGCTCTTGGTGTGGTCGACGAGGCTCCTGGTGGTCACTCGCCTGCCCAGGGAAGACCTCGGGGCTTTACTCGTTTCCCACTGGACATTTTCCATGATGAACACCTTGATTGTAAATGATGAAACCTCAGCATCTGACAAACGGTAAGTTATTCAGCAACTAAAAACGTACCTCTAATGCCAAAATTTTATTTTATAGTTGTTTTGTAGGACGCCAGGTATCTGAAAGTAGCCTATGCTTACCTTTTTCTTTATTTGCCATAAAAGTAAAATTGATGGAATCCTTTGCCAATCTTATACTAATCTTGACTGTGTATTACACCCACCCTTCTTCAACACTTAAAAATTCTAATCATTTCTAATCATTCGTCTCAGCTCAAGTAACCATTTTTAGCATCCTACCTCACAAAGAGTTTCTGATCAAAATCTTAAATAAATTGCCAGCTCTATCCGTCCTACAGTACCAGTCTACGAAAAGTGTAGATCTACTCAAGCCCCCATCGGTACCACTCCTGCTCATTATCATATCTCTAACAGCTTCAGAATGTAGTTACCCAAGTATTACGCTCAATCAATAGAGAGGCGACCTGCAGTCCTGGCGGACCTAGGTTCAAATCCCGGCTGGGTCAGGGAACAGTTTAAGGATATGAATTTCATAAAAACAGACATTCCTGATCTACCAGAAGATCCGCCGACATGTTTTAAAAACACCCCCGATAATACCAATACACCAGTCCTGTATGAGACAGCCCTAGCATGTATTCAATATGGACGGTGGGTGTTAGCGCCAAAGTAGTGACATGTAGAGGTGTATGGTATGAAGGAGGACTACTGGGCCTTGGGAGCAGGCTGTGAAGCCTATGCCCAGAGTTGGACCAAAAAAAAAAAAAAGTCAATCCCTAAACCTTGGGGGGTCTAAGAAGACAAGCCGTTCTAGTATATATTTTTTACTTGAAAGTAGGCTTTTTCAACCAGTCATAGTTGCATAATTACAGCATACTGAACTTTCAGTTAAAGACCAAATTATTCATCTGTTCTTCATCATTCTGTTGTAAGTGTCCACAGGTCGGCTGTAAGTGGAGGCATTGTGGAGGTAGGAGGTGATGAATGGAAGTAATTTGGGAAGTCACGAAAAGGTGTTTTCGTACGGAAATGAGCTGGTAGTTACAGCCCACAGCCCTCGCCCCAGCCTGGGACAAAGAGGGAATCCGTGCTCGCATCCACTCATGCTCCCCCTTGCCCGATTTGTCCTTGACACTCCTCTCCACTGCCCCGGGCCATCGCCACATGAATGAATCATCACCTCTTGTACATTTGGCTGACACAGTTTATATGCCCAATTTTTCTGGTTTATTCAGAGTGACAATGTGCATTACAGTGTGTTGGATGGGAGAGAGAAAAGAAATGCCAAGATTTATTACACATGACTAGCTATTACAATTGCTTTTACTTGCTCTGCGAGTACGTCTTATGTGTCTCATAAGATCACTTGAGCTATCCCTGTGGTCATGTCCATTTCTGATGCATAGTTTTTTTTTTTTCTAAACCACTTATTTGGCTAAATTCTTATTGCACGAGAGGAACTACACACACACAAAAATTTGTTTAATATCACAACAAACCCAGTTTCCATGTATGATCCACTATATTGCAGCAACTCCTTTTTTTAATGCAAAAAAGAAAACGCTACAAGCCAGCAAACTGCTTCCTCTGAGCAAAAACAAATACTGTACACGATAATTGATTCCCAAATTGAGGATCTGTTCAAGATGCTTGGACACACTGCATTTAAAAGACTGGAGGTAATAGGCAGTAGGGAATACAGACAGTGGAAGACATTTCCAGAGCTGACCTGCTGCACACATAAAGGACTGGCATTAACAGTTAACTCTTCATTAGAGGGTTGGACAGAAAAGAGATAGGAGTTTGCGTCTACACTGGTGCCACCCGCCTGCCATAGTGGTTGATTGATTTAAGGAGAAAATTCAGAGGACAAGTGACCATTTAATTAACGATAGAAAAGAGACAAAGATGCAACAGCACAGCAAAGCGACGGGGGTTGAAGGCAGCCAGTAAGAGGAGGAGAGTTAATGAGATGAAAAGTCTTTGACTTCACATTGTTGTACGAGGGGCGCCTCCCCACACATTAAAGTAGTGGTGTGCACAAGGGCAAATGAAACCCCTGTTTAAAGTCAACAAATGTGCAGGGGTAAAGAAGGAACAGAGTCAACATAGCACACCTAATCACTTGGAAGCAGATTTTATAAAGGGAGGTAATATGATCCGAGAGAATGAAACCCCAAGGATGTTCAAAGATGATGCACGATTGAGTTGGGTATTGTTAAAAAATAGAGGATATTCCCATGGTAGATTTTAATGGGTCGAAAGATGTAAGAACTGGGTTTTCGATGCATTTAAAACAAGATTACTTTTATCCGAATCAGAGGTATGAGCCAAGCCAGATATTAAGTGTGCCACAGACTCCTCTCATGTTTGTTGAAGTAACTGTTAAGTTGGACACTGCAGGAAGTGGATGGAAATCTGAAGGGCACAATCATCAGCATATGAGTGATTAGAGTTACATATTAACCTTAGTGGGTCATTGATGAAGAGAAGGAAGAGAGTAACAGGCTGGTGCCCTAAAGAACACCATTAGTGATAGCTCGAGGAGAAGAACAGTGGCAGTCTACAACAGCAGGTACAGAACAACTAAAGATAAAAGCACAGATAGGACTGAAACCTTAGAGGGCCGTAAATTTAAGATTTATGCCAGACTCGATCAAAAGCCCTCGAAATGTCAGGTGCAATGGCAAATCTTTCACTGGAGTCCCGAAAGAAGGATGGCCAGAGTCTGAAAGTAAAGTGAAAAGATAGCTAGTGGAGCACCCCTGCCTGAGCCTCAAATGACAATCAGACAAGGTTATGATAGAAGAGGTGTTTTAATCTTTTTTATTACAGAATAGCTTTAAACACTTTACAAATACAGGATGTTAGTGTAATTGCTTTAACCCTTACACCGCGGGCATGTTTCCCAATGTTTTGCTTGTCCCGTGGGGTTATTTGGGCTCTGACAGACTCAAAAAATATTTGCCAAAAATCAGTTATCAGTCCTAGAATATTAAAATTACATATGCTTATGGCACATACCTTCAGCTTTCTCCTGGGATGTTTGTTGAGCCTTCGTCGATTACCGTAGGACTTGTGGAGACCTCTGAAGTTGGGTAACGAAGTCTCCACTTTACACTTCCTCACAACCAGTAATATGATTACCACAGCCAGATATTAACACTATAAACACTATTCTATGATTATCAAGTAGTTTGGGATCCATACTCCAAAAAAAAACACTGTGAAAGCAATGAAAATTACCAGCGCGTATGACCTTCCCACTTGTGCTAGTTCGCTGTTGGCATTCTGTCATTTATTATTCATAAAACCCCTCACACTTTATATTTCTATTACTATATAACACTTATATATATCTGCAGTCTTTATCCATAAGTTTCCTTCAGTAGTATTAGTTTATTGTCACTGAAGTCATTAAATTTTTCATTCAGTAAAATACATAGAGAGCCACGGATTCACTTTCACTGTTATAACATCAAGTATTTGTACTCATATTCTTATATTACTAATTACTTACATTTCTATTTACATTTTCTATTGTATTTTCAATATTTACACTTCTATTTTACTTACACTATGTCATTCACCGTCACTTTCAGTAACATAAAACTATATTACACTGTTCAATCATATGTACTGTACATCCATTGCTTTCACTTGCTATTTACACATTATTTTCACAAATTATTTTCACATTATTTTCCTTTCCCACTTGCACTTTTAGAACTGCTTCTGGCTGTGGTAATCAAAGAAGTAGGTAACACAGAGGGGAACCTGGCACTCAGCGCACTGCCAAGAGTTGCGTTTGTGCTCAGGTGTGCGTTGGGTGGTATGTGCACACACCTGGCACCTGCGGATCGCAGCCTTCCTCTTGCCTGTGGCAGGCATTTGCACCAGTCTTTGCCGATCCATGTACGCCCTCTGCTCAAGTCTGTCAGGAAGTGTTACTGGATGGCGCCTTGGAGTTGCTGCTGTCACCCTACCATATCTTTCAAGCAGCTGCTGAACACAAGTCCTGGCGAACAACCTCAGGGAGAAGGACTTGGGTGGCTTGACCCTCATCTTGTACAGGATGAAGGCGTTCAGCATCGTCATGTCTATGAGATGCAGAAAAACTTTCCTGTACCACCTAGTATTCTTCCTGAGGCAGTCGATCTCTCCAATCATCATGTTGGACTTGTGCACCAACCGCATGTTGATATTGTAGTCTAACACAGCATCAGGTTTCCTCACAGGTTCGCCTGTCCTACGGTCGACCTTCCCACTGTCTGTCATTTCCCCCTTATGTACGGTGGTGAGCATGTACATGACCCACTTGTTATGCCACCGTATTGCCAGCATCTTCTCAGACTTGCATAGGTGCACGTCTCCTCACTGCGAGGTTCCTGCCTCTGGGAATTTAGGGAAGTGGGCACGATTACTCTTCACAGTGCCGCAGGAGCCAATGCCGTGCTCTGAAAGGTATTTGGCAAGTTTCGGTGCTGTATAATAGTTGTCTGTATACAGCACATGATTCCCACCAAAATACCTTTCAAGGAGCCCTTTCACTACACAGCCTGAGGAGCCAAGGAGGTGTGTTTTATCAAGATCGACAGTGCTGGCTGAATAAATGACGAAGTCAAGGATGTACCCCGTCTTACAGTCGCACAGTACATAGAACTTGATTCCAAAGCGATGGCGTTTGCTTGGAATGTACTGCACAAACCTAAGATGTCCTCTGAACAAAACCAAGGATTCGTCAATGACAACCTTCTGAAAGGGGTGGAAGAATGTCATAAACTTATCCTTCATTCTCCTCAGAATCTCCCGGATCTTCCAGAGTGGGTCGGTTTGGGAAGGTACATCGTTGTCGGCAAAGTGCAGGTTTCCCATGATGTTCCAGAAGCGATCTCTGGCCATGTACTTATTGAAGGTGGGTGAGGGTAGAAAGGGGTCCATGGACCAGTATTCTTCCAACTCATGCTTCTTTGAGTGTGGCATGAGAAGCATGAGGGCAAAGAACACATACAGCTCCTGCACTCCCAGCATGGACCACTGTTGCATCTTGGTGCACCTGTACCACTTGCACCACGTTGTGATTCATACCTGTTGGTCTCATCACATATGTGCTGCATGACTTCGTCATCGAGGAAGGCCAAAAGGAAGTCCACACACTCTGCATCCTCGTCAAGAGTGAAGGCAGGCTGTACTCCTGAGGAACTCTCGTCAAAATCGAGTTGTTCAGGGACAAAATCGGACCCTTTCGTCCACGCTAAGGCGTCCAGGATTCCCTGTCGTGATGGTGTAGGGTAGGTGAGGGTGGAGGGTGGCTGTGAGGCAGATTTATCAGGTTCAAGGTCACTCGCACTGACCCTGGGTTGCCGCACAGCACTAGCAGCCCTTACTCTACTATCAACTCTACTTTTACGGGTCAGGGATTTACCTCTTCCTCTACGGCCTGCCTTCACTCTTGATGCTGGTGGTGACTCCGACGACGAAGACTCCGGAGAAAATGCAGCAGAAGAAGAGGAAGAAATGAGTGAAGTGGGGCTTGGGGAACAGGGAGGTGAATCAACTCGGGACTCATGGTGGGCTGGGTCACGCGGGGCCAATGTTCCGGGGCTAACCTGCCACCTTTTCACTTCCTTCCAAAATTCCTTCCCTTGCTGCACTAATGGCTCTTTTCCCTTGGAGCTAGGGATAACTTTGGACAATGAAGCACTCGTACTAGTAGTTTCTGGCACGATTTCCTCACCCGGCTCATCACACGAATCCCTAGAAGGGTAAAAATCACTATCCATCATCACCATTGATAATTCGGCTAGTTCATGTTCCACTGCAGAGTCACTTAGTCCTTTCCTGTTTCCCCCACGAGTTGTTCTGGGTGTAGAGGTCACGGGCGCAGAAGCGGCAGAAATGGTGGAGAGCGAGTGCAACATGCTTTGACCACAGAGGAGGACATGGAACTAAATGGTGCGGCTTATCTGAGAAGGCAAGGGTTGACAGTGACAAGGAGGCTGACAGCTGCTAACTTACAGGCTAATGAATTATTGGTAGAAAATCTCGGCAATACATAAAGAAATAGGTAGTTCCAGATGAGTGTGAATGTCACTTAGGCATCTCCCTTCCTTTCTGATATATATTTTTATTACAGAAATAGATTACAAGGCATAATTAAAAGGGGAAATTACCATGGTAATGTAGCGAATGAATGCATGTGAGGTGTTGTCAGGTGATATAGATATATTTTTTTTTATGTGTCCAACTCTGGGCAAGGCTTCAGGGCCTATATCATGGGGGCAGTAGCCTATCCCAAGGCCCAGTAGTTCTCCTACACCTCCACATGTCACCACTTCGGCGCTAACACCCACCGTCCCTATTGAATACATGCTAGGGTTGTCTCATACAGGACTGGTGTATTGGTATTATCGGGGGTATTTTTACGAAATGTCGGCGGGTCATCTGGTAGATCAGGAAAGCCTGCTTTTTTTTTTTCTTTTTTTTTTTAAATGAAATTCAAATCCTTAAACTGTCCCCTGCTCCAGCCGGGATTCGAACCTGGGTCCATCAGGACTGCAATCTGCCTCTCTACCGATTCAGCCAAATTAGCAAATTCCTGGTGTATACCACTATCACTTACCTTATTTTTTTTTTGGTATATATTATTTTGTATAAGTATAGGGCATAGGGCTTATTTCAATGGATGAAATATGTGGAAAAATCCGGGGAAGATTTGCTTAGTGCAGCGCGGCCGGGGAGGTGAGAGGACAGGGTAATGGAGGGGTGGTAGGGAGGGGAGTCAGGAACGGGGGAAAATGCCTAAAATGTCAACAATGGATGGGAGTACAGATGAGATTTGGAGTGCTGACTAGTGTTGGACACTGGGAGTACTGATAGATGATACAAGCCACCACTTGAAAGCCTGGGATAATTCAAAATAACATAGAATCACAAAAGTTAAGAGGTTAACAGCTTGTATATCAAAGGGTTTTGAGACTATTCTTAACCAAAAAAATTTTAAAGCATCTTTCCTGTCACAACTTTCTTTCCGATCGTCAGTATGTGTTCCGCCAGGGATGCTCCACTGGCGATCTTCTCACCTACTTTCAAACTCCTGGTCATCCTTCCTTTGGAACTTTGGCGAAAGCTTTGTCAGTGCACTTAACATCTCAAAGGCTTTCAATTGAGTCTGGCATAAATCTTTTAATATCCAAATTGCCCTCTTATGGTTTCTATCCTACCTGTCCCTTTAACTCTAGCTTCCTCTCTGGTCGTATAATAGCTGGTGCCGTTGACGGCCACCGTTCTTCTCCTAGAGCTATCAGTAGTGGTCTTCCTCAGGGCTGTGTCCTATTACCAACTCTCTTTTGTTCTTCAGTTACCTAAGCTGTACATCTAACCCTATCCACTCATATGCTGATGACTCCAACCTTCAGCTTTCCATTCACTTCCCCCAGCCTCCATCTCAGCACTTACTTCAAGAAACAAGTGATGAGTCTATGGCACACCTGATCTCTGACTTGGCTCATATCTCTGACTGGGATGAATGTAATTTTGTTTTTAATGCATCAAAAGCTCAGTTCGTACATCTATCAACCCGACAGAATCTTCCACAGGGGTACCCTCAAATTTTCAACAATATCCAACTCAATTCTGCATCATCTTAATACATACATGAGATTTCATTCTTTCGGGATTTATCATTGAAAGAACATATTACCTCTCATAAAATCTGCTTCCATGAGATTAGGTGTGCTAAGCCAACTCTGTGCCTTCTTTACCCTTGCACAGTTGTTGACTTTATACACGGGTTTCATTCACCTCTTGTGTAGAGTACAACTCTCATGTGTGGAGAGGCTCCTCATACACAGCTCTTCTCAACAAGGTGGAGGCAAAAGCATTTCATCTCATCAACTCTCCTCCTCTTACCAGCTCCCTTCAACCTCTGTATCTTCGTTGTACTGTTGCATCTTTATCTCTTTTCTATCGCTACTTCAATGGTCACTGCTCATCTGAACTCTCTGCTTGCATCCCTCCACCATTACGGCGGGTACTTAGCACCCATCTAGCAACAAATTCTCATCCCTTTTCTGTGCAACTCTCTAATGCAAGAGTTAACCATATCTCCTAGCCCTTCATGTATGCAACAGGTCAACTCTGGAACTGTCTCCCTCTATCTGTATTTCCTACTGCCTATGATCTCCAGTCTTTCAAATGCAGTGTGTCCACGGAACTCAAAATGAACAGTTCTTGAATTTGGCTCTTTCATCTCGTTTTTTTTTTTCTCGGGGGTAAAAATTTATAGGCTTCTGGCCTTTGGTTCCTTCTTCCTTGCATTTAAAAAAAAATAGAACCATAGTTAGGAGGCTAAAAATGATACGAGCGAGAATGAAAGGTTCAAGTTAATAGACAATGGCAACAGAGTTTAACTAGGCAGGGTGTAAGCACAGAACCACAGCACTTGAGGACAACTGGAAGGACCCCATCAGCACCCCATCAGGCCCATATGCCTTGTCGGTATTAACGCCAGTGATGGCAGAAAACACATCAAGTGGAGAAATTTTAATGTCAGCCATGAGGAAGTAAGAGAGAGGAGGTGATCGAGGAACAGCACCAGAATCGTCTAAGGTGGAACTGGAGGAGAAAGTCTGAAAAAAGAGTTCTGCTTTTTCAGTAGAAGAGACAGTTACAGTCGTCAGAGTGGAAAGTAGGAGGAAAGGATGATGAAGTACAGTTGTTTGAAAGTTTTTTGGCAAGCATCGGAAGGAGCAGGAGGAATTTGAGTTAGTGCGACTGATACATTAAGCAGAGTGATGGACGGACATGACACGATTACAGCCAGAAACATAAAAGAGATGAGATTCAGGGATGGTTTGGCTCCGGTACCTTTTGAAGGCTCTCTCCTTGATGTGGACAGCATTTGAACAGGCGTAATTATTATTATATTTTTTTTATTACTCACAGGATAAAAGGGAGAAATATACCGGTATGTTTCTATGCCTGAGGGAATAGCCTGTTGTAATGAGTGAGGCACACTTGGATGATTCTCGGCCATGGAGGCAATAATCCTTCCAGGGGAAAAAAATATGTGCTGTCTGAGGTCCTCCCAATCAGCAGCTCAAAAATGCTAAAGTCGCCACTTATTGGGATGGTTCACAAACCTTACTTAGGTAACAGGACAGTTAAGGTGATAAGACTGAAATCAGAGGAGCCCAATGGAGAGAAAACATTAACAGCATAAGCAGAAAGATTAGTTGTGAGGAAATGGTCAAGTATGTTGGAACTCTCTACAAGACTGTTAGTGATATAGGTTGGATGCTGTCCAAGCTGCTCTTGGTCATTAAGGATTCAAAAAAGGTAGCCTTGTTCTCCAGATGGATCCGTGATAGAATGGTCAGTGATCAGTGAAAGATAGCCAAAGGTGCTGGTGAACACGGAAGTCACATAGAATTGAGACTTCACGGAAAGAAAAAATTGACAACATGTTCCATTTTAGGAAAAAAATTGTCAAAGAATTTTTTAATCATCGGCAGAAGTAGCGGATAAGCAAACAGCACAGGTATACTTAGTCAGAGACTGGATAACCGAAGCTAGAGACTCTCTAATCCAGAAGACTGAAGTACAGGAACATGGGTGTACGATATGTTGTTATGTTCATATACACAACAGCAACTTTTTGTTTTGAAGTGAGTATAGACAAACTAGGAGGATACAGAGAAGGGTTTGCTTTAAATCGCCTAAGACATCTGTCTCAGTACTGGGCAGAAGGTGAGGTATAGGGGAAAAGAGGTGGCGTTCAGCCGAGATAGAATTAAAGGAAATGTTGTGAATGTGCAGAAATAGAGTATCACAAGAAAACCAGTTTGCAATAATATTACACTATATTACTGTAGCACATATTTGCACTTGTAATGCAGGTTCACTTGCACTGTAACCTGAAATTTAAGTCTTTATTTTTGGCACATGTATTTCGAGTTCATCAACCATGTCCTGAGATCATTTCCTTACACCCGTACTTTTCCTTATATTATAAATTCTTTGTGGTAAAATCACTAGCTAGGATAATTTCTTAGTGCACCACAGGAATACCACAAGGTAATTACTAGTTTACTATCACAACAAATCCAATTTGCATTTATACTGCACTGTATTACCATAACACATATTTCCACTTGTACTGCAAGTTCACTTGCAGTGCAACCTCATAGTGTTTTAAGCCCATACCTTTTTTATATTATAAACTATATTATAAATTCTTATATAATAATAATAAAATCACTAGATACACTATTTACACTTTCCAACACACCAGTGACTGAAGATGTCTCCATTAACTCACTGCACTGGTAGTGAATTTCCTTGTGAACCTGCTGCCGTCACTGACAGTTCAGGCAGACATTGCACTGCCTGTACAGTTTTTAACCTGCAGGTGCCCAGATTTACCATGCGGTGACACGTGAGGTAATCTGTCTGGGTAACCCTGTCAGGCATTACAACAGCACTGTATCCTTGGTGCAGCAGTTATGCCAACAACCTGTCTGAACAGTATGAATGCATTCACAAGTGATAGCAGAAAGGTGTAGGAACACTTTCTTGTACCACCTGCAGCACATCGCGCTTGTCATGCCAGTGGATGACCGACATGTTATCATATTTCTCGATGAGTAAAGCACCATTCTCGGTCTTGGCAGGGAAAACAGGGTAGTGCTTCCTACTTGTCTTGACAGTACCGCTGGTTCCTGTCCCATCTTCAAGGATAAACTTGGCAGTTACAATATACAAGGAGAAACGCAGGCGGTTACATTATCCTCTCGCTAGGTGGATGATAACTACAAAGTTCAGCATATATTCAATCTTGCATCACAAGCAACAAAGACTGTGATGTATAAGTGATGACATTTGGACGCTCTGTAATGGATAAATGCCAGTCAACCCCAGAACAATACATGCTACCCATCCGCCACAGCTCTATGGAAAGGAGAAAAAAAAATGGAAGAACCTTTTAGCATGGTCAGAATTGGGCGAATTTTCCACACCCTGTCATTGGGTAAGGGTCCCACGTTGGGGGTAAAGTGCAGGAACTATAATATGGCAAAGTACTGTGTAATGTGCCATGTACCTCCCAAAGACAGGTGTGGCTGTGAGGTCGTCCATGATCCAATAGTCCTGTGTGGCATGCCATTTTTATGTGTGCCATAATTACAGTCACAGCTTGCCACCCGTATAATTCACCGACTTCAACAGGATACAATTCTGTCATGTTTGCTCTTGTCACAGGAAGGGCGGTCAAGCCAGTGTAGGGAGAGTTTCTGGTAATAATGATCCTGTGCGCAGGTATTCCGTCACAGACAATGAAAAAAATGCCGTGAAAAATCCATGATGCACGAGTTGCCTGTCCCTGGAAAATGTGCCTAAATACCTGCCTGAGGATCATCAAAAGCAGCCTGTGCGTGCTGAAACCCTTTTGCCTCCTTTCACACAGTAATTTTGATTGTCCCCACACTTGGTTTATGGGAACTAGGGCAATGGGCACAAGCACCACGTACAACACGGCCACGGACATTCGTAAGTCTCTTATATCTAGGAGTCCGTATTCCCTTTTGTAATTTAAGTGTACTGTCATTTGTGTCGAGTCCCCATTGCCTTTTAAGAGTAGATAGAGTCTTTTTGTTTACTAATTTTGCATGGAACACCATCTTATGCGCTTGTGTGTCATTTAAATAGCTTTAACAACGATGTATACGTAATCATAGACGAGATGTTAGCACCTTCAAAACCATAACATCTCATAAATTTTAATGAAGAGTAAAATCAAAGAAATGAAATTGAGTTTTGGATGGAGATTTCGTTCTGTAAGATTTGATGGAGGCTATTTTTCACCCCTGTATTTAAAAACTCTCCAAAGTTGGATATGATCATCTAGCTTTTGTAGGAATCCCCCCTCCCCCAAAAATGAATAAATAAAAGACGTTGTAATATAAATGTGGCTAATATACACGTACACTTTTGAGCAATAGTATCTGCCAACCCTCTAATTTTCCAAGCAGGTACAAGGAAATCGTAGCCAGAGTTCCACACTGAATAAAAGCCTGCTGTCCAGTGTTGCGTTGGTAGTTCAGAGTTTTGTTGGATTGAAGAACAATGCACAATGATATTATTTGTACAGTCTATATAATCATTTTATATTTATTTTAACTTGTCCCAGGTTTTTTTTCCTTTTGTGTGTTATTTCACACAGTGGAAGAATAACAATTTTGTTGTTATACTTCCTTTCTATGACGCTTTTCATGACCAGCAACATATCATAGTGCTGATATTTAGTTACAGCTTAGCATTCAAGATGAAGAGGTGATAATATTTAGCCAAGTTAGAGTGAACAGAGTACAGTAACCGGCCTTTTTCCCGTGACAAGCCCTGAGTACGACTTTCTTTCGGCAAGATTTTTTTTTTTTTTTTGGCCTATCGACCATTGAGGCCAAAGCCCCTAGTCATTAAGGCCGTATATATATATATATATATATATATATATATATATATATATATATATATATATATATATATATATATATATATATATATATTGCCAGACGCCTCAATTCCGTTTGGGGTGGCCACAGACAAATCGCCTCCAAGTCGCCCTGTCCACAGCCATTTCACTGCCCTGCTCCCAACTCACCCCCTCTCTCATATACCTCTCCACCCCATCCCTTCATCTCATCCTCGGCCTCCCCCTCCCTCTTCCCCCCTCCATCTCACTTACATACACACTTCGTCAGTCTTTCACCCTCCATCCTCTCCACATAGCCAAACCACCTCAGTGTGTTCCTCATAACGCTTCTTATCACATCCACATCCACACCACTACGCTCCTTTACTGTATATCCTCATTCGTCAGCCTGTCTCTCCATGTGACTCCACATGCTCCTCTTAAATAACTCATTTCCACTGCTCTCACTCTTGACTTGTGTCCTTCCAACAACGTCCAAGCTTCACTTCCGTACGTTAGAGTTGGTATCACAATACTGTCATGTAGTAACTTTTTCACTTCCATGCTCACTTCCCTGTTTCTTATCACTGCTTTCAAAGAACCAGCAACCTTTCTTCCCTGCTGTACCCTTTCAAGCACTTCACCCTCCAAACCTCCATCCTTACTCATCACACTACCCAAGTATTTAAACGTACTCACATTTTCCAATTCCTCACCATCCAACCTCGCTGTACATTCACTGACTTCACCTCTCTCAAAGACCATCACTTTACTCTTCCCTACATTCACCTTTAGATTCCGTTTCTTACACACTCTCCCAGACACATTCACCAAGCCTTGCAGCTCCCCTTCGTCTTCATTCAACAACACAGTATCATCTGCAAACAACAGTACAGGGAGTTTCCAAACACCATCCTCTCTCACCAGGGCCACTCCAACATCCACTACCCTACGTTGTACCTCTTTTATTACCCCATCCATGTACAGATTGAACAACCATGGAGACATGACACATCCCTGTTTCAACCTAACTTTCAAAGAGAAAAATTCACTTAGTTCACCATCCACACGCACTGCTGCCTTCGCACCATCGTTCATACTCTTCACAGCATTCAACAACTTCCCATCTACTCCATATATTCTTAACACTTTCCACAATCCTTGTCTATCCACCCTGTCATATGCCTTTTCCAAATTCACGAAAGCCGCATACAACTTCTTTCCCTTCTCTAGGAACTTTTCCACTAAAGATCTAAGAATGAATATCTGATCTACGCAACCTCTACCCTTCCTAAAGCCTCCCTGTTCTTCTCCAACTAATTTCTCTGTTCTTTCTCTACCTCTGTCATTAAGTATCCTACCATACACTTTTCCTATTATACTAAGAAGACAAATGCCCCTATGATTACCACACACTTCTTTTCCCCTTTTTCCTTTGTACAAGGGAATAATTATACCTGACTTCCAATCCTCCGAGACTCTACCTTCCTCCCAGGCCAATCTGCACATCTTCCACATCCATTCTACTACTATCTCTCCCCCATGCTTCAGCATTTCACCACACACTCCATCAATTCCTGGGGCTTTCCCCGATTTAACTTTCTTCATTGCTTCCACAACTTCTATCCTACTGATTTCTTCCTGTCTTCTCACCTCCCTCCTTCTCCCAACCATTTCCCAGCCACTTATACTCACATTACTTCCATCCTCTATGTTCAACAATTCCTTAAAGTGTTCTCTCCAACTGCTAACTTTTTTTCCCTTCTCCACTAGTTATCTACCATTTTTATCTTTCATTCCCCTGCTAACTTCACTTCCACCCTGTCTTACTCTTTTCATCTCTTTCCAGAACATTTTCTTACAGTCCCTCCACTTTACACTCAAATTCCTTCCAAATTCCTCATCCACTCTCTTCTTACTCTCTCTTACTAATCTTTTCACCTCTTTCTTTTTACATATAACTCTCTCTTCCACCTCTCAACTTCTTCCACGCCCCTATTTCTCATCCATTCATTGTATGCTTTATTCTTTTGTGCCACAGCCTGTTTCACCTCTTCAGTCCACCACGCTGTTCCTTGCACCCCCTTCCGTCTTCTCTTCCTTCCACACACCACATCACATGCTGGACATATTTCTTCTGTAAATATCTTGCACACACCTTCCACGTCTCCCATCTGCTCCAATTCATATTTGCCCAATCGTTCCTCCACTTCACTCTTATACTCTGCCTTTTTCTCATCCTCTTGTAACCTTTCCACTTTCCTTGCAACTACTCCTTCCTCTCGTCTTTCCCTTCTATTCCTCCATCTTACTTGAATTCTAATTCTGGCCACCACCAAGTAGTGGTCAGAAAGTCCACTCTCCCAACCTCTATAAACTCTTGCATTCATTACACATCTTCGCATCCTTTCATCCACACACACATAATCAATCATTGCCTTCCTTTCATTCAGTTCACCACCCACCCTTCTCATCACTCGCCATGTATACCTGTGGATCATTTTATGCCTGAAGAGGGTATTGGCTATCCCAACTCCCTCCCAGCACAAAAGTCCACTAACGCACTCCCATTCTCATCTATCTCAGCAGGCACACCCCACTCACCAACTATTCCATCCACCTTCACATTACCAACTTTACCATTCATATCACCAATCAAAAACACTCTCTCATTCCTTCCAAACTTTTCCATGCACACTTCTACATTTGTCCAGAACTCTTCTCTCACTCTTCTAGCACGATCTTGCGTTGGCACATACAGACACACAATTGCCCACATTTGTATTCCAACTTTCAACTTTACCCACACAATCCTTGACCCAACTGATCCATACTGTCTTATGCTCCTCTTCCATCTTTTACTCACAACTATACATACTCCTTCCTTTGCCCTCTCATTTCACCTACTCCTGCACATATACCGCATCCATACTCCCATTCTCTCACACTTTCTCCTCTTCATTTTGTTTCAGTTATTCCACATACATCCACTTTCGCACCCTCAAGCACCTGTACAATCTCTCTCTCTTTCACCTCATCATTCGCTCCACTTATATTCCACGTTCCGATAACCATGTCCTTTGTCCGGTCCTGGGTCGTCATCGTTTGGTCAGTCCTTGTCCGAGGCTTATTGTTTGCATTTTTAGTTACCAGGTAGTTGTTTTCCGGGGAGGGACACCAACCCTCCGACAACCCTTTTAGTCTCCTTTTAGAGAGAGAGAGAGAGAGAGAGAGAGAGAGAGAGAGAGAGAGAGAGAGAGAAATTATATATATATATATATATATATATATATATATATATATATATATATATATATATATATATATATATATATATATATCAATCATTTCCTGTGGCACCCCACGGGATGCATAGGGGCTCAATGAACTCTTTCCACCAATATTTGTCTCTTGCCATCTCCTTCAGGTCCCACCAACTCTCCTCTCCTGCTTCTTTTTTCATTGTCCTCAACCAGGTTTCCCTCGGCCTACCTCTACCTCTTCTTCCTCTAGCAATCCACTCTAGTACATCCTGTATTAAACAACCTTCTTTTCTGTATATGTGCCCCAGCCACTTCCAGCGAGACAGTCTCACATATTCATTAACTGGTTCCACTCTCGTAATATCCCTTACTCTTTCATTTGTAACTCTGTCTTGCCACTTTACCCCAAGAATCCTTCTCAGTATTTTATTCTCAAATCCTAATACTTTCTGATCTGTTGCAATTGTACTGTACCATGACTCATGCCCGTAAATTAAAATGGGTCTAACCATGGACTTGTAAATTTTCACTTTAGTATGTACCGAAAGCATATTATTATTCCAAACAGATTTCAACATTCCAACAGCTCGCCAAGCCTGTCTAATCCTCTCCTCAATTTCATTGTTTAATGATCCATTAGATGATACAATCGTTCCCAGATATTTAAAGTTTTCTACATTCTTCACCACATTATTCCCAATTACACAATCGATTTGGTTCTCACGTTCATATTAATAATTTCAGTCTTTCCACAATTTATTACCAATCCCACTTTTTCTCCTTCCTCCACCAGACAATCGAGCACCCTCTGCATCTCGTAAATACTTCCGCAAATCAGTACAATATCATCAGCATAGTCCAAATCCATCAGCTTCTTATTTTCTGTCCAGTTAATTCCTGCACCTGTTCTCCTTACAACCTTTTTCATAACATAATCCATAACCAAAACAAACAACAATGGCGAAAAAACTCCTTGAATCACTCCTGACCTGACGTGAAATGGATCACTCAAAGAACCACCCACCATTACCTTACAAAAAGTACCTTCATGCAGGCTTCTAATAATATTTACAAACTTTTCTGGTATACCATAGAATCTCATAATTTTCAACATAGCTCCACGTGAAACACTGTCAAATGCCTTTTCAAAATCCACAAAACACATACTAAGTGGCATTTTCATCTCATTAGCTTGTTGCATTAGATGCCTTACAATAAAAATCTGATCATTACAACCTCGACCCTTTCTAAATCCCGCTTGTTCTTCTCTTAAAATTTTATCAATTACTGGCTCTATTCTGTTCAACAAGATTTTGGAAAAGACTTTTGCAACTACAGGTGTCAAAGTTATCCCCTTCCAATTGCCACACACACTTAAATCTCCCTTTTTTGATATTTTTATAATCACTCCATTTTTCCACTCTTCTGGAATTCCACCATTATCCCAAGTCACATTAAAAAGTTTCAAAAGCGCATTCATCAACTCGCCATTTTCCACCTTAAGCATTTCAGGGAATATTCCATCCTCACCTGGAGCCTTAAAATTCTTTAACTCCTTTATAGATTTTGCTACCTCTTCCAGAGTTATATCCCCTGTTTCTATCTGGAAATCTCTCTCGGCTGGCAAAATGTCCTCTTCAGCTGGGATTGGTCTATTCAGAATAGATTCAAAGTGCTCTTTCCATCTTCCTTTTATATCCAAATCTTTAGTCATCAAATTACCATTTCTATCTCGTACAGGTATTTCCTTCCTTCTCCTTTCAGTCTCAGTTAACTCCTTTATGGCCTGATACGCTACTCTTGTGCTCTGACCGTCATTTTTATTTGATTTAATTTCTGTCTCTGTCGCCTTTTCATCATATAGTCTCCTCTTATCACGTCTAACGAGTCTTTTTACTTCAGAATGTAAACTCCAGTACTTTGCTGTAAGTACTTCAACTACCTGGCCATCAACATGTTGTTCTTCACTTCTTAACTTAGCCTCTTTCCTTTTCTGAATTACATTCCATGTTTCATCTGACATCCACTTTTTCCTTCTCGCTTTTCCCTTTTTCTTAATAGTAACCTTAGCACTCTCATGCAAAACCTCTTTTACCTCTCTCCACATTTGATTAATATAATTGTCTTCAGATTCCATCAAAGTCTGCAGGACTAGAAACCTGTTTCTACATTCCCACCGAAACTTTTCCCTCGTGCTCTCATCACTTCTCAGCTCATCAAAATCATAATTATTACCTCCTGTACAATTACCATTAACGTTTCTCTTAAGTTTTATTTTAATCTTTGACACAACAAGTTGATGATCACTACCTATATCTGCCCCCCTCCTTACGCAAACATCTTGCAAATAACTTCTATGCCTTCTGCTAATTGCAATGTGGTCAATCTGGTTACAATATTTACCACATGTTGAAATCCAAGTAGTCTTATGTATTTTTCTATGCTCAAAGATAGTTCCACCAATGATAAGGTCATTTGCCAAACAAAAGCTTGCAAGTCGCACCCCATTTTCGTTTCTTATACCAACACCCTCCTTACCCATACAATCTTCAAAGCCATCCCTACTACTGCCAACAATCGCATTAAAATCACCAATGCAAACTAACACATCATGTCTTGCCACTCTATTCACTACATCCTGCAGCTTCTCATAAAAGTCATCCTTCATTTCATCAGCAGCCTCATTTGTCGGAGCGTACCCTACAACCATACTGATATTACCATGGTCAGATTTTAAGCGAGCATAAAGCAAGCGCTCATTAATTGGTTCAAACTCACATACTGCCTTACAAGTATCTCTACTCAGCAGTAAGCCTACTCCTTGGTAATGATTTCCATCACTCCTACCAGAAACCAACATAGTAATACCATCTTCCAAATTCATTTTATCAACTCCAAGCAACCTCGTTTCTGTAAGAGCACAAATATCCATCTTGTATTCCTTGAAAACTGAAATAAGTTCTTCCATTTTACCAGCCTGATTGAGAGTTCGAACATTCCAGTTTCCTATTCTTAAGGTTCTTTTTGGATTTATGAACTTATTTCTACACCGTGGGATTCTTAGCACCCCCTGCCCACTTAAGGGCTGCACGGGATTGAGGGCCATTGCTTCGTCACCAGAGTTCATCAAGATTTCTTAGGCAGTAAAAATTTTTTACCCTGGAGCCAGTGCCAGTGACTCGCAGGAACCAGACAGTGGAGAGAGGAAATTAACTAAATGAAAGTAAAATGCAGAGGGTTTGGACAGACAAAGTACAAGGGAAAGAAAGAGAGCAAAAAGAATGTAGATAAAAGTGTCCCTTTAAGTCGCCTCTTACAACAAGCAGGGAATACTGGGGAAGTATTCTATCCCCCCTTCCCCAGGGGGATATATATATATATATATATATATATATATATATATATATATATATATATATATATATATATATATATATATATATATATAAACAAACACACAGACACACACACTTCCATTCATATATACAGACACACTTTCATACACACGTGTATGTATATATATATATATATATATATATATATATATATATATATATATATATATATATATATATATATATATATATTATTCTTTGTATTTTTAATTGTTTTAAACTTATTCTTGGTTTTATATTTCGTAGACCTTATATTATAAGGAAAAGCCTAATCTAAAGACCCTAAGACTAATCACCTAACAGACAAATCGCTAACCTATACTAAATCCTAGAGACAAATAGGTAGACCTACATTAATGGTAAAAATAGGCTACCGAGTAACAGAACACCATCGTCTTCAGATATGTAATGCCTTTCTACATTACATACCTGCACTCATCACCTGGTGACTGTCAGTCGAGGCACAGCCTAATATAGGGGACATCAATATATGAAAGGGAACCAGACGAGTCAGGAACATTTCCATATACGTCAGCTGTCGGGCCTAATTAGCACAACTTAAACAATATGGTATATTTACATAATTTGTACAATAAAGTGAAGTACCTCTCCCAACAGACCACCATCGACTGTAAGTGCCCAATACCTTTCTATATTGCAAACTTGCACTCATCAGCTGGTGACTGTCAGTCGAGGAACGGGGCTTAATGTAGGGGACATCTATATTAGAAATAGATCAGTGGGAAGAGGATCTATTTCAAATATGTCAATTGTCAACCCTAATTAATAGTATAATATATGCATATGTACAATCGACAATCGGCAAGATAAAAAGTGGTGAGTATATAAAACCAATGGCTGATGAGTCTACCGTTGGAAGCAATTAACTGGACAAGATTTATTGTTAGAAAACATCCAAAAGCATCGAAAAGATGGCCCTCTGTGATGAACAGATTATAAGCGGAATTAACTTCATATATATATATATATATATATATATATATATATATATATATATCTATATATATATATATATATATATATATATATATATAATTAAAATTCACTGTGGAGAATTTCCAGACTGTGGGATTAGTTATACTTTCCTTTATGAATGGGTTATATTATGGCCTCAATTAGATACAACAATTCTTCCAAAAACTACGTGAAAATGTCCCTTCATTAGTAAAGGAAATGATAAATTTTACCCTTGTAGTGTCGAAGGAATAAAGATAATTCATTCCGTCTGAAAACTATAAACGTATTGTGCAGGTACAGCATGTTGGTTCACTTGCCGTACAGTCCTGACGGTGCCCGAGTGCTGCAGGTGGCTTCCTGGACCCCTACATCAGGTCTACGGCATGTCACACCTCCAACCTATTTCCCGGAGAAATACACCAAGTAATATGTACAGATTACTGGTCATTTCAGAACTGGAGGATCTCATGTACTCTGTTGAAATTACTGGGCATTACAATCCTGGAAACATAAGTATCGCATCAACTTACTCACGAGTATAGACTGGGTTATACCCATTTCATTCAAACCTGGCTTAAAACTGTCATCTCTTCATCTTGAATGGGTTTAACAAGAGATTAACACTAGAATATGGTGCTAGTCATGAGAATGTGTTATTGAAATGAAGTAGAGACACAACTTCGAGTTTTTCTGCATCAGAGATGTGAAATATGCTGTGAAAGGTTGAATATCTAGTGCAGATTACTGAAAACAAGTATAATTTGTAGCTGACAGGTATAATTTGTAGCTGACGGTATACGTGTTATAGACAGTGTAATCAAAGAGAACATCGAGCAGAGAAACAATTACTTAAATGAAATGAATTATTAGTAATCCAGAAATAATGAAAAAAATTGTCATGGAGTACCTATACTTTCTTTGAATAATACGCAGTAGCCTTTATTCCTACAGGATTATCATAGGCTGAATAAAAAGTCACTTCCACCTAATGTTGCACTGCAACTTTCGTAATTTCAGATTATTACATTATTTTTGACAGTTTCTTTGACGCGACGATAAACGTGACGGCGCTTACAACAGAACCCTACTGGCAAGAGTCCATCGAGGGCAACACCACCAGGTACTCAGGCACTGACTACAACCAGCTGCTTGCGGTTGCTCGGGCCTTGAATTTTACTTTCCGCGTCCTTCCATCACGCAGCTGGTTCGAGGTGAGGTTACATACTAGTCTACATTCCAGCTTTTGCTGTTACTATCTGGTTGCCGATGTAATTTGAATACTACATCCGAATATATTATCAGCATCATTATGCAGTATTGAGTAGCACACTCACTTTCTTATGTGGTATGTTAGCGATCATTTGAAATGCGATCTCTTCAGAGACTGCATTGTTTTTCACAAAATTAATATTTATAAATTATTTACTGCAAGGGTTAGGATTTGACCTCATTCTGGCTGCTACTGCCAGAAATCAAAATTCAAGTCATGTTATCTATTTTAAGGTGTTATTCAAACTCGATTCAGCTCCAGCATATCAGTGTTCTACAATATCATCCTAGATGACATGTGTCTTCATGCTGAAACAGCACTTAAATCTCTCCACTATCCTCAGGGATGGTCGGTGTCGATAAATAAAACGTACAGTACAAACTGTCGCTGGCATCGGTTTCGTCAGTGCCACCTAAAACTGCGTATCAGATTTCGCGTCTTTTATGAACCCCCGAGTATGTACAGTACATGGATAATTTCAACCATAGTGCACCACTGTTTGTGAGTGACGTCGTTTTGTCTTGTTTGATTATGCACCGATGGGTTTCTTTGGACTCTATCTCTGTTATGATATATATCTAATTATTTACAGGATGTTGTTAAATTTCATTTCAAAAAGCTTGGTACCGAAAGCAATAATTTATGCTTCATTCTAACTGTTTTTTCTCTAACTGGTTAAACTAGAAAATAAAAAGGAAACTGCCGTAGCTCGTCCATTATCCCTGGACAGTTTGCTGGCTTTGTCCAAGGGATAATTTTTTTTTTTTCTCTCTCTCTCTCTCTCTCTCTCTCTCTCTCATTTAATATACATAGGAGGTAAAAGAGTAACTTTCCGCCATCCCCCTGCTTCTTTGTGGCATCGTGCTTCTCGCACTTCACTGAAGCGTTGCATATCCTGCCATATTTTACTGACATTTCAAAGATCATTACTCTTCTGAAGTGAATGTCTCTGTCCCTCTCCAAAATGGAAGCCATATAGCATCCGCCAAGCAGTGAACCCCAGTCTCCTTTCTTGTCCAGCTCTTTCTTGCAAGAGTTACCAGGTATTCTCAGTCCTTATGTATACAAATGATCATATTAGGAACTGTCATCATTCTGTATTTCACACTGCCTATGACCTCTAAAGTTTTAAACTGTGTATCCAATCCAGACATCTCGAAATAAACGTGATGATTCTTTTTTTTTTTTATAGTTCTTCCTATGAAAAAATAAATGCATTATTATACTTGGAGCCTTTGGCATGTACTTTATTATGCACCAAAGTGATCAGTTTCTTTCAGCTTAGGAAGGGCATCTTGCTGGCAACCTTTAAGGAATGCTACGTCATAACTTTTAGTTCGAAAAATTTCCCTGAAAGAGTTTATGGTAAAAATGACACACGAGAAAAAATGTATATATCAACTGGGACTTTCATTTTTTTATATTAATGTTATATTTACTTGCAGGTGACAGATCAGGTGAAGATTCGTGAATCCTTCATGGCAACAGTGATATATGGTGTTATTCCAGAACAACTAGAGAGGTGAGATTCGAAGCTAAGGGTAACCTTTGCACTGCAGTGTTCACTGTTGTTACTGATAATCCGGTTTAATTGTGAACAGTTTTATGCAGCAAAGAAAAGCTATACATTGTCAAAAGATAGAGATAGTCTGTTTAATCTGAAATTGCCTAATGTGCTATCAATTATCGGTAACGCAAGTGATGAAGAAAATAATTTCTGAATTTTGTTTTACTTGCTAAAGTGGAGTAACTAGACAATGAACCTGTGAGTACACAGAAGTCAAGAGCATTCTCCTACTGACTCCCGACAAATGTGGAACTGAATTCTGCACATATTACTTTTGCTTGTTCACAATAACGAGACTTCTTTTCGTTCACTTATGTTACTAAGCAACATTAGTAAGCCTAGGAAAGTCCATCCCATAACCATGGAGCTATGGGAAGATGATGAACTTCGAAATATATATATACGAAATATATATATATATATATATATATATATATATATATATATATATATATATATATATATATATTGCCAGACGTTGGGGTGGCCACAAATAAATCGCCTCCAGGTCGCCCTGTCCCCCACCATCTAACTGCCCTGCTCCCAACTCACACCCCCCTCTCTCATGTACCTCTCCACCCCGTCCCTCCATCTCATCCTCGGCCTCCCTCTCCGTCTTCCCCCCTCCACCTCACTCACATACACTCTCTTCGTTAGTCTTTCACCCTCCATCCTCTCCACATGGCCAAACCACCTCAGTGTGTTCCTCATAATGCTTCCTATCACATCCACATCCACACCACAACGCTCCTTTATATCCTTATTCGTCAGCCTGTCTCTCCATGTGACTCCACAGGCTACTCTTAAATAACTCATTTCCACTGCTCTCACTCTTGACTTGTGTCCTTCCAACAACGTCCAAGTTTCACTTCCGTACGTTAGAATTGGTATCACAATACTGTCATGTAGTAACTTTTTCACTTCCATGCTCACTTCCCTGTTTCTTATCACTGCTTTCAAAGAACCAGCAACCTTTCTTCCCTCCTGTACCCTTTCACGCACTTCACCTTCCAAACCTCCATCCTTACTCATCACACTACCCAAGTACTTAAACGTACTCACATTTTCCAATTCCTCACCATCCAACCTCGCTGTACATTCACTGACTTCACCTCTCTCAAAGACCATCACTTTACCCTTCCCTGCATTCACCTTTAGATTCCGTTTCTTACACACTCTCCCAAACTCATCCACCAAGCCTTGCAGCTCCCCCTCGTCTTAGCTCAACAACACAGTATCATCTGCAAACAACAGTACAGGGAGTTTCCAAACACTATCCTCTCTCACCAGGGCCACTCCAACATCCACTACCCTACCTTGTACCTCTTTTATTACCCCATCCATGTACAGATTGAACAACCATGGAAACATGACTCATCCCTTTTTCAACTCAACTTTAAAAGAGAAAAATTCACTTAGTTCACCATCCACACGCACTGCAGCCTTCGCACCATCGTACATACTCTTCACAGCATTCAACAACTTCCCATCTACTCCATATATTCTTAACACTTTCCACAATCCTTGTCTATCCACCCTGTCATATGCTTTCTCCAAATCCATGAAAGGCACATACAACTTCTTTCCCTTCTCTAGGAACTTTTCCACTAAAGATCTAAGAATGAATATCTGAAATACACAACCTCTTCCCTTTCTAAAGCCTCCCTGTTCTTCTCCAACTAATTTCTCTGTTCTTTCTCTAACTCTGTCATTAAGTATCCTACCATACACTTTTCCTATTATACTAAGAAGACAAATGCCCCTATGATTACCACACACTTCTTTTTCCCCTTTTCCTTTGTACAAGGGAATAATTATACCTGACTTCCAATCCTCCGGGACTCTACCTTCCTCCCAGGCCAATCTGCACATCTTCCACATCCTTTCTACTACTATCTCTCCCCCATGCTTCAGCATTTCACCACACACTTCATCAATTCCTGGGGCTTTCCCCGATTTAACTTTCTTCATTGCTTCCACAACTATCCTACTGATTTCTTCCTGTCTTCTCACCTCCCCCCTTCTCCCAGCCATTCCCCAGCCACTTATACTGGCATTACTTCCATCCTCTATGTTCAACAATTCCTTAAAGTGTTCTCTCCATCTGCTAACTTTTTCTCCCTTCTCCACTAGTTATCTACCATTTTTATCTTTCACTCCCCTGCAAACTTCACTTCCACCCTGTCTTACTCTTTTCACCTCTTTCCAGAATATTTTATTACAGTCCCTCCAATTTTCACTCAAATTCCTTCCAAATTCCTCATCCACTCTCTTCTAACTCTCTCTTACTAATCTTTTCACCTCTCTCTTTCTTTCTACATATAACTCTCTCTTCCGCCTCTCAACTTCTTCCACACCCATATTTCTCATCCATCCATTGTATGCTTTCTTCTTTTGTGCCACAGCCTGTCTCACCTCTTCAGTCCACCACGCTGTTCCTTGCACCCCCCCTCCGTCTTCTCTTCCCTCCACACACCACATCACATGCTGGACATATTTCTTCTGTTAATATCCTACATACACCTTCCACGTCTCCCATCTGCTCCAATCCATATTTTGCCCAATCGTTCCTCCACTTCTCTCTTATACTCTGCCTTTTTCTCATCCTCTTGTAACGTTTCCACTCTCCTTGCAACTACTCCTTCCTCTCGTCTTTCCCTTCTTCTATTCCTCCATCTTACTTGAATTCTAATTCTGGCCACCACCAAGTAGTGGTTAGAAAGTCCACTCCCCCAAACTCTATAAATTCTTGCATCCATTACACATCTTCCCATCCTTTGATCCACACACACATAATCAATCATTGCCTTCCTTTCATTCAGTTCACCACCCACCCTTCTCATAACTCGCCATGTATACCTGTGGATCATTTTATGCCTGAAGAGACTATTGGCTATCACCAACCCCCTCTCAGCAAAAATGTCCACTAACGCACTCCCATTCTCATCTATCTCAGCAGGCACACCTCACTCACCAACTATTCCATCCACCTTCACATTCCCAACTTTACCATTCATATCATCAATCAAAAACACTCTCATTCCTTCCAAACTTTTCTATGCACACTTCTACATTTGTCCAGAACTCTTCTCTCACTCTTCTAGCACGATCTTGCGTTGGCGCATACACACACACACACACACACACACACACACACACACACATATATATATATATATATATATATATATATATATATATATATATATATATGTGTATATATATATATATATATATATATATATATATATATATATATATATATATATATATATATATATAATATTCCGGTATTGTTTCCAGCCAGTACTTCATTTTTATCTGTAATGATAATAATAATAATAATAATAATAATAATAAATATTATTATTATTAGCTACGATAACGAAGCTAGTATTTTTTTCAGTTTGTATGTCTGGGTCCAACTGTCCGTGTTTCTGTTGGAACGATAACTTCGCAACTGCTCAAGATATCATGACACTATTTTACAGGTCTGTAGTAGATAAAAAAAATCGATTACGAGTTTGGAGTTGGTGAAGGGCGGTCAAGCTCTTTGAGTCTGTTTCTAAGATAACTTCTGTGACGATAGTTTGAGCAACTATCATCACAGAATTTTACAGCATGTAGAAGGGATGAAAATCTCCTCCGAGTTTGAAATTGTTGAAAGTAGGTCTGTGTGTCTGTTAACACGATAACTTCGCAACCTTTCAAGATATCATCACAAAATTTTACAGGTGTGTAGTAAGGATGAAAATCTGTGAGTTCGAAATTGGTGAAAGTAGATCAAGGTCAAGGTCATATTCCGAGCCGCGCTAGATATGTATCGGCTTGCAGCTGATGTGATTCTCCCATTGGGAGGGCCTCTAGTTATCGCCCGTCTAAAAAGGCGGAGTAGTAATGTTTTTGCCTGCCTCAGTGTGTTTGGCCGAGTTCGAAAGTAGGCACTCGAGGTCAAGGTCAAGGTCACCAAAATGGCTGCCAAAGGTCAACTACTTTTTATCACCCACCGTTAACACCATTATATCTCATTAACCCGCCCCATCTGGACGTTTTCTGGGCAGTGGTACGCCCCAGTCCCGACAACTTTGGACCTTTTTTTTTTTTTGCCTCAAACATCCGCTTTTGGTGAGAAACATCGAAAATTCATAGAGAAATCGCTCACCTGAGGTTTAAAATACTCGATCTAGGTACGAATACCTCCTTACCTGACTGGGTTTTCTAACAGGCTGGCACCAAAGAAAACGAGTTCTATGGGAGGGTAACTATTTTATCCACTTATAAACAGTATTTATTTATTTACTTGGTACGAATTTATATGTAGTACAAGAGTATATTGGTTTTCAAACAGTAATATAGGCATTATAAGCATTGTTTCACTCACTAACTCATCACCATTCATGACCTTTTTTTCCCCACATTACCTGATCATCATTTCTGACTGTTTCTTCCTCTAATGCTATGTAAACTTTGTCCTCCACGTTGTCATCGATTGGGGAATCACTCTGGGCCTGAATGTCTTTATTGGCCAGGTCACTGGTAACAGGTGAATTGCCGAGACAATGGCGTGCAGGGGGGGGTAGAGGTTATGCGGTGTAAGACATTGTCCCTGCTTGGCATTTTGTAGAGGAATAGAGGAAGGTGTCGCGTGTATACGTGCCAAAAATCACTCGTGAAATCACTCTCGAAAATTGAAAATTATGCAAATTATGCAACTTGCAATGTTGCCGCATTAATTCAC
Source organism: Coenobita brevimanus (assembly GCF_032717465.1). Lineage (NCBI taxonomy): Eukaryota > Metazoa > Arthropoda > Malacostraca > Decapoda > Coenobitidae > Coenobita > Coenobita brevimanus. Next base: position 11,810,900 of record NC_136986.1, on the reverse strand, counting down.
GTCGCCGGGACATGAGTGCACATCATGTGCGGACGTTAATTCACGTCGCCGGGACGGCGCGGGTTAATGGCTTGAGCTATCAACATGAATCCCTCAGGGTATCAAGATATGGCCAAAATCTTGGCCAAGTTCGAAAATGGGCACTCGAGATCAAGGTTTAGGTCAGAAATATGGATGCCAAAAATCAAGTATTATGTATAGCCTGCCTGTGGCACAACTTTATCTCATAAACAGGTAGAACTATCAACATGAAACCTTCAACATAAGATATGGCCAATATCTTGGAATTGACCAACAGCATATTCTGGCGGGCGATTAGCATTCGGATTCCAAAAGCTTTACTTTCATTCTAAATTACTATTATTTTTGTTTTTGATATTTTTATAATTATAATTTTTATTATCATTATTATTATTATCATTGTTGTTCGAGAACAAATTCTTCCCTATGGTTAGATGTAACAAATGGCTATAACATCTACAGACGTAACCTCTTTGTTTCTAACAATGTTTCCAGATGGGATTTCACTTTCGCCTATGATCAAACTGCTGTTAAATTCGCCATGGCCACGCCGATCATAACACCCAGTTGGCTGAGCTTCTACAACCCTTTGAGTGGCCAAGTGTGGATCGGTGTCTTGGCTTGTACGCTGACTGTCTGCTTCACACTTGTCAAGGTAAACATGCAACTGGTCATGAACAGGCACATCCAGTATTAGTAATAACAGGCAGCAGAAAGCGGTTCCTTATGTTATTATTATTATTATTATTTACCCCCTGGCGGTAGGGTTTTTCTTCAAGAATACTCCCCCAGTATCCCTGCTTGTCGTAAAAGGCGACTAAAAGGGTTGGCGGAGGGTTAGTGCCCCTCCCCGGAAAACAACTAACTAAAAAAACAAAAAATAAGCCTCGGACAAGGACTGACCAAACGATGACGACCCAGGACCGGACAAAGGACTTGATAATGGCTATGTGGAATGTAAGGGGAGCGAATGATGAGGTGAAAGAGAGAGAGAGATTGTCCAGGTGCTTGAGGGTGCGAAAGTGGATGAATGTGGAATAACTGAAACAAAATGGAGAGGAGAAAGTGTGAGAGAATGGGAGTATGGATGGGGTATATGTGCAGGAGTAGGTGAGAATGAGAGGGCAAAGGAAGGAGTATGTATAGTTGTGAGTAAAAGATGGAAGAAGAGCATAAGACAGTATGGATCAGTTGGGTCAAGGATTGTGTGGGTAAAATTGAAAGTTGGAATACAAATATGGGCGATTGTGTATGTGTATGCGCCAATGCAAGATCGTGATAGATGAGTGAGAGAAGAGTTCTGGACAAATGTAGAAGTGTGCATGGAAAAGTTTGGAAGGAATGAGAGAGTGTTTTTGATCGGTGATATGAATGGTAAAGTTGGGAATGTGAAGGTGGATGGAATAGTTGGTGAGTGAGGTGTGCCTGGTGAGATAGATGAGAATGGGAGTGTGTTAGTGGACATTTGTGCTGGGAGGGGGTTGGTGATAGCCAATACCCTCTTCAGGCATAAAATGATCCACAGGTATACATGGCGAGTTATGAGAAGGGTGGGTGGTGAACTGAATGAAAGGAAGGCAATGATTGATTATGTGTATGTGGATGAAAGGATGCGAAAATGTGTAATGGATGCAAGAGTTTATAGAGATTGGGAGAGTGGACTTTCTGACCACTACTTGGTGGTGGCCAGAATTAGAATTCAAGTAAGATGGAGGAATAGAAGAAGGGAAAGACGAGAGGAAGGAGTAGTTGCAAGGAGAGTGGAAAGGTTGCAAGAGGATGAGAAAAAAGCAGAGTATAAGAGAGAAGTGGAGGAACGATTGGGCAAATATGAATTGGAGCAGATGGGAGACGTGGAAGGTGTGTGTAGGATATTTACAGAATAAATATGTGCAGCATGTGATGTGGTGTGTGGAAGGAACAGAAGACGGAGGGGGGTGCAAGGAACAGCGTGGTGGACTGAAGAGGTGAGACAGGCTGTGGCACAAAAGAAGAAAGCATACATTGAATCGATGAGAAATAGGGCCGTGGAAGAAGTTGAGAGGCGGAAGAGTTATATGTAGAAAGAAAGAGAGAGGTGAAAAGACTAATAAGAGAGAGTAAGAAGAGAGTGGATGAGGAATTTGGAAGGAATTTGAGTGTAAAGTGGAGGGACTGTAAGAAAATGTTCTGGAAAGAGGTGAAAAGAGTAAGACAGGGTGGAAGTGAAGTTAGCAGGGGAGTGAAAGATAAAAATGGTAGATTACTAGTGGAGAAGGGAGAAAAAGTGAGCAGATGGAGAGAACACTTTAAGGAATTGTTGAACATAGAGGATGGAAGTAATGTGAGTATAAGTGGCTGGGGAATGGCTGGGAGAAGGAGGGAGGTGAGAAGACAGGAAGAAATCAGTAGGATAGAAGTTGTTGAAGCAATGAAGAAAGTTAAATTGGGGAAAGCCCCAGAAATTGATGGAGTGTGTGGTGAAATGCTGAAGCATGGGGGAGAGATAGTAGTAGAATGGATATGGAAGATGTGCAGATTGGCCTGGGAGGAAGGTAGAGTCCCAGAGGATTGGAAGTCAGGTATAATTATTCCCTTGTACAAAGGAAAAGGGGAAAAAGAAGTGTGTGGTAATCATAGGGGCATTTGTCTTCATAGTATAATAGGAAAAGTGTATGGTAAGATACTTATTGACAGAGTTAGAGAAAGAACAGAGAAATTAGTTGGAGAAGAACAGGGAGGCTTTAGGAAGGGAAGAGGTTGTGTAGATCAGATATTCATTCTTAGATCTTTAGTGGAAAAGTTTCTAGAGAAGGGAAAGAAGTTGTATGCGGCTTTCATGGATTTGGAGAAAGCATATGACAGGGTGGATAGACAAGGATTGTGGAAAGTGTTAAGAATATATGGAGTAGATGGGAAGTTGTTGAATGCTGTGAAGAGTATGTACGATGGTGCAAAGGCTGCAGTGCGTGTGGATGGTGAACTAAGTGAATTTTCCTCTTTGAAGGTTGGGTTCAAACAGGGATGTGTCATGTCTCCATGGTTGTTCAATCTGTACATGGATGGGGTAATAAAAGAGGTACAACGGAGGGTAGTGGATGTTGGAGTGGCCCTGGTGAGAGAGGATAGAGTTTTGAAACTCCCTGTACTGTTGTTTGCAGATGATACTGTGTGTTGAGTGAAGACGAAGGGGAGCTGCAAGGCTTGGTGGATGAGTTTGGGAGAGTGTGTAAGAAACGGAATCTAATGGTGAATGTTGGGAAGAGTAAAGTGATGGTCTTTGAGAGAGGTGAAGTCAGTGAATGTACAGCGAGGTTGGATGGTGAGGAATTGGAAAATGTGAGTACGTTTAAGTACTTGGGTAGTGTGATGAGTAAGGATGGATGTTTGGAGGGTGAAGTGCTTGAAAGGGTACAGCAGGGAAGAAAGGTTGCTGGTTCTGTGAAAGCAGTGATAAGAAACAGGGAAGTGAGCATGGAAGTGAAAAAGTTACTACGTGACAGTATTGTGATACCAACTCCAACGTATGGAAGTGAAGCTTGGACGTTATTGGAAGGACACAAGTCAAGAGTGAGAGCAGTGGAAATGAGTTATTTAAGAGGAGCCTGTGGAGTCACATGGAGAGACAGGCTGACGAATGAGGATATAAAGGAGCGTTGTGGTGTGGATGTGGCTTTGATAAGAAGCGTTATGAGTAATACACTGAGGTGGTTTGGCCATGTGGAGAGGATGGAGGGTGAAAGACTGACGAAGAGAGTGTATGTGAGTGAGGTGGAGGGGGGAAGAGGGAGGGGGAGGCCGAGGATGAGATGGAGGAATGGGATGGAGAGGTATATGAGAGAGGGGGGTGTGAGTTGGGAGCAGGGCAGTGAAATGGCGGGGGACAGGGCGACTTGGAGGCGATGTGTTTGTGGCCACCCCAAACGGGATTGAGGCGTCTGGGAATAGATAGATAGATAGATTATTATTATTATTATTACTGTTGTTGTTGTTGGTGGTGGTGGTCGTGGTGTAGTGTGGTATTGGCGTTGTCTTTCATCATCACAATTAATTTAGATGTGGGACATTGTCATTTAGCAGCCCGGGGCCGTCTTCCAGTGTTAGTCACACACGTAAATGTATTTTCACAAGGCAGGTGCTCCTGTTTAGCTCCTTCAGGATTGTTACACAAATGTGCTTTAGTGAAGCACAATATGGTTCTTCATTTTAGCGAAGTCCCGTATGATGCCAAATATGTCTATTGCCATTGTTCTGTATTGTTTTATAGTCACCGAGGACAATGATGCAATTAACCCTCTCATGGTCGCGTTTTCATGTTCTTCCCTTTTATATAACATGAGCCAACAGTATATGATTTTTATTTAGGTGAATGTGTCAATTGAGACAGTTGCATATTCTGATGCCATGAACACTCCCTTGGTCAGGTTAATTCTTCTTGGATGATGTTAGATTCATGCAATAAGAAATTAAAGAATATATATAATGCTGTTTTTATACAAAATATCCTTAAACACTTTGCTGGAATATATATTTATGGTAAAGATGAGTAAAGAGTGAGTTCGGATTGTTACTTCTCACCCCCAGCCTCTACTACAGCCACCACTGTCATGTAAGTGGTAGGCTATGTCACACTTGTTGATTTCTTGAAACCACAGCATGGAATTGTTAATTATTTCTGCTTTCATATAGTTTTATTTTGGTCTGCCTTTTTCGACGGAGAAAGAACTTTCGCCATTCCTAATCAAATGAACTCAAAAAAAGAAAAATAATACTAATAATACGTCATGTCTTCACTATAACCCATATCTGACTATTCCATGACATTGTCACTAATTTAGTGCGTGTTATATGTAACCGAAAAATTACATTAAGAAATTCAGAAAAATATCAATATTACGAAACTGGACATACCAAGCAGCTCCACAAAAAATGGCGCGAATGACCTCATTCAAATTGCGTGTCTTCCTGACGGTAGCAGATGCGCGGAGGTTCACTTTCTTTCATGGCTGGTATTACCAAAACCATTCCACTGTCCGAAACATCACTGCTCGCCCCTGTGACGCAATAAAGAGACAGCTACGCACTCATATCGTTGATCTTGAATTTCTCTCTCTTGTATTTTGTTTTTCTCTTGGAAGGAACAATAATTGCGGGCTCGCGGCCTTTGGTTCCTTCTTCCTCGCATTAATAAAAAAAAAATGTATAACATTGTATATGTATGTTTCACAGATTACGAGGAGAAAAACGTGGCAAACGAGGCATGGAGTGCTGAGTGATGGGTCGGTGGTGATGGAGTCTGTGGGCACCCTCTGTGGCCAGGGACTGTACGGACGCCTCTCAACCAGCCAGTCAAACCACATCCTGGTCGGCACTTGGTTGTTCTTCAGTGTAGTGGTGGGCACAGCATATCGAGCCAGCCTCATCGCTTCCCTCACCCTCCCAAGGCTGCCACCCAGACCAGAGACAGTTGAGGAACTGGTCAAGGTAGTTGACAGGTGAGATATCGAAGAACAAACGTTTGGATGCCAAGGTACTGGATGAAATTGAAATGTAAGTTAACGCTGGGCCCTTTGGTTATTTATCTCTGCTCTATCACTGCATCAAAGTTCATAAACTCTCAGTTCTATGTTTCCCCTCGTTCACCAACACATCACACAGTGAGTTAGTTTTCAGCCAGCAACTGGTGTTCTGTTCAAATCCTTCGATAGGTTACTTGCAGACCTGATTGCTCAAAAGCAGGGCAACACTGCATGAATCAACAAATGGTGTTCTCAAGTACCACGTAATACATCATCAACATATACCATATTTGAATTATTCCATCTCTCAATATTTATCTCCGGCTTTACGTTTTTCTTTTTCTTTACTTTTGTGTTCACCGCTCTTGTAACCTTATTCACTTCCACATCCATTCTTCTCCACAGACATCACTGCCGTACAGTCTCTCGCTTATGCTTCCTCCACTGTCTGCCTTAATACATGGACTAGATCCGCACATCCTGTAGCACTTTGGAAATTATTCAGTTCATTGCTTATCGTATATTCAGACAGTTGTTTAACTTTATTATTATTATTCCTATACTACAATAGGATAAATTCAAGGAATGTGCTGCAATAAACGGTATAGAGAAAGACTAAATAAAAACACTATAGCTCTTTCATTTTAACTTGCCCAATTTTCTTTTTCACTTGTAACTTATTTCACGAAAGTCAATGGCAGGAAGAGACAATACTACGTCTCGCTTTCTTTCCATAGCACTTCCTCGTGACTAGCAACATAATATCCTGGTTTTAATTTATATCACAAGTTAGCACTCGAGATGCAGATATGGCAAGTTTAGGTCAATTTTAAAGTTAAAAAAAAATACTAAATGTATCTTGAAATTAAGTTTTGGTGTTACGTTATTCTAGGGGCCTCAGTAGTAATACTAATTAAACAATTTTTATTTGTACATGTTACAGGGTGACAGTAAGATCTTTTGATGCTTCATACAAGTTCTTTTTAAACTCTGAATCAAGTGCCTATAGAGAACTTGGGAGCATGATGGTCGGGGGAGATGTTATGGACGGACTCAACGCAGCTGTGAAGATGAAGTGAGTTGGTTTAACTTACGGTGATACTATTTTTTAACAGAACATAGGAAGGAAAAACAAATGACAAAAGAAAGAAAAAAAAATCATACGCCAAATTACTGGGGTCCTCGATTCATTAAAATCTGTATTGCTGCAATATGACAGTGTGACATTCCAGTCATGAGCACTACCAGATGCCCATGTAGCACAGGGATAAAGGCATGGAGAGGTGGCACAATGGATGCAACTTCGTCTGAGCATTTGCCATAAAAGTATCTGTAAAATAATGGAAGGGAGACAATATTCCTTCTTACCTGTCGGGGAGGTAGTTTATTTGTAATATCAGGGATACTGATAATTTTAACAGCTTTGTTGTGAATTTTGTGTAGTTGTTTTAGTGCAACCTGTCCCCATGCATTCCACAAGGGTGAGCAATATTCCAGCTGAAAGCGCATATGACTCTTATAAACTATAGCTAACTGCTCATCAGTGAAAAAGCTACGAACTCTGTACAATAATCCATGTTTCTCTGAGGCAGCTTTAGCAAATGATATGACATGAGAGGTCCAGGTAAGGGCATTGTTAAGTGAAACACCGAGAATTTCAATACTCTCGAAGATTGGAATGTTAGTAGCATTGAAGATAATATAAGAATCAGGCAATATTTGTCAATTAGTAAACTGTATATATTTGGTTTTACTAGCATTAAATGAGACAAGGCTATTATGTCCCCATTCAGTGATCCTAGATAAGTCATGGAGATGGCTGTACTTAGTTGTGAGAGATATTAAACTTTGTGAATGGATGTTTAAGTGTGAATGAACTGTGAAGTATTGAGTCATCTACGTATGAATAAATTTATTATGAGTGACAGATAAGACGTCATTAACTTGAATTACGAATAGGGTTCAAGCCAGAACTGTTCCTTGTCGCACGCCGTTTGTCACTGGGGGATATTTGAATATACTCGTACGTCATCTACTCCTACACTTATATTTCTGTCACTGAGATGTGAGGAAATCAGAGGAACAAAAGATGTTATTCCATCGCAAGCGGGTTTAAACGGCAGAGAATGGTGCCACACTCTGTCAAAAAAGCTTTAGAAATATCAAACACTACTGCATCAGTTTCTCCATGTTTGTCAAATGATTGATGGATGGTGTGAGTCAGGAGATTGAGTATATCAATAGTGGATCTTTCGTGGCGAAAATCATACTGTCTATCACTAATTAAGTTGTTGAATTCAATATGTTTAATTAATTACTTATTCTCTGCAAATTCAAATACTTTACCAAGAGAAGACGTGATTGTTATTTGACTTTAATCGGAGAGGTCAGAGGAACTTCCATTTTTCAGAACTGGGTTGGTATTGGCTTCTTTCCAAAATTAGGTAATGCAGTACGTACGGATAGCCTAAATAATTTAGCTAGAACATAAGCAAGTTCTGGGGAGCACTTTTCCAAAACAATTGGAGGAATTCGATCTGGGCTTGGAGCTTTGTTGGTTGTTAAATTGTCTAGGATGGATTGTATGTATCTAGTCTGTATTTTAAGTGGAGCAATTTCGGGGAAGACAAGTTTTGGTACTGGGATGTTATAGCTGACTTCTTGTAACGTTGCAATTCTTGCGGATGTACTGTAAGGATATTCGCTTTACCACGTGAGTCATTTGTAATATTATGGTCTGAAGATTTTGGCAGGGGAATGGGTGATGACTTGTTATATAATTTTTTGGTATTTCGGAGATATGTTGACTGACATATAATTAAAGTTACTGGGATGCTTGCATGAAAATTTTTATCTTTTATGTATGTTAATCTTATTCATATACATTTGCTGTAGAAGAAAGTAACTATTGTACTGTATATAAGAAAATGAAAAAGAAAAGAAAAATGTATCGGCATTATCAATTATTTATGAGTATTTTTTGTTCTACTTTACATACCGCATATTATACATTGTCATACGTTACGGTTTAAATTAACATAATTTAATATCATGATTTTTAAAAATGTGTCCGAATTTCGGTGCAAGCACCAGATCCCATTCCTTGAAGCCCAGCATTCCCTCTACATACTGTACCATACACCTTCACAGGTCACCACTTTGGCGCTAACATCCGCCATCCATATATAAAACATGCTAAGACTGTCTCACACAGGACCAGTGTACTGGTATCAGCGAGGTTGTCGTTTCGACATGTTAGTGGGTCTGATAGCAAGTCGGTAAAGTCTGCTTTTTAACGAAATTCAAATCCATAAACTGTTCCCGCCCCAGCAGGGATTTGAACGCGCATCCAATGGGATATGAGAGCACGTTTCTACCGACTCGGCCACCGATAGATAACGATAATTATCACCCAGGGTCCGTTTCTTAAGCCTCATTATCGTCCGCCTTTAGCAAGGTGGAGCAATAATATTTTTGCCAGTGTCTATGAGTCTGTCTGTGTGTCTGTATGTGTATCTGGTCTCAACGTCTCGAAACTATGTGGACGAATTTTCACCAGACCTATGTGGATGTGCAGACGCCTATTACTGTACTTACAGTGTGGATTTGATCAGTGATGTCCGAATGTCAGCCGCCATATGTTTTTTAATATGAACGGGCTTTTTTGCGAAGCGCGATGAGTGAATTCCGTAGAGCTTCGTGAATTATCTTCAGAATTATTATGTAGGTACAGTAATTTGTTCCTAGGTATCCAACGACATATTCTGGCAGGCGAATGCTTTTGTGTCCTTTATTCATGTTTCCTCAGACGACATTATTCAGCTTTAGGCAGATCTCTTGTCATGAAGGGGTAAATGGATGACCGATCCGTCCTCGCTCGTTTGAAAAATCTCTCCAGACCTGAATGACATTGCTTGGAGACAGCATGGATGAAAAGTCAAATGTCACCGGACTGAAGGTAACAGTAGAACGTAGGGGTCTCGCTAGTGCTTTTGTCGACTGTATTTATTCTCGACCATTTATAGCAGTGACTTCCATGTGATGTAATTACTTAAAACAATTACTTATTATCCGGAGAAGACAAACTATAATTCTGTATGGTGATAATTTGTTCAGTAGTTATTACCTCACGAAGAGTCATGGCAATAGTTTAAGAACAAATAAAGCTAGAGGAACACAAATTTATAACTATAATTATGCAAAAGTTATGAAGATTTTTTTTCTGTACATTTGTAGTTTCACAGTATATATATTATAAATGGATTATTCCTTGTGAGTCTGAATCGCTGAAACTTTAACATACTCCTTCGAGAGTTTAAAAAAAATGCAGGTAAACACACTGCAGTGATTCTCCAGCATGGTGAAAACGTACTTGTTTTAGGTTTAGTCTTTTGCCCAAAGCAATGCATCTCTTTTAGATACAGACGCGTATTCAGGTTGGGTAAGAAGGCTCCCTAGCACCTCATCCGTAGCGATTTACTTTTGGATGTGGCTGATTAATATACGTTCTTACGTAATTTATGCAGAGTACGGCGATGTTTGAAAGATTAATATAACACGGAGTATAACAGTAAGGTGTAATAAGCGTATTAAATCGCTTAAGAAAACATGTAAAGAAGCTCCCTTAGCCAACATTAATACGGGCCACAATGGCTGTTTGAACAGTGGCCTCTGTTATATGAACTAAGTCTGTTAGATGTCACTCAGAGTGAACTTAGAGTACTGTCTAGCATTACTGTCAGATATTAGAGACAAACTACAATGCTTTTGCAATGGATTTTTCCCCTTTGCACTAAAATATTCAGTGGTATAGTGATAGAAACTTCTAAACTAAGAAACCGCTGACTAAATCGCCACAGTTCAGGTTGGTTTTCATACTACATCTGTTAACTGTCTGTCTTATGTTATCATATTATTATCCCCACACGATTATATTGAAGACCTTTCGAGGATGAAAAGCCAGATACAGGTTTCAATAATTCCTCCTTATCAGGCTGAATACAGTGATCTGACTTTATGTAGAACTAAAGAGGAAATGTGTCCTCCAAGTAAAGGAATTATGAGAGACTTTGAAAAGGAAGAATTTAAAAAGAAAAGTGAGATGTTGGACAGCCTTTCTTTAACCCTTTCCTCGTCCATATTTCTCTCAGCTGAAAAAATATTTCCTAGTGTGAACCTCCATGAACCATTATTTATCTCCATACTCACAGGAATGGGTTATTAACATGTACGACATAAAGTTGTTTATTTATATATATATATGTATATATATCTATATATATATATATATCTATATATATGTATATATATATATATATCTATATATATATATATATATCTATCTATCTATCTATCTATATATATATATATATATATATATAAATATCTATATATATAGATATATATATATAGATATATGTATATATATATATATATATATTTTTAAAGAGTCAGCTGGAATACAGTTTTGCACCTGAATCTGAAGGAGCAAAAACGTGTAGATGGTTTGGCGTGTGACGAGGCGCCAGGATTCCAGAGGAATGAATGGTGTATGAATGATTATGTGGCCCATTCTATTGGCCATGCTATCCATTATTCTCCCAGTATCGAATATTCCGCCCTTATATATCCTACTTAATGCTGTTTCTAGGTGGGGAAAGCGTCTGGGTGAATTATTACATGTTACTACTTTTGTGTTTTTTTTTTTTCAGAAGTGCTCATATCGGTGCCCCTCTGATCATGCGGCTGATAATATCCCGGAACTTTGCTAAACTAGATGGCACTTCCCCCTTGTATATAGGCAAGGAAAACTTGCTACAGCTTTCCTTAGCCTGGCCAGTGCCTCATGATGCCCCCTACACACCACAGATTGATAAATGTCTGAGGATTATATCGCAGGTGGGTAAGAGAACTTAATTTTAATATGTTTTTTACACGATATCACTCCTTACCTGAGTAATAATGATTGCAGATAGCAATAATTTTAAAGATGTTATTGTAGTAAAGAAGTTGTTAATTTCACAAGGATGATGTCTTACATATTCTATTTTTGCAACCTCCAAGCACTTTTACCCAGTTGCGGATAAATCCCTCGTAGTAAACGAGTCATCACTAATGCCAAGTCTTCGATGAGTTATATCGATTATATATGTGATGCCGAATAAACATTAAAACCTGTGTACTCAAACAAAATCAATACCTATATCAAGGGGAAAAAATGGCAACAATGCAAGTTAATTATCTATCATCTATAAAAGTGTAATAAGTTCACATTCTTAAGAAAAAAATAACAGATAGCCAGGGGCTCCTCCAAGTATGAAGGACAGAGAGTAGGCACCATCCGTCCTGCTGTGCCCATGGAGAAACCTTCACCACAGGTCCCCCAGACTCGGATACAGGACTAGCATGTGACGGACAGTAAGGGGAACAAAGCAATCATCACAATACGGTTGAGTCCCACCACACAATAGGAACTCATGACTAAGCCATGAGTGCCCAGTGCGTTGCTGGGCAACAGCCTCCTCCAAGCGCTAAGATGTGGAGGGGAGAACTCTCGGCACTAGTACCCTCTGAAAAACATCCCTTAATTTATTATTAACAACAGCTTCCCACAGTCATTGCCAACAAAGAAGAATCTAATACTTCAAGTATAGTGTCATATCGGGAAGAGGAAGGGGGTAGTTGTTAGTTGCCGGGGGTCATCGAGAAGCAGATTTTGCTTATGTATTTGCCATATCATTGCCCTGCACACCGACATGCACATGAATCGAACAAAATCGGACTAGTTTGCTTCTTCTCTTAATCAGGAAATGCTACTCGTGAAAGACAAGGACAGGGGATGAGCTGAAATGAAAGACTTACTGCTTGAATGCACGCACTGAGAATCACTAAAAACTATAAAAGAAACCTCCTCATCTGTTAAGATCAGATGCAAAGTCTGCAGTAAAAGTAGTGGAATTTAGAAGAATTCCTACACCAACAAAATGGAAAATTTCACCCAGACCTGACACCAGTGTCTGACTCTGAACCATCTGTATATAAAAGGACGGTTCTGCTGTGAATGGACGAATGTTCCTAAATAGCGATGGAGAGCAAGACAAGAGGCAGAAGACTTAGTAACCTTAGAATCCCTGCACGCCTGCACCTCAGGAAGGCACCATGGAGCTATTTCTGGGAGTCGGACAGGGCAGACATACTGCAGAGAAACCTAAATCTCCCATAAACTGGCTGACCCTGTAGGAAAAGGAATGTGGAGTGCGAGGATGAGAAACAGTAAGTGCGTGTGACTATGAACCATCTTTATATACAGGAAGGGTGCCTCTGTGAATGGACAAATGTTTCAAAAATAGCTGATGGCTGATGAAGCGCTAGACAAAAGAGAGAAGATTTCGTATCCTAAAAATCCCTGCCCACCTGCACCTCGGGAAGATAGCATGGTGCAATTCTTTGTAGAAAAGTCGGGCAGACAGGCTATGCAGAGAGACCTAAATCCTCTATAATCTCACTGACCCTGTACCTAAAGGAATGTGGAGTGCTAGGACGAGAAAAAGATACTAAAAAAAAAAATGACTGCCATTATAAACAAATAGCAGTAAATGAGTCTGGAATATGCCTAACACAGGTCCAGCAACGAATTATTACCGAATCGTGCTGTAGAAAAAAGGAACACCAGCCTTCACACGTTAGGAAGTGGGTAGGATCTGAAAGCACCAGCACCAAGATGCAAAACTGCACTGGACTGAGAACACTAAGCCCCGGTACAATAGAGGAAGCGTACACCTCGCAATCATGGACAAACTTAGATTCCACTAAGGCTTGATACAGGTGTCGGAGTGTTTTCTGACCTGCGCCTGATGAAGATGAGATACCGAGATAGTACCTTCTACAAATTCATTGCTTCCATGCAAGACACTCTTAGAAGTTTATGTGTAAAGCTCAAGTAACATGACAGTCAAACGTTATGCCAAGAAACTTGGTCTTCTCCAAGCTCTGTAGCAGGCCTCAACCCATTTAATCTATAAAAGTGGATAGCTACACTCTTGCCTGGAGAAAACCAGAAATCTCTCCAGTCTGCCCAGCTAGCAACCCTTTACAGCACCAGCTGCATCTTCCCCTCCACAGCACACAGCTGGGAGACAGCAAACTATATTACAAGGTCATCCACAAAGGGGGAAGAGGACACCCTCTTTGGCAGGGAGTCAAGTATGCCAGTGATGGCAAAAACTAAGGAACACTTAACACAATCCTTTGTGGAACAACTAACTTGTAGGACAGAGTGTGGGAATCACACAGACATGAAACCTTCAATTCAACAAAAAGTCATTTAGACACAATGGTACTGGTAGGTGGCCGAGCAGCCACAAACTATGAAGTTGATTCAGAATACCATGGTGCCATGCCGTATCATATGCCTTTTCCTGGTCAGCAAACAAAGCTACAACATGTTGTCCAAATGGAAAAGCCTCACAGGCTGCTGACCTAAATCTGATTAGGTAATACAATGTACATCTCATCTTATGAAACCCACTTTGCGATGGAGAGAAGAAACCTCTTCTTTAGATGCTGAACTAGCCTCATGCTAACGATCTTCTCAGTTTGCATACACACGATGGCAAACAAATGGGACTATAGTTTGTCACATCAGTATAATTTTTATGTGGCTTAGGAAATGGAATAACTATGCCCATCCAATTAGTGGATACTTTATCTTCATCCCTTATACCATTGTAAAATTTTAATAAAAACAAAAGACAATCGTATAGCAATTGGCAAATCATAGCATAAGGAATGTCACTAGGTCCGGGAGTAGTCGCTATTACTGCTGGAGAGTAGCTTGCAGTTCACAGACGGCAAGGAAACCATAAGGTTCCCATTCAGTCTACAGCAATGAAATACCTGACCTTTTCTTTTGACACTGGAATAAGCTAAATGGCTTGGAGGGATATGAACAAAAAATATTGTAAATGTATTCCACCAGAGCTGAAGCTACTTCAAAGGAATTGGATACAGAATATCCCTGAATTTAAAGTACCGGGGAAGGAAAAGGCGAATACTTACCTGTTATTATCATCGCCTTACAGACAAGTTGTAATGCAATGGATGCGGTAACAGGCAAAACACAGGTTCTCCACGAGGTGTCACATTAGTTCTTCAGAACCCACTTATAACTTTCACGGGCTTTCTTAAACTGAATTTAAAAGAAGACATATTAATTCTTCCTAAATTTTCTACAAGCATTTTTGTGGACACTTAGCTGAAGCACACCCCTTATCCCGCCAAGGCACAGGTCTCCTGCACAAGTTTAGAGACGTTCGTTGAATAGAAAAAAAAGGCCAACCTGATAAACGCTAGATGTGGAATACTGTTGTGCATCATCAACACTGAAAGTTGGGAACATTACAGTCAAGACTTCAGTGTTCTCCAAACTCTTCCCAATCAGTCATACCCAAACACTAGCGAGAGACACGCTTCACAGCACATAGTTGCATGTTTTTACCACAGTAGAGTAAAGATCAATACTATGCACATCAGGCAAAATCTCACATGGAAAGTTAAGTGGAGAACAACGGGAGACCAGTGTAAGATCAATAACAGATAGAATACCAGTTTGTACATGAAATGTGTCAGGTCTTTAGTGCTAAGAGGAACTAGGTCCAAATCCTCAACCAAAGATGCCAGATCACAACAGGTGGTACATATAGTTTCACCCCACAAAGCATGACGCCTATTTGCTTCACCTGGAAGAACAAATGGCATAGGAAGATGAATAAAGTGATCAAGGCACAGAGGGGTGTGAAGGGGAGAGAGGTAAATAAAGAAAACAATATGTAACTCCTCCCTAGATGTAATTGAACAGCTTCAGCCTGAAGGAGAGACCAAACAGAAAAAGAAGTAAATGGAAGTTCAGTACCGGACAGGAGAGCACGGCCACCACGAGAACCACGGCCCATAAGAGCTGATGAGTGGAGAACTCTATATCATATCAGAGCAGGAGGAGTCTTGTCTCACACCGTAGGCTCCTGAAGGCAAACACAGAAGGTGGAACTCAGGCAGGAGCAGTTGAAGTTCCACTTTGTCCAGAGACATTAACAGTTCCACTGCTGAACAATTACTACTGGACGATGCATGGCTGGTTATCTTCAATCAAATGATAAGAGGATTTTGCTGCAGCTTCTAAAGAATATGGTGAAGTCAGCATAGATTGCAACAACTCCGATGAGGATGATACAAAGTGCACAGTAGGGACCCAGTTTATTTCAACATTTCCCCAAGACTTGCTTCTTCAGGAATGACATACAATGTTTACACTCAGCGACTAAAGAAAGCCTCACAGCTCCAAGATAGTGACGTCATGCTCTTGAACAATCTGTCAACAATAAAGTAGGGTAGTTTGTTCTGGTTGTTCAAGGGATCTTGGAGCTGTGAGACCTACTTAAGTTGCTGAGAGTAAACACCGTATGCCACTCCTGAAGAAGCCAGTCTTGGTGAAACGTTGACATAAACTGGGTCCCTACACTACACTACTTGCCATTCTAAAGAATACCGTGAAAGCTGGGTTAAATACGCTGCCACTGCACTTAACTCTCCCAAACCCTGAGTTGCTGCATGTGGGATTTTGTTGGGAAGGTTCTTAACATACTACCATTCGTTGATAGGTCAGTCCCAAAGCTCATATGACCCAACCTGGAGTTCCCACCTTATTTATGTTTTGAAAGTGCGAAGGACCGTCACGTCAGGGTGATAGTCTTCTCTACTGGGTTAAGCTAGGAAAAAAATCACGTTGTGAAGTCTGTTCAGACTCTTAATGAAATGAAAAACAACAGCATTCGGGGGCAGAATGCTTATCACTGGCAAAATAACTTGGCTAAGGTACAAGCTACCTAAAACGAAATTTTAAGAAACTATATCCATTGCTGACATATTGGTCAAAATGTAAATTGATGTATGGCGGCCGGCATTCGGTCACCTTTGATCAAATCCTGAGCATAAGTTAATCACTTTTGCCCATTCACATAATTGCTGTTTCGTCATGGTTTTGTGAAAGTTCTTCCACAGCTTTTAGAGATATTTCGGGAAGACACACACACACACACACACACACACACACACAAACTCCATTGCCTCCTCTTGCTAAAAGTGGACGTTAAAAATCATTACTTGTTTGTAGCATCCCAGCTCTGTTTATGAGTATGGTAACAGTGTGTCGTATAAACAAGTATGAATATCGAACTTTAACACCAGAATTAAGTTAAATAACAAGCAGGTAAAGAGGAACCCTTATTGTAACGTGGATATGTAAGTGACCTATTTTTCTGTTATTTTCCTCTCAACCTGCTTGGTGAAGAAGTTACTTTTGTTATAACAATCTCGTTACTACATCAGAATCAGTTGTTGATAGCCCTCCAGTGACGATTCCACATGGTTCATTAACATTCACACGCTGGGTATATCTAATGTGGTTCTCACCTCATGCCGGGCAATTTCTCAGAAATTGCTGAAAATTGCTTGTTTTCAGACCTTAATATCTCGGAAACTATAGGACTTAGGGAAATGAATTTACAACCATTTTACTCATCAACTCCTCTTCTTACAAGTGAAAGTATCCCTATGTCCGTAGGTCCTTGTACTGATGAGTAATAACGTGAGGAAGAGAACTGATTTTGGGCACGAGAGAGGTGTTCATGCGTCTCCCTGCGACACCGACTACAGCGTTGCTGTCGGTGTGACAACTTACTCTCTGCTAGATAAACTAGACAAAGTTGCATCCAAAGCATGCCTTATGCACTGCCATTGAGCCCATTTCTAGTATTCTCGGAAAGAGGGTTGGCAAGGGCGGATGATGCAAGGGTCCACATAAGGTGGGAACAGAATCGGATTTGAGACGTAAGAAAGCATCATTTATACCTGGCAGAGTCGCAGTGATGACTGAGGTATGCTTGCCTTGGCTGCAGGGAGGCTATCCTACCCTTTAGTGATGAGATCAAGTGGCAGCCACTACAAACTGTGGCGCAAAAACACTTGTGGTTATAGTCGCCATCCGGTTATTAACTAACGTGGCACTTAGGGGTTAGGCAATTTTTCCACATAAAAGATCTGTTGTATCTGAAATCGTCTACCAGCACAGGTAGTTGACACTTAGTCGACAGAGCAGCTCAGAGTTATGCCTGGCATGACTTTGTGGTAGATTGGATATTTCCTCCAATTTCCCAGCCTACCCTTTTCCCCCCAGGTTATTTGTACTTTTTTTTCTGTGCCCGTTTCACAGGTGGGTGAAGAGAGCCTTAATCTCTTCTGTACTTTCCTCTCAATAATTGAGTAACAACTAATACCTGGCAAATTCATTCATGGTACCTCTGAGGTGTAGGTCATAAGATCTTGTGAGATACTACTTCCCCTTGGAAATCTTCCTACCCCCCCCCCTTCTTCCTGTGTCTGTTTAAGAAACATTTCCTATACTGTGTTATCCCAGCGAACTTATAGGCGAAAATTGGTAAAATCTGTCTATACGTTGACTATATCTGGGACACAGAACAGGTGAAGAATTATCTTTGATGACTAAAATATGCATTTATAATGCACAGTAAAAGCCTGGAAAAAGATCACTTAGCAGCGAAACTGGTGCTATGAAATCTTGCTTCATATAGGCATTTTATTAGCATAAACTAATAAATGACGGATATACAAGAAGTGTTAACGGATCTTGTCCCAGTGGCTGTTTACAGAAACAGGTTTGTAAATAGACAGTTTTGTAAGTCCGTGGCTGGTGGCCCTTGAAGACGTGACATATACGACCAGTGTAGCCCAGACATGTTATTCACTGAAATTTATACCTGTATCCCATACGAATAAATCAGACGGCTCTATAAATCACATGTCCTATATAGGCCTATGCACCGAAGAATGATCATTATTAAAAATTCAAAACATGAAAATAATGTTTTAAACTAAAAGAATACTAAGAATTTTGAGGGTGGTTAGCATTTACTTGTAGTCTGTACTGGTAATGTGATGTAAGGTTCATGCTTGAACCAAAGCTATATGACTTAATTGAGATAATCTGTTCCACAGAAGACTCCGTCCAGTGATTAAACACCGATAATCTGTTCCACAGAAGACTCCGTCCAGTGATGAAATGCCAGAGTTTTACAGATTTTTGCTGAATGAAACTTGAAAATATGTCAGCATTCATATTTTTAACCCCTTAACCGCGGGGCGTCACTTTCGTGACGCTCGGCCACAATGGATTATACCGCAGGGCATCACTTTTGTGATTCTGTGTTATTTTGAATTATCCCGGGCTCTCAAGTGGTGGCTTGTATCATCTATCAGTACTGCCAATGTCCAACACTAGTCAGCACTCCAAATCTCATCTGTACTCCCATCCATTGTTTACTCCCATCCATTGTTGACATTTTAGCAATTTTACCCCCTTCGTGACTCCCCTCCCTACCTGCCCTCCATTACCCTCTCCTCTCACCTCCCACGCCGCGCTGCGCTACGGAAATTTCCCCCTGATTTTTCCACAGATTTCTTCCATTGAAATAAGCCCTATGCCCTATATTTATACCAAATAATATATACCAAAAAAAAAAACAGGTAAGTGATAGTGTTATACTCCAGAAACTGGCTAATTATCACCTGACAAAACCTCACGTGCATTCATTCGCTACATTACCACGGTAATTTCTCCTTTGATTTATGCCTTGTAATCGGTGTCTGTAATAAAAATATATATCAGAAAGGAAGGGAGAATCCTAACTGACATTTACATTCACCTGGAACTACCTATTTCTTTATTTATTGCCAAGATTTTCTACCTATAAAAAATTAGCCTGTAAGTTACCAGCAGTCAGCCTAAAGTGTCATTGTCAACCCTTCCCTTCTCAGATAAGCCGCGGCATTTAGTTCCTTGTCTTCCGTTGTAGAGAAAACATGTCGCACTCGCGCCCCGCCATTCCTGCCGCTTCTGCGCCCATTGCAAAGGGCCCCCTGACCTCTACTCCAAAGAAAAGTGTTGAGGCAAGCAGGAAAGGCCTCAGTGACTCTGCAGGGGCACGAGAACTTGCAGAATTGTCCATGATAATGATGGATAGTGACTATGACGATTCAGGTGAATCGTGTGATGAGCAGGGTGAGGTTATTGCGCCAGAAACAGCGACAACGAGTGCTTCAACAAGTGAATCAGTGTCTAGCTCCAAGGGAAAGGAGCCTTTAGTGCAGGAAGGACAAGAATTTGGGAAGGGAGTGAAAAGGCGGCGTGTTAGCCCCAGAACAATGCCCCCACGTGACCCAGCCCGCCATGAGTCACGAGTGCATTCATCTCCCCGTTCCCCAAGCCCCACTTTACTCATCTCGTCATCATCGTCGGCTGAGTTATCTCCGGAGTCTTTGTCATCGGAGTCACCACCAGCATCAACAGTGAAGGCAGGCCGTAGAGGTAGAGGTAGATCTAGGAGAGTGAAAAGTAGTGTAGCTAGTAGGGTAAGGGCTGCTAGTGCTGTACGGCAACCTAGGGTCAGTGAGAGTGACCTTGACAGAGATAAGCCTCCCTCACAGCCAACCTCCACCACCACCACCACCACCCGCCCTACACCGCCACGATAGGGAATCCTGGACGCCTTCGCGTGGACGGAAGGGTCAGATTTTGTCCCCGAAAATCTTGTTTTCGATGAGAGCTCCTCAGGAGCTCAGCCTGCCTTCATTATGGACGAAAATGCTGAGTGTGTCGACTACCTTTTGGCCTTCCTAGATGACGAAGTCATGCAGCACATATGTGATGAGACCAACAGGTACGAATCACAACGTGCTGCTAGTGGTACAGGTGCAGCCAAGATGCAACAGTGGTCCATGCTGGGAGTGCAGGAGCTGTATGTGTTCTTTTCCCTCATGCTTCTCATGCCACACTCCAAGAAGCATGAGTTGGAAGAATACTGGTCCATGGACCCCTTACTACCCTCACCCACCTTCAATAAGTACATGGCCAGAGATCGCTTCCGGAACATCATGGGAAACCTGCACTTTGCCGACAACGATGTACCTTCTCAAACCGACCCACTCTGGAAGATCCGGGAGATTCTGAGCAGAATGAAGGATAAGTTCATGTCATTCTTCCACCCATTTCAGAAGGTTGTCATTGATGAATCCTTGGTTTTGTTCAGAGGACGTCTTCGGTTTGTTCAGTACATTCCATGCAAACGCCATTGCTTTGGAATCAAGTTCTTTGTACTGTGCGACTGTAAGACGGGGTACATCCTTGACTTCGTCATATATTCAGCCAGCACTGTCGATCTCGATAAAACTCACCCCCTTGGCTTCTCAGGCTGTGTAGTGAAAGTGCTCCTAGAAAAGTATTTTGGTGGGAATCATGTGCTGTATACAGACAACTACTATACAGCACCGAAACTTGCCGAATACCTTTCTGAGCACGGCATTGGCTCCTGCAGCACTGTGAAAAGTAATCGTGCCAACTTCCCCAAATTCCCAGAGGCGGGAACCTCGCAGTGAGGAGACGTGCACCTACGCAAGTGTGAGAAGATGCTGGCAATACGGTGGCATGACAAGAGAGTCGTGCACATGCTCACCACCGTACATAAGGAGGAGATGAGAGACAGTGGGAAGGTCGACCGTAGGACAGGCGAACCTGTGATGAAACCTGATGCTGTGTTGGACTATAATATCAACATGCGGCTGGTGGACAAGTCCGACATGATGATTGGTGAGATCGACTGCCTCAGGAAGAATACTAGGTGGTACAGGAAAGTTTTTCTGCATCTCATAGATATGACGATGCTGAACGCCTTCATCCTGTACAAGATGAAGGTAAAGCCACCCAAGTCCTTCTCCCTGAGGTTGTTCGCCAAGACTTGTGTCCAGCAGCTGCTGGAAAGATATGGTAGGGTGCAAGCAGCAACTCCAAGGTGCCATCCAGTAACACTTCCCGACCGACTTGAGCAGAGGGCGTATATGGATCGGCACAGACTTAAGCTAATGCCTGCCACAGGGAAAAGGAAGGCTGCGATTCGCAGGTGTCAGGTATGTGCGCATACCACACGCTGCACACCTGAGCATAAACGCACCTCTTGGCAGTGCGCTGAGTGCCAGGTTCCCCTCTGTGTTACCTGCTTCTTCGATTATCACAGCCAGAAGCAGTTCTAACAGTGCAAGTGTGGAAGCAGAATTATTTGGAAATAATGTGTAAATAATGTGTAAATAATGTGTAAATAGCAGGTGAAAGCAATGGATGTTCAGTTCATATGATTGAACAGTGTATTATAGTTTTATCTTACTGAAAGTGACAGTGAATAACATAGTGTAAGTAAAATAGCAGGGTAAATATTGAAAATAGAATAGGAAATGTAAATAGTAATGTAAGTAATTAGTAATATAAGAATATGAGTACAAATAATTTATGTTATAACAGTGAGAGTGAATCCGTGGCTCTCTACGTATTTTACTGACTGAAAAATTGAATGACTTCAGTGACAATAAAATAATACGACTGAAGGAAACTTATGGAGAAAGACTCCAGATATATATAAGTGTGATATAGTAATAGAAATATAAAGTGTGAGCTGTTTTATGAATAATAAATGACAGAGTGCCTAGAGCGAACTAGCGCAAGTGCGACGATCAGACGCGCTCGTAATTTCCATTGCTTTCACAGTGTTTTTTTTTTTAGTATGGATCCCAAACTACTTGAAAATTGTAGAATAGTGTTTATAGTGTTTGTATCTGGCTGTGGTAATCATATTACGGGTTGTCGGGAAGTGTAAAGTGGAGACTTCGTTACCCTACTTCAGAGGTCTCCACAAGTCCTATGGTAACGACGAAGGCTCAACAATCATTCCAGGAGAAAGCTGAAGGTATGTGCCATAAGCATATATAATTTTATTATTCTAGGACTAATAACTGATTTTTGGCAAATATTTTTTGAGGGTCTGTCGGAGCCCAAATAACCCCGCGGGACAAGCAAGTCATTGGTAAACAAGCCCGCGGTGTAGGGGTTAAAAAGTGCTTATTTATATTTTCACCCTGAGACAAAGCAAACATTACTTTCAAATGCATTATATGGTATCAAATATAGATAATTTTGGATCATTAAAAGGTATTGGCCCTCATTTCATTGCGCCAAAATATAGTTTTTGATTTTGCGAAATACTGAGCTGTTTATCGTACTTGTATGATTCATATGCACCGTACCATTTTCCTCAAAGAGTATAAAAAGGATAAATTGGTGACGAAGAGTACGTTCCTAATAATAAAAATGACGTAATTACTGATGGTGCGGCCTGACTGTTCAAAAGTATGCTACATAGGGACAAGTAGCGTCCACATTATTGATGGCCACGAAATGATATATCAAAATAGTCCACACAGGCTGATAAAATGAGGTGATGGTAACACTGAGTACAGGGGAGCAGTACAGCATTCTTAGCTGTGGCCCAACCAGCCCCTTTCGTCTGAATTAGAGAGAGGAGTGACCAGCCCTGACTGATGCATTATACTTAATGATTTTGCTCTATCAGAGTTGTAGAACAGAATCTTAAATAGATTCTTAACATGCTGCATTGTCATTAAACTCTGTGCATGTACCGGTATGCGTAGGGTGACTGTGCATAAATTCAGTATGTTAAATGCATCAGAAGACAAAAGGGTAAATATAAATGTTATAGCACTGTTAAGAGATTCGTAAACGGTTTACTTAAAAACTTACTACATTTGGACTTAACGAAGTCTATTTTAGGCTCTTCCATGACTCACTACTGCAATTTTCTGTTTTCAGGCTGGTCTATATGGGCAGTGGAAAAAGGAAACACTGGAAGCCGCTGCACGTGAAAGTCGAATGAAACAGAGGGAAGAAATAAAACAGCAGGGACAGAATGGAACAGAACACAGCCAAACTAATTTCAGGAGTCTGTCAATTATCCATATGCAGGGACCTCTGCTGCTTCTCCTGGTGGGCATCACCCTGGGCAGTGTGGCCTTTGTAGTGGAGAGGCTGCTGGTGTCGGAGCCTCACCCGTCTCCTACACCTGCATCTACTTGACTAGGATTAGACTGATTAATTTTCCAAACGATTCCCGCAAGTAAAATTTTTTTATTGATATAAAACCGCCCCATAACATAGTTGACCTCCTCAACCTTAGGGCATCATTACTGTTGCATTCATTCTACAATTAGTAATCATTTGGTGGAAACATGGATAATGTGGAAAAGGCATCGAGGGGTACACTGTGTATTAATATTGTATTTTGAGCGCTAAGGAAAAAAACTAGTTCACAAGTCTTAATACTCTTATGATGTGTATGCAACATCGGATTCAGAAAAAATAAAAACGAAGTAATTCACATGATTTTTTTTTTTTCAGATCTGTGATAGCTCGTAACAGAAAGGTGTTAACATTCACTATTCTATATATACAAAAGAGCTGCGTTGATTGTATGTTTGTTTGAGTGTTTGTCCTTCAATCACGCCCAAACCAAAGGCCAGAGACCCCCAGCCCCATATATATTCTGTATCAAGGTGACCCATGGATGTTTTTAGGGGGTCAGATTTCAGATTTGGGTCATGTGAGGTCACCTGTGGTGTTCGCTTGTTTGGCCCAGGCAACGCCAGGGACCTCTGCAGCCCAAATTTTGGCATGAAGACTCACATGACCTCCAGTTGACATAGGCTTTGTAATGTTGCTCTCTGAGGTCATTTGACGTCACTGGTAATAAACGCTCGAACAGCTGGACTCAGCAGCCCAATTTTTTGGTGTGGAGACTCCCATGACCTTCACTTCGGACATAGGTTATGTGAGGTTGATCTCTGAGGTCATTTGAGGTCACTGGTTGGAGGTCACTTGAGGTCACTGGTAACACACGCTCAAACAACTGGACCCAGCAGCTCAATTTTCGGCGTGGACTCACATGACCTCCAGTTCAGACATATGCTATGTGAGGATGACCTCCGAGGTCATTTGAGGTTACCGGTAATAGTAAACAAGTGCGCACAAATACTGTGTGTTAGTCTGTGAAAGCTGAAACAGAAAGTTCATGAATTTCTTATAATCCCTCTTCAAAACCATAAGAGGTACGGTACATGGTCTTTCTGGAGTAGAAAGAAAGATTGAAATAGAAAAAACAGGATTAGAGTGATCGCCTTTTTGGCCCGGCAACGCTGGATACCCTTGCTAGTATACTATATAGTGAAAGTGATATAACCCCAATTCTCTATGCTCTTTTTACCCTTTTATTTTTAGCAGAAAATACAAATACTTTTTTTTTCCTTTCACTCTTCAATCAGGGCCGTAATTTCTGATGGGACTAGGGGGGCTATAGCCCCCTCCCCCAATGTTTTGTGTAAATTAATATGTCAGAACTTAAGATTGAGGGTTTAAAAACAATTCATGAAATTGATTTAGTTTGGAAGGAAATTGTGATACTAGTATGTCGAATATTATCATAAATCTTGTTGGCACGACTATTTGAGACACACCATGGTAGCGTTATGTTATTCAAGGTTTACGTTATGTAGGTAGGTGGAGGCGCCCATCATCCACCAACTTAGTGTAGCGGTAATCTTTTTTAGGGTAGCTGTACATTGAGTGGCAAGTCAAATAATTTCCTGTAAACCAGGAAATCATTTACAACGTTGGATAATAACCTTATAATTAACCAACATGTGTTCCCTGTTTGACAACAAGTTGTTATGCGGAGGGTTAGTGCCCTTGCCCGGAAAACAACAAACTAAAAATATAAACAAGAAACCTTGGACCAGGACTGACCAACAGGTGACGAGTATGGACTGAACAAAGGACATGGCACGGATTGCAACATGGAATGTAAGGGGTGCGAATGATGAGGTGAGAGAGAGAGAGAGAGAGAGAGAGAGAGAGAGAGAGAGAGAGAGAGAGAGAGAGAGAGAGAGAGAGAGAGACAGATTGCCCAG
Organism: Coenobita brevimanus; assembly: GCF_032717465.1. NCBI lineage: Eukaryota > Metazoa > Arthropoda > Malacostraca > Decapoda > Coenobitidae > Coenobita > Coenobita brevimanus. The sequence goes on along the minus strand of NC_136986.1, from coordinate 11,785,449 downwards.
GTGTTTGAGGATGCAAGAGTGGATGTATGTGCAATAACTGAGGTAAATGGATATGTGAGACTGTGAGGGAATGGGAGTATGGATGGAGTATATCTGCGAAAGCCAAGAACAATGAGCCATCCTCGAGAGACTTATATGAATCCGGAATTTCGAAGCCATTCCGAGACACTGGACGAGCTGGAATTCCTGATGATATATTTCTCCAGTTTTGAATGTTACGTGAAAGTCCTTGAAGTGAGGGCAACTGTGACCTCATTATCTCATCTGGTGGCTTAATGGCAGCAGCAGTAGTTTCCCGTGTGGTAGTTCCGACATCTTGAACAGTATCTCGCACTGCATCCACTACCTTTCGAGCTTCAACTCTTGCACAACTCACCGGATGGTAGTGAGCGCCTGCCCTAGCACTCATTATGGATTCCTCTGAGTCATAAGCCATATGAACCCAACCTCTGCAGCCATTATAAAAATGTTCACATCGCCAGTATATTTTCGTCTTGGTAGAGTTGTCTTGATGCTTTTCATAAATGTAGGATTCCTCATTACAGAGTTTCTTTATGCCTTTTTCAGTTTTAATGAATGACAAAGGCATCTTGGTTACATCAAATAGCAGGGCGTCACAAAACGGAGATAACCTGCCTGAAGTTCAGGACAGCCAGTAGACAACTGACAGACAACCCACCTGCAGCTTAGGACAGGGTAATAATTTTGTGAACGATCTGTTAGCTCAAAACAACTGTTAGATGGGTGAATCATCGGCTGGACGATCTGTTAGCCCAAAACAACTGTTAGATGGGTGAATCATCGGCTGGACGATCTGTTAGCCCAATACAGCTGTTAGATGGGTGAATCATCGGTTGAAAGATCTGTTAGCCCAAAACAACTGTTAGATGGGGTAATCATCGGGTGAAAGATCTCTTAGCTCAGAGCAACTGTTAGATGGAGGAAACATCGGGTGAACGATCTGTCAGCTCAAAAAAGCTGTCAGATGAGGGAATTATCGTTGGGGGAATTTATCATGGGGGGAATTATTTGGGAGGAAATCTTGTGGGTAGAATGTTCGTGGGGGGATTTTACTTGGTGGAATCTTTGTGTGTGTGTGTGTGTGTGTGTGGGTGTGTGTGTGTGTGTGTGTGTGGGTGTGTGTCAAATACATGTTATGTTATGGAAGATGGGTGACCTTTAACATGAAAGAAAACAACGTTGGACTTATAAGGCTGAACTTGAAGAAATGTGTTCTTGACATTTGACAAGCCTATTATCATGAGAGGTTTTAGAGAAGGAAGCCTTCATGATGTGGCATCGATATAATTGGGCAGTTCCATTGCCTTTCTATAAACGTCCTTTAACACCCTGTCCCCTGAAATGGCGATGCTGGATCTCAAGAAAAGAACAACTATTTAATTCAGTCTGTTGGGTACATATTCAAATGAACCTGTAGCAGCAACAAAAATAATGAAACAAAAGCATTTGGGAGCCGAATGCTAATCGCCAGCCAGAATATGCTGTTGGCCAAGTTACTAGCTTTTTACAAACCAAATGTGAAGAAAATCCGCAAAACCGACGAAATTCAGTCACCGCGTTTCACAAAAAGCCAATCCATACTAAAACTAATTGGCCTTTGGCAGCCATTTTGGTGACCTAGATCTTGACCCCGAGTGCCCATTTTCGAACTTGTCCAAGATTTTGGCCATATCTTAATACCCTGAAACTTTCTTGTTGATCGCTCAAGCCTTTCATGAGATATAATGGTAACAGATATACACATAAGGTAAAAGAGACACACATACACACACAGACAGACAAACAGACGCTGGCAAAAACATTATCGCTCCGCCTTGCTGAAAGCGGGCGATAACAAAAACAAAATCACCACCACCACCATTAGAAACAACAGCAGTATCAGTGAAGCAGATAGTTCAGATAAAGTCACCAAGTATTTCAGAATCTTTAATTCAACTCTTAAACATAGAACTAACTAGTTCCAGTGTGCCTCACGACGAAGCACGAGGAAACTTACCTACAGTATATAACAAGCACAAAAGTACTAAACATTTGGACTATACGGGATTTTGTTAAAGTCAGGTACCATGTAGGGATTTGCAGGAATTAAAAACCTGTGTGATAAATCCTTTAGTGGGCTACACTGAAACATAAGATCGGGCTTGATATAGCTGAGCTCATTGCATGGGAAAATCCTTAGTCACTAAAATAAAGCACTATGTCAAGTTTCGTAAAAAATGAATCACCTTGACTGTGAAAATCCTTAGTGGTGACTGAATGACTAGATAGTTCCACATCTCATATGGGCAATGACCGACCAGTAAACCTGAAATCTGTGGTGCACAATCATGATCACCAATAAAGGCACAGGGAGAATGTCAACAGCCCACTGATCAACAATGATTCTGTCCAGTGCCAAAAAAATATCCGTTTCCCATGAATTTTTGCACGCTGAATCCAAATATGTTTTCAGAATTTCTCTATCACCCATAGTTTTTTTTTTTTTTCGACATACTCGCGCATCATTACATATAGTATATATGTAGCAGTGCTCTGGGAACGATTGTATCATCTAATGGATCATTAAACAATGAAATTGAGGAGAGGATTAGACAGGCTTGGCGAGCTGTTGGAATGTTGAAATCTGTTTGGAATAATAATATGCTTTCGGTACATACTAAAGTGAAAATCTACAAGTCCATGGTTAGACCCATTTTAATTTACGGGCATGAGTCATGGTACAGTACAATTGCAACAGATCAGAAAGTATTAGGATTTGAGAATAAAATACTGAGAAGGATTCTTGGGGTAAAGTGGCAAGACAGAGTTACAAATGAAAGAGTAAGGGATATTACGAGAGTGGAACCAGTTAATGAATATGTGAGACTGTCTCGCTGAAAGTGGCTGGGGCACATATACAGAAGAGAAGGTTGTTTAATACAGGATGTGCCAGAGTGGATTGCTAGAGGAAGAAGAGGTAGAGGTAGGCCGAGGGAAACCTGGTTGAGGACAATGAAAAAAGAAGCAGGAGAGGAGTGTTGGTGGGACCTGAAGGAGATGGCAAGAGACAAATATTGGTGGAGAGAGTTCATTGAGACCCTATGCATCCCGTGGGGTGCCACAGGAAATGATTGATTGATTGATTGAGCAGTGCTCTATGGGGCATTTGATACAAAAAGTTTAACAAACACAGCTAGTTTCATTGTTTGTGTAGTGCAATAGCTCCCTTTTGAAAGAACAAGCCAAGTTAAATGAGTCAAAAGGGGCCTACAGAAACACCACTGGACATGTTGGGACATTCAAACAGTGCCCACTCCTGAGCAGCAGTTCTCTGTCAGCTGCAGGCTGGAACTTAATGTCTAAACAGTGCCTTTTCCACTCTGTTGACAGAGTGTGCTTTTGTGTATTCATATGTTGTGCTGATACACCATCCTTCATTATAATGCCGAGAAACTGTAAATAGTTCGGATTCTTTCTGCTACATCTACTGTGAAATGGCATTCATATCGTAAAAACGTTCTCTCACACCCCTCATTAACGAAATGCCATGAGTATTACTTTGGTTATAAAGTGGGTGACCAGGATAAAAGCTGAACCCTCCATATTTGACGTGTCACATGTGTCAGGCTTCTCACAGCATGGGCAAAAGTTTCACGTCGAATGCCTTTTGCCATTCCTGTGGGTTAGAGAGAACCCAAAGATCACGCTTCAGATTGCTGCTTCTGCCTGACAAATATAAATGGTCTCTCTATCTATCTATCTATTGCAAGACCACAAACAAATCGCCTCCATGTCGCCCTTTCCAGTGTCATTTCACTGTCCTGCTTCCTGATCACGCACCCTTCTCTCATATAATTCTCCACTCCATCCTTCGACCAAATCCTTGGCCTCCCACTCACCCTACCCCCCCTCCACCTCTCTCACATACGTTCTCCTCGTTAGTCTGTCGCTCTCCATCCTATCCACATGGCCAAACTACCTCAGTGTATTTCTGCTAATGCTTTGTATCACATCTACATCCACACTACAACGCTCCTTCACTTCCTTACTTGTCAGCCTGTCTCTCCATATAACTCCATGTAACACACTCATCCAAAGTCATCCACCTAACCATGCAGTTATCCTTCGTCTTCACTTAACAATACGGTATCATCTGCAAACAACAGTACAGAAAGTTTCCAAACATTGCCCTCACTCATTAAAGCCGCACCAACATCCACTGCCCTACTTTGTATCACTTTTATATCCTCATCCATAGACCGATTTAACAGCCATGGAGACATGACATATCCCTGTTTCAATCCAATATTCTAATAGAAAAACTCACTCACTTTACTATCCACACGCACTGCAGCCTTAGCACCCTCATACATGCTCATCACGGCAGTCAGCAACTTTCCATTTACTCCATATATTCTTAATATTATCCACATTCTTTATCTATCCACCGTGTCATATCCCTTCTTCGGATCAGTGAAGGCTGCAAACATCTTCTTTCTCTTCTCCAGAAACTTTTCCATTAAAGACCTAAAAATGAATATATAATCTATGCAACATCGTCCCTTCCTAAAACCTCCGTGTTCTTCACCAGCTAAATCCTATGGTAGTTTCCTCACCCTGTTAATAAGTATCCTACCATACACTTTTCCTATTAAACTAAGAAGACAAGTGCCCCTATGACTATCACACACTTCTTTTTCCTTTGTACAGAGGAATAATTACACTTAACTTCCAAGCCTCCGGGACTCTACCTTCCTCCCATGCCAATCTGCATATCTTCCATATCCATTCTACTACTATCTCTCCCCCATGCTTCAGCATTTCACCACACAATCCTTCAATTCCTGGGGCTTCCTCCATTTTGGCTTTTTGCATTGCTTGCTCTACTTTCATCCTACTGATTTTTTCCTCTCTTCTCATCTCCCTCTTTCTCCAAGGCATTTACCAGCCACTTATCCTCACATCATTTTCATTCTCTACGCTTAACCGTTCTTGAAAGTATTCCCTCAATCTGCTCACTTTTTCTCCATTCTCCAGTATCAATCTACCAGTTTTTATCTTTCAGTCACTGACTGATTTCTTTATCACCCTTTTTTACTCTCATTACCTCCTTCCAGAACGTTTTCTTACATTCCCTCCAATTTGCACTCAAATTCCTTCATAATTCCTCATCAACCCTCTTCTTACTCTCTCTTATTAATCTTTTTGCCTCTCTCTTCCTTTCTGCACATAACTCTCTCTTCCGTCTCACAACTTCCTCCACGCCCATGCTTCCCATCCACTGACTATGTTAGGACTCCATATTATAAATACAATTAATTATAGAAAACATGATAGATAGATAGATAAATAGATAGATAGACAGAGCTCCAGGCAAGCCTGGGAACGAGAAATGATTTTGCAAGTGTAACTGAGGAAATGTTGACAATGCACAGGAAGTAGCAAGTCAGGGGATGATATAGGTAGTGTGTCAGCGAGATAGCATACGAACAATGCCTAGTGACCATACACACACATACACACATACTCACACACAGGTTTCTAGAACATTCCAACAACAGTGTAACACACGTGACACGACCCCTGCTACACCAGAATTTAGGAAGCAGAGCTCAGAAGGAGGCAAGCTATAGAACCGACAGGTAGTGGAGAGAGCGAACAAGAAGAGGGGCCCAACTAGACTTACTTAGTGTATTCAGTCTCTGCAATACATACACTGCTCAACTTAAGATTTTCTCTGAAGATAATAAATGAAGATAAACTCCCTGTATTCATCTTTAATTCCTACTACAAGAATCGAGAGTCACATTTGGTTGGCAGCGAACGTACGGACCTCGTCTTCAAATCAACAGTGAATTTCTACAAAAGCAGGCAAGACTCTACAAGATTAGCTTCAGTTCTACAGTGAATTCCTATAAAATACAGCCTACAAGCCTATGAGCCTACAAGTTTATAAAACAACTCTACAATCTTCACGTAACTTCAAGCAGGAGGAAGAAGAATAAAAAACAAAACAAAACAAAGCAAGTAAAGAAAAAGAAAACCCCAAAGCAACAAGCACACAAAACCCCAACACTCTCTCCCGCCTACCTCCATCGCTGACGCAGAGGTCAAGACACACAGCAAAACACCAGAGCCACATTTATAACGCATCTTACTCACCTTTCTTCACCCAGGTTACGCATCGCTACTCAGTTACTCACCACAGCTACCAGTGTGGGAAGCCGACGTCACCATGTGCTGAGATGACATCACCAAGCGAGTTTGCTGACAAAAAGCCATGCCAAGCAACGTGTGAGTGACACCAGGCATTTCTCACCCACTACTCATTACTCATTATTCACATAGCTCCTACTCATACTCATTTATTTCCACAGTACTGAGTTGAAAATTCGACGTTCTGTGCTGAGGTTTGCCTGTGACTGCTGTTAACCACCACAAGCACCAGGCCATGGAATTTCCTGAGTAATATCGTCCATCAACACAGCACTAGAATTATCAAGAGATCTTCAATCAACCCTGCATTTTTCTTCCGAGATCGACAGTTGCATCAACACGCCTCTCCGATCTGTAACAAGTGGGTGAAATTATACTTACTCATTTCTCCTCAGTGCTAAAATTAGGTATATTCAACTCCTTTACTTATTGCTATATATACACTTATACACTCACTATCTATCATTTATTACAACTCATTTACTCATCTATTTAGTTAGGACATAAACAAAAGGCATATTTCATAACACCAGACATTAATGACAGGGATATTTTCGCCACCACCCACGTTAATACCAGATGAAAAACAATTAGCTCCAACAACAGATTCACAATTAGGAGAGCACCAAGTCAACACACCCACTGTACAAAACTCAACACAAACTAAAGATCAATAAACAAATACGTCAGTTCCACATGATGATGAGTGGGAAACCCCCCCTGACGTAGCAATTGAGGACTTAGTTTCTGCCTTGCATACCTATGAGAATATACTTGATATAGTGCAACGTGCAGGCGAATCATATTCCACCATTCCCTCACACAACGATAAACAAGTCCAAGTTAAATTAACAGAGCAAACAGTGAAAATGAATAACGAAACAAATACTGCGGATCAAACTTCCCCACCTCACGTTTATGTTTACCATGAAGATAAAACTACCCCAAAATTCTCTGGCACAGAAAAAAATTGTACTGATGTCATTTCATTGGTCAGTCAGTGCGAACAAATGTTCATCAAGCGCCACATCCTTGATGAACAAGTGAAAATTGCCATTCTTTGATCTTGCATAAGCCAGGAAAGATGTCCAGCAAGCAATTTATTGAGATCAGATAAGCTCCTCAAGGCTAGGACATATGATAAAATTAAAACTGAATTTTTGAAGAAATTTTCTGGAGGTATGAACTTCTTGCCAGGTATAATTCCAGAATTACATAAGATTGTAGATCTTGTAAGGGAGCACACTACAAACCATGTGCTCAGTGAAATAACTGCTGATGTCTCCACAGTCAAAAGAACATTGTTAGTTACTTTGGAAAACTCAAATTGGATAACAGATGATGGAAAGATGTCCCCAGACCTCATCGTGGACATCATTGGCTATGTAGCTGCCATGTGTAAATTACCTGATAGGACCCTTAAGATCGCCAAGACGATCGCGTACACCCCAGGCATGTGCTTACTAGACTTAATGAACGAGGTAGAGATGCAGTGCAGTAAAGCAGGTATGGTTGACAAACCCACGCATTCTAGTAGAATGAGAGTACCTGAGACAGTATCAGCTGTGAAAACATCAACACCAACCCCAAACAGAGAACACAATCGATCGCGACCCGAAAGCAGGCAGAGCAAACAACTAAACGTGACGAGGGTTTGATCACAAACACCAGGCTATAGGCAGTTTCATAAGTTTTCGCGCAGCCCGAGCAGATCTTGCGCCACAAAAAACACTACATATGGGAAGTCACCTCTTAGGTCACAGTCAAGAGATAGGTCCATTCTATGTCATTATTGTGCAAAACCAGGACACACAAGGAATGAATGCTTTATCAAAACAAAAGAGGATAAACAAAAGACACAAGGATTTGGTCCTTACTGTAGGCATCATAGATGCCAAGGGCACTGGACCAGTGATTGCAAAACAGTAGAAAAAATTGTGTCTATGTTCAAATCGGTGGAAGACCAAGCCGTGACAAAAAACAAACAAACGTAAAGAAAAGCAAGTCTAAAAGTCACATAGAAGGCATGTTGGGAAATGAGTGTATCTTGTTACCAGCTGTATGTGAGGATCAAAACGTTTCCTTATTTTTAGACACAGGCTCTCCAGTGAACTTAGTAACACAAGAAGAAATAAATAGAATTCCTAAAAATAAGAAGAAAGTAACTTTTCTGTAAGAAGCTGATTTAGATTTATATACGGTAGATGGAAAAAAAAATTACAGTAAAAGGTATGATAAGGTTAAATATCAGTTTCACAGAGACTACAAGACCATTCTCTGCATTTTTCTATATCGTTGAAAACTTAGCAATTAAAGCTCATATGTTACTGGGCTTAAGATCCATGAGAGCAGAGAACATAACTTTACTCCCACAAATGAATGGAATAGACTTTGACAATGAATTCATAGAGGACATACCATCAGAGCCCTCACCGACTGGTAAAAGAGAACCAAAAAGAATTGGTAATATTATAAGCTTAAACAAACATAAACAGATGAGTGTATAGATCCACTCCCACCACCGGCCCCAGCCTCCAGAATTAGAGACCCAGATAACAGTACTGATTTATCAGTTTTTCCAGCCCATCTCACCAATGATTTAGTTATACCACCTAATTCCTATATGAAAGTTACTATAAAGAGCAAATTACGGAATAGTACTGTTCTTGTCTTAGAAGAATAATGTAAAGGGATTTTTTTTTTTTTTTTTTTTATGTATCCGACTATGGCCAAAGGCTTCAGGACCTATATCTTAGGGGTAGTAGCCTATCCCAAGGCCCAGTAATCCTCCTACACCTCCACATGTCACCACTTCGGCGCTAACACCCACCATCCTTATTGAATACATGCTAGGGCTGTCTCATACAGGACTGGTGTATTGGTATTAGCGGGGGTTCTTTTATGACATGTCGGCGGGTCATCTGGTAGATTAGGAAAGTCTTGTCAGTAGAAAACGCATTATGTCAGATGAACGACGAAGGGCAAACTCAGATATTCATAATTAATCACATGAATGGGGAAGTTCAGTTGAAAAAGGGGACTTGCATAGTTAATATTGAAAAATGTCCCGCCCCTGTGAAGGAAATAGTTATAGCTGGAGTGACAAGTGAGATAAAATCTACAGATAGAGAAAGCATAAAACAGAATTTAATTCACTCAGGTGAATTTGATGAAGAAAATGATTTGCTAACCCTGCTGGAAACACACAGGGACACCGTTTATTCTGATACTGGCCTTACGTTTGCTAAGCACGTCAAGTACCTACGAGAGTGGGCCACCACCCGCACTTCTGCTCTCCGCTACCTCTCTCGCTGCAGCCTCGGAGCATCTTGTTCTGTATTCGCACTTTCTACATTTATGCCATCCGCTCCATTGTAGATTATAGTGCCATATGCCTCACTAGTCTTGCCCCACACATCTCCCAGTCCTTGGAGGTTCTTCAGAATGAAGACCTCCGAGTTATGCTGCATGCTCCACGCTGGACCAGGTTAGTTAACCTGTGGCTTGAGAGTGGGTTTCCATCCATTGCTCACAGGATTGCTTTGCGTGCAACAGCTGAGAGACTCAGGCTAGTGCATCACCATCCGCACCTGCCTGTCTCTGTTTTACTGTGGTGTTTAGCAAGCAGGACCCCTGACCCACTCCCCCATCGTGACTGACCTCATGCCACTATGGCTGTACTCCACGACTTGGGTGTGGCTTCGGAGGTCTGCAGTGACCCTGATCTCGATTCTCCGGGGTACTTGCCTCCTTCTTCCTGGTCGCCTCCCCCTTTCACTGTCGTCTATTCCTCGGTGTCTAGGCCTGGCCACTCCATTCTGGCCATCTTCCGACAGGAGAGTCTCAGCAGCATCACTGCTCTTACCTCTATGGCCTCAGCAGTCTACTACACAGACGGCTCAGTCTCGTCTGATGGTTCAGCGGGACCAGCTTTTGTTTGTGGGACAATTGTAGAATCCTGGTGCATCTCTTCAGGGATCTCTGCCTTTCAGGCTGAGCTGGTGGCACTTCTTGGTGCCTTGCGCCATGCCTACCGACAACATCATCAGCGTGTTGTTTTACTCACTGGCTCACTCTCCTCCCTTCAGTGCCTGGAGTCTCTCTCCTTTGTATCCCATCGGTTCTTACTCACCACTGTCTATACGGTCTCTTCCTTCATCCAACAGCGAGGTGGCTCAGTGATTTTTCACTGGGTCCCGGGGCATGTTGGGATTTGGGGAAATGAGCTGGCAGACAGAACCTCACGTGCGACTAGCTCCTGAGGTCACGTTTCTGCTTCGCCCTCATGCCTCCCGGGTTCTCTCGTTAGTGGCTAGCACTATCTCCAGGCGTACTAAAGATAACCATCAACTTTGTATTGCTGAGGGCTCGTGCTCGGCTGCCTGGTATGCAATGGCACGTCATATTCTACTCTTTCCCTACCGAATGGTCTGCCCAACTACGTCTTAGTCAGAATCCGGCGACTCCGCCCGGGCTTCCTGTGCTATTGCCAGGTTGCAGTCTTGGACCCTGAACCGTGCCCCCATTGCTATGAGCGGTCCGCTGAACCACTCTGCCACTATCTGCTCGACTGCCTGGCAACAGCTCTACTTCGTGTGATGACTGACGGAGACTTTCCTCACACTGGTGATGATCTTGATGCGGCTTGGGTTGTTAGGAGTGCGCCCTACCAGAGGCTTTTACATACAGTTCGGGATTATCCCCCTCCTCGCTAACTTCCTTCTATTTGTTATTGTCCTAGACTTTTTTCTTTTTTATCTGCCTATCTCTGACAGGCTCTCAGTTTGCCCGTGTCCCACCAAGTGTGGGCAAATATCAACAAACAAAACAAATAAATTGTGAATCGCTACATGGTACCTGACTTTATCAAAATCCTGTATAGTCCATATATATATATATATATATATATATATATATATTTACATATATATATATATATATATATATATATTTACATATATATATATATATATATGTGTGTGTGTGTGTGTGTGTGTGTGTGTGTATGTGTGTGTGTGTGTGTGTGTGTGTGTGTGTGTGTGTGTGTGTGTGTGTGTCCGACTCTGGGCATAGGCTTCACAGCCTGCTCTCAAGGCCCAGTAGTCCCCCTACATACCATACACCTCTACATGTCACTACTGCATTTGTACTTGTTAACTACTGTAGGTAGGTTTCTTCGTGTGTCGTTGTGAGTCGCAGTGGCACTAGTTACTTGTATGTTTAAGAGTTGAATTAAGAATTCTGAAACACTTTATGTCTTTATCTGAACCATCTGCTTCATTGATACTGTTGTTGTTGTTGGTGGTGGTGGTTGATAGTGGTGGTGAGGATTTTGCTGTTGTTATTGTTGTTGCCACCGCTGGTTCATCTGAATATGATCTAAGTAGATTGAATTTTAAAGCTGTCCTTTTCTTGAGATCCATCATCGCCATTTCGGGGGCAGGGTGTTAAGGGACGTTTATAGGAAAGCAATCGAACTTCCCAGTTTTATTGAAGCCACATCATGAAGGCATCCTTCTTTAATACCTCTCTTGATAAATGACTTGTCAAATGTCAACAACACATTTCTATTTTGCTGTATTGTCACCATTTCAGTGCATGAAGGATGAAGACGAAAAAAAAACAATGCATTTGTATTTTCCGCTATAAATAAAATTGTGAAAAATACTTTAAGAATTTGGGTCATATCGTTTTCACTTTATAGTATATTCATTGCATAAGAGTAGCAATTATAGTTAACGTTAACACGTTTTTGTTAGGAGCTGTTACTGACGAAAAAAAAACGTGAATTTCTTCGTTTTTATTTATTTTATTTTTTTAAATCTAACTTTACATACACCTCACAGTAGTATAAGCACTTGTGAACTAGTTTTCTTTTTTTTGGGGGGAGGATGGACTAAAAATGTAATATAAATGCACTGTGTACCCTGGACTCCTTGTCTACATTAACCATGTTTACTGCAAATGATTTCTAATAGTATGAATGCAACAGTAATGATGCCCTAAGGCTGAGGATGTCAGATACTACACCATGTGAGGGAACTGTTATATATAAATAAATAAAAAAATCTGCCTGCGGAAGTCATAATGAAAATTAATCAGTCTAATGTTAGTCTTGTAGGTCCCTGTGTAGGAGAAGGGTGAGGCTTCGACACCAGCAGCCTCGTAGGTCCCTGTGTAGGAGAAGGGTGAGGCTTCGACACCAGCAGCCTCGTAGGTCCCTGTGTAGGAGAAGGGTGAGGCTTCGACACCAGCAGCCTCGTAGGTCCCTGTGTAGGAGAAGGGTGAGGCTTCGACACCAGCAGCCTCTCCACTACAAAGGCCACACTGCCCAGGGTGATGCCCATCAGGAGAAGCAGCAAAGGTCCCTGCATATGGATAATAGACAGACTCCTGAAATTAGTTTGGCTGTGTTCTGCTCCATCCTGCCCTTGCTGTTTTATTTCTTTCCTCTGTTTCATTCGACTTTCACGTGCAGTGGCTTCTAGTATTTCCTTTTTCCATTGCTCATACAGACCAGCCTGAAAACAAATTTGCAGTAGTGAGTTGTAGAAGTACCTAAAACAGACTTTGTCAGGCCCATATGTAGTAAATGTTCTAGTTTTCATGTAAACCTTGTAGGAATCTCTTCAGCAATAGTGTTATAACATTTATATTTACTCTTCTTTATTCCCATGCATTGGGCATACTGAATTTATGAGTAGTCACCCATTATAGGCATAGCGGTACATGGATAGTGTATAATGGCAATGCAACATGTTAAGAATCGATTTAACAATCTGTTCTACAACTCTGATAAAGCCAAATCATTAAATATAATGCATCAGTCTAGGCTGGTTACTCCCGTCTCTCGTTCAAAGTAAAGTGGCTGGTTGGGCTATAGTTCAGCGACAGCTAAGAATACTGTAACGCTCCCTTGTACTCAGTGGTACGATCACCACATTTTATCGGGCTGTTTGGACTATTTTTTGAATTTTTGATAATGATCATTCTTCGGTACATAGGCCAATTTAGGACTAATGTGATTTATAGAGCCGTTTGATATATTCCCATGTATTTCCACTGTTACTGGGGAGATACAGGTATAAATATCAATGAATAACAAGTTTGGGCTACAATTGAAGTATATGTCATTTTTCAAGGGCCACCTACCACAGATTGACAAAACTGTCTGTTTACAAACCTGCCCTATGGGCACATGAACAGCCAACGGAACAAGATCCTTTAACACTTCTAGCAAAATCTGTCATTAATTACTTTATCCTAACCCTCTCAGACACACTCACTCGATTCGAGTGACGTCGCCTCCTTTGCGATATGGCACAGTCACTCGAATCAAGTGGTTTAAGCACCAAAATATTCGTCAGAAAAAAACTTATAGGCCGATTTGCGTGATTTTTGGGCGCGTCATAGGGTCGCCAAAGCTCTCTCGAGGTAAGTCATTGGCAACACTGTGTCGCTTCATCTACCTCAACCCGCTCCCTCCAACCTCAGTCATTGTCAAGCAGCCAGTCGGTGGGTGTGACAGCTCGCGGTTCCCTTTAAATCCTCCATTATTTTCCCCCTCTTGCCCGAAGCAAAGGCCCCTATTGACTCAGTGTGATAATACATTGTATGTGAACATATAGTGACGTGATATTGTCGATGGAACATACATATATGTGTTGAAAAGGAATAATGGCAGTTAGGAATCATTGGCTCTTGGAGACAGACGCATGGTCAGTGTAGCGGGGTTTTGCCACTCCGCCCCTCCGTAGGCCGTATGGCGTGAGTTGAAGTACGTCAATAAATGAAGCCAAGGCCTAAATATATATTGTGTGAAACATACTGTGGATGGCTTGGTGAAATTATGGAGCCAGCAAGCGTTACGTACGGCATGAAACAGAGTGTTGTGAAGGGGCAAACCTGAAGTCGGGAGGGGAGAATTACCGGTGTTTTAGGGCTGGAATTATTGTGATTCTGATAGTGTAAATGCGTATGGAATTGTATGAAATATACGTCAAACAAGCTGCGAGTTTCCGTGAACGAGTGTGGTGTGTGTTAAAAATAGCGTTGCCTCATACTCTCAGGGAGCAGCTGACTCACACACACACTACATAACTCCTCATCTTCAAATCCCTGGTCTAACTGGATCAACACCCCTGGAGGAAGTGAGTTCTGCAAATTTTGTTGATATATATAATAATCTATTACCATTACCTCTCCAACTTTCAGACAAATAACCATTTTCTCTTACAGATTACACATATGAAAGAAAGTAAATCTCCACAGCAGTAACTATAGAAGAGTTATGTTTATGTGTAGTAGGTTATAACAATAGGAAAACATCCATGGAAGATGTAACAGTCTGTGCAGATAGAGGGAAAAAAAGTTGGTAGCATAGTCTTCAGGCAGGTGTGCAAGGAAAAAACAGTGTGTGTAAACGTTGGTAGCGATCGGAAGAGTAACCTCACTTTGTCGGCCAATTACTCGAAAACTATTTGACTTATCGATTTCCTGTTACAACCATCATCAATACCACTAAATTCTACGTAAGATCAATACCAGAATGTAAGCCTTTGGTAGCGTTTTGGGGGGTAAAAGGCGAGAGAAATGTTTTTGTTCCTAGCGGTTGTTGTGTGACAAGCGCTCGGAGTAATAACATCATTTTGTCGGCCAGTTACTCGAAAACTATTAGACTTATCGATTTTCTGTTACAACCATCATCAATACCACTAAATTCTACGTATGATTAATACCAAAATGAAAGCCTTTGGTAGCGTTTTGGGGGATAAAAGGCGAGGGAAATGTTTTTTTCCCTCCCGTTTGTTATCAGTGACATTCGCTCGGAGTAATAACCTCACTTTGTCGGCCAGTTACTCGAAAACTATTAGACATCGATTTTCTGTTACAACCATCATCAATACCACTAAATTCTATGTGTAATCAATACCAGAATGTAAGCCTTTGGTAGCGTTTTGGGGGGTAAAAGGCGAGGGAAATGTTTTTTTTCCTCGCGTTTGTTATCAGTGACATTTGCTCGGAGTAATAACCTCACTTTGTCGGCCAATTACTCGAAAACTATTAGACTTATCGATTTTCTGTTACAACCATCATCAATACCACTAAATTCTACGTATAATCAATACCAGAATGTAAGCCTTTGGTAGCGTTTTGGGGGGTAAAAGGCGAGTTTTTTTTTCTTTTTCCTCGCGTTTGTTATCAGCGACAAGCGCTCGGAGTACTAACCTCACTTTGTCGGCCAATTACTCGAAAACTATTAGACTTATCGATTTTCTGTTACAACCATGATCTATACCACTAAATTCTACGTATGATCAATACCAAAATGTAAGCATTATGTTACGTTTTGTGCGAGAAAAGGCGGTGGAAAGGAGTGTCTCTTCGCGGCTGTTACCATTGATTAACGCTCGTAGTAATACTCTCACTTTGTCGGCCAATTACTCGAAAACTATTGGACGTATCGATTTCACGTTTGAACCATGATAAAGAGCAGTAAATTCTACGCATGTACAATACATAACTATGTAATATTTATAATAAGAATTCGTTGTTACGTAGGCGGGAACATTGCCTACGCCGTGCGTGCATCACGAAAGTCAATCACGGACGGAGTGCCTAGTACTTTCTTTCGATTTACTCGAGAACTATGAGGCGTATGGGGTTCATATTTGAGATGGGGAGAGCTGGTGAATTTGAGCATATTACTATGTAATAAAAACATAAGGTGTCTGGAAAATTTAGGTATCAGAGGTCAGTGAATTTTTTCCGAAAATGGCTTTTCAGTTTTTGGCCATTTTCTCGAAAAGTATTCATCATATCTCAACGGGATTTGTTTCGTTAGAAAGCTGATGAAATTCTCTATAAAAACTTATTAGATCATTTTCCTGTATGATGGAAAACATTCAAACGGCGATGTTGGAAAGTGAAAACAGTTTACTCGACCATGCTTCCAGGGCTAATAACTTTTTTTGCTGGTGTTTTCCTGTGTTTTGGTCCTGTTTATCAGAGAGAACAAACATTGATGCCTACCTTGAGGAAGGTTTCATGGGAATACATGGATTTTTGGGTGGTGAAAATAAGGCAAGAATGTGTTTCATTCGCTCAAATTTGCCGCGCGCGCGCTCCCCGGCCGGGCGGCTTCGTAGTGAAAAATCGTGAGCCAGAAAACTTACTGAAACTTGTCATGCGCGGGAGGGCTAATATAATGCCCATATGAAGCGAGATTCCATAGCATCAGTTCTGTTCTTAAAATATGATCTTCTGACAGCTTTCACTGTGCATTACAAGTGCATAATTTAGTCATCAAAGAAAACTCTTCACCTGTTCTGCCTCCCAAATGTAATCAACATTTAGGCAGATTTTACTGATTTTCGCCTGTAAGATCCTTCGGATAACACACTGTAAGAAATGTTTCGTAAACAGACACAGAGAAAGAGAGGGGGTGGGGTGGGAGGTCATTCCAAGGAGTAGTAGTATCTCAGAAGGTCTTACGACCTGTACCTCAGAGGTACAGTCACTGATAAAAGTTCATGGGGGTCCGTTTGTCTGTGGGCCTGTGCAGTCCCCACCCCTTTCTGGACGGTGAGTCTGGATAACGACCTGCCTACTCACACACCCGTCACGGTAGAACTGTGATGTTGATGTCACAAAGTATGAAAGGATTATGTTTGTCAATCATGTGTTATCGGTAGTCATAATCAATTACATATTTAATGTGTATGATAACACATTTAACCCGACCCGTCCCGGAGACGTGAATTCACGTCCTCACATGATATGCACTCATATCCCGGAGACGTAAATTAACGCAGCAACATTGCAAGGTCCCTAATTTGCACAATTTTCAATTTTCGCGAGTGATTTTTGGCACGTATACATGGGACATCTTCCTCTACAAGATGCCAGGCAGGGACAATGCCTTACCCAGCATGATCTCCTCCCCCCCCCTGCATGACCTTTTCTCAGCAATTCACCTGTTATCAGTGACCTGGCCAGTAAAGCCATGTCATGCCACGGTACGAAATTCAGGGCCAGAGTGATTCCCCAATCGATGACAATGTGGAGGACAAACATTAGAGGAAAAAAGGGTCAGAAATGATGATCAGGTAATGTGGCAAAAAAAGGTCAGGAATGGTGATGAGTTAGTGAGTGAAATAATGCTTATAATGCCTATATTACCATTTGAAAACCAATATACTCTCATACTACATATAAATTCGTACCAAATAAATAAATAAATACCGTTTATGAGTGGTGTGGAATAGTTATCCTCCCATAGAACTCGTTTTCTTTGCAGCCAGCCTGATAGAAAACCCTGTAAGGTAATGAGGTACTCCTACCTGGATCGAGTATTTTAAACCTCAGGTGAGCGATTTCTCTATGAATTTTCGATGTTTCTCACCAAAAGCGGATGTTTGAGCCAAAAAAAAAAAAAAGGTCCAAAAATGTCAGGACTGGGGCGTACCACTGCCTAGAAAACGTCGGGATGGGGGGGGTTAATGTGTATGATAAGATATATTGGTAGGTGGAGGCACTCACCATCCACTCACTCGATGTAGTTTAGCTGTTGGGTGTCTGCCCTTTCCTCTCCTCCATCATTCTTTCCTTCCATCCTCTTCTGTCTTCCTTACCTTCAGTCTTTCCCTGTCCTTCTGCCTACGGGTAACTTTAAACTCCCTCTTCTGCCTTTCTTTCCTTCATTCTTTCCTCTTTCTTCTGCCTGTGGATGACCCTACACTTGAGTGACAAGCCAAATGGTTTCCTTTACGCGAGGAAACCATTTACTACGCTGGGTGGTAACCATATAACCAAATTTTGGCTCCTGGTGGTTTGGTGGATAATTATTGCGATCCAATCGGATTGACCCGGTGAAGGTTTATATCCAAGGGGTGGTTGGGGTTGATTGCTCATGTAATGCCACTCAGGGATGAGTGAGGCTGGGCAGTCTCATCTTAAATGTCGGGACCAATGCCTAACCCCGGGCTTCTACGCTCCTCATGGAACAATGCAGGATTGGATGATGGATGGATGGATAAGATATGAAGGTTTAAGGCCCTTCAGTGTCTAAGTTTTCATTAATGAAGTGGGCAGTGACGACGGTAGTGCAGGCCGAGATGCATTTGAATCGTTTTGGAAATTTGCTTCGTATCCACATGAATAATATTGTAAACCATTAACAGCTAAAAGCACACAGTATCTGCCATTAACATTGTATAGCTTATAATCGTCATACCGTATATTCCTCCAAATATCTAAAGAAAACCAAATATGAATATTAGGTGATGAAAAAATTTAAGTAGACCAAGACTCGAAACAACGAGCAGTGAAGCAGTCTGAGTTGGCCAAAGTTGCAATGGAACAGCCTCGAGTCTAAGGCAACATTACTGAAGGAAAAGCACAAACCAGGTAAGAAACTTCTCATGTAATAACTACAGGAAACAATTGACTTACTTCAATATTTTCCTGTAGTTATTACGCGAAAAGTTTCTTTCCTAGCTTCGTGCTTTTCCTTCAGTAGTGTTGCCTCTGACTCAGGGCTGTTCCATTACGACTTTGACCAACTCAGACTACTTCACTGTTCATTGTTTCGATTCTTGGTCTATTTAGAATGTTTTATTTTTTTATTATTCAGCTTTGGTTTTCACTGAATATTTGGAGGAATATACGGTATGAGGAAGATATGCTAAACATCGTTAATGGTAGATACTGTGTGCGTTCACTCTTAATGGTTTACAATATTATTCATGTGGATACGAAGTAAATTTTCAAAGAGATTCAAATGCATCACCGTCGTCACTGTCCACTTCCGTAATAAAAACTTAGAAATTGATAGGACCTCTGACCTTCACATCTTATCATACAACATTGAATATGTAATTGATTATGACTACCGATAACACATGACTTACAAACATAATCCTTTCGTACTTTATTATATCAGAGTCACAGTTCTGCGGTGTGTGTGTGTGTGTGTGTGTGTGTGTGTGTGTGTGTGTGTGTGTGTGTGTGTGTGTGTGTGTGTGTGTGTGTGTGTGTGTGTGTGTGTGTGTGTGTGTGTGTGCGTTGTCACGTCGTTATACAGACTCGCCGACCAGAAAGGGGTGGGGACTGCACAGGCCACTCACACCCAAAACCCACGAACTTTTATGAGTGACTGTACCATGAATGAATTTACCAGGTATTAGTTGTCATTCAAATAATGAGTGGAAAATAGAGTAGAGATGAAGGCTCTCTCCACCCACCTCTCCCACCTGCGAACGGGCACGGAAAAGGAAGTACACCTAACCCGGAGGGGGAGGAGCGTTGGCTAGGAAATTCGGAGGAAATATTCACTCTTCCACAAAGTGAAGTCTGGCATAACTTTGAACTGCTCTGTCGACGAAGTGTCAACTACCTGTGCTGGTAGACGATTCCAGATACTGCAGATCTTACACGTGGAAAAATTCCCTAATGAATCATATGGAATCCTCACAGGAGGGACATCAACTGCCGGTTCAGGTGGAGTAACGAGGCTGTTATAATAACTTTATCACTAGGCAGTGTTGAGAAGAAAATAACAAAATAAATAGGTCAGTTTTATATCCATGTTTCAATATGGTTTTCTCTTTACATGCTGGTTATTTAACATAATTCTGGTATTAGAGTTTGATATTCATACTTCTTCATAATACACACTGTTACCAGACCCATAATCGTGGGATGCCACAGACAAGTAATGATTTTTATCATTCACTTTTAGCAAGGCAAGGCGATATATTTTGTGTGTGTGTGTGTGTGTGTGTGTGTGCTTACCTAATTGTATCTTTACAGGAATGAGTCAAGCTCGTACTGTCCGGTGTCTTAAACCATATTTATCGTACATATCCTTAAATTTGTGAATTGTTTTGGCACATACTGTTTCATTCGGTAGTGCATTCCACTGATCAATTGCTCTGTTTGGGAAACTGAATTTCCTTACGTCTTTATCACCTCTCTTCTTATGCAGTTTTTTGCAGTGTCCTCTTGCTGATGCTTCCCCATATGTTAAGTAATCATTTATGTCTATTTTCTCCTTCCCTGATATGCATTTATATAGCATTATCATGTCACCTCTTTTCCTTCTCTCCTGTAGTGTTGGTAGATTCAGTTTATTTAGTCTTTATTCGTAACTTAGATCCCTTAAGCTTGGTATCCATCTTGTAGCGGCCCTTTGAACTTTTTCTATCTTGTCTATGTGTTTTTTGAGATGAGGACTCCAGACTACTGATGCATACTCCAGGGTTGGTCTGATGAATGATGTTATTATCATTCTTAGCATGTCTTCATTTATGTATGTGAATGCAATTCTCATATTTGCAAGCAGTGTATACATGTTCTGTACCTTCTCACTGACGTGGTCAGCCGGAGATAGTCTGTTATTGATAATCACACCTAGGTCCTTCTCTCTTTCTGATGTGTGTGTAGGGTTTTATTTCCTAACGTATAATCTCAATCAGGTCTTTTTCCACTTTTACCAAACTTGATTACCGGTACATAACACGTGTCCACATTGAATTCCATTTGCCATGTTTTACTCCATTCATGAAGTTTATTTAATTCTTCTTGTAGCTCTTTACAAGAGTCTGTGTTAGTAATTCTCCTTTGTATTTTTGCATCATCTGCAAACACATTTAGATAGCTTTCATTTCCAGTGTTACTGTCTATATCATTTATATACACTAAAAACATGATTGGTGCCAGCACTGAGCCCTGCGGTACTCCACTAGTCACTTCTTTGCATGATGAGTAGTTTCCCCTTAGTACTTTTCTCATTTCTCTTTTTATGAGAAAATCCTTCATCCAACAAAACAGTTTGCCTCGAATTCCTCCTTGATGGTACAGTTTCTATAAAAGTCTTTGGTGTGGTGCTGTGTCAAATGCTTTCTTGAAATCTAAATAGATACTGTCCACCCATCCTTCTCTTTCCTGTATTGTGTCTGTTACTCTGTCATAGTAGCTCAACAGATTAGTAACACATGATTTTCCTTTTCTGAAACCAAACTGTCTTTCTGTTATCATATTGTGTTCTTCTAGATGATTTATCCAAGCTTTTCTTAAAAGCTTTTCTAATACCTTTCTTACAACACTGGTCAGTGATACTGGTCGGTAGTTGAGTGGATTTTGTCTATTCCCTTTCTTGAATAAGGGGACAATATTTGCTTTCTTCCAGATATCAGGTAGTTTACCTTGACTCAAGGATTTCTTGAAAATTAAAAATAATGGTTTACTTAACTCCTTTGCACATTCTTGTAGCCCCTAACATGAAATTTCATCAGGACCATTTGCTTTTCCTCTGTCTAATTTACTTAAATCCTCCTGTATTACTTTTTCTGATATTTGTATATCTGGTAGTATGTGTGTACATGCATGTTCCACATAGTCCCTCTCAAAATTTTTTTCTTCTGTAAAAACTGATTGGAAATTCTTATTTAATGCTTCACAAATATCTCACTTTGGTTTTGCTTCTGATGTAGCTGTAAAATAGCTTCGGTTGATCACTACTTTTATTTAGTATATCCTCCTCAAACTGTTTTTTGGGCTTCCCTCCTTATTCTTGTATAATCGTTTCTTGCCTGTTTGTAATTATTATATGCCCTTTCACTATTGTGTCTTCTGTATCTATTCCACAACAAATCTCTTTTTTCTTTTGATTTTTTACATTCTGTATTGAACCATTTCTGTACTTTCTTATCTGCTTCTTTGTGTTGTGGGATGTACTTCTGAACTCCCATTTCATAAAATTCACAGAATTTTTTATATACAGCATTTAAATCTTGTCCTCTAAGCTCATTTTCCCAATGAACTTCTAAGAAATTCTTCTTTAGGTCATGATATTTTCCCTTTTTATAGTTTAGGCTCTTTTTTGTAACTTTCATTGCTGTTAACTATGTCATATGCTATCCTGAAGTTGCAATTTGGTACTGCATGGTCGCTTTTGCCGAGTGGAGGGTGATATATTAAACTGTCAATATCATTTTCTTGCCCAGTAAATATGAGATCTAGCATTGAAGGTACATCAAGTCCTCTTTTTCTGGTGGTTTCCCTCACATGTTGCGTTAGGAAAAACTCTTGCACGAGATCCAGGAGCTTTTGGTCCCAACAGCTTTCTTGGCTTATTATATCTAGAGTATTCCAATTTATATTTGTATTAAAATCTCCAATTAGTATAATTCTTTCCGATTTCTCTTCCATTTTATGTAGTAGTGCTCTTAAACTCTGAATTGTACTCTCTGCCAGGTCCTCATATTCGTCTCTTTCCCATGTGTTTGATCTGGGTGGCATGTACAAATTGGCTACAATTACTTTCCCTTCAGATGTGTTGATCTCTACTGCAATCAGTTCTACTTGTGAGGGTATATCTAGTTTTATTTCATTCACTTTTAGATTTTTCTTAGTTAGTATTATAATTCCTCCTCCTTTTTTTAAGTTTCTATCTCTTCTCCATATATTATATTCCTGTAAGTTTAGTATGTCATTTGATATCCTTGGTGTTAATTTTGTTTCAGTTAGGCATATATGTGGTTCATTTTCTCTGACATAATCATTCATCTCTCATAATTTAGATACCATTCCATCCACATTTGTGTACATCAACTTTATCATCTTGTTTATATACTTGTCATGACTTGGTTCTACTACCTTCCTCTTCCTTTTTATTCCCTCCTGTTTATGTACCACTTTCGTACCTGCAATCCTATTACTTTGTTAAAAAAAAAAAAAAGGTGTTCTTCTCCTCTTCTGATCTTCCCTCATTTTTTGTTTTTGCTTCCTCCCTCTTCTCTTTCAGTAATTCCAGTTCCTCTTGTGTTAGGCATATTTTAATCCATACATTTTTGAACTCCTCTTTTTCCATAAGATTCTTTGCATTTTTTAGTATCTCCTCCACGGTGTTTACACTCTGGAAAGTTACCTTTAGAGGTTTTGACTTGCTTTTCTCGTATTTCCCTAACTTTTGTGTTCCTCTACGTCTTTACTACAGATCTCCTCTGATACTTCTTTCAATAAGCTCATTACATTTGCCATCTCCTTGTTGTCTCTTGATATCTTGTTTTTTACTTCTTCCTCCTCTATACTAGTGATTACTATAGATTTTTGATATCTACTGAATCTCTGACTAACTTTGGATTGTTTTGGATTATTCTTTTCACTTCCTTTTTAATGCTTTTTTCTTCCACCCTTGTTTCTAAGTCTTTCTTTACTTTCACCATTTCAGCATACATGGTTTCCACATCATTTTTGTAGCTTTGCACAGCTTCATTCACCTGTGTTATCTTCTCAATATCACTGCTCTGGTTTATCAGACTGCTTACTTGCCTAATTGTCTCTGTATCATTTTTGAACTCTTCCATAATACTCTCGTGGTTGACTACTGTGCTTGCCATTTCACTCATTTTCCTCCTAAGTGTACTCAATTCCACTGTTAGTTCACATATGGTTGTGTCTTTCTTGTTGACCTCCCTTCCTAGTTTTTCTATTTCTTCCTTTTGCAAGTGCATCTGCTTCTTTATTTCATCAATTTCATTCTGGAAAGCCATCTCCAGTCTGTGTACACGCTCTACCAGTTTATTGTGAGTCTCCATTTCAACCTGCTCTTGGTAGAAATCATCATCTTGCTTTCTACCTTTATCCCTTTTCTTTTCCAGATTTGCTTTACTAAAGTATGTGGCCATTTTGCAATACTAAAAGTGCAGAGTACTTACATCCCCTGGGGCAGTTGTAGTCTAAACAAACAATCAGCTGATGGGGGCATTCTTTCGCTACTCGGTTCTCTTTTCTGTTTGAACAAGTCTTGTTTAAACTTATTTTTTTTTTTAATAACAAAAAACCATTTAGTCTAACCTGGTACAGAGGTTGACTCATATAAAGATACTAATTTGGGTAATGCCACTGGCCGTGCTGGCTCGGTATGAAGTGCTGCTGGCCCACGTCTGCTCTCCTTGGTAGCTACTGTGTGTGTGTGTGTGTGTGTGTGTTCCCGAAATTCCCGAAGGGTTGTTGAATTTCCACCAAACCATGACAAAATGACAAAAGTTATTAAGTTTTGGTGTGGACTTGAACAAAGGCAACCGAATGCCAGCCGCTATTCACCAAATTGCATTTTGTCCAGTACGTCAGCAATGGATAAAGATATGTTCTTTAAATTCGGTTTGAAGGTAGCTTGTTTCTTTGCCAAGATATTTTGCCGGTGATTGGCATTTGTCCTCTGAATGCTTTTGTTTTTCATTTCACTAAAAATTTAAACAGACTTCAGAAACAGAATTCTCTTCCACGTTTAACCTAGCAGAAATCATTGTCACCTCGGGGTGAAGGTGTGGCGCATTTTCAAAACATAAATAAGGAGGAAACCCCAGGCTGGGTCCTATAATCTTTGAGACTATGACGTGATAGACGAATGGTTGAACGCTAAGAACATTCCCCATAAAATCCCGCCTGCAGCAACTCAGGGTTTTTGAGAGTTAAGTGCAGCGGCAGTGTATGTAACCCACCATTCATGATATTCTTTAGAAGATACAGCAAAATATTGTTATCATTTGTGTGAAGATAACTAGCAATGCCACGTCCAGTAATGGTTGTTCTGCAGTGGAGATGGTGAGGTGTTTGAGCAAATTGGGAGGAACTTCAACTGCTTGTGCCTGAGTTTCACCTTCTGTGTTTCCTTTCAGGAGACGATGATGGGAGACAAGACTCTCCCTGTTCTAAGAGGATATACAGTCATTCACTCACCAGCTCTTATGGACTGTGGTTCTCGAGGTGGCTGTGCTCTCCTCTGCTGTACTAATGTTCCATTTACTTATTTTCCTGCTGGTCTCCTTCAGGCTGTGGCTGTTCAACTACACCTGGGGAGGAGTTACATATTTTGTTTTCTTTATATACCCCCCCCCCTTCCACACCCCTCTGTGCCTTGACCACTTTATTTGTCAGCTTCCTAGGCCATTTGTTCTTCTTGGTGACGTGAATGAGTGTCATGTGTTGTGGGGAGAAAATTTATGTAACACCTGTGGTGATCTGGCATCTTTGGCTGAGGATTTGGACCTGGTGTCCCACTGAGCATGGGAGACCTGACATTTCTTGTATAAACTGGTACTCTATCGATTACTGATCTTACACTGGTATCCCATGACTCTTTGCTGAACTTTTCATGTGAGATTTTGTCTCTATTGTGGTTAAAGCATTCAGCTCTGTGTCGGTGAAGCGTATCCCTCGCTGGTGTTTAGGTACGACTGATCGAGAAAAGTTTGTAGATCACTGTAATCTCGACTGTAGTGTTCCCATCTTTCACAGGGCTGATGATGCAGAACAGTATTTCATAACTACTGTATATCAGGCTGGCCTTTTTTCTATTCCACAAAAGTCTGGAAAGTTTTGTAGGTGACCTGTGCCTTGGTGGGATGAGGCGTTTGCTTTAGATAGGTCTGTGTCGTATATTACACCACAAAGTATTGTACCTCGCATTTCACTTACACACGTGGTTTCCTTCACATGGTTTCCTTCCCTTGTGGATTTTCCCCACCTTATTCTCGGAATTATTGTGGCTACTTGTGCCACAACCAATAGTATTCGATTTCTCATCTCTCCTCATCTGTACCATTGCTGCTTCCAATAATATTCAATTTCTCTTCCCTCCTCACCTGTAATGGTGCCTGAACTAAATTTGCCTATTCAGGTGACCTAGGCCCACTGGTGCTCCACCTACCTCATTAAGGAGTTTAGATCCAAGCAGGTGACCTCGCTCGCTCTTCTTTCCAAGCAGAACCTCGGCTACTACCTGCCTTGCTCTCCGACTCTTCTGGGAAAATCTGGCCACGTGGTACAACATCACGTATACGATACACATAAACACAACAGCCCAACACTCCCGCTTCTCACTAAATTCATTGCTTATATTCTTAGTCTGTAACTATTCATTCATGTAATTGAGCTACACATGCTCTAATGTAATGGCCTTGTACTATTTTGAAATCATGCAATAACTCTGTATTGTTCCAAGTCAATAATGACTGCCCTGTCTATTTCTTCCCAACACATTGGCGTTTATTTATCCAAACCATTTGCCTTGATGTAGCCCCTAGTAAAATATGTATCCCCATAACCAAAAACGACACAGTGGTGACCCCAACCTTAACACCACCACATTGGTGACTTCCCAGAGTGTTTAAACAACATGGATACCCTACCACACATCCGACTATCCCTTCCTACATTCACGTACGATAATAACACGTGGTTTACACAAGTTGATGCGGTGTGGCCTGAAGATACCAGTGATGATGACAAATTCAGAGCAGTTGTCCGCACTCTCCCAACGCAAGTAGCTGCCCTTGTATAGGAGGTACTCCTCAAACCACCTACAGGGCAAATATAAAATCCTGAAGGAGAGTCTGCTGCAGGCCCTGGGCAAATCAAAGAAGGCTCTTTTAACCCGCCCCATCCCGACGTTTTCTGGGCAGTGGTACGCCCCAGTCCCGACATTATTGGACCTTTTTTTTTTTTTTTTGGCTCAAGCATCCTCTTTTGGTGAGAAACATCGAAAATTCATAGAGAAATCGCTCACCTGAGGTTTAAAATACTCGATCTAGGTACGAGTACCTCCTTACCTGACTGGGTTTTCTAACATGCTGGTACCAAAGAAAACGAATTCTATGGGAGGGTAACTATTTTTTCCACTCATAAACAGTATTTATTTACTTGGTACGAATTTATATGTAGTACAAGAGTATATTGGTTTTCAAACAGTAATATAGGCATTATAAGCATTGTTTCACTCACTCACTCATCACCATTCATGACCTTTTTTTTCCCACATTACCTGATCATCATTTCTGAATGTTTCTTCCTCTAATGCTATGTAAACTTTGTCCTCCACATTGTCATCGATTGGGGAATCACTCTGGCCCTGAATGTCTTTATTGGCCAGGTCACTGGTAACAGGTGAATTGCCGAGACAATGGCGTGCAGGGGGGGTGAGAGGTTATGCGTTGTAAGGCATTGTCCCTGCTTGGCATCTTGTAGAGGAGTAGAGGAAGGTGTCCCGTGTATACGGGCCAAAAATCACTCGCGAAATCACTTGCGAAAATTTAAAATTGTGCAAATTAGGGACCTTGCAATGTTGCCGTGTTAATTCACGTCTCCGGGATATGAGTGCACATCATGTGAGAACGTGAATTCACGTCTCCGGGACGCGGTGGGTTAATGGAGCTAGATGCAATCAACTCCCAACAGCAGTGCCCCTCGGCCATCCTTGCCCACATTCAAGCCACTGTCACGGCAGCTGGGGCCACCTTATCAGATGACCTCCCCCGTCACCAACTCCTCCAGCTCATGCCACCAGATTTCTGACACCACCTAGCATCCCTGGGCCCTGGCACATTCCTTGCTCAGCTCATCAAGAGGGCGGATACACTATAAGAAACTCAACAGCATTACGCCAACCACTCAGTAAGTGCACACTCCTCTCTTTCCCCTGTCATAGGCCCCAGTACTACCCCTAGTGAAACAGCGGTGTCAGTGAACAGTGTTGCAAACAAAAATGGTTCCATGTCAGAGCTGTATACCTTATTAGCAAAGTTAAAAAATAGAATAGACGAGCTGGATAATAAAATAACTGGCTTCATCACTCAGACCCCCAGTGTTGCAATTCATCCCCTAGCCCCACCATGTTCCAACAGTGTTCCCCCAGTGAACCGTGCTCATAATGCTAATCCCCAGACAGCAAGGGACAATTTCTTGTTGTGTACATATCACAAGCGCTTTTGCATGAAAGCCAGACAATGTGCACCACCCTGCATATTCACAGGAAACGCTTATGGCGGGAGACAGTCCCAGTAATCTCTCCCACCACACACACCAAACGCCCACTCAGGATCAGCACACCCAAAGCCACAAGATGTTGCACTGGCTCCAGGGAGCTACTATGGGTTAAAGACACCATCTGTGGCACAAAATATCTTATTGAGACTGGAACCGCATTTAGTATAGTCTCTCCTACCTCTGACCACAAAACGGCTCAGCAACCCACATTTGACCTGATAGCAGCAAACGGCACCCCCATAGCCACATACGACACGGAACCCCAGCACGTGACACTCTCCCAATTAGTGTCATTTGCTTGGCCGTTCCTCATCGCAGACGTTAATCAACCCATTAATGGCATCGACTTCCTGCAGGCACATGACTTGCTCATGGATACCAGAGGACGGAATCTATATCGCAGACCCTCAAACTCGTCCATCAAAGTAACTGGGTGTGCTGGTAATCCTCGACTCATTACACACCTTCACCAGAAATCCTCATACGATTCTATACTATGCCAGTTTCCCCTCTTGACCTCTCACTCACCCAACAACGGCCGTACAGACCATGGTGTAGAGCAATGCATCATCACTTCAGGACCGCCCTGTTTTGCCCGTCTAAGACATCGTCCCCCAGAAAGTCATCAGGCACCAGAAAAGAAGTTTCAGGCGATGATCGACGAGGGCATCACTCAGTCATCATCAAGCTGCGGGGAATCCCCTCTACACATGGTACCGAGGGCACAGCAGAGTGATTGGAGAGCATGTGGGGACTACAGGGCACTTAATGCGATGACAGTTCCCGATAGATACCCCATTCCCCACATCCAGGATTTCCACCACCAACTATAAGGCTGTCGTGTATTTTCCAAGATCGATTTAGTCAGGGCGTTCCACCAAACCCCTGTGGCAGATGACATCCACAGGACGGTGGTAACCACCCCCTTTGGCCTGTCTGAATACACAAAGATGAACTTTGGCCTTAGAAATGCCGCACAAACTTTTCAGAGATTTATGGACCAGTTTGTCAGGGGGCTAGGTATCGTCATGGTGTACATCAATGACATCCTCATCACTTCTGATTCCCATGAGCAGCACAAAACACACCTCCAAATGCTGTTTCAACACCTGCAGGACTACAGGCTGTGTGTGCACCCAGCGAAGTGTATCCTTGGTGCAGACTAATTGGATTTCTTGGGCCACAGGTACCATGCCACTCCCACAGAAGGTGGACGCCATTAAGGACTTCCATGCCCGGCTACATCTCGCAGGCTCAGGGAGTCCTTGGGGATGGTCAATTATTATCACACATTCCTGAGAAATGCTGCAACCACACTGGCCCCCCTTAATGATCTCCTGAAGTGGACAAAAAAGACATCCTCCAAGCCTCTTCAATGGACCGCACAGTCAGACCATACCTTTACCCTCAAAACCACATCGCTTTCGCACCCCACCTAGCATACCCATCACCAGATGCCCCCATCACACTGACCACAGACACCTCTGCCGAAGCTGTGGGTGCAGTCCTACAACAACAAGTCAGTGGTGCAAACGTGCCTGTCGCATTCTTCAGCCAGCGTCTTAATCCTGCCCAGCACAAATATAGTGCCTTCAACAGGGAGTTGCTGGCTCTATATGAGGCAATCATACATTTCAGGGATTTTCTGGAAGGCAGAGAATTCACTATGGCTCAGAAAGGTGAATATTGGTCTCCTCAGGTGGCAAGACAGCTAGCCTTCATTTCAGAGTTTTCCACTGACATCCAGCATATCAGTGGGGACCTAAACAAGGTTGCGGACGCCCTGTCCTGTGGAGTTTCAGCTGTCGGCCCTGCACTACCCCCGCTTGACCATGCAGCTTTGGCCCGGGAGCAGGAGGATGATTAGGAACTCCAAGAAATGCTGCAGGCCACGACCTCACTTCAAGTGCAACAGTTTGATGTCACCGGCACACCCCGAAAACTCTGGTGTGAATATCCTGCAGGACAGCACGGCCCTATATTCCCCAACTATTCTGCAGGCAAGTCTTTAGTCATTACCACGATATGGCGCACCCATGCATTCACAGCACACACTGCTTACTGAACCGGCAAGTGGTATGACCAGCGATAAGGCATGACACCACCAACTGGATCCAAGCATGCGTAGCGTGTCAGTCAACAAAAGTGCATCGCCACACCAAGACACCACTTCAACCGCTGCCCACGCCAACTCAACATTTTCACATGGTCCACACTGACATCCTTGGCCCCCTCCCCAAATTTAGGAGTAACCGCTATATCTTAATGTGCATAGATAGAGCGACAAGGTGGGTCGAGGCCATGCCCATGCTGGACACTACGACTGACCGTGTGACATATCACTTCCTGACATCCTGGGTCGCTTGTTTTGGTGCCCCACAGGTCATCATCACAGACCAAGGCCTCCATTTCGAATTTTGGGCCTGGCAGGACCTAATGGACTTCCTGGGTGCTGAAAGCCACAGAACCTCCGCATATCACCCTCATGCAAACGGGATGATTGAGCGCTGCCACCATCGCCTGAAGGAAGCACTGAGAGAACTTCCCTACCCAGTGCACTGGGTGGCCATGCAGCCAATCATCCTCCTAAACTTGAGGGTTATGGAAAAGGAGGACATCGGGAATTCCCCGGTGGAGCTAACTTACGGGGAAGACTTGAGGCTGCCAGGGCAGTTCGCCCCGCAACCAGGCACACTGGTCCTGCTTTTCCTCCCAGAGCTTCAGCAGGCAATGCAGGCATTACGACCAGTCCCTCCTCATTCTTGCCAGCACCAGGCAACGTCCATCCCACATTCCCTACCAATCGCCAAACAGGTCTTCGTGAGGAGGGGTCAGTGCACTTTACCACTACAAACCCCAAACGAAGGACCATACCCTGTGATCACAAACTCAGACAAAACAGTCACGATATACAAACAGGAGAAACCATCCACAATCCCTGCAGACAGAGTCAAACCAGTCACACCACCAACCCAATCACAGACAACACTCCACACGTCATCCCCCAACCTTGCCAGCCCACCAACAACACGCACACAACCAACACCTCTAATCCCAGCACCAACACCTATATGCACCACCCACACACACACACAACCCATCCCCTTTGTCAATTCATACCCTTCCCTACTTGTTATCACCACACACCGACTTAGGCGCCATGCAGTACAGCAAACCTCTACCACTGATGCAAACACTCCCTTATTACCATCCACATTACCGTCCACAAACCCGACCTCCAGCACTAACCCTACTACCACTAACCCACCCACTCCGTCAACCTCACACGATCCTACCTCTCACCTTACTCCCCCACCCACCAACCCTCAACCCGTCCTTACACCTCATCCACCCTCTCCATCAACCCCAGCTCCCGCCACTTACCCAGTACTTAACCCTAACCCACCCTCGCCGTCAACCTCTGGCGATCCTACCCTACACTCTTTCCCACCAGTCTCCACCCCTCCCCCAGTCAATACCTGTCATCCATCAACACCCTTCGTTCCCGTAATCCTTCCACCACTAACAATAACCCTACAAACTACATCAATAACTACCACATTTACCTACACACAATCAGGCCATCACAGCAATCACCACAATTTTACACTCCAGCATAATATGATACCAGAAACTGCAGACACTCCAAGTCATCACACCTATGTTGCATTTGTATGGTACAGAATTGTTTATGTGTTAGTGCTACCTCATATAATAGCTCAATTGTAAAGGCGGGTCATAACTCTCATTCATTTGCTCATAATAACTACCCTCTGGGGGTAGGGGGGGTTTTCAAGAATACTCCCCCAGTATCCCTGCTTGTCGTAAAAGGCGACTAAAAGGGTTGGCGTAGGGTTAGTGCCCCTCCCTGGAAAACAACTAAAAAAACAAACAATAAGCCTCGGACAAGGACTGACCAAACGATAACGACCAAGGACCGGACAAAGGACATGGTTATCGGAACGTGGAATGTAAGGGGAGCGAATGATGATGTGAAAGAGAGATTGTCCAGGTGCTTGAGGGTGCGAAAGTGGATGTATGTGGAATAACTGAAACGAAATGGAGAGGAGAAAGTGTGAGAGAATGGGAGTATGGATGGGGTATAATATATGTGCAGGACTAGGTGAGAATGAGAGGGCAAAGAAAGGAGTATGTATAGTTGTGAGTAAAAGATGGAAGAAGAGCATAAGACAGATGGATATCAAGGATTGTGTGGGTAAAGTTGAAAGTTGGAATACAAATGTGGGCGATTGTGTGTGTGTATGCACCAACGCAAGATCGTGCTAGAAGAGTGAGAGAAGAGTCCTGGACAAATGTAGAAGTGTGCATGGAAAAGTTTGGAAGGAATGAGAGAGTGCTTTTGATTGGTGATATGAATGGTAAAGTTGGGAATGTGAAGGTGGATGGAATAGTTGGTGAGTGGGGCGTGCCTGGTGAGATAGATGAGAATGGGAGTGTGTTAGTGGACATTTGTGCTGGGAGGGGGTTGGTGATAGCCAATACCCTCTTCAGGCATAAAATGATCCACAGGTATACATGGCGAGTGATGAGAAAGGTGGGTGGTGAACTGAATGAAAGGAAGGCAATGATTGATTATGTTTGTGTGGATGAAAGGATGTGAAGATGTGTAATGGATGCAATAGCTTATAGAGGTTGGAGGAGTGGCCTTTCTGACCACTACTTGGTGGTGGCCAGAATTAGGATTCAAGTAAGATGGAGGAATAGAAGAAGGGAAAGACGAGAGGAAGGAGTAGTTGCAAGGAGAGTGGAAAGGTTACAAGAGGATGAGAAAAAGGCAGAGTATAAGAGAGAAGTGGAGGAACGATTGGGCAAATATGAATTGGAGTAGATGGAAGACGTGGAAGGTGTGTGTACGATATTTACAGAAGAAATATGTGCAGCATGTGATGTGGTGTGTGGAAGGAAGAGAAGACGGAGGAGGGTGCAAGGAACAGCGTGGTGGAATGAAGAGGTGAGACAGGCTGTGGCACAAAAGAAGAAAGCATACAATGAATGGATGAGAAACAGGGTCGTGGAAGAAGTTGAGAGGCGGAAGAGAGAGTTATATGTAAAAAGAATGAGAGAGGTGAAAAGATTAGTAAGAGAGAGTAAGAAGAGAGTGGATGAGGAATTTGGAAGGAATTTGAGTGTAAAGTGGAGGGACTGTAAGAAAATGTTCTGGAAAGAGGTGAAAAGAGTAAGACAGGGTGGAAGTGAAGTTAGTAGGGGAGTGATAGATAAAAATGGTAGATTACTAGTGGAGAAGGGAGAAAAAGTGAGCAGATGGAGAGAACACTTTAAGGAATTGTTGAACATAGAGGATGGAACTAATGCGAGTATAAGTGGCTGGGGAATGGCTGGGAGAAGGAGGGAGGTGAGAAGACAGGAAGAAAACAGTAGGATAGAAGTTGTGGAAGCAATGAAGAAAGTTAAATCGGGGAAAGCCCCAGGAATTGATGGAGTGTGTGGTGAAATGCTGAAGCATGGGGTAGAGATAGTAGTAGAATGGATGTGGAAGATGTGCAGATTGGCCTGGGAGGAAGGTAGAGTCCCGGAGGATTGGAAGTCAGGTATAATTATTCCCTTGTACAAAGGAAAAGGAGAAAAAGAAGTGTGTGGTAATCATAGGGTCATGTGTCTTCTTAGTATAATAGGAAAAGTGTATGGTAGGATACTTATTGACAGAGTTAGAGAAAGAACAGAGGAATTAGTTGGAGAAGAACAGGGAGGCTTTAGGAAGGGAAGAGGTTGTGTAGATCAGATATTCATTCTTAGATCTTTAGTGGAAAAGTTTCTAGAGAAGGGAAAGAAGTTGTATGTGGCTTTCATGGATTTGGAGAAAGCATATGACAGGGTGGATAGACAAGGATTGTGGAAAGTGTTAAGAATTTATGGAGTAGATGGGAAGTTGTTGAATGCTGTGAAAAGTATGTACGATGGTGCGAAGGTTGCAGTGCGTGTGTATGGTGAACTAATTGAATTTTTCTCTTTGAAAGTTGAGTTGAAACAGGGATGTGTCGTGTCTCCATGGTTTTTCAATCTGTACATGGATGGGGTAATAAAAGAGGTACAAGGTAAGGTAGTGTTTGTTGGAGTGGCCCTGGTGAGAGAGGATAGTGTTTGGAAACTCCCTGTACTGTTGTTTGCAGATGATACTGTGTTGTTGAGTGAAGACAAAGGGGAGCTGCAAGGCTTAGTGGATGAGTTTGGGAGAGTGTGTAAGAAACGGAATCTAAAGGTGAATGTAGGGAAGAGTAAAGTGATGGTCTTTGAGAGAGGTGAAGTCAGTGAATGTACAGCGAGGTTGGATGGTGAGGAATTGGAAAATGTGAGTATGTTTAAGTACTTGGGTAGTGTGATGAGTAAGGATGGAGGTTTGGAGGGTGAAGTGCTTGAAAGGATACAGCAGGGAAGAAAGGTTGCTGGTTCTTTGAAAGCAGTGGTACGAAACAGGGAAGTGAGCATGGAAGTGAAAAAGTTACTACATGACAACTCTAACGTATGGAAGTGAAGCTTGGACGTTGTTGGAAGGACACAAGTCAAGAGTGAGAGAGTGGAAATGAGTTATTTAAGAGGAGCCTGTGGAGTCACATGGAGAGACAGGCTGACAAATGAGGATATAAAGGAGCATTGTGGTGTGGATGTGGATGTGATAGGAAGCGTTATGAGGAACACACTGAGGTGGTTTGGCCATGTGGAGAGGATGGAAAGTGAAAGACTGACGAAGAGAGTGTATGTGAGTGAGGTGGAGGGGGGAAGAGGGAGGGGGAGGCCGAGGATGAGATGGAGGGATGGGGTGGAGAGGTATATGAGAGAGGGGGATGTGAGTTGGGAGCAGGGCAGTGAAATGGCAGGGGACAGGGGGACTTGGAGGCGATTTGTTTGTGGCCACCCCAAACGGGATTGAGGCGTCTGGCAATAGATAGATAGACAGAACTAAGCACAAGTCAAATTTTCATACAGAAAGTTATTCCTGGCTACTATTTCTTAGTCTAGAACAACTGCCATTTGTAATTAATGCATTCAAATCACTGTCCAAAGTTCGCTCACTTTGAAAATTGTATATATATATTTTTTTACCTTGTACCTTAATCATTTTTTTTTCTCCTTTCTTCCTGTTTTGTTGCCATAAACGGAAGGGGGGGAGGGGGAGTGCTGTGGCGTATATTACACCACAAAGTATTGTACCTCACATTTCACTTACACACGTGCTTTCTTTCCCTCGTGGCTTTTCTGCATTTCACCTACACACATGGTTTAGTTCCCTCATGGCTTTTCCCCACCTTGTTCTCGGAATTAGCATGGCTGCTCATGCTGCTACCAATAGTATTCAATTTCTCATCCTTCCTCATCTGTACCAGTGCTGCTTCCAATAATATTAAATTTCTCTTCCCTCCTCACCTGTATTGGTGCCTAAACCAATCAAATTTGCCTGTTCAGACGACCTAGGTCTACCAGTGCTCCGCGTACCTCATTAAGGGGCTTAAATCCGAGCGGGTGACCTTGCTCGTCCTTCTTTCCATGCGGAACCTCACCTGGCTACTACATGCCTTGCTCTCCATCTCTCCTGGTAAACTCTGGCCACGCAGTACAACTTTACATATAAGATATACATAAACACAACAGCCCAGCACTCCTGCTTCTCACTAAATTCATTACTCATATTCTTGGTCTGTAACTATTCATTCATGTAATTGATCTACACATGCTCTGATGTAATGGCCCTGTACTATTTTGAAATCATGCAATAACTCTGTATTATTCCAAGTCAATAATCACTACCCTGTCTATTTCTTCCCAACAGAATGGTGTTTATTTATCCTAACCATTTGCCTTGATGTAGCCCCTAGTAAAATATATATCCCTATAACCAAAAATGACACAGTGGTGACCCCAACCTTAATACCACCACAGATGTGTCCAGAAAGCTGCTTGTAGGAACTTTAGGAAGACAGAAGATGTCATCTATTAAATTCAGTTTAAGAAAGCCTGTGCTCATTATCAGTGGGTTCTCAAGAACTCGCGTCAAACCTCATGGAGAACCTATAAATCGTCAGCCACCTCATCCACTCCTTTACAAATGGTCTGGAAGAAGGGGATGAAAATAACCAGTAAGTAGCTACCTTCTCCTCCCTTAGTGCTTAACCCGTCCCATCCCGACCACTTTTCCACCACTGACTCCCCCCAATCCCGACCATTTTTGGAATTTTTTTTTTTTTGGCTCAAACCCCCGCTTTTGCTGAGAAACATCGAAAATTCATAGAGAAATCGCTCACCTGAGGTTTAAAATACTTGATACAGGTAGGAGTACCTCCTTACTTAACTGGGTTTTCTAACAGGCTGGCATCAAAGAAAACGAGTTCTATGGGAGGATAACTATTTCCCACCACTCATAAACGGTATTTATTTATTTACTTGGTACGAATTTATATGTAGTACGAGAGTATATTGGTTTTCAAGCAGTAACTCAACACCATACCTGACCTTTTTTTGCCACATTACCTGACTATCATTTCTGACAGTTTCTTCTAATGCTATGTAAAGTTTGTCCTCCACATTGTCATTGATTGGGGAATCACTCTGGCCCTGAATTTTGTACCGTGGCATGACATGGCTTTACTGGCCAGGTCACTGATAACAGGTGAATTGCTGAGACAATGGCGTGCAGGGGGGGGGAGGAGGTCATGCTGGATAAGGCATTGTCCCTGCCTGGCATCTTGTAGAGGAAGGTGTCACGTGTATACGTACCAAAAATCACCCGCAAAAATTGAAAATTGTGCAAATTAGGGACCTTGCAATTGATTCACATTTATGTACGTCAACGGGATTGGCAGTGACAAAACGTGTGGACATTAAAGAATGTCGACGGGATGCTGCAGGTTAAAATTCAGCAGTCTTCTTTATCCAACTCCTCTGATGTAGCTTCGGCCCTGGCAGAGCATATTTACAATGTTTTTTGTTCAGATCCCTCCGAACCATTTGGCTTATTCCGGCATCAACAGGAAAGGTTTGGTATTTTATTTGTGTACTGAATGGGGTCATGTTTTCTTTGTCATCTGTGAACTCAAGGTTGCTCTCCAGCAGTGTAATGACTCTGCTGCTGGACCCAGTGACATTCCTTTTGCAATGATTTACCATTTGCCATACATTTCTCTGTTTTTATTGATAATTCATAATAGGATAAGGGATGAAGATAAAGTATCCACTAACTGGGGGATATGAATGGTTCTTCAATTTCCTAAGCCACTTAAAAACTATTTTAATGAGTCTAACTATTGTGCAATTTGTTTGACATCTTGTGTATGCTGACCGTTTGAGAAGATGGTTAGCGTGAGGCTAACTAAAGAAGAGGTTTCTTTTCTCTGTCAGAAAGAGTGTTTCATTGGATGAGATGTACAGTCAGGGAAAGTTCCACATTACCCACCTTCCGAAGCACTGGTGTGAGACAGGTGAATGTGATGCGGCAGCCAACTTCACATGTCTCGTAACTGTGAGTGTGAAGGAGGGGGAGGCGGGGCACTGGGTCAGAGGAGGGTTTAGTGATAGATTGGGAATCACATGTAGGTGTCCAGTGTTTGATTTGGACGGTGTTTTTGAGTTACTTTAGTAAGGATAGTTGACAGTATGATGCTAGTATTAAAAAAAAAATAAATAAATAAACATATATGTCTGTAGAGCTAGTTTTGTCAGGAAAGTAATGGAAGGTTGTTGGGTTCGGACAGAAGGTTTGAATGCTTTCATTCATTTCATTTAACATGAGATGTTTCCCCAGGAGATATTCATAATGTTTTGTGTTGACTCAAAAACAAAACCACTATATTCTCTTTCTCTCTCTCTCTCTCTCTCTCTCTCTCTCTCTCTCTTTACATTATGTATATATATATATATATATATATATATATATATATATATATATATATCTTCTGTCGTCCCTCTGTAAATATCCGTCTGCAAACATTTTCAGTGTTAATCTGATAATTATTCCTCTCGACCTTAGTCAAGAGTAGTGTGCAAAAATAATACTAAAAAAAATATATTAATATGAGCGATTAACAGGTTTTTCTTTTTCCTATAGACAGAATGACATGGGAAGTCCTAATTAAAAGATCAGTCTCTGTAACTATCATTCCTATCAAACATTACAAAACGTAGCCAAAGAAGCATATCTTTGACAGTAAACATGTATTGATACTGTGACATGAGCAACTCTCTAAACCCTCCCACCCTCGGCTACCCTCCCTCCCACTCACAGTTACCAGACCTGTGGGGTCTGGCTGTTGCTTCGTAACTATTTGTCGACCACAAATGCTCCGAACAATGGGCAACACGGAACTTTCCCTGACTGTACATTGGACTACCTCATAGGACCTGAGACAGCAGTCTGTGAGTCTTTTGCATATGGACAACATCTAGCAGCTTTATTCCTTGACCTGGAAAAGGCATATGATACGGCATGGAACCATAGCATTCTGCATCTCATAGTTTGGGGCTGCATGGCCACCAGCCATTGTTCCTTAGTGACTTCTAGTTGAACTTCAGGTTTCAGGTCCGTGTGCTCTCCTCACTCTGTCCTACGAGTTCAAGCGGAAAGTGTTCCACAGAGGTGTGTGCTAAGTGTTCCTTTACTTGCTGTTGCCATCAATGACATACTTGATTCCCTGCCACAGTGGGTGTCTTCTTCCTTTTGTGTGGATGACCTAGTGACATGGTTTGCTGGTTCCCAGATGTGAGTTGTTGAGAGGAAGATGCAACTGATGCTGCAAAGGGTCGCC
Source organism: Coenobita brevimanus (assembly GCF_032717465.1). Classification (NCBI taxonomy): domain Eukaryota; kingdom Metazoa; phylum Arthropoda; class Malacostraca; order Decapoda; family Coenobitidae; genus Coenobita; species Coenobita brevimanus. The sequence goes on along the minus strand of NC_136986.1, from coordinate 11,746,633 downwards.
AGCTGGGCAGACTGGAGAGATTTCCGTTTTACTTCAAGCATGAGTGTTGCAATCCAGTTTTATAGATTAATGGAGCTGGCGCCAGCAAAAGTGCATGGAGAAGACCAAGTTTCTAGACTTAACGTTTGACTGTCAGGTAACTTGAGTTTTGCCTTTGAAACTTTTTTCAGTGTCATGTATGCAAGCAATGAATTTGTTGAAGGTAGGTTGCTGTCTCCATATCTCACACCTCATGGGATGCTGCTTGGAGTCCACTCCTTCATTTGTATCAAGCCTTAGTGGGATCTAAGCTTGCCTATGGTTGCGAGGTCTACTCCTCTTCCACTTTATCGCAGCTTAGTGTCCTTAGTCCTTTGCATCATGTAGTTTTGTGTCTTGCCACAGGTGGTTTCAGATCCTACCCAATTCCTAGCTTGTGGAGGCTGTTGTTCCTTACTTTAATCTACAGCACGAGTGACTAATCTTTCATTGCTGGAATCGCATAAGGTATATTCGAGTCATTTATTGCCATTTGTGTATCATGGCAGTCATTTTTTCAGTAACATGTTTCTCATCCTCACATTCCACATTCCTTTGGGTACAGGGTCAATCAGATTATGGGGGAGATAGGTCTCTGCATAGCCTGTCAGCCCCACTTGGCAACAAAGAATTGCACCATGGTACCTTCCTGAGGTGTAGGTGTGGAGGGATTTTTAGGATACTAAATCTTCTGCCTCTTCTCTGGCACTTCATCAGCCATCAGCTATTATTGGAACATTTCATTCACAGAGGCAAACCTTCGTGTATATAAAGGTGGTTCAAAGTGAGACACTTATTGTTTCTCATCCTCACAATCCACATTCCTTTGCGTACTTGATCAGATCGATTAAGTGAGATTAGGTTTCTGTGCAGTGTGTCTGCCTTGTCCAGCTCCTAAAAATCCCTCCTTGGTGTCTTCTTCCTGAGGTGCAGGTGTGCACAAACTCTAAGGTTATGAAGTGTTCCGCATTTGCTCTGGCCCTCCATCAGCTGTTTTGACACTTTGGTCAGTTCACAGAGAAACCGTCCTTGTATATACAGATAGTTCAGAGTCAGACACTGGTGTTGGGTCTTGGGTGAATTTCCCAGATTTTGTAAGGGTAGGAATTCTAATTTCTGTTATTTTCACTTCAGAATTTAATTCAATTCATCCACTGTCTTTGCCTTTCTCGAGTAAGGTAGGGGTTCATGAGCATGTCGGTGTGGACGGCAATGAGATGGCAGATACATTAGCAAAATCCGCTTCCTCCCAATGACTCCTGCCATCTGCCTCCTTCCTGCTTCTGATATGACGTCTTACTTGAAGTATGTGATTCTTATTTGTTGGCAGAGTCTGTGGCATGCTGTTATTAACAATAAATTAAGGGATGTTTTACAGAGAGTGTTAGTACCGAGGGTTCTCCCCTCCATGTCTTAGCGACTGGATGTGGCTGTTACCCAGCAACATATCGGGCGCTCAAGGCTTAGTCATGAGTTCCTAATGTGTGGTCAGGCTGAACCGTACTGTGATGATTGCTTTGTTCCCCTTACTGTCCGCCACTTGCTAGTCCTGTGTCCGAGTCTTGGGGACCTGCGGTGGAGGTTTCTCCATAGGCATTGCAGGACGGATGGTGCCTACTCTCTGTCCTTCATACTTGGAGGAGCCTCTGACTATCTGACTGATATTTTTTTCTTAAGGAGGTGAACTTTTTGCACCTTTTATAGTTGACTGATAATTTAATTACTTTGTTGCCTTTTTTTTTCTTTGATATAGGTATAGATTTTGTTTTAGTACACGGGTTTCAACTTTTATTCGGCGTCATATAATCAAGCTGTTGCAGCACAACAATTTTCATTTCCAATAATTCAGTTAAATTCTTTTGTCATTAACAGAAATATTTTATTCATCTCTGAGGATATAACTTGTCGACGACTTGGCATTAGTAATGACTCGTTCACTACTAGGGATTTATCCGCAACTGGGTAAAAGTGCTTGGAGGTTGCAAAAATAGAACATGTAAGACATCATTCTTGTGATATTAATAATTTCTTTACTACAATGATATCTTTTAAAATATTGCTATCTGAATTCATTGTTACTCAGATAAGGAGTGATTTCGTGTAAAAAACATATTAAGCCAAACAATTAAATTCTCTTACCCACCTGCGATATAATCCTCAGACATTTATCAACCTGAGGTGTGTAGGGGGCATCATGAGGCACTGGCCAGGCTAACGAAACCTGTAGCAGCTTTTCCTTGCCAATATACAAGGGGGAAGTGCCATCTAGTTTAGCAAAGTTCCGGGATATTATCAGCTGCATGTGTAGAGGGGCACCAACAACAGCACTCCTGAAATAAACACAAAATATAGTAAAAAATAATAATTAACCCAGACACTTTCCCCACCTAGAAACAACATGAGGTAGGATATATAAGGACGGAATATTCGATACTGGGAGAATAATGCATAGAATGCCCAGTAGAATGGGCCACATAATCTTTCGTACATCATTCAGTCCTCTGGAATCCTGGCGTTTCATCACATACCAAACAAACTACACGTTTTTTCTCTTTCAAATTCAGCTGACAAATTGCTTTTCAACTGGTTGTTAATATTAAAAGGCAATAAACGATAAGAACATGTTTAGTACTAATAAACAACTTCATACCCTTCACGCGAATGAACCACTCCTGCGAGTAAGGACATAAATAAGGGTTCATTTAGGTTAAAACCATGAAATATTTATTCAGTTGAGAAACATATGGACAATGAAAGGATTAAACAACGGCTGTACAATCTCTCTCTCTCTCTCTCTCTCTCTCTCTCTCTCTCTCTCTCTCTCTCTCTCTCTCTCTCTCTCTCTCTCTCTCTCTCTCTCTCTCTCTCTCTCTCTCTCTCTCTCTCTCTCTCTCTCTCTCTCTTTCATTTCAAGTCTTTCATTTTCAAAGCTCCTCTTAATTCATTTACTTGGAAGATGCATTTCCTGTTTAGTTCTACTTAAAGTCAGATCACTGTATTCAGTCTGATATGAAGGGATTATTGAAAGCTGTATCTGACTTTTCATCCTCTAAATGACCTCAATATAATTGTTTTTTGTTTTGTTTTGTTTTTATGTGCTCGATTCTGGGCATAGGCTTTTCAGCCTGCTCCCAAGGCCCAATAGTCCTCCTTCATATCATACACTTCTACATGTCACCACTTCGGCGCTAGCACCCACCGTCCATATTGAATACATGCTAGGGCTGTCTCATACAGGACTGGTGTATTGGTATTAGCGGAGGTATTTTTACAACATGTCGCCAGGTCTTCTGGTAGATCGGTAAAGTCTGCCGTAATGAAATTTAAATCCTTAAACTGTTCCCTGCCCCAGAGGGGATTTGAACCTGGGTCCGGTAGGACCGCAAGCCACCTCTCTACCGATTGAGCCACGTGGGGATCGTAAGATGTTAACATAAGGTATTTAGTGAACAAATGTAGTATGAAAACTAACGAACTGTGGCGATTTAGTCCACGGTTTCTTAGTTTAGAGGTTTCTGTCACTATACCACCGAATATTTTATTGCAAAGGGAAAAACTCAATAACTGGCAGTAATGCCAGACAGTACTCTAAGTTCACTCTAAATGGCATGTAACAGACTTAGTTCATATAACAGAGGTCGCTGTTGAAATAGCTATTGTGGCCCCTATTATCGTTGGCTAAGGATCCTCCATAACATCTTTTCCTATGCGATTTATTTTGCTATTGCACTTTACTACCCCCTGGGGGTAGGGGGGTTTCAAGAATACTCCCCCAGTATCCCTGCTTGTCATACGTGGCGACTAAAAGGGTTGGTCGTGGGTTAGTGCCCCATCCCGAAAAAAGAACTAACTAAACAAACGAATAAGGCGCCTCAGACCAGGACGGACCATACGTTGATGACTAAGGAACGGACAAAGGACATTCTGAGGGTGGGAACGTGGAATGTGAGAGGAGTGAATGATGAAGTGAAAGAGAGTGAGATTGTTCACGTGCTTGAGGATGCAAAAGTGGATATATGTGGATTGACTGAAACTAAATGAAATTGTGAAAGGGTGAGAGAATGGGAATATGGTTTAGGTATATGTGCAGGAGTTAATGAGAATGAGAGGGCAAGAGAGGGAGTATGTCTGATGATAAGCAAGAAGTGGAAGGAGAATATAAGAGAGTATGGAACAGTGGGTGCACGGATTGTATGGGTGAGGATGAGAGTAGGTATACGAGCATGGGCGATTGTACGTGTGTATGCTCCGACAGAGGACCGAGTGGCAAGAGTGAAAGATGAGTTTTGGGCGAGAGTAGAAGCATGTATGGACAAATCTGAGAGGACCAAGAGACTGCTTTTGATTGGAGACATGAATGGCAAAGTTGGGAATGTATGAGTGGATGGAATGGTTGGTCAGTGGGGTGTGCCAGCTGAAGTAGATGGGAATGGTAGTGCTTTGGTGGACATCTGTGCTGTTAAGGCGTTGGCAATTGCCAACACCTACTTTCATCATAAGATGATCCACCGGTATACATGGAGAGTAATGAGACGGATGGATGGTGAAGTTGTTGAACCAAAGGCAATGATAGACTACGTGTGTGTGGATGAGCGAATGAGAAGACAAGTTTTGGATGCAAGAGTGTGGAGAGGGTGGGGGAATGGAGTCTCAGACCATCACTTACTGATGGCCAAGGTAAAGCTGCAAAGAAAATGGTTGAGGAGACGAAGGGGAAGACAGAAGGAAACAGCTCCTGTGAGAAGAGTGGAGAATTTCCAAGATAATGAGAAAATGGCAGAGTATGAGAGGGTACTGGAAGAAAGATTGGGAAGGTATGAGCTAGAGCAGATGGAAGGGGTGGAAGACGTAAGTAAGATATTCACGGACGAGATAGGTGCAGCGTGTGAGGTGTTTTGTGGAGTGAGGAGGAGATGCAAGGGTGTGCAATGGGCAGCATGGTGGAACGATGAGGTGAAACGAACTGTGGAACAAAAGAAGAAGGCATATAGTGAATGGTTAGCGAGTAGAGGTAGGGGAGAAGAAGAGAGAGAGAGAAGAGAGAGGTATATGTGAGCAGGAGAAGGGAGGTGAAGAGACTGTTGAAGAAGAGTAAAAAAAAAGTGGATGAAGAGCTTGGGAGGAATCTGAGTGTACAATGGAGGGAGAGTAAGAAATTGTTTAGGAAGAGGTAAAGAAAGTAAGGCAGTGTGAAAGGGGAAATAGTAGGGGAATGAAAGATAGGAAAAATAGCTTGTTGGAGGAGAAGATTGAGAAATTGAGGAGATGGAAGGAGCACTTTGAGGATTTGTTGAGTGTAGAGAGTGAGAGCAGTGCGAGTACAAGTGGTTGAGGAATGGCTGGGAGAAGAAGAGATGAGAGGAGGGAGGAAGAGATTAGTAGGGCGGAAGTAGTGAAAGCAATGAAGAAGATCTAGTTGGGAAAGGCCCCAAGAATTGATGGAGTGTGTGGTGAAATGCTGAGGTATGGGGGTGAGATTGTTGTGGAGTGGATATGGAAGTTGTGTAGATTGGCTTGGGAAGAGGGAAGGGTTCCAAAAGACTGGAAATCGGATATAATTGTTCCTTTATACAAAGGAAAAGGGGAGAGAGAAGTACGTGGTAACCATAGGGGTATTTGCCTTCTTAGTATGGTAAAATATATGGTAGAATACTCATTGATAGGGTTAGGCATATGACAAAGGAGCTAGTTGGAGAAGAACAAGGGGGATATAGGAAGGGAAACGGGTGTGTAGATCAGATATTTGTTCTAAGATGTTTAGTGGAGAAGTATCTAGAGAAGGGAAAGAAAGTGAATATTGCCTTCGTGGACTTGGAGAAAGCTTATGACAGAATAGATAGGCAAAGTATGTGGAAGGTATTAAGAATATATGGAGTGGAGGGGAAACTGCTGAGTACTGTGAAGAGTATGTACAAGAGAGCTAGGACTACAGTGCAAGTGGATGGTGAGCTGAGTGAGTTCTTTGATCTCAATGTGGGACTGACACAGGGATAAGTGATGTCTCCATGGCTGTTTAATATATACATGGATGGGATTGTAAAGGAGGTGCAAGGTAGGGCAATGGATGTGGGGGTGGCTCTAATGAATGAGGGTGAGATTTGGAAGCTTCCGGTGTTGCTGTTTGCTGATGATACAGTATTGTTGAGTGAAGATGAATGGGAATTGCAAGGTTTGGTGAATGAATTTGGGACAGTGTGTAGGAGGAGGAAGCTGAAAGTTAATGTAAACAAAAGTAAAGTTATGGTGTTTGAGAGGAATGAAGTCACAGAATGTACAGTGAGGTTGGATAGTGAGGATATGGAGAATGTGAGTGCATTCAAGTTCTTGGGTAGTGTGATGAGTAAGTATGAAACTTTGGTGGATGAAGTGCGTGTAAGGGTACAGCAGGGAAGGAAGGTTGTTGGTTCACTGAAAGCAGTGATGAGAAATAGGGAGGTGAGTATGGATGTTAAGAAGTCACTGCATGATAGTATTGTGATTCCTACCCTGACGTATGGAAGCGAGGTGAGGACCTTGCAAGAGGGGAACAAGTCAAGAGTGAGTGCAGTGGAAATGAGCTACTTGAGAGGAGCATGTGGAGTGACATGGAGGGACAGGTTGACGAATGAAGAAGGAACGTTGTGGGGTGGATGTGGATGTGGTTGAGAAGATTAGGAGAAATACACTGAGGTGGTTTGGACATGTGGAGAGAATGGAGAATGAAAGACTAAGAGGGTGTATGTAGGTGAGGTGGAGGGAGGGAGAGGGAGGGGTAGACCGAGGATGAGGTGGAGGGATGGAGTTGAGAGGTATATGAGGGAGGGGGGGGTGATTTGGGGGGAGGGTAGTCAAATGGTGGGTGACAGAGTGACTTGGAGGCGTTTTGTCTGTGGCCACCCTTTGCGGGATTAGGGCGTCGGACTATATATAGATAGACAGACTTTACTGTTATACTCCGTGTTATATAAATCCTCCAAACATCGCTGTACTCTGCAAAAATAACGTAACCAGCCACATAAAAAAGAAAAAAATGGCTACGAATGAGGTGCTAGGGAGACTTCTTACACAATAAGGATACGGGCCTGTGTCTGAATGAGATGCATTGTTTTGTGAAACAGACTAAACCTAAAACAAGTACTTTTCGCTATTCCGGAAAATTGTATCAGTGTGTTTACCTGCATTTTTTTTCTTTTTACTCTCGGATCAGTATGATAGTTTCGGAGATCCAGAACCATAGGCAAAAATGTGTTTGATATATTGTGAAAAATTACAAAAGAAGAGAAATAAAAATCTTCTTAAGTTTTGTTCAGTTATAGTTATAAATTGTGTTCCTCCAGCTTTATTTGTTTTCAAACTATTGCCATGACTCATTGTGAGGTCAAAAATACCACACAAATTATCACCATACAGAATTATAGTTTGTCTTCTCCGGATAATAAGTAATTGTTTTAAGTAATTACATCACATGGAAGTCACTGCTATAAATGGTCGAGAATAAATACAGTCGACAAAAGCTCTAGCGAGACCCCTACGTTCTACTGTTACCTTCAGTCTGGTGACATTTGACTTTTCATTCATGCTGTCTCCAAGCAATGTCATTCAGGTCTGGAAAGATTTTTCAAACAGGTGAGGACGGATCCGTCATCCTTTTAAAACCCTTCATGACAAGAAATCTGCCTAAAAGCAAACAATGTCATCTGAGGAAACATGAATAAATGAAACAAATGCATTCCAGGGCCGAATGCTAATCACCTGTCAACATATGTCGTTGGATAAGGAACAAATTACCTACAAAATAAATCTGAAGATAATTCACAAAAACTTGAAGGAATTCAGTCACCGTGCTTCGCAAAAATCCTTTCCATATTACAAAATATGTGGCGGCTGACATTCGGCTGTCATTGATCAAATCCACACCAAAAGTAATAGGCTTCTGCACATCCACAGACACACAGACGCTAAAAAAAAAGATCATCTCTCCACATTGCTAAAGGCGGACGGTAATGAGGTTTAAGAAACGGACCCTGGGTGATAATTATCTTTATCTCTCGGTGGCCGAGTCGGTGGACAGGTGTTCTCATATCCCAGTGGCTGAGGGTTCAAATCCCTGCCGGGGCAGTAACAGTTTATGAATTTGAATTTCGTTAAAAAGCAGACTTCACTGACCTGCTGTCAGACCCGCTAACTTGTCAAAACGACAACCTCGCTGATACCAGTACACCAGTCCTGTGTCAGACAGCCTTAGCATGTTTTGTATATGGATGGCGGATGTTAGCGCCGAAGCGGTGACATGTGAAGGTGTATGGAACAGCACCTAGAGGGACTGCTGGACTTCAAGGAACGGGATCTGGTGCATATACAGTACACTAGTTATTTTTCTCTACTGCAAATGTATATGACAAAAGATTTACATACATAAAAGAATCAAATTTATTCATGCAAGTATCCCAGTTACTTTAAATATCATATGTCAGTTAACGTATCTTCGAAATACCCAAAAAATATGTAACAAGTCATCACCCATTCCCCCACTAAAATCTTCAGACTAACATTACCTATGACTCACGTGGTAAAGCGAATATCCTTACTAGTACATCTGCAAAAATTGCTACGTTACAAGAAGTCAGCTAGAACGTCCCAGTATTAGAACTTGACTCTCCTGTAATCACGCCACTTATGTAAAATACAGACTAGATACATACAATCCATCCTAGACAATTTACCAACCAACAAAGCTCCAGGCCCAGATCGAATTCTTCCAATTGTTTTGAAAAAGTGCTCCCCAGAATTTGCTTATGTTCTGGATGAATTATACAGGTTATGCTTCCGTACTTCTTCATTCCCTAATTCTTGGAAAGAAGTCAATACCAACCCAGTTCTGAAAAAAAAGGAAGTTCCTCTGACCCCTCTTAGTACAGACCAATATCTATCAGGTCTTCTCTTGGTAAAGTATTTGATATTGCATTGAATAAGCACATAATTAAACGTATTGAATTCAACAACTTAATTAGTGATTGGCAGTATGGTTTTTGCTGCGAAAGATCCACTGTTGATATACTCAGTCTCCTGACTCACACTATCCATCAATCAGTTGCCCAACATGGAGAAACTGATGCAGTAGCCTTTGATATTTCTAAAGCTTTTGACAGAGGGAGGCACCATTCCCTGCAAACTAAGCTCCCTTGCGATGGACTAACATCTTTTGTTCCTCTGATTTCCTTATATCTCAGCAACAGAAATATTAAAAGTAGATGATGTATATTCAAATATCCCTCAATGACAAACGGCGTGCGACAAGGATCAGTTCTGGCTCGAACCCTATTCGTAATTCATATTAATGATCTCTTATCTGTCGCTCATAATCAATTCATTTATGCAGATGACTCAACACTTCACAGTTCATTCACACTTAAACGTCCATTCACAAAGTTTAATATCCCTAACTCACAACTCAGTACACCCATCTCCATAAATCAAGACTTACCTAGGATCACTGAAAGGGGACAAAGTAACCTTGTCTCATTTAATGCTAGTAAAACCAAATATATACAATTTACTAATAGACAGATACTGCCAGATTCCTATATTATCTTCAGTGCTACTAATATTTCTATCACCAAAAGTATTGCAGTCCTCGGTGTTTCACTTAACAATGCCCTCACCTGGACCTCTCATCTTCTTCACTGATGAGCAGTTAGCTATAGTTTATAAGTCATGTGCACTCTCAGCTGGAATATTGCTCACCCTTGTGGAATGGATAGGGACAGGTTGTACTAAAACAACTAGACAAATTCAGAATAAAGCTGTTAGAATTATCAGTAACCTTGATATTACAAACAGAATTCCTCCCCTACAGGTAAGGAGTATTGCCTACTTTCCATTTTTTTACAAATACTTTTATGGCAAATGCTCAGATGAAGTTGCATCCATTGTGCCACCTCTCCATGCCTTTCCCTGTGCTACATGGGCATCTGGTTGCGCTCATGACTAGAATGTCACACTGCCATATTGCAGAACTTCTGCCTATCAGAAATCTTTTATTCCCTGAACTGCATCTCTTTGCAACTCGCTTTTCCAGGGTTGTTCCCCCCAAAATTTCAACCTATAGCTTTTCAAGCACAACTGTTACAGATTTGTATGAATCGAGGACACCAGTAATATGGTGTATGGATTTTATTTTTTAGTCATTTGTTTTTCCTTCCTCTGTTCTGTTATTAAAAAAAAAAAAAAAAGTATCACTGTAAGTAAAACCAACTCACTTCATCTTCAGAGCAGCGTTGAGCCCCTCCATAACATCTCCTCCGTACATCATGCTCCCAAGTTCTCTAAAGGCACTTGATTCAGAGTTTAAAAAGAACTTCTTGTATGTACCATTAGAAGATCTTATTGTCACCCTGTAACATGTACAAATAAAAATTGTTTAATTATTATTACTACTGAGGCCCCTTAAATAACGCAACACCAAAACAACTTCAAGATACAGTTAGTATTTTTTTTTGTTAACTTTAAAATTAGCCTATAACTGCCATATTTCCATCTTGAATGCTAACCTGTGACGTTTAATTAAAACCAAGATATGATGCTAGTCACGAAGAAGTGCTATGGAAAGAAAACAAGACGTAGTATTGTCTCTTCCTGCCACTGAGTTTCGTGAAATAAGCTACAAATGAAAAAAAAAAAAAAGTAACTGGGGCAAGTTAAATGAAAAGAGCTATAATGTTTTTATTTGGCCTTTATACAGTTTATTACAGCACATTCCTTGCATTTATCCTATTGTAGTATAGGAATAATAATAATAAAGTTACACAACTGTCTGAAAATACGATAAGCAATGATCTGAATAATTTCCAAAGTGCTACAGGATATGAGGATCCGTGTATTAAGGCAGATAGTGGAGAAAACATAAGCAAAAGCCTGTATAGCAGTGATGTCTCTGGAGAACAATGCATACGGAAGTGAATAAGGTTACGAGAGCGGTGAAAAAAAAAAGAAAAAAAAAGAGAAAAGTAAAGCCGGAGATAAATACTGAGGGATGGAATATTTCAAGTATGGTTCTGTGGATGATGTATTACGTGGTCCTTGAGAACACCATTTTGTTGATTCCTTCAGTGTTGCCCTGCTTCTGAACACTCAGGGCTGAAAGTAACGTATCGAAGGATTTGAATAAAGCATCAGCTGCTGGGTGAAAGCTAACTCACTGTGTGATGTATTGGTGAAAGAAGGGAAAAATAAAACTGAGGGTTTAAGAACACTGATCCAGTGATAGAGCATAACCAAAGATCCCAGCATTACCTTCCGTTTCAATTTCATCCAGCACCTTTGCATCCAAATGTTTGTTCTTCGATGTCTCACCTGTCAACTACTTTGACCAGCTCCTCAACTGTCTCTGGTCTGGGTGGCAGCCTTGGGAGGGTTAGGGAAGCGATGAGGCTGGCGCGATATGCTGTGCCCATCACCACGCCGAAGAACAACCAAGTGCCAACCAGGATGTGGTTGGATTGGCTGGTTGAGAGGCGTCCGTACAGTCCCTGGCCCAACAGGGTGCCCACAGACTCCAGCACTACCGACCCAGTACTCAGCAGTCCATGCCGCGTTTGCCACGTTTTTCTCCTCGTAATCTGTAAAACATACAAATACAATGATATACATATACACTGACATGAGTGGGTAGCCGTTTATCGTGTCATAGGGGTGAGCAGTGATGTTTCAGACAGTGGAATGGTTTTGATAGTACGAGCCATGAAAGAAAGTGCACCTCCTCGCACCTGCTGCCGTTAGGAAGACACACAATTCTAATGAGGTCATTTGCACCATTTTTTTGTGGAGCTACTTGGTATGTCCAGTTTCGTAAGGTAATTTTGACTTTTTCTGCTTTTCTTAATATAATTTTTCGGCTACATGTAGCACGCTCAAAAAATATTGAAAATGTAAAGCAATAGTCAGATATTGGTTATAGTTAAGCTATGATGTATTATTCATTTGTTTAGAGTTCATTGGATTAGGAATGGCAAAGATCTTTCTTCGTCGAAAAAGGCAGACCAGACTAAAACTGTATGAAAGCAGAGTTAATTAACAATTCCATGGTGTGGTTTCAAGAAATCAACAAGTGTGAAGTAGCCTACCACTTACATGACAGTGGTGGCTATAATAGAGGCTCAGGGTGGAAATAACAATCCAAACCCATTCTTGACTCATCTATACCGGAAATATATATTTCAACAAAGTGTTTAAGGATATGTTGTATAAAAACAGCAATAAATATTCTTTAATTTCTCATTGCATGAATCTAACATCACCCAAGAAGAGTCGTTGTACTTATAGCTGTAAAATGTAACTAATATTTTTCCATTATATTTCTTTATCGCTCACTCTGATTTTCACCTGTGAATCTCATGTTAAACACTCACTTGAACCTATCGTCAAGAGTTAACTAGAAAAGATAATAGAATTAAACCGACCAAGGAAGTGTTCATGGCATCAGAATATGCAACTGTCTCAATTGACACATTCACCTAAAAAAAAAATCATATACTGTTGGCTCATGTTATATAAAAGGGAAGAACATGAAAATGCGGCCATGAGAGGGTTAATTGCATCATTGTCCTCGGTGACTATAAAACAATACAGAACAATGGCAATAGACATATCTGGCATCATACGGGACTTCGCTAAAATGAAGAACCATATTGTGCTTCGCTAAAGCACATTTGTGTAAAAATCCTGAAGGAGCTAAACAGGAGCACCTGCCTTGTGAAAATATATTTACGCGTGTGACTAACACTGGAAGACGGTCTCGGGCTGCTAATTAAGAATGTCCCACATCTAAATCAATAATAATAATAATAATAATAATAGTAATAAGGAACTGCTTTCTACTGCTTATTACTACTAATACTGGATGCGCCCGTGCCTGACCGCTTGCATGTTCACCTCGACAAGTGTGAAGCAGACAGTCAACGTACAAGCCAAGACACCGATCCACACTTGGCCACTCAGTGGGTAGTAGAAGCTCAGCCAACTGGGTGTTATGACCGGCGTGGCCATGGCGAATTTACCAGAAGTTTGATCAAAGGTGAAAGTCAAGTCCAATCTGGAAACATTGTTAGCAATAAAGAGGCTACGTTTGTAGATGTTATAGCCATCCAACCATAGGACTGATTTTGTTCTCAAACAATAATAATAATAATAATAATAATGATAATAATAATAATAATATAACTAATAAATTATTAATAATAAAAATAATAATATAATAATATCAATAATAACAATAATAATAATAAATAAGAATGATAGTAAAGCATTCGGAATCCGAATGCTAATCGCCCGCCAGAATATGCTGTTGGCCAAGTCCAAGGTTTTGGTCATATCCTGATATGCTGAAGGTTTCATGTTGATAGCTGAAGCCGTTTATATAATTGTGCCACAGGCTGGCTATAAATAATACTTAATTTTTGGAAGCCATGTTTCTGACCTAAACCTTGACCCCGAGTGCCCATTTTTGATCTCGGCCAAGATTTTGGCCATATCTTGGTACCCTGGAGGATTCATGTTGATAGCTGAAGCCGTTCATGAGATATAATAGTGCTAAAGGCGGCCGATAAAAAGTAGTTGACCTTTGGCAACCATTTTGGTGACTTTGATATTGACCCCGAGAGCCCACCTTTTAATTCGGCCACGATTTTGGCCATATCTTGAGGCCCTGAAGGTTTCATGTTCATAGCTCAAGCCGTTCATGAGGTATAATGGGAACAGATACACACACACACACACACACACACACTGAGACAATCATTTCTGCCCCACCTCGTAAGGTAGGCGATAACTTGAAGCCCTCCCAATGGGGGAGGGGATTCATACTAGCCACGAGCTGATACATAATCTAGTGCCCCTCGGAATATGACCTTGACCTACTTTCACGAATTTTGAACTCGTAGATTTTCATCTCTACTATAGTCTATTTGATTGACCTGTGCAGCTGAGATGCATAGTCGCGGCGCGCGACTCTGAGGTTATTATCGTGCCCTGGTAACCTATCATTCAAAAGTGCGTTTGATTTCGTGTATGAGACGCATGTGATTCGTGTATAATGTGTTCGTGTATAATAATATTCGTGTATAATATATTCATGCATAATGTGATTCGTGTATAATATTCGCAATCGGACACACTTTTGAATGGTGGGTTGCCATGGTACGATAATGACAACCTTAGAGTCGTGTGCCGTGACTATAGTAGGTGTGTTTGAATCGCAGCTGCTGATTGGCTGCCAATGATTTAAGTCTACACCTCTTCTTATTTTAACACATTTATATCTATATTTTTAATCTGTCTTCAGTACAAGCTGCCAGATTAAATATGGAATCATTTCCGAAGCTGAAGAGGTCAAAATTAGCTTTAAAAGTTTACTGTTATGAAAGGAAATTAGCATTTATTATAAAGTTTCATAAAATGATGAGTAACGTTTGAAATAAAACATCCGCACACGGTGTACACCCACGTCTGCATGTTGCACTATAATATCCACCCACGGTGTGCATCTACATCTGCATGTTGCACAACGGTACATGCATGCATTTACTTTAATGACATCATCGACGGCCAATCAGCAGCTTCGTAACAAACACACTGTACTTGCCACATATATCTCAACTGCACAGGTCAATCAAATAGACTATACACATCTGTAAAATTTTGTGATGAAATCTTGAATGGTTGCAAAGTTATCATGGTAACAGACACACAGATCTTGACCTACTTTCACCAATGTCGAACTCGTAGAGGATTTTCATCCCTACTACATACCTGTGAAATTCTGTGATGATAACTTGAGCGGTTGCGAAGTTATCTTGTTAACAGACACACAGACCTACTACCTTCACCAAACTCGTGGGAGATTTTCATCAATTCTACACACCTGTAAAATTTTGTGATGATATCTTGAGCGGTTGCGAATTTATCATGGAAACAAGCAAAGAGATTGGCTTACTTTCACCAGTTTCGAACTCATGACCGATTTTTTGTCTACTACAGACCTGTAAAATGTTGTAATTGTATCTCGAGCGGTTGCGAAGTTATCGTGCCAACAGAAACACGGACAGACGGACAGAAAGATGGACAGATTGAAAACAATACCAGCTTCGCTATCACAGCTAATAATAATAATAATAATAATAATAATAATAATAAATAGGAATAATAATAATAATAAATAGGAATAATAATAATAACAATAACAATAATAATAATAATCTATCTATCTATCTATCTATAGCCCGACGCCCTAATCCCGCAAAGGGTGGCCACAGACAAAACGCCTCCAAGTCACTCTGTCACCCACCATTTGACTCCCCTCCCCCCAACTCACCCCCCCTCCCTCATATACCTCTCAACTCCATCCCTCCACCTCATCCTCGGTCTACCCTCCCTCTCCCTCCCTCCACCTCACCTACATACACCCTCTTAGTCAGTCTTTCATTCTCCATTCTCTCCACATGTCCAACCCACCTCAGTGTATTTCTCCTAATCTTTTCAACCACATCCACATCTACCCCACAACGTTCCTTCACTTCTTCATTCGTCAACCTGTCCCTCCACGTCACTCCACATGCTCCTCTCAAGTAACTCATTTCCACTGCTCTCACTCTTGACTTGTTCCCCTCTTGCAAGGTCCACGCCTCGCTTCCATACGTCAGGGTAGGGATCACAATACCATCATGCAGTGACTTCTTAACTTCCATACTCACCTCCCTATTTCTCATCACTGCTTTCAGTGTACCAACAACCTTTCTTCCCTGCTGTACCCTTTCACGTACTTCATCCCCCAAAGTTTCATCCTTACTCATCACACTACCCATGTACTTGAATGCACTCACATTCTCCATATCCTCACCATCCAACCTCACTGCACACTCTGTGACTTCATTCCTCTCAAACACCATAACTTTACTTTTGTTTACATTAACTTTCAGCTTCCTCCTCCTACATACTGTCCCAAATTCATTCACCAAACCTTGCAACTCCCATTCATCTTTACTCAACAATACTGTATCACCAGCAAACAGCAACACCGGAAGCTTCCAAATCTCACCCTCATTCATTAGGGCCACCCCCACATCCACTACCCTACCTTGCACCTCCTTTACAACCCCATCCATATATATATTAAACAGCCATGGAGACATCACACACCCCTGTTTCAGTCCCACATTGAGATCAAAGAACTCACTCAGCTCACCATCCACTCGCACTGTAGCCCTAGCTCCCTCGTACATACTCTTCACAGCACTCAACAATTTCCCCTCCACTCCATATATTCTTAATACCATCCACATACCTTGCCTATCTATTCTGTCATAAGCTTTCTCCAAGTCCATGAAGGCAGTATTCACTTTCCTTCCCTTCTCTAGATACTTCTCCACTAAACATCTTAGAACAAATATCTGATCTACACACCCTTTTCCCTTCCTAAATCCCCCTTGTTCTTCTCCAACTAGCTCCTCTGTCATATGCCTAACCCTATCAATGAGTATTCTACCATATATTTTACCAGTCACACTAAGAAGGCAAATACCCCTATGGTTACCACATACTTCTCTCTCCCCTTTTCCTTTGTACAGAGGAAAAATTATACCTGATTTCCAGTCCTCTGGAACCCTTCCCTCTTCCCAACCCAATCTACACAACTTCCATATCCACTCCACAACAATCTCACCCCCATACCTAAGCATTTCACCACACACTCCATCAATTCCTGGGGCCTTTCCCAGCTTAATCTTCTTCATCACTTCCACTGCTTCCGACCTACTGATCTCTTCCTCTCTCCTCTCATCTCTTCTTCTCCCAGCCATTCCCCAACCACTTATACTCACACTGCTCTCACTCTCCACATTCAACAAATCCTCAAAGTGCTCCTTCCATCTCCTCAATTTCTCTCTCTTCTCCACCAACAATCTATTATTCCTATCTTTCACTCCTCTACTATTTCCCGTTTCACACTGCCTTACTTTCTTTACCTCCTTCCAAAACAATTTCTTACTCTCCCTCCATTTCACACTCAGATTCCTCCCAAACTCTTCATCCACTTTCTTCTTACTCTCCTTCACCAGTCTCTTAACCTCCCTTCTCCTGCTCACATATACCTCTCTCTTCTCTCTCTCATCTTCTCCCCTACCTCTACTCGCCAACCATTCACCATATGCCTTCTTCTTTTGTTCCACAGCTCGTTTCACCTCATCATTCCACCATGCTGTCCCTTGCACACCCTTGCATCTCCTCCTCACTCCACAAACCACCTCACACGCTGCGCTTATCTCTTCCGTGACTATCTTACATACGTCTTCCACCCCTTCCATCTGCTCTAGCTCATACCTTCCCAATCTTTCTTCCACTATGCTCTTATACTCTGTCATTTTCTCACTATCTTGCAGTTTCTCCACTCTTCTCACAGGAGCTGCTTCCTCTTGTCTTCCCCTTCGTCTCCTCAACCACTTTCTTTGCAGCTCTACCTTGGCCATTACTAAGTGATGGTCCGAGACTCCATTCCCCCACCCTCTCCACACCCTTGCATCCAAAACTTGTCTTCTCATTCGCTCATCCACACACACGTAGTCTATCATTGCCTTTCGTTCAACAAGTTCACCATCCATCCTCCTCATTACTCTCCATGTATACCGGTGGATCATCTTATTACGAAAGTAGGTGTTGGCTATTGCCAACCCCTTACCAGCACAGATGTCCACCAAAGCACTACCATTCCCATCTACTTCAGCTGGCACACCCCACTGACCAACCACTCCATCCACTCGTACATTCCCAACTTTGCCATTCATGTCTCCAATCAACAGCACTCTCTCGCTCCTCTCAAACTTGTCCATACATGCTTCTACTCTCGCCCAAAACCCATCTTTCACTCTTGCCACTCGATCCTCTGTTGGAGCATACACACATACAATCGCCCATGCTTGTATACCTACTTTCATCCTCACCCATACAATCCTTGCACCCACTGTTCCATACTCTCTTATATTCTCCTTCCACTTCTTGCTTATCATCAGACATATTCCCTTTCTTGCCCTCTCATTCTCACTGACTCCCGCACATATATCTACACCGTATTCCCATTCTCTCATCCTTTCACCTTACCATTTAGTTTCAGTCAATCCACATATATCAACTTTTGCATCCTCAAGCACCTGGACAATCTCTCTCTCTTTCACTTCATCATTCACTCCTCTCGCATTCCATGTTCCCACCCTCAGAATGTCCTTTGTCCATTCCTTAGTCGTCAACGTATGGTCCGTCCGGGTCCGAGGCGCTTTATAATAATAATAAATAGTAATATAATAATAATAAATAGTAATAATAATAATAACAATAATAATAATAATAATAATCTATCTATCTATCTATCTATAGCCCGACGCCCTAATCCCGCAAAGGGTGGCCGCAGACAAAACGCCTCCAAGTCACTCTGTCATCCACCATTTGACTCCCCTCCCCCCAACTCACCCCCCCTCCCTCATATACCTCTCAACTCCATCCCTCCACCTCATCCTCGGTCTACCCCTCCCTCTCCCTCCCTCCACCTCACCTACATACACCCTCTTAGTCAGTCTTTCATTCTCCATCCTCTCCACATGTCCAAACCACCTCAGTGTATTTCTCCTAATCTTTTCAACCACATCCACATCTACCCCACAACGTTCCTTCACTTCTTCATTTGTCAACCTGTCCCTCCATGTCACTCCACATGCTCCTCTCAAGTAACTCATTTCCACTGCTCTCACTCTTGACTTGTTCCCCTCTTGCAAGGTCCAAGCCTCGCTTCCATACGTCAGGGTAGGGATCACAATACCATCATGCAGTGACTTCTTAACTTCCATACTCACCTCCCTATTTCTCATCACTGCTTTCAGTGTGCCAACAACCTTCCTTCCCTGCTGTACCCTTTCACGTACTTCATCCCCCAAAGTTCCATCCTTACTCATCACACTACCCAAGTACTTGAATGCACTCACATTCTCCATATCCTCACCATCCAACCTCACTTCACACTCTGTGACTTCATTCCTCTCAAACACCATAACTTTACTTTTGTTTACATTAACTTTCAGCTTCCTCCTCCTACACACTGTCCCAAATTCATTCACCAAACCTTGCAACTCCCATTCATCTTCACTCAACAAAACTGTATCATCAGCAAACAGCAACACCGGAAGCTTCCAAATCTCACCCTCATTCATTAGGGCCACCCCCACATCCACTGCCCTACCTTGTACCTCCTTTACGACCCCATCCATATATATATTAAACAGCCATGGAGACATTACACACCCCTGTTTCAGTCCCACATTGAGATCAAAGAACTCACTCAGCTCACCATCCACTCGCACTGTAGCCCTAGCTCCCTCGTACATACTCTTCACAGCACTCAACAATTTCCCCTCCACTCCATATATTCTTAATACCTTCCACATACCTTGCCTATCTATTCTGTCATAAGCTTTCTCCAAGTCCATGAAGGCAGCGTACACTTTCCTTCCCTTCTCTAGATACTTCTCCACTAAACATCTTAGAACAAATATCTGATCTACACACCCTTTTCCCTTCCTAAATCCCCCTTGTTCTTCTCCAACTAGCTCCTCTGTCATATGCCTAACCCTATCAATGAGTATTCTACCATATATTTTACCAGTCACACTAAGAAGGCAAATACCCCTATGGTTACCACATACTTCTCTCTCCACTTTTCCTTTGTACAGAGGAACAATTATACCTGATTTCCAGTCCTCTCGAACCCTTCCCTCTTCCCAAGCCAATCTACACAACTTCCATATCCACTCCACAACAATCTCACCCCCATACCTAAGCATTTCACCACACACTCCATCAATTCCTGGGGCCTTTCCCAGCTTAATCTTCTTCATCACTTCCACTACTTCCGACCTACTGATCTCTTCCTCCCTCCTCTCATCTCTTCTTCTCCCAGCCATTCCCCAACCACTTATACTCACACTGCTCTCACTCTCTACATTCAACAAATCCTCAAAGTGCTCCATCCATCTCCTCAATTTCTCTCTTTTCTCCACCAACAATCTATTATTCCTATCTTTCACTCCCTTACTATTTCCCCTTTCACACTGCCTTACTTTCTTTACCTCCTTCCAAAACAATTTCTTACTCTCCCTCCATTTCACACTCAGATTCCTCCCAAACTCTTCATCCACTTTCTTCTTACTCTCCTTCACCAGTCTCTTAACCTCCCTTCTCCTGCTCACATATACCTCTCTCTTCTCCCTCTCATCTTCTCCCCTACCTCTACTCGCCAACCATTCACCATATGCCTTCTTCTTTTGTTCCACAGCTCATTTCACCTCATCATTCCACCATGCTGTCCCTTGCACACCCTTGCATCTCCTCCTCACTCCACAAACCACCTCACACGCTGCGCTTATCTCTTCCGTGACTATCTTACATACGTCTTCCACCCCTTCCATCTGCTCTAGCTCATACCTTCCCAATCTTTCTTCCACTATGCTCTTATACTCTGTCATTTTCTCACTATCTTGCAGTTTCTCCACTCTTCTCACAGGAGCTGCTTCCTCTTGTCTTCCCCTTCGTCTCCTCAACCACTTTCTTTGCAGCTCTACCTTGGCCATCACTAAGTGATGGTCCGAGACTCCATTCCCCCACCCTCTCCACACCCTTGCATCCAACACTTGTCTTCTCATTCGCTCATCCACACACACGTAGTCTATCATTGCCTTTCGTTCAACAAGTTCACCATCCATCCTCCTCATTACTCTCCATGTATACCGGTGGATCATCTTATTACGAAAGTAGGTGTTGGCTATTGCCAACCCCTTACCAGCACAGATGTCCACCAAAGCACTACCATTCCCATCTACTTCAGCTGGCACACCCCACTGACCAACCACTCCATCCACTCGTACATTCCCAACTTTGCCATTCATGTCTCCAATCAACAGCACTCTCTCGCTCCTCTCAAACTTGTCCATACATGCTTCTACTCTCGCCCAAAACCCATCTTTCACTCTTGCCACTCGATCCTCTGTTGGAGCATACACACAAACAATCGCCCATGCTTGTATACCTACTTTCATCCTCACCCATACAATCCTTGCACCCACTGTTCCATACTCTCTTATATTCTCCTTCCACTTCTTGCTTTTCATCAGACATATTCCCTTTCTTGCCCTCTCATTCTCACTGACTCCCGCACATATATCTACACCGTATTCCCATTCTCTCATCCTTTCACCTTACCATTTAGTTTCAGTCAATCCACATATATCAACTTTTGCATCCTCAAGCACCTGGACAATCTCTCTCTCTTTCACTTCATCATTCACTCCTCTCGCATTCCATGTTCCCACCCTCAGAATGTCCTTTGTCCATTCCTTAGTCGTCAACGTATGGTCCGTCCGGGTCCGAGGCGCTTTATAATAATAATAAATAGTAATATAATAATAATAAATAGTAATAATAATAATAACAATAATAATAATAATCTATCTATCATCTATAGCCCGACGCCCTAATCCCGCAAAGGGTGGCCGCAGACAAAACGCCTCCAAGTCACTCTGTCACCCACCATTTGACTCCCCTCCCCCCAACTCACCCCCCCCTCCCTCATATACCTCTCAACTCCATCCCTCCACCTCATCCTCGGTCTACCCCTCCCTCTCCCTCCCTCCACCTCACCTACATACACCCTCTTAGTCAGTCTTTCATTCTCCATCCTCTCCACATGTCCAAACCACCTCAGTGTATTTCTCCTAATCTTTTCAACCACATCCACATCTACCCCACAACGTTCCTTCACTTCTTCATTTGTCAACCTGTCCCTCCATGTCACTCCACATGCTCCTCTCAAGTAACTCATTTCCACTGCTCTCACTCTTGACTTGTTCCCCTCTTGCAAGGTCCAAGCCTCGCTTCCATACGTCAGGGTAGGGATCACAATACCATCATGCAGTGACTTCTTAACTTCCATACTCACCTCCCTATTTCTCATCACTGCTTTCAGTGTGCCAACAACCTTCCTTCCCTGCTGTACCGTTTCACGTACTTCATCCCCCAAAGTTCCATCCTTACTCATCACACTACCCAAGTACTTGAATGCACTCACATTCTCCATATCCTCACCATCCAACCTCACTTCACACTCTGTGACTTCATTCCTCTCAAACACCATAACTGTACTTTTGTTTACATTAACTTTCAGCTTCCTCCTCCTACACACTGTCCCAAATTCATTCACCAAACCTTGCAACTCCCATTCATCTTCACTCAACAAAACTGTATCATCAGCAAACAGCAACACCGGAAGCTTCCAAATCTCACCCTCATTCATTAGGGCCACCCCCACATCCACTGCCCTACCTTGTACCTCCTTTACGACCCCATCCATATATATATTAAACAGCCATGGAGACATTACACACCCCTGTTTCAGTCCCACATTGAGATCAAAGAACTCACTCAGCTCACCATCCACTCGCACCGTAGCCCTAGCTCCCTCGTACATACTCTTCACAGCACTCAACAATTTCCCCTCCACTCCATATATTCTTAATACCTTCCACATACCTTTTCTATCTATTCTGTCATAAGCTTTCTCCAAGTCCATGAAGGCAGCGTACACTTTCCTTCCCTTCTCTAGATACTTCTCCACTAAACATCTTAGAACAAATATCTGATCTACACACCCTTTTCCCTTCCTAAATCCCCCTTGTTCTTCTCCAACTAGCTCCTCTGTCATATGCCTAACCCTATCAATGAGTATTCTACCATATATTTTACCAGTCACACTAAGAAGGCAAATACCCCTATGGTTACCACATACTTCTCTCTCCACTTTTCCTTTGTACAGAGGAACAATTATACCCGATTTCCAGTCCTCTGGAACCCTTCCCTCTTCCCAAGCCAATCTACACAACTTCCATATCCACTCCACAACAATCTCACCCCCATACCTAAGCATTTCACCACACACTCCATCAATTCCTGGGGCCTTTCCCAGCTTAATCTTCTTCATCGCTTCCACTACTTCCGACCTACTGATCTCTTCCTCCCTCCTCTCATCTCTTCTTCTCCCAGCCATTCCCCAACCACTTATACTCACACTGCTCTCACTCTCTACATTCAACAAATCCTCAAAGTGCTCCTTCCATCTCCTCAATTTCTCTCTTTTCTCCACCAACAATCTATTATTCCTATCTTTCACTCCCTTACTATTTCCCCTTTCACACTGCCTTACTTTCTTTACCTCCTTCCAAAACAATTTCTTACTCTCCCTCCATTTCACACTCAGATTCCTCCCAAACTCTTCATCCACTTTCTTCTTACTCTCCTTCACCAGTCTCTTAACCTCCCTTCTCCTGCTCACATATACCTCTCTCTTCTCTCTCTCATCTTCTCCCCTACCTCTACTCGCCAACCATTCACCATATGCCTTCTTCTTTTGTTCCACAGCTCGTTTCACCTCATCATTCCACCATGCTGTCCCTTGCACACCCTTGCATCTCCTCCTCACTCCACAAACCGCCTCACACGCTGCGCTTATCTCTTCCGTGAATATCTTACATACGTCTTCCACCCCTTCCATCTGCTCTAGCTCATACCTTCCCAATCTTTCTTCCACTATGCTCTTATACTCTGTCCTCTTCTCACTATCTTGCAATTTCTCCACTCTTCTCATCGGAGCTGCTTCCTCCTGTCTTCCCCTTCGCCTCCTCAACCACTTTCTTTGCAGCTCTACCTTGGCCATCACTAAGTGATGGTCCGAGACTCCATTCCCCCACCCTCTCCACACCCTTGCATCCAACACTTGTCTTCTCATTCGCTCATCCACACACACGTAGTCTATCATTGCCTTTCGTTCAACAAGTTCACCATCCATCCTCCTCATTACTCTCCATGTATACCGGTGGATGATCTTATGACGAAAGTAGGTGTTGGCTATTGCCAACCCCTTACCAGCACAGATGTCCACCAAAGCACTACCATTCCCATCTACTTCCGCTGGCACACCCCACTGACCAACCACTCCATCCACTCGTACATTCCCGACTTTGCCATTCATGTCTCCAATCAACAGCAATCTCTCGCTCCTCGCAAACTTGTCCATACATACTTCTACTCTCGCCCAAAACTCATCTTTCACTCTTGCCACTCGATCCTCAGTTGGAGCATACACACATACAATCGCCCATGCTTGTATACCTACTTTCATCCTCACCCATACAATCCTTGCACCCACTGTTCCATACTCTCTTATATTCTCCTTCCACTTCTTGCTTATCATCAGACATACTCCCTCTCTTGCCCTCTCATTCTCACTGACTCCCGCACATATACCTACACCGTATTCCCATTCTCTCACCCTTTCACCTTTTCATTTAGTTTCAGTCAATCCACATATATCCACTTTTGCATCCTCAAGCACCTGGACAATCTCTCTCTCTTTCACTTCATCATTCACTCCTCTCACATTCCACGTTCCTACTCTCAGAATGTCCTTTGTCCGTTCCTTAGTCGTCAACGTATGGTCCGTCCGGGTCCGAGGCGCTTTATTTGCTTTTTTAGTTAGTTCTTTTTACGGGGTGGGGCACTAACCCACCACCAACCCTTTTAGTCGCCTCGTACGACAAGCAGGGATAATAATAATAATATTATTATTATTATTATTGTTATTACAGCTGAAACGAAGTCCCATCTGGAAACAGTACCGGAATATTACAGATTTGTGTGTGTGTGTGTGGGTGTGTGTGTGTGTGTGTGGGTGTGTAATTTCTAGCTTCCACATCTTCCCATAGCTCCATGCATACCCGCCAGATCATTTCCTTTACCACTGAACATTGTCAGACTACAAGAAACTACGGTATGTTATTTACAACTCCATCATCATCTTCCCATTCATCTATATTTCCCAGTTCTGTTTATTGTGTTGGGAACACGAAAATAACCAAAAATTAGGCGCAGGTAATATATTTTTCTCGTAGATGAATATCTAGTCCTTCTTGAAAGCACTGCCAGAATATAACATGTTGGTACTGACTTTTTTTTTTTTTTTCATCGGCTGAAATGTAATTTTTTTTTTTTTTAAAGATGAGATAACCGAGCTGTTGCTTAGTAACATAGGTGAACCAAAAGAAGTGTCATTATTGTGAATATGCAAAAGAAGGTAATATGTGCAGAATGCAGTTCCACATTTGTAGGCAGTCAGTAGATGAATGCTCTTGACTTTTGTGCACTGGCAGGTTCATTTTGTAGTTACTCCACTTTAGCAAGTAAAACAAAATTCAAAAATTATTTTCCCCATCACTTACATTATCTATAATAAGTCATTAGGCAATTTCAGATTAGATAGGCTATCTCTATCATTTGATAATGTATAACTTCTCTTGCTGCATAAGGCTATCTGCAGTTAAACCGGATTATCAGTAAAAACATTGAACACCGCAGGGCAAAGGTTACCCTTAACTTAGAATCTCACCTCTCTAGTACTTGTGGAATAACACCATATATCACTGTTGCCATGAATGATTTACGAATCTGCACCTGATCTGTCACCTGCAAGTAAATTTAACATTAAAATAAACAAATGAAAACCCCGGTTGATATATATTTTTTCTCGTGTGTCATTTTTACCATAAACTCTTTCAGGGAAATGTTTCGAACTAAAAATTATGATGTAGCATTCTTTACAGCTTACCAGCAAGATGCCCTTTCTAATTTGAATGAAACCGATCATTTTAGTGCATAATAAAGAACGAGCCAAAGGCTCCAAGTATAATAATGTATTGTTCTTCCTACGAAGACCTAAAAAAAAAAATCGTCTCGTTTATTTCGAGATGTCTGGATTGAACACATAGTTTAAAACTAAGTCTACTAATACCAAGTCGGTTCACTTTCCATCAGGGTGCAAGGAGGCGTGGCTTGTGTGTGACGTCAGTTGGCTTAAGTAAAAGAAATTATATAAAACTGCAGATTCAAATTAACTCGTTAGCCGCGGGTATTGGAGTGGATAAATTCCTGTAGCTGCAGATTTCTGGCCATAAATTTTACTGTAGCAAAACAGCATAAAATATACACCAAGGTATTCGCCTCATATCTGTGCAAACACTAAAAATACTTTTTTTTCGCTAAAGTTTATGGTTATTACATGAATGTACTTACAAGATGACGAGGGTTGTGGCATATGGCGTCGATATGGTTGCTCACTTCAGAGAAAACTAGGGCAGATGTAGGTGTTTTCAGGGATAGCTAAAATAAACAGATAAGCCACTACCACTGTACAGTGGTGCCGTCTGGTGGCAGCAAGCGTTTATGGAGGGGGGGGGGAATGGGTTTTCGTGATGATATACGAGGCTGATGTGGAGCGTGAAAAATTAGGAACACGTGTGGATATACACATGAATATGTAATGTATGATAGGGGTGTGTGGTCAAGTCACGCATATTGCATTTTATTGTAGTATACTTTCACGCCATCATTGCTTTATTTTACTTATTTGTTTGTCTTTTTACTCGGCTATTTTCATTATTTATTATTATTTATGACTGAAAGGCGGAGTACGCATATGAAAGAGAGACAGTGAGCGACGGGGGATGGTGAGGTGGCAGACTTGGGGAAAGGATGTGAGATGTTCTCTCTTGGGACTCACCTATCCCAAGAGGGATCAACTGTACACTTGAGGAGTTACATAGAGTTACATAGATACACAGACCACACAGACCTTACGGTCCCTACGAGGTGGTCCAGCCTTAATCCTAATATAGTGCATAGGAGCAGAAGAAAAGGATAGCACAGCAGAAGGCTCTCTCCCCCACCCTTCAGACCCTCCGGCATTTGCCGTACAAGAAACAAGAGAGGAAGTAATACCTTGCAGGAATGAAAAACCCGAAGGAATTTTGTAGGATTGGCAGAAAGTAGAATAATATGGAGGAGGAAAATTTGGGCATACAGCCACATACTTACTCTATGCATGCAATTTTTTTTTTTTTTCAAAAGATGAATAGAATGTTTATCTACTATATATGTTCTAAAATATTGTCTGTGTCTAATAGACACATGAATGCAGACGCGAATATGCAATAATTGCTCCATCCTAATTAAACGATACCAATTGCGTCGAGATACATGTCCAGTCTCTTTTTAAATATATTTATGGTACCACTCTCAATCACATTCCCAGGGAGTTTATTCCATTCGCTTACAACAGAGTAAGTGAAGAAGTTTTTGGTTGTATCAAGATTAGCCCTCCTTGCTTGCAACTTCATACCATTTCCACGAGTTACAGCCTCCGCAATTACTGTGAATAGCTTGCTTGAATCAGTATTACTAAAGCCTTTTAGAATCTTAAAACATTCAATCAGTTGTCCCCTGAGTCTCCGTTTTCTAGGAGAGAATAGGTTTAATTCCCTGAGTCTCTCGAGGTATGGTTTATTCCTCAGGGACGGGATTAACTTGGTAGCCCTACGCTGGACCGCTTCCAGTATTTCTATATCTTTAATTAGGTTAGGCGCCCAAAATTGCACTGCAAACTCTAAGTGTGGCCTGACTATGCTTTTGTATAGGGGGATTACAATATCTTTGCTTTTATATGTAAAATGTCTTTTGATGAAGCCTAGGGCCCTGTTGGCTTTATTGGCGGCAGAGATACATTGATTCGAACATTTCAGATCGTCTGAAATTAGTACGCCTAGATCCTTAACTAGTGAGGACTTGCTGATGATTTGGCCCTTCATTTCGTAATCATACCTTTTGTTTTTATTCCCACATTGCAGTACCTGACATTTGCTTACATTGAAGGGCATTTGCCATTTTTCTGACCAGCTGATAATTTTATTAAGGTCATTTTGAAGGCTAATTCTGTCTTCTTCAGTTAATATAGTGTTGCCGATTTTTGTGTCGTCTGCAAATTTAGAAATGAAATTGTTTAGGCCAACATCGATATCGTTAATGTATATAATAAATAGGACTGGTCCTAACACTGATCCCTGAGGAACACCACTGGTCACTGGAGCCCAGTCTGACTCTACTCCATTTATAACGACTCGTTGCTTTCTCTCACTTAACCAAGAACGTATCCACCTATGAATATTTCCGTCAATTCCAAGTAATCTTAATTTTGTCATTAGTTTATCATGCGGTACTTTGTCAAAGGCTTTCTGGAAGTCTAAGTAGATTATATCAAGTGACCTGGTACAATCATTCATTTTAAAAAAAGTATCATAAAACTCAATTAAATTTGTCACGCATGATCTCCGTGTTCTAAAGCCATGCTGGCTGTTCCTAATTACGTTATTAGTTTCTAGGAACTCAAGTATCTTATCTCTAATTAATGATTCGAGGATCTTTCCCAAGACAGAGGTTAGGCTAATTGGTCTATAATTACCTGGTTGATCTCTACTGCCCTTTTTATATATAGGGGTCACGTTAGCCAGTCTCCAGTCTGCTGGAACCTTTCCTTGTTGTAGGGACTTGTTCAAGATAGATGTTAGAGGGCTGCATATTACATCCATCACATTTTTTAGTATTTTAGGGTAGAAATTGTCTGGGCCGGGAGTCTTATTACTGTTCATTTTATTAAGTTTATCTCTCACTTCATTACTGCTAATATGCATATCACTTAGTGCGTTTTGGATTGACATTTGATGCTCTTCGATGGTGTCATTGGCGTCTACTGTGAAAACTGAACTGAAAAACTTATTTGAAGTAGAGGCAATTGCCTGATCGTCCGCGATAAGAGCACCCTCGTCGCTGATAAGTGGACCAACGCCCGCCTTGAGTCTCTTATTGCCGTTAATGTATCCATAAAAAAGCTTAGGATCCGTAGAACTTGCTTTTGCTATATCAATTTCAAATTGTCGTTTAGCTGTTCTAATGAGTTTTTTAACTTTTCTTCTACTACTGGTATATTGCCCTGTAGGTAATTCACTGGTGTGACTTTTAAGCAAGGTGTGGAGACGGTTTTTTTCTTTAACTGCTCTGCTAATATCGGCATTAAACCACGCTGGTTTGTTTCTACCCTTGTTTTGTCTAGATTTCATTGGCACCTACTTGTTTTGAGCGGTCATGAATACGTGCTAAAATTCTGCCCACATTTCGTTTACATCATTAATTCTTTCCATGTGTTCAGCTAGTGTATTCAGGGCGTCCTTTAGGCAGTTAAAATCTGCGTTTTTATAGTCCGGCATCTTAGTTTTACTTTGCACCCATTATGTGAGAGATTCATGGAAAATCTTATGAGATTATGATCGCTAGATGCTAGATGTTCACCCACAGTAAGATATTGCCCTGTCTTGTCGGTTCCGTGACACATTGAAATAAAAAGTTGTTCTTAATGAAATCTGTCATTGTTTTGTCATTATTACTGCTACCGGTAACTGTACTCCAATTTACTGATGGCAGGTTGAAGTCGCCTGTAATCAACGTTTCGTCCCCATCGAGAACTTCCTGCAAGGTACTATATAGTTCTGTGTCTTCCTCTGGAGTATGAGTAGGGCGACGGTAGACTGTAACAATATTTATATTCATATATTTTAAACGTAATTTGACACAGACCAGTTCGGTGTTCTGTCCACTTAATGTTACCTCTGTTGGGTTTAAGTGATTTTTTACATATATCCCAACACCACCTCCTAAGCGTCCATTTTCTCAGCATTTATAGTGAAATTTATATGAGTCTAACTGGTATTGAGCTAATAAATCTCTATTACCTATATCAAGATGCGTTTCTGTTACGGCAATTATATGAAAATCTTCGACATTTAGAAGGATTTTGAGTTCGTTAAACTTGTTTCTAAGACTGTGAGCATTGAACGATAATACTTTAATTTGCTCTGCGGTTGGCTTTGACTGTAGGGCTAATCCGGATACACCATCTCCCCGGGAATTATGATTTAGTTTCCCTGGGTCAGTGGAGGGGTGGATAGGGAGGGAGAGAAGGGGGAGAGTGGCTGCGCGACCGTGAGATCAGGGTGAAGTGAGGTGAGGGTGAGGGGCGAGGCTGGGGTGATGGGCGAGGTGGGAGCGTCCATGAGGTCCCCAGGGGGCGCAAGTGTTTCCGCCACACCTGCATTCTCGTGGATTTTAAAAACGGCCATATTTATCAATTTGCCCATCTCTGCAATTCCTTTCGCATTTAAGTGTACACCATCTTGTCTAAAAAGGCTTGGCTTTTCAACAAATCTGTTCCAGACATCATTGAAATATATGTTTTCTCTGGTACACATTTCTTTAAGGGATCCATTAATATCTACTACTCTGTTCCTGCAGTAAGAATTGGCACGTAGCCTTGGCAATATACCATTCACCACGCACTTATCTGACTTATTTTTCATTACTTTTAGAAGGGCTTCATATTTCTGCAAGATAATTTTGGTGGAAACTCTACCTCTGTCATGTGCATCATTTGTTCCTACAGAGAGAGAGAGAGAGAGAGAGAGAGAGAGAGAGAGAGACAGACAGACAGACAGACAGACAAACAGAAACAGACTGGCAGACAGACAAAAAAAGATTTTTACTGGTGTACACGAAGGTTGAAATTATCGATCACCAAGGGATTGGGGAGGGTGGCTTGAGGTCACGCAATTCAGGCAGATTAGGTATATATTCTTTCGTCATCAAATGATCAGGTTGGTACTATCCTGGACTAAGATTCATATTTTTACAATTCTCTATGTATATGGATTCTCTTATGTTTTTTCATTTGTACAACATTTTACTTTCATTCCAGTTCACTGTGTGGTTATTCCTCTTTTTTTTCTTATTCTTCATTCTGTCTTTTCCTCTGTCTGTTTCTCTGTCTGTCTGTCTCTGTCTGTCTGTCTCTCTCTCTCTGTCTCTCTCTGTCTATTGTATATATATATATATATATATATATATATATATATATATATATATATATATATATATATATATATATATATATATATATATATGACTGTCTGTCTAACTGTCTCTCTATCTCTCTCCCTCTCCCTCTCTCTCTCTCTCTCTCTCTCTCTCTAGCGGTGTACCACAGGGTTCAGTACTCGGTCCCTTATTATTTATCATATATATAAATGATCTAGACTTAGGAGTCAATAGCAGCATCAGCAAATTTGCCGACGATACAAAAATAGGGCGTATCATTAACTCGACTGACGATTGCCATAACTTACAAAAAGACCTCGATACATTGTCCAAATGGTCTAAAACTTGGCAAATGGAATTTAATGTTGAAAAATGTAAAGTACTTAACGTAGGCAAGACCATTGGAGATACTAAATACAGCTTAGATAACAAAGAAATTAGCAAATCGGAATGCGAGAGAGATCTAGGAGTTATGATTAGTAACGACCTTAAACCAAGGCAACAGTGCATTAATGCGAGAAGTAAAGCAAATAGGGTCCTAGGATTTATTTCGAGAAGCGTGAGCAATAGATCATCTAAAGTAATACTAAAACTTTATCTAGCATTAGTAAGGCCACATTTAGACTACGCAGTACAATTCTGGTGTCCTTACTATAGAATGGATATTAACTCGTTAGAAAATGTACAGAGAAGAATGACTAAAATGATACATGACGTCCGGAACCTGTCATATGAAGACAGACTGAAAAGACTAAGTCTGCATTCGCTAGAGAGGCGTAGAGTAAGGGGAGACTTAATTGAGGTGTTTAAGTGGATGAATGGTATAAATAAGGGAGATATTAGCAAGGTACTTAAAGTGAGCATACAGGATAGAACTAGAAATAATGGTTTCAAACTAGAAAAATTCCGTTTCAGTAAGGAAATCGGTAGAAATTGGTTTGGTAATAGAGTAGTAAACGAATGGAATAAGCTACCTAGTAAAGTAGTTGCTGCCTCTTCCATTGAGAGTTTCAAGCATAGGCTAGATAAGCATATGACAAATAAGGGTTGGATATAGAATAAAGAAAATACTAATTCAAAAAATTTTTCTTTTCAGGTTACAATATGATAGTCTCTATTCTCCTTTCACACTTTCCTGTAAAATGTCCACGCCAGTTTTTCTATACGGCGTGTGTTCTTTCTGACTTTTTCCTGCCGGCTTCAGCTGGAGGGTTTGGAGGGCGGGGGAGAGCCTTCTTCTTTGCTATCCTTATCTCATTCTAGTAGTTCAGTTACTCTTCTAGGAGCTGACTAGCATGGGCCAACCGGCCTACTGCAGTTATCCTCTCTTCTTATGTTCTTATGTTCTCTCTCTCTCTCTCTCTCCCCAGATATATACCACACGTACGATTACTATTCCCTTTTCAGTGTCAGTATTTTACTTATGTGATTCTTTAGCCCAAGTCTTTTTGCATGTACACATATAATAACATAATATGTGACACTCCATTCTCCTTCCCTTCCTTTCTCTTTGTCTTAAAAACTGATCACAAATAATTGCCCAACCAGCGACCTATCGTGTCCTTGACCATTCAACCACACCTGTCCAGGTGAGTGTTGCCAACACTGCGTTCTTTATTATATACGATGGACAGTGTATTATTCATGTGGTTTGGATTTTTTTTTTTTTTTTCAAAACGAGTTGTGCAAGTTTTTGTGCACAAAATCATTTCTAGCAAAAGCTGCTGCACAATGTGTTTGTGTGCATAAAAATTATTTCATTGGTAACACAAGACCTACTGATGCGGCGTTAGTGCCCGATCTTGCCTTACCACATACTTGTTATCCTTCTCATTACATGAATTTCACTGCCTCCTTCACATCAAAAGTGAGGGCAGAAGGAGTGGGAGGATTGTTGCTTAGAGTGTTACCCAGTGACGTAGGCGGGCCTGTGCCTGTTGGCAGTCCACCAAGTTGGAGAGAGAAAGGAATCGAGGGAGGGGAAGGTTGTGGTGGGGCGGGGGGCGGATGAAAATACCTTTTCTTGAAAAAAAAAAAAAAAAAAGACACGTGCTCATAAAACAAAATCTTGATAGACAACGTGGAAGTTTGCATTTTGATCAGGAGAAATGAACAGTTGATATTTTTTTGCAATAGCTGTTTTTTTTTTTTCTTCAGGCTCATATCAGTTTCCTCAGGAAAAGATTCTTAGGGTGAAAATGACAAGATCTTGTTTTAGTGGTATCTTACATAAAAAGGTCAGTGTGTGTGTGTGTGTGTGTGTGTGTGTGTGTGTGTGTGTGTGTGTGTGTGTGTGTGTGTGTGTGTGTGTGTGTGTGTGTGTGTGTGTGTGTGTGTGTGTGTGTGTGTGTGTGTGTGTGTGTGTGTGTGTGTGTATGTGTGTGTTTTTGTGTGTGTGTGTGTGTGTGTGTGTGTGTGTCTGTATCTGTGTGTGTGTGTGTGTGTGTGTGTTGTTACATAGCCTATGATTTCATCATCCCTTGTATAATTCTAACTTATGATACAGTTTTGTTCATGATTGCATCATCCTCTGTATGATCGTAATGTACAGTATGCTGCATGTTTGTTCACGATTCGCCACGTGGCTTCCATAGTGACCAGGCTTGCTTGTTCTACCTCACTCCCCCCTTCTCCCCCTTATAGTAGAGTAAGTCGTTCTTTCTGTTGTTCAGAGCAGGATTGTCAACTCTTCGTCCCCTATGCCTTCATTTGCGCATCTTTCTTACAAGTTGAATCAAGCTCTGCCGGCCCCCTATATAATGAGCTCAGTCTCTGTATTAGTGGCCACTTAGAGAGAGAGAGAGAGAGAGAGAGAGAGAGGACAGACAGACAGACAGACAGACAGATAGATATGCAGAGACAGACAGACAGAGAAAGTGACAGAATAAACAAGAAATAAGCAAAAAAAAAAAAAAAAAGGAATAACCACACAGTGAACTGGAATGAAAGTAAAATGTCGTATAAATGAAAAAACATAAGAAGAGAATTCATATACATAGAGAATTGTAAAAATATTAATCTTAGTCCAGGATAGTACCAACCTGATCATTTGATGATGAAAGAATATATACGTATTCTGCCTGAATTGCGTGAACTCATGCCACCCTCCCCAATCAAACTAACAACTAAACATTCAGGACTCATAAGGATAATGTAATGGCAAAACAGGTTACATATATTTTTAACTCCAATAGCCTTTATTAACACGAATTTAGCAAGAGCAAATTTATCTAAGTCACCCCTGATAAAATGAGAAAACAGTTAAAGCAAGGTATAATATTATTACAGATACAAAATATTACTAATACTGGCTGACAGTATGGAACCAATATGAATCATAAAAACTTTAGCAGGCTTACGAATTAATGCCTTAGGCTATACAGTACAAGAAAAATGGTAATAACACTTATACTCAAATTATACAGCAGATAGATGGCTGGAGACTTCCTGAGCACTCACAAAAATAATAATATACTGTACAGGGGAGGACAGAGATGTGAACAGAAAGAGGAGTAGATCTAAGTGGCCACTAATGCAGAGACTGAGCTCATTATATAGGGGGCCGGCAGAGCTTGATTCAGCTTGTAAGAAGGATGCGCAAATGAAGGCATAGGGGACGAAGAGTTGACAATCCTGCTCTTAACAACAGAAAGAACGACTTACTCTACTATAAGGGAGAGAAGGGGGGAGTGAGGTAGAACAAGCAAGCCTGGTCACTATGGAAGCCACGTGGCGAATCGTGAACAAACATGCAGCATACCGTACCTTACGATCATACAAAGGATGATGCAATCATGAACAAAACTGTATCATAAGTTAGAATTATACAAGGGATGATGAAATCATAGGCTATGTAACACCTCCCCACAAAGAAAAAGAAATTTACAATGGAAATTTCTTATTACTCTAAAACTATCTGCCTAAAGTCTAGATAAGCAATCCGCAATAACATTTTCTTTCCCCTTGACATGTTGTATGTCTAATGAATACTCCTGAAGAAGTAGACTCCATCTTGTCAATCTCTGATTTTTATCTTTAAACTTACTAAGGAATTTCAGTTGGTTATGATCGGTATAAATGACTATGGGGTCAAAACCAGAACGCAAATAAGATGAAAAATGCTGTAAACCCAAAATCAAGGCCAAAAGCTCTTTCTCAATAGTTGAGTAGTTCTTTTGAGGTGGAGTGAACTTCTTACTGTAATAAGATACAGGGTGTTCAATATCCTGATCATCTTCTTGCAGCAAAACAGCCCCAGCTCTTGTATCACTTGCGTCAACAGCCATCTTAAAAGGCTTTGCAAAATTTGGAGTAGCGAGCACTGGCTGACTTAATAGGATAGCTTTAAGTTTGCTGAAAGAGGATTCACAGTTATCGGTCCAGACAAATTTAACTCCCTTTTTCAGTAGGTCTGTAAGTGGCGATACAAGAATTGAAAAGTTAAGAACAAATCTCCTGTAATAACCAACAATTCCCAGAAATCTTTGTAGCTCTTTCCTACTTTTAGGTCTGGGAAGATCACTTATAACCTGAACCTTAGCTGCTGGTGGTGCAACGTGTCCATCACCAATTACGTACCCAAGGTACTGAACTTTAGCTTGACCAAAATCACACTTTGATAAATTAGCTGCAAGATTAGCCTGAACCAAACGCTCAAGAAATTTACTGACATGGCATAGGTGATCTTTCCAGTTGCCACTGAAGATTAATACATCATCAATATAAACAGCACACTCTGCCAAACCCTCTGTTACAACATTCATGAGCTTCTGAAAAGTGGCTGATGCATTCTTCATACCATATGGCATTGCAGAATATGCAAAAGTCTTTCCTAGTGTTACAAAACATGAGATCTCCCTAGCACGTTCAGTCATAGGTACTTGCCAGTATCCCTTTAACAAATCAAACTTACTTATGTACCTAGCCTTTTCGATCTTGTCTATGCAATCTTCCACGTGATGGAGAGGGTAAGTGTCTGTTTTGGTTATCTGATTAACACGTCTGTAGTCGATGCAAAGCCACTGTGACTCACCTGGCTTAGGGACTAGAGTGACAGGAGAACTCCACTCTCTCTGACAGGGCTCAATCATCTTGTGGTCCAACAGGTAGCCAAGCTCCTTCTGGATGAGAGGAACTTTCACTGGGTTCACACGGTAAGGAGGCAGTTTAATTGGCTTTGCGTCTCCAACATCGCCATCATGCATCAACACAATGGTTCTTCCTGGAGTGTCACGGAACAATTGCGGGTACTCCTGCAGTAATGCCGAAAATTCCTGCCTTTCCTCGGGAGCTAGATGAGAAAGCTTAGTCTGGAGATCATTCATGATATCAGGATTCTTCCCCAAACTATCACTCAGGCTCATACTGCATGGGAGAGCTTCACTTGCAGACTTGGGTGGAACAGTTACAGTGCAGACTGGGTTATTTTCATCCCGCCTGTGATATAACTTTAGCATGTTGATGTGACAAAGTTGCTTGTTCTTTCTACGATCTGGTGTGGCGATGACATAGTTGACATCACTGAGTTTCTTCTCCACGAAATAAGGACCACTAAACTTGGCTTGAAGAGGTTGCCCATGCACTGGTAGCAGAATCAAAACCTGATTTCCTGGCTGAAAGTGGCGTAACCTGGACTTCTTATCAAATCAAGTCTTCATCTTCTTCTGAGCAGCTCCTAAATTCTCTCTCGCCAGCTGTAAAGCAGTGGACAACCGTTCTTTGAACTTCATCACATACTCCAGCAGGTTGACGTCATCTTCCTCCGACAGCCAGCATTCCTTGAGTAGCTTCAGGGGTCCTCTTACTTCATGGCCAAACAGTAGTTCAAAGGATGAGAAGCCTAGTCATTCATTTGGAGATTCTCTTGCGGCAAATGCAACGAATGGAAGACTTTTATCCCAATCTTTCTGATGTTCCAAACAGTATTTCCTGAGCATCGATTTGAGTGTTTGATGATATCTCTCCAACACTCCTTGGGTCTGGGGATGGTAAGCTGAAGACGTGATCTGGGTGATGCCCAACTCTTTCAGAGACTGCTTGAAAACATTTGACATGAAATTACTTCCCCGGTCTGACTGTACCTCCTTGGGCAGACCAAACTTGGTGAAAAACCCTAGCATTTCCTTAACCACGTTCTTTGCTGAGATATTTCTAAGTGGAATGGCTTCAGGATAACGAGTAGCCATATCAATCAGGGTCAACACATAGAAAATCCTGAAGAAGTTTTAGGAAGAGGGCCCACAATATCCACCGACACACGGGTGAATGGCACCTCAAAAGGAGGAATGGGAACTAGAGGTGCAACCTTTTCGGTCTGATTACACTTCCCCACAACTTGACAGGTGTGACAAGACTTACAATACCAGGAAGCATCTCTGAAGATACCTGGCCAGTAGAAGTCGTTTCAAAATGCATGCCACAGTCTTCCTCACTCCAAGGTGTCCTGCGAAACTGGAATCATGAGCCACTCTAATGATATCCTGCCTACAAACACGAGGGATGACAACTTGATGTACAACCTCCCAGTCACAGTCGGCTGATGCTGTTGGGGGTCTCCTCTTCCTCATAAGTACTCCTGACTTTATATAATAACAAGTAGAAGCACCGGCTGACTCTTCCTCACTGCAAGCAGAGTTAGCTAGACCTTTCAACTCAGGGTCAGCAACCTGCAACTCAACCAACTCTTGACGAGACAAACTATCAACACTACGGGGTACTGCCTCATCTGGTGAGTGGTCCAAATTAGCAAGAAAAGTGTCAGCTAGGATAACATCATCATCATCATTATCCTCTAAGTCACCAGTAACTTTAGACTTAGCCCTAGTGACAGCACATGCGGAGAACACATCAGGGACATCACAATCCTGGGTCGCAGTCACTGGTTCACTAGACAACTGAGGAGCTGGACACACTTGACTTCCACCAATTTCATTTCCAAGTAAGAAAGTTACACCTGACATTGGGAGTGTCTCAACGAACCCAACCATAACGGAACCATTAACAAAACCAGACTCTAAATTCACTCTGCACAGAGGGACAGAAAAGTAATTATTCCCTACATCTTGTAAGATTACAGTTTCATCAAAGGAATTAACATTAGAGCCTAGAACACTGGTCAGCATAAGGGATTGGCAAGTACCTGTATCACGATATATTTTAACTGATTTCCTGTCATTACTGTCCAGAGGACTGACAAAACCATCAGACAGGAAATTAGCACATGAACTCTTGAGAGTGTCACCCACGTTACTGCTCAAAAGAGGAGCTTCATCATGAGAATTTAATTTACCCCTCAAAGCATGTTCAGTTAACTCGGTTAAAGAATTCTGGGAACTCTCAAGGGTGGACACTAGACCAATTGACTGAATATTTAAAGACTCCTTTTTGGTCACATCACGCTGTCTCCTGAAACATTTCTCCGTAGTATGACCAAGCTTACTACAATAAGTACATTTACTTTTCTGAAATCTAGAGGTGGAGCTGGTATTTACTTCCTGAGAAACATCATCTTTATTCTCTTTCCTGTTACTTGTACTCTGAGTAGAGGCAACGTACTTACTCTCAGCTTTCCTTTTTCCTTTAGAATATCTCTTGTGAGTGAGAACATATTCACCAGCTAAAACTGCAGCATCTGACAAATTATCTATTCTTTTCTCATCAAGATATGGGCTTACATCTTTATTAATACACCTTTTGAAGTCCTCCAGTAAAATTATCTGCTTAAATTTATCAAAATCAGAATTTACATTCTAAGAATTTAACCACTGTACTAACAGATCTTCTTTGACTTTTGCATACTCAACATGGGATTGCTTATCTTGCTTATAAGTTGTCCTAAATTTTACTCTATAGGCTTCAGGAACAAGCTCATAGGCCTTAAGAATCAAGCTCTTAACTACATCATAATTATCAAATTGATCCTGAGGCAAAGATGCATAAGTTACTTGAGCTTTACCGGTGAGAACACTCTGAAGGAGTACTGGCCAATACTTTTTGGGCCAATTAAAACCTGTAGCTACCCTCTCAAACAACTGAAAATACTTTGTTAAATCAGATTCATTAAAAGGAGGGACAAGTTTAATATTTTTAGTCACATCAAAATCATCAGAGCTAGATGATCCAGTTCCACCTTATTTCATGCGATACTTATGGTCTGCCTGAATCCTAACAAGTTCAATTTGTGCCTGAGCCTGTGCCTCTGAGCTTGTGTTTCGTGACAGAGCCAATCGATGTCACTCCGATGCTCCGCCCCTGCGCGAGCTTTGAGCCGTTTTTGAAGGAAGTGAAACGACTTGGTATTAGTAGACTTAGGTTTAAAAGTTTAGATTCCACAGGCAGTGTGAAATACAGAATGATGACAGTTCCTAATTTGATCATTTATATACATGAATACTGAGAATATCCGGTAACTCTTGCAAGAAAGAGGTGGACAGGAAAGGGGACTAGGGTTCACTGCTTGGCGGATGCTATATGGCTTCCATTATTGGGGAGGGACAGAGACATTCACTTCAGATGAGTAATCATCTTTGAAATGTCAGTAAAATATGGCAGGATACGCAACGCTTCAGTGAAGTGCGGGAAGCACGATGCCACAAAGAAGCAGGGGGGTGGCAGGAAGTTATTCCTTTACTTCCAGTGTGTTTTAAATGAGAGAGAGAGAGAGAGAGAGAGAGAGAGAGAGAGAGAGAACTCCTTTCAGAGTCAAAATTA
The DNA here is from genome assembly GCF_032717465.1 of Coenobita brevimanus. NCBI lineage: Eukaryota > Metazoa > Arthropoda > Malacostraca > Decapoda > Coenobitidae > Coenobita > Coenobita brevimanus. Next base: position 11,707,039 of record NC_136986.1, on the reverse strand, counting down.
TCCCTTGGACAAAGCCAGCAAACTGTCCAGGGATAATGGACGATCTAAGGCAATTTTGTTTTTATTTTCTAGTTTTACCAGTTAGGAAATGAATGATCAAAATGAAACATAAATTATTGTTTTCGGTACCAAACTTTTTGACAAGAAATATAATAACATCCTGTAAAAAATAAATTTAGTAACATCCTGTACATATTGAGATATATATCAAAACAGAGATAGAGTTGAAAGAAACCCATCGGTGCATATCATATCAAGAAAAAACGACGTCACTCACAAACAGCGGTGAACTATGTTTGAAATTACTGTATCCATGTACATACTGGAGGTTCATAAAAGACACCAAATAGGATATCCCTGGGGTTTACCATGCAGTTCTAGGTGGCACTGACGAGACCGATGGCAGCAACAGTTTGTACTGTACGTTTCACTGATCGACATTGATTATCACTGAAGGCAGTGGAGAGGTTAAAGTGCTGTTTCAGCATGATTACACATTTCACCTAGAATGATATTGTAGAACACTGATATGCTGGAGCTGAGTCGAGTTTGAACTGTTTCCACATTCAAGGAAATTATCCTCTTCTAAGGAAATTTGGAGCCTACGAGGATGAGTCTAAGGAAATGGCAATTCTTGGGATATTCTAAGGAAATCAAGGCAAAAGAGTAAGGAAATTTAGAAAAGGTAAAGGCATCAAAGTAATTCAAGAAAATATTACTTATATACATTAAATAAAATTTTGGATATATTTGTAAGTGTTACCAAAAGCCGGTGAAAAGTCCACCTCCCCCAACAATCACTGGTGCCAGCCCTGGTTTGATGATATTCACGACTTTGACTTTCTTTCCTGTCTGTCTCCAAAAGGTGCCCTAAACCTTACTCAGCCAAGACTAGCACAGATAATAGCTATGTTACCCCACCCAAAAGGCCTTGTTGATTGTCAAGCTGCTGATCTTGAGTGGAGAAAACAGCCCAGATTTGGAGCTCGTGATGCTATTATGGCCATCAAGAGGTTGTGGCATATTGTCTTTAATGCAAAAAATTCAGAGGGAGATCTAAATTCCCAAATCTATGCAAAGTTCTCTGCATACTGCTCTCGTTTCCTGATTGAAATGCATCAGTTGAACGAATTTTCACTCAACTCAAAATGATAAAAACTGAACTCAAAACTTCCACGAAGCATGAGTCCTTACATGGGTTGTTAACAACCAAGCCTGCCTTTCAACAAAAAGGCAATCATCAGGCTGCAACTTTAGACCCATCAAAAGATATGCTTTATCCTCTATTCCAAAATGTTCTCAAATGCTGGTAACACAGGATCAGCTGATTTAAGATGTTCCTATTTAGCATCAGTACGGCGACTTCCAAAGAACTAAAAATCTAAACAGTATACAGTAAAACTCCAGTTTACGTCAGTCCTGGATTAAGTCCAACTCAAGGTTATAACCGTTTTATAGGAGAGGAACAGAGAGCTCTTACTGATCTGGGGTTTTCCTGTAATCTACTGGTAACTGTTTTCTTTTTCACTTTCATAAACAGTAGCTATTGTAAAGTCAATCTCTTAGATTCTCTTTATTCATTGGAAAATATTTAACTTAAGTACGAAATACAGTTTACAGTATCTGCTATAAGTTCTGATATGTAAGCTGTAAATATTATATCTAGTCAAAGGTGAAACGTGTTGGTCTGATTAACAATGTAACACAATTTTGTGATCTGAGTTAGATTAAGACTATAATATTATACTGAGTAATTGTATATAAGAGATAGTTTTATTTCTAGTCTACCACTGGTTATACTATGTACTCTAGTTTTACATATCCCATGTATTTTATTTCTAGTCTACCACTGGTCATTGCAAATTAGCAATATTCTTATCTAGTTTTTGAGGCATATTTATTTTGTAAAATATTTTGTCAAAGCAATTTACTACTCAATTTTTTAGGAATATATATATATATATATATATATATATATATATATATATATATATATATATATATATATATATATATTGGTAATAGAATACACTTTTTAAAAATGTACTATCCATCCAGCCATTCATCATCCAGTTCTGTGTTGTCCCATAAGGAGCATAGGAGCCCGGGGCTAGGCAAGTTTGCCCTAACATTTAAGATGAGATTGACCAGCCTCACTCATCCGTGAATTGCTTTACGTGAGCAATAAACCCCAACTACCCCTTGGATATAAACCTTCACCGGCTCAATCCGTTTGGAGAGCCTTAATTACCCATTAAACCACCAGGTGCCCTAATTTGGTATTATGGTTACCACCTAGCGTAGTAAATGGTTTCCTGGTATAAAGGAAACCATTTTGCTTGTCACTCAGTGTAGAGTCACCCATGGGCAGAAGAAAGAGGAAAGAATGAAGGAAAGAATGGCAAAAGAGGGAGAGTAAAGTCACTCGTAGGCAGAAGGAAGAGGAAAGAATGAAGGAAAAACAGAAGAGGAAGGAAGGAAGAGAGAAAAGGGCAGCCACCCAAAGCAACACTCCATCGAGTTAGTGGATGATGAGCGCCCCCACCTACCACAATTAAATGCACTAATATAGTAAAATTTGTAAATCACATTGCAGAAGGTAAGTATTTATTGACAAAATAGTATTTATTCTTGTACATTACACAAGGAAATTTTAAAGGAAATTCAAAGCTGAATCTAAGGAAATTTGGACAAGAATCTAAGGAATTTGATTTCCTTTTTGTGGAAACACTGAGTTTGAATAACACCTTAAACGCGGTAACATCTTATTTGAAATTAGGTTTCACGCAGTAGCAGCCAAAATGAGGTCAAATCCAACCCCTTCCAGTGGATGCTTTCTGAATATTATTTCTGTGAAAAACAATGCGTTTCTATTCAGATGGCATTTTAAATAATCGCTAACATATCACATAAGAAAGGGAGTGGGCTGCTAAATATTGCAAAACGATGCTGATATTATATTCGGATGTGCTATTTAAATTAATTACAACAGCAACAGATAGTAACAGAAGAAGTCTGAATGCAGACAAGCATATATTTCTCACCTCCATCCAGCTGCGTGATGGAAGGACACGAAAAGTAAAATTCATGGCCTGGGCAACCGCAACCAGCTGGTTGTAGTCAGTGCCTGAGTACCTGGTAGTGTCGCCCTCCATGGACTCTTGCCAGTAGGGTTCATATGTAAACGCCGTCACATTTATCGTCGCGCCATAGAAACTGCCAAAAATAATGTAATATTCTGAACGTACGGAAGTTGCAGTGCAACATTAGGTGGAAGTAACTTTTTATTCAGCCTATGATAATCGTGTAGGAATAAAGGTTACTGCGTATTATTCAAAGCAAGTATAGGTACTCCATGACAAATTTTTATCATTATTACTGGATTACTAATATTTATTTCATTTAAGTAATTGTTTCTCGGCTCGATGTTTCCTTTGATCACATTGTCTATGACACGTATACTGTCAGCTACAAATTATACCTGTTTTACACTAATCTGGACTAGATTTTCATCCTTTTACAACAAATTTCACAAACCTCAGATGCAGAAAAATACAAAGCTGTGGCTCTACTTCATTGCCATAACACTTTCTCATGACTACCACCATATTCTAGTGTTATTCTCTTGTTAAACCCATTCAAGATAAAGAGATGACAGTCTTAAGCCAGGTTAGAACGAAATGGGTATAGCCCAGTCTATACTCGTGAGTAATTCGGATACATTACTTAAATGTTTCCAGTTTTGTAATGCCCAGTAATTTCAACAGAGTACATAAGATACTCCAGTTGTGAAATGACCAGTAATCTGTACACATTACTTGGTGTATTTCTCCGGGAAAAGGGTGGGAGGTGTGAGATAGCGTAGACCTGATGTGGGGGTCCAGGAAGCCACTTGCAGCACCCGGGCACCGTCAGGACTGTACGGCAAGTGAACCAACATGCTGTACCTGCACAATACGTTTATAGTTTTCAGGTACAATGAATTATCTTCATTCCCTCGACACTACAAGAATAATTTATCATTTCCTGTAGCTAATGAATGGACAGTTTCACGTAGTCTTTGGAAGAACTCATGTATCTAACTGAGGCTATTATTTAACCCATTCGTTAAGGAAAGTATAACTCACCCTTCAGTCTGAAAAATAATTGTCTCCTTAGTGAAATTTTCTGATAGTAGCATGAATGAACGAAAACAAAAATGTAGGAAGTTATTTCCACTTATACTCTCTTCATCATATAGGGCCGTCTTTTCTAAGTCTTGGATGTTTTATAGTAATAAATCTTGTCCAGTTAATTGCTTCCTACGGTAGACTCATCAGCCATTGGTTCTATAAACTCTCCACTGTTTTTATCTCGCCGAAACAAAGTCGTATTCAGGGCTTGTCACGAGGAAAAAAAGACCACTTTCTCTACTCTGTTCACTTTAACTTGCCCTAATATTGTCACCTCTCCTTCTTGAATTCTAAGCTGTAACTAGATATCAACACCACGATATGTTGCTGATAATGCAAAATGTAATAGAAAGGAAGTATAACCACAAAATTGTTGTTCTGCCACCTAGCTGTGTGAAATAAGATGCAAAAAGAAAAAGGTCTGGGACAAGTTATAATGAATGAAATAAAATGAGAATATAAACTGCACAAGTAATAATATCATTGTGCATTGTTCTCTCTTCAGTCCAACAAAGCTTTCAACTGCCAACTCAGCACTGGACAGCAGGCTTTTATTCAGTGTGGAACTCCGGCTACGATTTCCTTGTATTGTTGGAAAAATTAGAGGGTTAGCAGATACTATTGCTCCAAAGTGTACGTGCATATTACAGTAGACACCTAGATATTACAGCGTCTTTTATTTATTCATTTTTTCTGGGGGGAGGTGGGAGGGGAGATTCCTACAACCGCTAGATTATTTCATTCAACGTTGGAGAGTTTTTAAATACAGGGGTAAAAAATGGCCTCCATTAAATCATTGGTAACGAAATCTCAATGCAAAACTCAATTTAAATTCTTTGGTTTTACTCGAGTAAAATTTATGAGACGTTACGGTTCTGAAGGTGCAAAGGTCTCGTCTATGATTACATATTTAAATGACACACAAGCACACAAGAGGGTGTCTCACGGCGAATTAGTAAAGAAAGAAAAATCTACCTACTCTTGTAAGGCGATGGGGACTCGACACAAATGACAGTACACTTAAATTACAAAGGGGAATATGGACTCCTAGATAATAACAGAGATTTACTCATGTCTGTGGCCGTGGTGTACATGGTGCACGTGCCCATCGTCCTAGTTCCCATCAGCCAAATGTGGGGGCAATGAAAATTACTGTGTGAAAGGAAGGGAACGGGTTTCAGCCTGCAGAGGCTACTTTTGATGATCCTCAGGCAGGTTTTTGGGTACATTTTCCGGGGACAGGCAATTCGTGCATATTGGATTTTTCACAGCATTTTTTTTTTCATTGTTCGTGAAGCAATCATTATCACCAGAAACTCTCCCCACACTGGCTTCACCGCCCTTCCTGTGACAAGAGCAAACATGATGGAATGGTATTCTGTTGAAGTCAGTGAATTATATGTGTGGCAAGCTCTGACCGTACTGATGGCACACATAAAAAAAGGCATGCCATACAGGACTACTGAATCATGGACGACCTCACAGCCTCACCTGTCTTTGGGAGGTACATGGCACATTACAGAGTACTTTGCCATATTATGGTTCCTATACTTTACCCCCAACGTGGGACCCTTACCCAATGACAGGGATGTGGAAAATTCGCCCAATTCTGGCCATAATAAAAGGTTCTTCAATTTTTCCCCCCCTTTCCATAAAACTGTGGCGGATGAGTTGCACATATTGTTCTGGGGTTGACTGGCATTTATCCAATACTCATCATCCAACATCATTGCTTATGTATCACAGTCTTTGTTGCTTGTGACTGCAAGATTGGATATGTGCTGGACTTTGTTGTTATCGCCCATCTAGCGAGACGATAATGTAACCGCCTGCATTTCTCCTTGTATAATGTAACTGCCAAGTTTCTCCTTCAAGATGTGACAGGAACCAGCGGTACTGTCAAGCCAAGTAGGAAACACTACCCAGTTTTCCCTGCCAAGACAGAGAATGGTGCTTTACTCATCGAGAAATGGGGTAACATGTCGGTCAGCCACTGGCATGACAAGCGGGACGTGCTGCAGGTGTACAAGAAGGTGTTCCTACACCTTTCTGCTATCACTGTTGTGAATGCATTCATGCTGTTCAGACAGGTTGTTGGCATAACTGCTGCACCAAGGACACAGTGCTGCAGTAATGCCTGACAGGGTTATCCAAGCAGACTATCTCACGTGTCACACATTGTGAACCTGGGCACCTGCAGGTTAAAAACTGTACAGGCAGTGTCATGTCTGCCTGAACTGTCAGTGACGGCAGCAGGTTCACAAGGAAATGCTCCATCAGTGCAGTGAGTTAACCCATCACGTCCCAAGGTATTTCGCACCTCTGACACCCCCCAATCCTGAGGTATTTTTGAAAAAAAAATTTTTGGCTAAAACCTCCGCTTTTGGTGAGAAACATCAAAATTTCATAGAGAAATTGCTCACCTGAGGTTTAAAATGATCCAGATAGCAGTACCTCCTTACCTGACTGGGTTTTCTAACAGGCTGGCACCAAAGAAAATGAGTTCTATGAGAGGGTAACTATTTCACACCACTCATAAACGGTATTTATTTATTTACTTGGTACGAATTTATATGTAGTACGAGAGTATATTGATTTTCAAACAGTAATATAGACATTATAAGCATTGTTTCACTCACTAACTCATCACCATACCTGACCTTCTTTTGCCACATTACCTGATCATCATTCCTGACTGTTTCTTCCTCTAATGCTATGTAAACTTTGTCCTCCACATTGTCATCAATTGAGGAATCACCCTGGCCCTGAATGTCTTTATTGGCCAGATCACTGTTAACAGGTGAATTGCTGAAACAATGGCATGTGGGGAGGGAGGGAGGTTATGCGGTGTAAGGCATTGTCCCTGCTTGACATCTTGTAGAGGAATAGAGGAAGGTGTCCCATGTATACGTACAAAAAATCACACGCAAAAATTAAAAACTGTGCAAATTATGAACCCTGCAATTGCGCAACATACCAGTACGTCGATGGGACTGGCAAATGCAAAATGTTGCAACGTACCCATACGTCGACGGGACTGGCAAATGCAAAATGTTGCAACGTACCCATACGTCGACGGGACTGGCAAATGCAAAATGTTGCAACGTACCCATACGTCGACGTGATGCCTTGGGTTAAAGGAAACTTCTTCAGTCACTGGTGTGTGGGAAAGTGTAAATAGTGTATATAGTGATCTTACTACATAAGAGTTTATGATATAGTTTATAGTACATAAAAGATATGGGTTTAAGAAAACACTCTTAGGTGACACTGCAAGTGAACTTGCAGTACAACCGCAAATGTGTGTTATGGTAATACAGTGCAATGTACATACAAATTAGATTTGTTGTGATAGTAAACTAGTAATTACCTTCTGGTATTCCTCTAGAGCACTAAGAAATTACCCTAGCAAGTGATTTTATCACAGAAGAATATAGAATGTAAGGAAAGGTATGTGTGTAAGGAAATGAACTCAGGATATGGAGGATGAACTCGTAATACAAGTGCCAAGCATAAAGAACTTATTTTCAGGTTACAGTGCAAGTGAACTTGCATTACAAGTGCAAATATGTATTATGGTAATGTAGTGTAATATTAGTGAAAACTGGTTATGATGTGATACTTTTTATTTTGTACATTCGCAGCATTTCCTTTAATTTTATCTCTGCTGAATGTCACCTCTCTTCCTCTAAACCTCACCTCCTGCTCATTACTAAGACTCAGCTGTCTAAGGCAACTTAAAACAAACCCCCTTCTTTGTCCTCCTACTTTCTTTACACTGACTTCAAAGCAAAAAGTTGCTGTTGTGTATATGTACAGTCGCCAAACTTTCCACCTGGGCCACCCAGCCGCGAGAGGTGCGTAACGGGTGTTGGCAACAGTGTATCTGTTTGTTCTTGCGTACATGCTCGACGAAAGTTCGGATCATCAACTCTCTTCGTCTGTAGTGAACCTCAGTCAGAGTCAGAGTTCATCCCATAGATGGCTGGGTACGTTGTTGGGTGGAGAGAAAAATGTCTCAGGAGTAAGGCGGCTCTCCCATCGGCTCAGCCAGTTGCATGAAACTGGTCGCACGGAAAACTGTGTGCCATAGGTCGCGCTGACCAAGGCCAAATAAATATGATTATTAATTATATAAGGTAATATACATAATATGACATAGATATATACTCTTATATATAATACAATAATATATATTATACTATACTTATTTGGCCTTGGTCCGTGCAACCTATGGCACGCAACAATTCCATGCGACCGGTTTCCTGCAACTGGTCGAGCTGGTGAGAGAGCTGCTTAAGGGAGGAACTTGGCATAGTGAAGGCCAGGGCAGGCGCCGGACGGGGGGAGGGGGGTTACGTTATTCGTACCGCCAGTGATAATAATTGTCGAACTAGTCTTTGAGATCCATTAGCATTCTACTAAATATTGCATTCTTAACAACACTAAACATTTTATTTTCTATGTTGTTTTTACATTGTTACCATAACATGTTAATCCACTATATACTGGAATCGCTCCAAGCCTTTCTCTCTCTCACTCTCTCCTTATATCAGTAATTCCATTTCACAGGGTTATCACTTGATACCACTGTCAGTATAGGTTGAAGAGGAATGCAGTTACCTAACATCTATGTCAAGTTACAAGTAAGATACCTTCCATATTCACATCATGAATGACACTGACCAGTATACGTTAGAATGATGTTCAGATACTGTTAACGGTTGCTTATTTCCTCGTTGGTAGTACTTTAGGTAGATGTTTTTATGTGTTCTGTGGTGCACCACGAAGAGGTATGTTAAAACAGCGTCACCTCAACAGGCAAAGAGTTTATTTATACTGCTGCGGAATGTGGCTATTATATCAGCTATGAAATGACTTACCGTATCATATTTCATATGCCTATGGTCATAACAGCACACCTTTATAGTCATTTCACATGACTGAATTACACATTACACGGAAAATTGATTGTGAGCAGAGCCACTTTTGTGTGAGGTCACACATTTACACGCTCATCGAGTTTTCACCAAACAACATTATCTCACATTATAGCAAGATGAAGACTCCACCGTTACATCACAGTATGCAAAAGCTTCCAGTCATTTGAAGCACAATTGCTACTGAGTCATGAATAGCTGGGACATTTATATCACCATTGCCTGTCATCTTACTTATGTGATTGGTAAATGCAACATAACGAACATAAAATTATCATTACAGGCTGGAACACTTTTTTTTTTTCTTTAATCCCATGACCCTAGGCGCTTTAGCGCCCGTCACCGAGGCCCGGGGTGCGAGGATATGTGATTTTGGTTGCTGACTGCCTGCTACTAAAACTAGGTCATAAGATAAGGGCTTGGTATTTAATAGGAGAAACCCATCTCTTCTAACTGGGGTGGAACCACGTCACACGGATCGGCTGGAGGAAGCGTTAATTACCACGTCATCCACAGTACTGTTTCACATATTTAATATATATCAACTGTTAAAACAATAGCCGTGTTTGCATTGCAAGCACAGTGATCCACGTAATGATTAAGTGATGAGCCATGGGTTTATCATATAATAATGTAAATAAATACGTTTATAAATATGCAATATATGTAAAGATGCGATTTTTTTTTTAGATTATTTTACTTATTGTTTTCAATACTCGCATTATCCAATACTTTCAAGAAGTTCCTTTGAAATTCTTCCAGCTAAAAATTGTCGACCGAATATTGGGATGAACTCTGACTGAGGTTCACTACGGAAGACGAGAGTTGATGATCCGAACTTTCGTCGAGCATGTACAAACGAACAAACAAATACACTGTTACCAGCACCCGTTACCCACCTCTCGCGGCTAGGTGGCCCAGGTGGAAAGTTTGGCGACTGTACATAACAACATATCGTGCACCCTTGTTCCTGTACTCAGTCTTCTGAATTCTCTAGTCTCTAGCTTCGGCTATCCAACCATTCTCTGACTAAGTATAACTGTGATATTTGCTTATCAGCCACTTCCGCTGATGAAAATTCTTTGACAATCGTATTTCTAAGATGGAACATCCTGTCAATTTCTCCATTCTCTGAAGTCTCCATTCTAGGTGATTTCAGTGTTCACACCACCTTTGGCTATCTATCACTGATCACTGATCATTCTGTCATTGATCCACCTGGAGAACAAGGCTACATTTTTTCCATCCTTAATGACGAAGATCAGCTTGGACAGTATCCAACCCATATCACTTGTAGTCTTGTAGAGAGTTCCAACATACCTGACCATTTCCATACAACTAATCTTGCTTATGCTGTTAATGTTTTCTCTCCACTGAGCTCCTCTGATTGCAGTCTTATCACCTTAACTGTCTGATTACCTCAGTAAGGCCTGTGAACCATCCTAATAAGCAGCGATTTTGGCATTTTGGAGCTGCTGATTGGGAGGATCTCAGTACATATATATGTTTTTTCTGCTGGAGTGATTGTTGCTTCCATGGCCGACAATCATCTAAGTGTGCCTCACGCATTACACAGGTTATTCTCTCATGCATGGAAACAAACATTTCTCTCTTTTATCCTGCAACTAATGCAAAAAAATAAAAACTTTGTTTAATTGCGCTTGTTCAAATGCTTTCCAATCAAGGGCCTTCAAAAGGTACTGGAGCCAACCCATCCCTGAATCTCATCTCTTTTATGTTTCTGGCTGGAATCGTGTTAAGTCCGTCCATCATTCTGCTAAATATTAATCTCAGTCATACTAACAGAAATTCTTCCAGCTCTTTCTGATGCTTGCCAAAAACCTTTCAACTTTACTTCATCATCCTTTCATCCTATTTTCCACTCTACCGACTCTGTATCTGTTTCATCTACTGAAAAAGCGAACTCTTTGCTCAGACTTTCTCCTCTAGTTCCACCTTAGACGATTCTGGTGCTGTTCCTCCATCACTTCTTCCCTCCTACTTCCTCATGGCTGACATTGAAATTTCTTCAGTTGTGTTTTCTGCCATCTCTGCCGTTAATACTGACAAGGCATATGGGCTTGATGGGGTGCTGATGGGGTCTCTCCAGTTGTCCTCAAGTGCTGTGCTTCTGTGCTTACTTCCTGCCTAGGTAAACTTTGTCGTCTTTGTCTGTCAACTTGTACCTTTCGTTCTTGCTGGAATATTGCTCTTATGGAAATGTGATGATTTCCTGCCCTCTACTATCGTCCTATTTTCCTAATGCAAAAAAGAAGGAACCACAGGCCAGGAGCCTATAAACTGTTCCCACCAAGGAAACAAAACAAAACAAGATAAGCCAAATTCAAGAACTGTTCATTTCAAGGTGCCTGGGGAATGACAGGAGATCATAGGCAGTAGGAAATATAGACAGAGAGAGACAGTTCCAGAGTTAACCTGTTTCATACATAAAGGACTGGGAGTAACGATTAACTCTTGCATTAGAGAGGTGGACAGAAAAAGGATGAGAGTTTGTTGCTAGAATGGTGCTGCGCACCTGCCATAGTGGAGGAGGGATGCTAGCAGACAGTTCAGACAAGCAGTGACCACTGAAGTAGCGATAGAAAAGAAATAAATATGCAGAAACAGAGACTGAAGGGAGCTTGTGAGAGGAGGTGAGTTGATGAGATGAAAAAGCTTTTGAATCCACCTTGTTGAGAAGAGCTGTGTGGGGGGAACCTGCCCACACATGAGAGTTGTACTTTACACGGGGGTGAGTAAACCTGTGTATAAAGTCAACAACAGTGCAGTGATAAAGAAGGTGCGGAGTCTGCTTAGCACACCTAATCTCTTGGAAGCAGATTTTACGAGAGAGAGATAATATATTCTCTCCATGAAAAATCCCGAAAGATTGAAACCCCAAGTATTTTTAAAGATGATGCAGGATTAAGCTTGCCATTGTTGAAAATTAGAGGGTACTCCTGAGGAAGATTTTGTCGGTTTGATAGATGTAAGAACTGAGCTTTTGATGCATTAAAAACAAGATTACTTTTACACCAATCAGAGATATGAGCCAAGTCAGACATTAGGTGTGCTATAGCCTCATCCCTTGTTTATTGAAGTAACTGCTAAGATGGAGGCTGTGGGAAGTGAATAGAAAGGTGAAGGGTGGAGTCATCAGTGTATGAGTGGATAGGGTTAGATATACAGCTTAGAAAGTCATTGATAAACAAAAGAAAGAGAGTTGGTGATTGAACAGAGCCCTGAGGAACGCCACTATTGATAGCTCTAGGAGAAGAACGGTGGCTGTCTACTGCAACAGCAGTAGGAAGCTAAAGACACAGATAGAAGAATAGAAACCATAAGAGGGCAGTTTGGAAATTAAAGAAATATGCCAGAATCGATCGAAAGCCTTGGAGATGTCATGTGCATTGGCAAAGCTTTCGCCAAAATTCCGAAAGGAGGATGACCAAGAGTCTCGAAGGTAAGTGAGAAGATCGCTGATGGAGCATCCCTGACGGAACCCATACTGACGATCAGAGAGAAGGTTGGGACAGGAAAGATGCTTTAACCTGAGGCATCCCATCGACATATGGGTACGTCACAACATTTTGTCACAGCTAGTCCCGTCAATGTACTGGTACGTTGCGCAATTGCAAGGTTCATAATTTGCACAAGTTTTAATTTTCGCGTGTGATTTTTTGTATGTATACACGGGACACCTTCCTCTATTCCTCTGCAAGATGCCAGGCAGGGACAATGCCCTACACCGCATAACCTCCCCCCCCCCCGCACACCATTGTCTCTGCAGTTCACCTGTTACCAGTGACCTCGCCATTAAAGGCATTCAGGGCCAGAATGATTCCCCAATCAATGACAATGTGGAGGACAAAGTTTACATAGCATTAGAGGAAGAAAGTCAGAAATGATGATCAGGTAATGTTGCCAAAAAAGGTCAGGTATGTTGATGAGTTAGTGAGTGAAACAATGCTTATAATGCCTATATTACTGTTTGAAAACCAATATACTCTCGTACAACATATAAATTCGTTTATGAGTGGTGTGGAATAGTTACCCTCCCATAGAACTCGTTTTCTCTGGAGCCAGCCTGATAGAAATCCCAATAAGGTAAGGACGTACTGTTACCTGTATTGAGTATTTTAAACCACAGATGAGCAATTTCTCTATTAATTTTCGATGTTTCTCACGAAAAGTGGAGGTTTTAGCCAAAAATTTTTTTTTTCCAAAATAGCTCGGGATTGGGGGGTGTCGGAGGTACGAGATAGCTTGGGACGTGACGGGTTAAAAAAAAAAATGTTGGTTCATAATATACTCAAACACTTTTCAAATACATGCTGTTAAAGCAATTACACTAACATCCTGTATTTGTAAAGCGTTTGAAAATATTCTGTAATAATAAACCAAATAAAGCATTGCTCCTATCATAACCTTCTCTGATTGTCATTAGGGGCTCAGGGAGGGGTACTCCACTGGCTATCTTTTCACATTCGTTTAAGACTCCTGGTCATCCTCCTTTCCGGAATTCGGTGAAAGATTTGCCATTGCACTTGACATTTCAAATGCTTTAGATCGAGTCTGGCATAAATCTTAAATTTACGGCCCTCTTACGGTTTCAGCTATATCTGTGCCTTCATCTTTAGTCGTTCTATACCTGCTGTTGTTGACTGCCATTGTTCTTCTCCTTGGGCCATCAATAATGGTGTTCATTAGGGCACTGGCCTGCCACTAACTCTCTTCCTTCTATTCATCAGTGACCTAATGTTTACATGTAACCCTAATCACCCATATGCTGATGACTCTAGCCCTCACATCCCCATCTACTTCCCACAGTGTCCATCTTAACAGATACTTCAACAAACATGAGACGAGTCTATGGCACACTTAATATCTGACTTGAATCACATCTCTGATTCGGGTAAAATTATTATTGCTTTTAATCCATCGAAAACGCAGTTCTTACATATTTCGACCCATTAAAATCTACCATAGCAATATTCTTTAATTTTCAACAATCCCCAACTCAATCCTGCATCATCTTTGAACATACTTGGGGTTTAATTCTTTCGGGATTTATCTTGGAAAAATCATAATTTCATTCCTTTATAAAATCTGCTTCTAAGTGATTAGGTGTGCTATGTTGACTCTGTTCCTGCTTTACTCCTGCACAGTTGTTGACTTTCAACAGGAGTTTTATATGTCAATGTGTACACCACTACTTTAATGTGTGGGGAGGAGCCCTATATACAAAAATGTAAAGTCAAAGACTTTTCATCTCAGCCCTCCTCCTTACTGGCTGCCTTCAACCCATATCTCTTTGGCGTGCTGTTGCATCTTTGTATCTTTTCTATCGTTAGTTCAATGGTCACTGGCCCTCTGAATTTCTCTGCTTGCATCCCTTAACCACTATAGCAGGCAGGTAGCACCAGTGTAGAACACAAACTCCTATCCCGTTTCTGCCCAGCCCTCTAATGCAAGAATTAACTGTTAATCCCAGTACTTTATGTGTGCAGGTCAGCTCTGGAACTGTCTTCCTCTGTCTGTATTCCCTACTGCCTATGACTTTCAGTCTTTTTAACACAGTGTGTCCAAGCATCGTTAACAGATCCTTAATATGGGAATCTATTATCGTGTATATATTTTTGCTTAGAGGAAGCAATTTGCGGGCTTGTTTCTTTTTATTTTCTTTTTTGTATTAAGAAAGGTCTATCTATCTATCTATCTATTGCCAGACGCCTCAATCCCGTTCGGGGTGGCCACAAACAAATTGCCTCCATGTCACCCTGTCCCCCGCCATTTCACTGACCCGCTCCCAACTCACCCCCCCTTCTCTCATATACCTCTCCACCCCATCACTCCATCTCATCCTCGGCCTCCCCCTTTCTCTTCCCCCCTCCACCTCACTCACGTACACTCTCTTCGTCAGTCTTTCACCCTCCATCCTCTCCACATGGCCAAACTACCTCAATGTATTCCTCCTAACGCTTCCTATCACATCCACATCCACACCACAACGCTACTTTATATCCTCATTTGTCAGCCTGTCTCTCCATGTGACTCCACAGGCTCCTCTTAAATAACTCATTTCCACTGCTGTCACTCTTGACTTGTGTCCTTCCAACAACGTCCAAGCTTCACTTCCATACGTTAGAGTTGGTATCACAATACTGTCATGTAGTAACTTTTTCACTTCCATGCTCACTTCCCTGCTTCTTAACACTGCTTTCAAGGAACCAGCAGCCTTTCTTCCCCGCTGTACCCTTTCAAGCACTTCACCCTCCAAACCTCCATCCTTACTCATCACACTACCCAAGTACTTACACGTACTCATATTTTCCAATTCCCCACCATCCAACCTCACTGTACATTCACTGACTTCACCTCTCTCGAAGACCATCACTTTACTCTTCTCTACATTCACCTTTAGATTCCGTTTCTTACACTCTCTCCCAAGCTCATCCATATAGCCTTGCAGCTCTCCTTCGTCTTCACCCAACAACACGGTAACAACAGTACAGGGAGTTTCCAAACACTACCCTCTCTCCCCAGGGCCACTCCAACATCCACTACCCTACCTTGTTCCTCTTTTATTACCCCAACCATGTACAGATTGAACATCCATGGAGACATGACACATCACTGTTTCAACCCAACCTTCAAAGAGAAAAATTCACTCATTTCGCCATCCACACGCACTGCAGCCTTAGCACCATCATACATACTCTTCACAGCATTCAACAACTTCCCATCTACTCCATATATTCTTAATAGTTTCCACAATCCTTGTCTATCCACCCTGTCATATGCTTTCTCCCAATCCATGAAAGCTGCATACAACTTCTTTCCCTTCTCTAGAAACTTTTCCACTAAAGATTTAAGAATGAATATCTGATCTACACAACCTCTTCCCTCCCTAAAGTCTCTCTGTTCTTCTCCAACTAATTCCTCTGTTCTTTATCTAACTCTGTCAATAAGTATTCTACCATACACCTTTCCTATTATACTAAGAAGACAGATGTCCCTATGATTACCGTACATTTCTTTTTTCCCTTTTCCTTTGTACAAGGAAATAATTATACCTGACTTCCAATCCTCCGGGACTCTACCTTCCTCCCAGGCCAATCTGCACATTTTCCATATCCATTCTACTATTATCTCTTCCCCATACTTCAGCATTTCACCACACACTCCATCAATTCTTGGGGCTTTCACCAATTTAACTTCCTGCATTGCTTCCACAACTTCTATCCTACTGATTTCTTCCTCTTTTCTCACCTCCCTCCTTCTCCCAGCCATTCCCCAGTCACTTATACTCACATTACTTCCATCCTCTATGTTCAACAATTCCTTTAACCCACCCCGTCCCGACGACGTATGGGTACGTCACCACGATTTGCATTTGCCAGTCCCGGCGACGTACCAGTACGTCGTGCAATTGCAATGTGCATAATTTCGACAATTTTCAAATTTCGCGCTTGATTTGCGGTACGTACCCTCGCCTGACCTTCCCCTACCTGCCACCAGGCGGGGACACTCGGCGACCCCGCGCGACCCGCGCTAGCCCGCCACTCTTCCACTCACCTGGTAGCCACGGTCCTGCTCAGACATGGCTAAGAGAGGTCTCTCAGAGAGCGAAATTCAAGTCGCCCTGGACACCTTTACCGGCGACAGTGATTCCCCACTGGATGACGAGGAGATGGACAAAGATTATGTGCAGCCAGACGAGGAAGAAACCACCAGCAGTGACGAGGAAGTTCTGTCACCAAGGAAGCGGCAGTACGTGACTTACCGTGCTGCTAGAGAGGGGCAGGAGGCAAAGAAGGCACGTGGTATGTCATATCCCTATCCCCAGCGTGCCTTGGAAGCCGAATTCGAGGTCGAGGACGAGGACGAGGACGAGGACGGAGACGTGGGACGTGCTGCCACGTGGTATGGACGGGAGGTGATTACGCATCGTGGCCCAGAGCGCACACCACGTCGTCTAAGCAGGTATGGGCCTAGCATTCTGTTTGGGGCGGTAGGAAGTGAAGTGCAGGGAGTGGGGAGTGAAATGGACATTCCTGGGATTAGGGAAAGTGAGAGTGAGGTGGGTGAGTCATTGCTCTCCCTACGCAGTGTGAGGCGGCAGAGTGGATCACGTGGGCCAGTGCGGGTGCGTTCCTTATCACGTGGGGTTGTGAGGGAGGGGTAAGGTGGGGAGGAACCACTCCAAAGCACGTCTTATGCTCCCCAATATCCCTAACACGTGGTCGAGCAAGGTTGCGTGAGAGAGCACGTGGTGTGGTAATGGAGGGGAAGGTGGGGAGGAACCACTCCCCAGCACGTCTTCTGCTCCCCAATATCAAACTATTTCATCCCCACAGCCCCCTAATGTTCCTCAAGGCCGTAAGGGTAAGGGAAAGGGAAAGGGTAAAGGCAGAGGGAAGAGGAGTGACAGTGGGGAAGCCCTCCATACTCCTTCTCCCCAACCTCCCCAACCAGGATCTCCTCCCCACCCAGACGAAGGCGGTGATGGGGACGAGGGATTTGTGTCGTGGGATTGGGAGGATGGGAGTGATTTTTCTC
This sequence comes from Coenobita brevimanus, assembly GCF_032717465.1. Lineage (NCBI taxonomy): Eukaryota > Metazoa > Arthropoda > Malacostraca > Decapoda > Coenobitidae > Coenobita > Coenobita brevimanus. Next base: position 11,689,365 of record NC_136986.1, on the reverse strand, counting down.
CCCTCATTCACCCCTTCACTGAGCAGGGGCGATCTGGCTGCATTGCACCAGGTATTCACTGTAATTCAAGCAGGTTGGATTTTTTCCACCTGTTTTTCAGTGAGGCCTTCGTTGATCAGATCGTGCTTCAAACAAACCTGTTTGCAAGCGGCCAGCGGCTAGAAAGTGAAAGATTGGGAACAAGGAGTAGGCATTCAATGATTTATGATTACCCTGTCTCCATTCCAGAAATGTTCTTATTTTTTGCCCTTGTCCTTTTGATGGGTATAATAAGAAAAAATAGAATTCCTGCTTACTGGACTAGGGACCCTGTTATGTTTACCCCCATATTTGGTCAAGTGATGAGCCGTAATCGGTTTCAACAAATTCTAAGTCGCCTCCATTTTCATGATGCTAATGACCCTGCAAATGCAAACAACACGAACAAAATGAGGCGAATTAGGCTGGCCTTTGATCACCTCAGGCAAACCTTTCGATCCTCATTCTATCCCTATAGAGATCTCGTCATAGACGAGAGTCTCGTGTTGTGGAGAGGCAATATTTCATTCAGACAGTATATACCCAGCAAAAGGCACCGTTTTGGGTTCAAGATCTTTGTTATGTGTGACTGTAGGACTGGATACGTGCAAGACATAGTCTTGTACACCGGTGCACAGACAGACATAATAGAAGATCGAAGTATAGGACTTTCTGGAGCAGTGGTAAAGACGATGATACAAGACTACCTTCATCGTGGTCACGTTCTCTATCTCGACAACTGGTACACTAGCCCTCTTCTCGCTCGTTATCTTCACAGACATGAAACGGGAGTCTGTGGAACCGTAAAGGTGAACCGGCGTCACATGGTCAAGGTAGGGCGGAAACTTGCAAGGAGTGAGGTTGTCTTCTTCAAAGCAAACAACATCCTTGCAACAATGTGGAACCACAAAAGAGAAGTAAGCCTCTTGTCCACAGTTCACCGCCCCTTGATGCACCGTACTGATTCTGTTGATTACCATAGCGAGAGCAGGCGTCGTGTTTGGAAACCTGAATGTGTCATGGACTATAATATAAACATGCGCCTCGTGGACCAGTCAGACTCCATGATATCGACGGTAGAGTGTGCCAGGACCACGATGAAGTGGTATAAAAAACTGTTCTTTCACTTGCTAGATATCACTGCTCTGAATTGCCACCACCTTCACGCCATGACCACAGGAGTTCAGGAAACCTTTGAAGGGTTTGTGAGGGAGCTCACACGAGAAATCTTTGCAAAATATGCTGTTGAAAGGCCCCAACAGCGCCCCCGCACTGCCCCTATTACCCACACTCCCCAGAGAATATCCGCCCGCCATTTCCCCACTCCTATCCCGCCCCAGCCCAACAGACCTAGGCCCCAGCGCAGGTGTCACGTGTGCAGTCATTCCCAGGTGAGACTCATGACACAGAGGAAGGACACCCGCTATGAGTGCGTGCAGTGTGACGTGGGTCTGTGTATTCACCCATGTTTTAGTGAATATCACACGTTGCTGCAATTTTAGCATGGTGTGATTGCGAAAGGACGCAGAAATTATGATGTAAATGCGACAGACAGACGCTATGTCAAAATATCAGTCATGTGGATCGCCAAATATTAGTATAAAGTGCCTACGGGTAGAACATAAGTGAAAACATTGGGTGTAAGTATATAAATCTGCTCTAAGTTGAAACTTACATAGAGAGGGTTGTTTGATGCGATATTCTGTCGCTCAGTGCAATAAATACGGCCCCTTATTATAAATTTTCTATTATGTGACATTCTTACGGGTATAATATAAGTTCAAATTATTGTATATGATGATGAATTTCCTAAGTCAAATATTCATAGCGTGTCTATAAAGATAAGATTTCCTGACGCTTAGTTGAATGAATAAGGCACGTATTAGTCAAAATAAAAGTCAGCAAGTGATAAAGTGAATAATTAGTATATAAGTGTGTGAGTGAATTAGTATATAAGTGTGTGAGTATTATGTATGACGTAACATTCCTTGCGAGGGTATTTTCAGGCGATATTCTCACGCTCACTTGAATAAATAATGGCAGTAAGTATGTACAGTGCATTGGAGGGGTGTAAACGTGTGTAATGTAAGTGGGAAAATATAATTGGAGTGAATAAATAAAGTAGATGATGAAACACGAGTGTTTGAGATCGTGGTTGCTACGTGAATAGGCGCTAGCATATCGCTAAATGCCCTCGTAATGAATGAAAATAATTGAAAACCTTCACAGTGGTGGGGGAAAGGTTCTATGTAAATGGGAAAATAATTGGAAAGTGATAAAACAATTTGGTATGTTGAAATACGAGTCATAGCGAGTGCGCTTACTAAGGTGATGTGCGCTAAACTTATGCTGCATGTCATCAAAATGAATGAAAACATCTGAAATTACTTACAAACAGTTGTAATTGGTAAACTGTCATTGAAACAGAAGTATACAAGTAGAAAAAATGATAGGTTGACTCATACCAGAAACTTAGCATATAGCATGTTACGACTCGGACCAAACTCGCTATGCTCGTGCGATGGTACAATGCTCATTTTTCCTATATATGTGTCTGAAATACATTATATTGTTACTGTTATTGTTTATTAGTACAAATTCAATAAATGTAGAGGTGTTGTGTGTTGTTTGTCCCATTACTCCTTACCATAGAAAACGTTTACGCATATCCAGCCCATTACAGAATACGATACCTGCGGGGGGAAACCGCACCTGTATAGACCACTTATAGACCGCAGAGACCACTTTCTTCAAGATTTTCCATAGTTTCTCGACCTAAGCGGAAGTTTCATAAGAAAAAAAATTTTTCCAAAAAGGCTCGGGACTGGGGGATGTCATAGGTGCGGAAAGGCTCGGGACGTGACGGGTTAAGTGTTCTCTCCATCTGCTCACTTTTTCTCCCTTCTCCACTAGTAATCTACCATTTTTATCTTTCACTCCCCTGCTAACTTCACTTCCACCCTGTCTTACTCTTTTCACCTCTCTCCAGAACATTTTCTTACAGTCCCTCCACTTTACACTCAAGTTCCTTCCAAATTCCTCATCCGCTCTCTTCTTACTCTCTCTTACTAATCTTTTCACCTCTCTCTTTCTTTCTACATATAACTCTCTCTTTTGCCTCTCAACTTCTTCCACGCCCCTATTTCTCATTCATTCATTGTATGCTTTCTTCTTTTGTGCCACAGCCTGTCTCACCTCTTCATTCCACCACGCTGTTCCTTGCACACCCCTCCATCTTCTCTTCAACCCACACACCACCTCAGATGCTGCACATAGTTCTTCTGTAAATATCCTGCACACACCTTCCACGTCCCCTATCTGCTTCAATTCATATTTGCCCAATCGTTTCTCCACTTCTCTCTTATACTCTGCCTTTTTCTCATCCTCTTGTAACCTTTCCACTCTCCTTACAAATACTCCTTCTTCCCTTCCTTCCCTTCTTATATTTCTCCATTCTTTTTGGACCTTGATTCTGTCAACCACCAAGTAGTGGTCAGAAAGTCCACTTCCCCAGCATCTATAAGCTCTTGCATCCATTACACATTTTCGCATCCTTTCATTAACACACACATAATCAATCATTGCCTTCCTTTCATTTCAGTTCACCACCCACCCTTCTCATCACTGGCCATGTATACCTGTGGATCATTTTGTGCCTGAAGAGGGTATTGGCTATCACCAACCCCCTCCCAGCACAAATGTCCACTAACGCACTGCCATTCTCATCTATCTCAGCAGGCACACCCCACTCACCAACTATTCCATCCACATTCACATTCCCTACTTTACCATTCATATCACCGATCAAAAATACTCTCTCATTCCTTCCAAACTTTTCCATGCACACCTCCACATTTGTCCAGAACTCTTCTCTCACTCTACTTGCACGATCTTGCTTTGGCGCATACACACACACAATCGCCCACATTTGTATTCCAACTTTCAATCTTACCCACACAATCCTTGACCCAACTGATCCATACTCTCTTGTGCTCTTCTTCCATCTTTTACTCACAACTATGCATACTCCTTCATTGGCCCTCTCATTCTCACCTACTCCTGCACATATACCCCATCAATACTCCCATTCTCTCACACTCTCACCCCTCCATTTCGTTTCAGTTATTCTGCATACATCAACTTCCGCACCCTCAAGCACCTGGACAATCTGTCTCTCTTTCACCTCATCATTTGCTCCCTTTACATTCCACGTTAAGGTAGGTGCTGCTGCAATATAGTGCATCATACATGGAAACTGGGTTTGTTGTGATAGTAACCTAGTATTTTTTGTGAGCAGTTCCTCTCTTGCAGCAAGAACTTAGCCAAATATGTGCTTTAGAAAAAAATGAAAAAGAAAACTGTGTTAGAAATGGACATAATCACAGGGATAGCCCAACTGAACTTATGCGACACAGAAAACGTACTCGCAGATCAAGTAAAGGTGATTGTAATGGCAAGTCTTGTATAATAAACCTTGGAAGTTGTTTTCTCTCTTCCTTCCAAACACACTGTAATGCACATTGTCACTCTGAATAAACCGAAAAAATGGGGCAAATAAACTGAGGTAGCCAAACGTACAAGGGCTGATGATTCGTTTATGTGGCAGTGGCCAGGGGCAGTGGAGAGGAGTGTCAATGACTGGTGGGGCAAGGGGGAGCATGAGTGTATGCGAGCACGGAATCGCTCTTTGTCCCAGGCTTGGGCGAGGGCTGTGGGCTGTAACTACCGACTCGCCCCTATACGAACACATCCTTTTGTGATTCCCCAAAATACCTACATTCATCACCTATCTCTACGATGCCTCCACCTATAGCCAACCTGTGGACATTTACAACGGAAAGATGAAGGACAGATGAATAATCTGGTCTTTAACTGAATTATGCAGCTATGACTAGTTGAAAAAGCCTACTTTCAAGGAAAAAATGCATACGAGAGTGGCTTGGCTTGTAAGTCCCCCAAGGTTTAGGGGTTAAGACTGAAGTGAACGTAATACTAGGATAACTACATTCTGAAGCTGTTGGAGATAAAATGATGAACAGGAATTTAACCAATGGTGACTGAAGCCCTGTTTGGGGAGCTTGAGTAGATCTGCACTAATTGTGGATTGATAATGTATGACAGGTAGCGCTGGCAATTTATTTAAGATTTTGAATAGAAACTCTTTGTGAGGCACAGGAAGCTAAAAACGGTTGTGTGAGCTACGGCGAATGATTAAAAAAGATAAGAATGTTTAAGAGTTGAAGAAGGAAAGGTGTAATACACAAGGTCAATAATGGTATAACCTTGGCAAAGGATTTAATGAAGATTATTTTAATGGCAAATAAAAAAAAAAGGTAAGCATACGCCACTTTCAAATAAAAAAAAAGGTAAGCATACGCCACTTTCAAATACGTGGCATCCTACAAAGCAACTACAAATTAAAATTTTGGCATTAGAGGTACTTTCTTGGTTGCTGAATAACTTACCGTTTGTCAGATGCTGAGGTTTCAGTATTGATCACCAATGTATTCATCATGGAAAATGTCCAGTGGGAAACGAGTAGAGCCCCGAGGTCTTCCCTGGGCAGGCGAGTGACCACCAGGAGCCTCGTTGACCACACCAGGAGGCGGCCATTGAGGGACCAATCAGCGAAAGCAATGAGGAAGGCTGGGTCGTCACTCACCACCACCACCATCACGCACCACGATACCTGCCGCAGCTGCTGACGTCATCATGTACAAGTTAGCTGTGTGACCTACCTGCCTCAGCAGTAATGAGGCTGACCAACCCACTGCAGCATTAACGAGAATAACCTACCCACCTCAGCAGTGCTGTGAGAATGACCTACCCGCCTCTGCACTAATGTGAAAGTGACCTATACTCCACACGAGTAATGTGAGAATAACCTACACGCCTCCTCAGTAATGTGAGAGTGAACTACCCTTCTAAGCAGTAATGTAAGAGTGGCGAACCCACCTCAGTAGTAATGAAACAATAACTGACTGCCTCAGAAGTTATATGAGAGTGACCTACCCGCCACAACAGAAGTGTTAGAGTGACCTTCCCAGCTGAGCAAAAATGTAAGTGACCTACCCGTCGAGCCTGGCTGACCACCAGGGAGAGCTGTGCCTGCGTCACGTTAGTGTCTTGGCCGTCCACACCCACCTCGAACACACCCATGCCCTGTGCCGCTCCAACATTACCAATACTCTGATAAAATGCAGTATGTAATTATGCGGAGTAAATTAGTTTTCATTGGGTTAAGAAGCTGGCAATGAAAGTGTATTATTACTTTAACATTTCTTATTACCTATCTGTCTGTCTATAGCCAGACGTCTCGATCCTGCAAGAGAAGGCAACAAAGAAATCGGTCCCTGTTGCTCTGTCCCAGGCCATTTTGCTGCCTTCCCTCAGCTCTAACCTCTCTCATATACCTCTCTACTCCATCCCTCCATCTCATCCTTGGGCTCCCCCTCCCTCTTTACTCACATACACTCTCCTCATCAGGCTCTCGCTCCCCATTTTCTCCACATGGCCAAAGCACCTCCATGTATTTCTCCTAACGCTTTTTATCACATCCATATCCACACCACAATGTTCCTTCACTTTCTCATTAGTCAGTCTGTCTTTCCATGTAACTCCACATGCTTCTCTCAAATAACTCATTTCCATTGCTCTCACTCTTGACTTGTGCCATTCCAACAAGGTTCAAGTTTCACTTCCATGCGTTAGAGTTGGTATCACAATGCTATCATACAGAGGTATTTTTACCTCCATGCTGACTTTCCTATTCCATATCACTGCTTTCTAAGAATCAGGGAGCTTCCTTCCCTGTTGCACCTTCTCATGGACTTCATCCCCTAAATCTCCATCCTTAACTCATCACACTACCGAAGTACTGTACTTAAATAAACTCACATTTTCCATTTCTGTATCATCCAGCCTCACTGTGCATTCAGTGACTTCATTTCTTTCGAAGACCAAAAATTTACTCTTCCCTGCATTCACCTTTAGAGTCCCTTGTTCCCAGGCTCAGTCACCAAGACTTGTAATTCCCCTTCGTCTGCTTTTGACAATACAGTATTATCTCCAAATAATAGAACAAGAAGTTCCCTCTCTCATTAGGATCTCTCCAACATCCACTGCCCTAACCTGTATCTCTTTTTATAACTCCATCTCTTTTAGAACTCCATCCACACAGATTGAACTGCCATGGATACATGATAAATCTTTGTTTTAATCCAACATTCAGAGAGAAAAATATACTCAGTTCATGTTCCACACATATTGCAGCCTTAGCGCCCTCATACATACTCTTCACGGCATTCAACAGCTTCCCACTGACTCCATAATATTCTTAATATTTTCCACATTCCTAGTCTATCCACTCAGCTTTATGCTTTCTCAAGATCCATGAAGGTCATGTACAACTTGTTTCTCTTTACAGAAACTTTTCCACTGAAGATCTTAGGACGAATATCTGATCTACAGTACACAACCTAATTTGCTAATACCTCTCTGTTCTTCTATAACTCATTCCTCTGTTATTTCTCAAACTCGGCCAATAAGTATACTACCATATAATTTTCATATTACACCTAGAGGACAAATGTCACTATAATTACCACACACTTCTTTTTCCCCTTTTCCTTTATAGAGGGGAATAATTCTTCCTGACTTCCAATCCTCCAGGACTCTATCTTCCTACCATGTCAGTCTGCACATCTTCCACATCCAGTTCACTAATATCTCTTTCCCATGCTTCCGCATTTCACCACACACTCAATCATTTCCAGGGGTTTCCCCATTTTGACTTTCTTCATTGCTTCTACCATTTCCATCTTACCGTTTACTTCCTCCGTTATCTCCCTTTTCATCCCAGGTACTCTCCAGCCACTTACACTCGCACTAGTTTTATTGCCTGTGTTTAACAATTCCTTAAAGTGTTCTCTCAGTCTGTTCACTTTTTCTCTTTTCACCACTAGCAATCAATCATTTTTATCTTCCACTCCCTTATTTTCTTCTTCATCACTCAGTCTATCTCTCTTTACCTCCTTCCTAATTGTCATGGTATTTATTACGGTACAGTAATGTCCTTGATAAAAGAAAAAAATGTTTTCTGTGTATTGCTGAGTACTAAAGGAAACTTTCGGTGTTAAAACTTAATTCTATCTGTAAGACCATCACTGTGGTAATGAACTGATCTATCAAAGTAATGATCTCATCCAGTTATGGAGCCTTTATTATCATCCATTAACGTATTCTTTCCAAATACCTTTATTATGGTGTTGTTTGCTACTGAGTTGTCCGTGAGCAGCATTGGAAAACAACTGCCTTGTAGCCAAGTTTCCAACACTGAACCAATCATCGGTACCGATTCCCACAGACGATCTCTAGAATCTGTAATGAAATAATGACTCTCTCTCTCTCTCTCTCTCTCTCTCTCTCTCTCTCTCTCTCTCTCTCTTGTGCGTGATGGCTTCCTTTACAGAGAGTTGTGTCCCCCTGCAAGTTTTGAGAAGTACTACCTTGCGCTGAAGGAAGAACCTCTCAAACTGAAGCGGGAGGTACAGGTTCTCAGGCAGAAGTCACAAATGAGGGAATTGTTGGAGATGTTGGAGGAGAGAGAGAAAAAAGTTGGACACTTGTTCACAAGGGTGCAACAAAGTTTAGCCTTGAGAAGCAAGTGGATATAAAAACCACAAATATATTCGACACGCTCCGTGACGAATGTGAAGGGAAGGCAGAAAGGGAAGTAGAGGAGGAGAACGGCAACAGAACTTTCCATACAGGTAAATATACTGAGATCAAGAAAGGTAAGAAAAATGTTCTTATTGTTGGAGACTCCGAGGTAATATATCTAAACAGAGCAATGTATACTCCACTCACTACACATGTGTGTCTTCCAGGGGCCAGGGTGGGTAATGTGATAGAAATAATTTTCAAATATCGTGAAGGATAGTGAAGACAAATCCACTGTGTGCCTTAGTGTAGGAGCCAATGATATTGGTAGGCTTAAGAGTGAGGTACTTGGCAGCAGTACAATGTTATGTTGGAAAAGGTCAAGGAGAGGGGAGGGACCCCTGTGGTACTCGGTGTTTTGCCTAGGAGGCGGCTTGGGAGGAATGGTTGAGCAGGGCAATAGGTTTTAATTGCCACCTTGAAAGGTATTGCAAAGATAATGCAATACCTTTCATAGACAGCTGGGACCAGTTTTATGGACGTAGTGCTATATATAGTTGGAGGGAACTCATCTTAGTAGGCAGGGAGTTACTGTTTTAGGTGGAATGATAGGTAGGGAGTTAGATTTTTTTTTTATTATTTTTTTTTTTTGAGGCTGTGAATTATATTTACAGGAAGTTACAGCAACTACAATCAGAAATCATTATCACCAGGTTTGGATAGATGCAGCAAAACTTGCAAAAGTAAGAACAACAGTTTAACCATTAGTGTAGATACATCCACTCAGGCACCTCAAAATGAGCAGGCGATGATAGAGGACAGAACAAGCAATGATATGGGGGCGATAAGTGATAGTACAAAAAATTGTTATACTAGTAAAGAGTTTCCCAGTTAGTAACAAAATAAAAAATAGTAAGTCCCAAGGTAGAGGTAAAACTATTCGTCATAATCCGAAGGTGTCCTACACAAACAGCAGGGGTTTACGCAAAAAAATGGATGAACTTAGGGCTTTAATTTTCACAGAGAAAATAGACATTGCCGTTATTACTGAAACTTGGATGAATACTGACACTAGAGAATTTTTTGCAGAGTATCAGATAAAGGGCTATAATATTTTTGTGTCAAACCGTCTGAGAAGAGAGGAAGGGTAGCTATTTATGTAAAGGATTCATTAAACTGTTACAATAATCCAGACATTCAAGTAAATAGGGACATAGAAAGTATATGGGTTGAAATTAGTAACAACAGGGAGAAATAATAATTAGTCTTAGGAACTATTTACATATCTCCAAAATTAAGTAGAGCAGATAGTAAATACTTTTGGGAGGAAATTAGGAAGGCGTCGCAGTCCAGCTCAGTAATAATTGTAGGGGATCTTAATCTGCCAAGGATAGATTGGCGAAATCAAACAGGGGATGCAGTCAGAGGACTTTCTAGAGGTAATACAGGATAATTTCCGTTTTCAGTATATCAGGGCTCCAAACAGAGGTAATAATATAATAGATTAATTTTGGTTTTAGCTAATAAAGAAAATGTCATTAGTGATATAGATGTTGGATGACTTGGTAATAGCAAAAAAGAAGAAAATAATTTCAAATTTATTTGGGACCTCTGTTCTACTGAAAATCCCTCCGCCATTCCTAATGTGGTTTTAATGGATTAAAAGCATATTTTAGAATGGTATTCCATAGGGAGACTAATTACTTTAGGGAGAGCCAGGTCAGTAGGGAACCCCAGGTCATAGGTGAGAGGCAGGAAACAGGTGGGAATGTGTACCAAGCTCATGGGAAGGTCAGGTCATAAGTGGGAGTGTAGTTCAGGTGACGGACATTAACTCATGTCCAGTAGCCTACCAAGCAGCCGTTCGGCCAGTTAGAAATTTAATGAATTAGTAAATATAACACACGGAGGCCAAGATAGATATATCCCTTCAAAACCGTTTAGAACGAATAATTCAGAATCAAGATGGTTAAACAACAGATTAAAATTTCTCATAGGCCAAAGGCAAAGAATATACAGAAAAATAAACCGTGGAGAGGAACACTTACGTTACCGGTACACGATTCTGAATAGAGAAGTAAAGAGCGAGGTACGGAAAGCAAAGAGAAGTTGTGAAATTATGTTTGCTAGTTAATCGAAAGAAAACCCCAAAGGTTTTTATCAAAAATACAGTACGAAAAATAAAGATACGAGAGGACCTCTCAGAACAGAATCAGGTGACATTACCAGTGAAGAAAAAGATGTGCCCAATTCTAAATAATTATTTCATATGAGTACAGTATTTAAGAAGGAAAATCTAGACCTCATCCCTCAAGCAGCAAATATTTACGATGATAATATGGAAAATATTCTTAATAATATAACCATTACTAAGGAGGACGAACTGAAAGAAATGAATAAGTTATAATCTCAGTCGCCAGTTCCGACCGATATATATGCAATAATTTTAAGAGAAACCAAAGAAGAATTATGTCAGCCACTTTTAACGTTATTTATTGACTTTAATTTCAGTAGAAGTTCTAGAGGCGTGAAAGACCGTAAACGTAGTGCCCATTTTTAAAAAAAACAGCTGCGTTGAATTATCGTCCAATATGTCTAACGTCAATAGCAGGAAAAATGTTAAGAGTAAATTTTGGCAAATAAGATTAGAGGACACTTAGAAAGATTTAATCTAATAAATGAAAGTCAGCACGGATTCAGGCAAGGACGATAGTGCCTCACAAACTTGTTGTCATTCTTCTCAGAGGTCTATGAGGCAGTAGATAGCGATAAAGCTTACGATATTATTTATCTGAACATTAGTAAAGCTTTTGATAGGGTCCCACACCAAAGATTAGTTAGAAAGAATCGAAGCACGGTATAGACGGCGATATCTTAAAATGGATAGAATCCTGGCTGATAGGACGAAAATAGAGAGCATAAACAAATAAAACTAAGTCAGATTGGGATTAGTAACTAGCGGTGTACCACAGGGTTCAGTACTCGGTCCCTTATATATATATATATATATATATATATATATATATATATATATATATATAGAGAGAGAGAGAGAGAGAGAGAGAGAGAGAGAGAGAGAGAGAGTAGGAATCACTAGCAGTATCAGCAAATTAGTCGACGAAACATGAATAGTGATTATCATTAACTTGACTGACGAGTGCCATAACTTACAAAAGGACCTCGATGTATTTGTTAAACAGTCTAAAACTTGACAAATGGAATTTAACGTTGAAAAATGTAAAGCACTTAATGTAGGTATGACCATTGGAGATATTAAATATAGCTTAGATAACACAGAAATTAGTAAATTGGAAAGCGAGAGAGATCTTGGAGTTATGGTTAGTAAAGACCTCAAACCCAGGCAACAGTGTGTTAATGCGAGAAGTAAAGCAAATTAGGTCCTAGGATTTATTTCGAGTAGCGTGAGCAATACGTCATCAAAATTAATACTGCAATTCTATGTAGCATTAGCAAGGCTACATTTAGACTACGCCGTACAATTTTGTTATCCTTACCATAGAATGGGTATTAATTCGTTAGAAAATGTGCAGGGTAGAATGACAAAAATGATACATGATGTTCGGATCCTGTCATACGAAGACAGACTAGAAACACAAAGTCTGCATTCACTAGAGAGGAGTAGAGTAAGGGGAAACTTAATTAAGGTGTTTAAGTGGATGAAGGGAATAAATAAGAGAGATATTAGCAAGGTACTTAAAGTGAGCATACAGGATAGAACTAGAAGTAATGGTTTCAACTTAGAAGAATTCCGTTTCGGTAAGGAAATAGGTTGAAATTGGATTGGTAATAGAGTAGTAGACGAACCTACCTAGTAAAGTAGTTGCTAATCTTCCAATGAGAGTTTTAAGCACAGGCTACGTAAACATATTATTATGCAGCGTGTTCTGAGTCCCGACTCCTCGGTCACAGACACGTTGCGGTTCTGGTTTCTTTGTTCCCGACCTGGTCAGTACTGGCAAAGAAGGAAAACAGAAACACTACTGGTCAAAGGGCACACATACATATATTACTAAAAGACAAATACACACACCGTTCTATGAGCAAAATTGAGGAACTTTCAATGACTCATAATAGTGTTTACAACAATCACTTTCCATCCGATCCAATACATTACCAATATGCCGGGAATCGAACCCGGGACTCTCAGGTGAGAGCCAGGCAGCATACCACTGCACGACGACCAGGTAAAAGTTAACTCATATTGTCACAATCTTGCAACCAATGTCCCTCTGCCCCCACTGTGGGTCTGAAGAGGATGAGTTAACCCCCTGGCACTCGGGCAAGTAGATGCTTTTAATGTATCCCAAGCACTTGTGGGAAGTCAGAATGAAGAGAGGAACCTGTACTGTACACAGGAAAAATCTATCTATCTATCTATCTATTGCCAGACGCCTCAATCCTATTTGGGGTGGCCACAAACAAATCGCCTCCAAGTCGCCCTGTCCCCCGCCATCTCACTGCCCTGCTCCAAACTCACACCCCCCTCTCTCATATACCTCTCCACCCCATCCCTCCATCTCATCCTCGGCCTCCCCCTCCCTCTTCCCCCCTCCACCTGTCTCACATGCACTCTCTTCGTCAGTCTTTCACCCTCCATCCTCTCCACATGGCCAAACCACCTCAGTGTGTTCCTCATAACGCTTCCTATCACATCCACATCCACACCACAATGCTCCTTTATATCCTCATTTGTCAGCCTGTCTCTCCATGTGACTCCACAGGCTCCTCTTAAATAACTCATTTCCACTGCTCTCACTCTTGAATTGTGTCCTTCCAACAACGTCCAAGCTTCACTTCCGTAAGTTAGAGTTGGTATCACAATACTGTCATGTAGTAACTTTCTCACTTCCATGCTCACTTCCCTGTTTCTTATCACTGCTTTCAAAGAACCAACAACCTTTCTTCCCTGCTGTACCCTTTCACGCACTTCACCCTCCAAACCTCCATCCTTACTCATCACACTACTCAAGTACTTAAACGTACTCACATTTTCCAATTCCTCACCGTCCAACCTCGCTGTACATTCACTGACTTCACTTCTCTCAAAGACCATCACTTTACTCTTCCCTACATTCACCTTTAGATTCCGTTTCTTACACACTCTCCCAAACTCATCCACCAAGCCTTGCAGCTCCCCTTCGTCTTCAATCAACAACACAGTATCATCTGCAGACAACAGTACAGGGAGTTTCCAAACACTATCCTTTCTCCCCAGGGCCACTCCAACATCCAGTACCCTACCTTGTACCTCTTTTATTACCCCATCCATGTACAGATTGAACAACCATGGAGACATGACACATCCCTGTTTCAACCCAACTTTCAGAGAGAAAAATTCACTTAGTTCACCATCCACATGCACTGCAGCCCTCGCACCATCGTACATACTCTTCACAGCATTCAACAACTTCCCATCAACTCCATATATTCTTACTTTCCACAATCCTTGTCTATCCACCCTGTCATATGCTTTCTCTAAATCCATGAAAGCTGCATACAACTTCTTTCCCTTCTCTAGAAACTTTTCCACTAAAGATCTAAGAATGAATATCTGATCTACACAACCTCTTCCCTTCCTAAAGCCTCCCTGTTCTTCTCCAACTAATTTATCTGTTCTTTCTCTCTGTCAATAAGTATCCTACCATACACTTTTCCTATTATACTAAGAAGACAAATGCCCCTATGATTACCACACACTTCTTTTTCCCCTTTTCCTTTGTACAAAGGAATAATTATACCTGACTTCCAATCCTCCGGGACTCTACCTTCCTCCCAGGCCAATCTGCACATCTTCCACATCCATTCTACTACTATCTCTCCCCCATGCTTCGGCATTTCACCACACACTCCATCAATTTCTGGGCCTTTCCCCGATTTAACTTTCTTCATTGCTTCCACAACTTCTATCCTACTGATTTCTTCCTGTCTTCTCGCCTCCCTCCTTCTCCCAGCCATTCCCCAGCCACTTATACTCTCATTAATTCCATCCTATATGTTCAACAATTCCTGAAAGTGTTCTCTCCATCTGCTCACTTTTTCTCCCTTCTCCACTAGTAATCTACCATTTTTATCTTTGACTCCCCTGCTAACTTCACTTCCACCCTGTCTTACTCTTTTCATCTCTTTCCAGAACATTTTCTTACAGTCCCTCCAGTTTACACTGAAATTCCTTCCAAATTCCTCATCCATTCTCTTCTTACTCTCTCTTACTAATCTTTTCACCTCTCTTTTTCTTTCTACATATAACTCTCTCTTCCGCCTCTCAACTTCTTCCACGCCCCTATTTCTCATCCATTCATTGTATGCTTTCTTCTTTTGTGTCACCGCCTGTCTCACCTCTTTAGCCCACCACGCTGTTCCTTTCACCCCCCTCCGTCTTCTCTTCCTTCCACACACCACGTCATCTGATATATTACCAATATGCAGGAAACGAACCCGGGACTCTCAGGTGAGAGCCAGGCAGCATACCATTACACCACGACCAGGTAAAAGTTAAATCACATTGTCACAATGTTGCAACCAATGTCCCTCCGCCCCCACTGTGGGCCTGAAGAGGATGAGTAAACCCCCTGGCACTCGGGCAAGCAGATGCTTTTAATCTATCGCAAGCACTTACGGGAAGTCAGAATGAAGAAAGAAACCTGGTCGTGGTGTAGTAGTATGCTGCCCGGCTCTCATCTCAGAGTCCTGGGTTCGATTCCCGGCATATTGGTAATATATCAGATGATTTTTCCTGTGTACAGTACAGGTTTCTCTCTACATTCTGACTTGCCGTAAGTGCTTGGGATAGATTAAAAGCATCTACTTGCCCGAGTGCCAGGGGGTTAACTCATCCTGTTCAGGCCCGCAGTAGGGGCGGAGGGACATTGGTTGGAAGATTGTGACAATGTGAGTTAACTTTTACCTCGTTGTGGTGTAGTTATTTCAGGTCAGGTGCGGGTAAGGGGATGAGTCTGTTATGATGTGGCAGGGGTAAACCAGCTCTGCTGTCGGGCCCTGCTGCAGATGTCACTGATTGCATTGCACAGTTGACCCTTGTGCGGTGTGGTGCGGTGAGGATCTGTCCGTTCTCCCCTTGGGGCTAAGATGCGAATGAATGTGTTTGAATGGATGAGTAAATGGGGAGTGTGTCGTCCTGTCTCGGCTGCCTCCCTTTCCTTGGGGGAAGCAGCCTAGGTATATAGATAGATAGATAGTGGTGTAGTGGTATGCTGCCTGGCCCTCACCTGAGAGTCCCGGGTTCGATTCCCGAACTTTTTGCTAATATATTGGATGATTTTTCCCGTGTACAGTACAGGTTTCTCTCTTCAATCACTTTCCACCTAGTTCAGCAAGTTTGACCTGTACACGGAGTTACACCTTCCTAATGTAGAGTAATGTCCACACAGTGTCACAGACAATATTTCACAAATATGTTAGGTACAATTATGTTCAGCACACACGGACAATATAGTACGGTATAACCAATATGACGCGTGTGGCATGGATGATAATGTATATTAAAGCCCTTAAGTCTAGGTATTTGCTTGACATAGACGGATCCCTAGCTAGTACAATGCAACCGTGTGACATGGATGATACCCCAGCTAATCTTTAATTACGTGTTACATAGGACGAGAGTATATAATGTCCTGCACTGGTAAGAAAGGAGGGGGGAGGGAGGGGTATTAGTGAGTCTAGGGTGGGGCTGTTCACGTGGAGACAGGGCCTGGGGGGGGCCTGGGGGGGCCTGGGGGGGGAGGGTTACACTGGCGTATGATGTCCTGTGGGGCAATACTGGGGGAGGGTTCTCACTGTCGGGGAACCGACCCGTGTGTAGGTGTCGAACACTCCACACAGAAGATCACAAGTAGTAGAGTTCACTATGGCACACAGGGAGGATAACACTGTGGTTGCCAGGGGGTGGGGAGGAGAGGGGATAGAGCACTGGGGTGGGGTTGATCAACACTGGGGGAGAGGCACCACAGTATGGGGGGGGAAGTCACAGAGACTGGTTCACTGGGAGGGGGGTTCAACAACAATTGGGGAGTGCACAATCATAGGATCTAGTACTCACGTTTCTGGTGGAGTGGAGAGCACAGAGCATAGGGCAGGAGGGCCAATGCCGAGAGCTTCAAATGTTGGCTGGGCATTGGAGGTGGGCAGCCCAGTGAGTAGTACAGGGGAGAGTGGTCCATGTGGTCGCCACAAGTCCTGGAGGAGTTAGTGGGTGGTGTGTTGGGCGGCTCCCTAGCCGCTATGGCCCGGCAGGAAGCAGGGCTCTCCAGGCTAGGGCCGAAGAGGGCCAGAAGGCGCACTGCTCAGTGCTAGCCCTTAGTCATCTTCGGAATCCTAGGAGAGGAACTGGGGAGGCCCAGGGCTGGGGTCGGGCATGGAGTGAGCGGTGCCCGGGGTGTGCTGTCGCCATGTCCTGCAAAGGCGGCCGTCAGGGAGGGTCTGCGGCCACCATCATTGAGGGAGCCTCGGCTACTGCAGCAGGTGCCAGGGGAGGCCTGCTGACTCCGGGGGCCGTGGTCTCGCCGTCGGGAGGGGGCCGGCAGGGGTGAGCTGCAGCCTCTCATCCTGGAGGAGTCCGACAACACCTGGGGCTGCAGGGACAGGACACTGGGCCTCAGGGACATCATGCCTGCTCTGGTCTCTGGTGGGGTCCCTGAAAAGGAGCAGAAACCGCCCTCTCATGTAGAGGGGCGTGGCGAGTGGCACCTTACTCTGCCACTGAAGTGGTGGTCAGGAAAAGAGGTACCTTCCTCTGCAGGAGCCTGGGGACGGGCAGAGGGAGAGCAGCCAGGGGCTGGCACTCCTACTTGGCGGGGTGGGGAGGCCCTGCCGGAACTCCGGTCCGGGCTAGACGGGGAAGGTCCAAAGGACTCTCCCTCTGTCAGGCAGCCCCGTTGGGCACTGCCTGGGCTCCCATTGGGGACAGGAGGGCAAGAGGAATCAGGGGAAGCTTCTCTGGGCATCACATACCCTGGTGGCGGGGAAAAGGCACCCGATGGATACACTCGGCTATTGCCACAACTCTGATGGAGGCTGCACTCCAGCTGTAGTCTTGGCGGCAGGGAGAAGGTCCCCGATAGATATGCCCAGCTATTGTCACAGCTCTGATGGAGGCTGGACTCTGGCCGTAGTCTTGACGGTGGGGAGAAGGCACCTGCTAGATACGTCCAGCTATTGCCACAGTTCCGATGAAGATTGCACTCCGGCCATTGGGTCTGGGACACCAGTCCCAGAGACAGCACTGGGGGATGGCGATGTTTTGTCCCGGGTGGTACCTCTGGCAGAGAGTACTCCAGGGCCCACCTTCCTCCTTGGGGTTGCCGGTGAGGGTCGTCTGGTTGACGTGCCGACTTGCCGGCTCCCAAAGGTGGTTTGCAGAGGGTGGTGAACCGACAGTTCTTCCACCCACAGTATCCCCTGCGGGTGATACTGTGCCACTGCTTCTTTGGGAGAATAACAGCCCTTGAGGCTCCTCCCAAGTCCTCTGTAAAAAAGAAGGCCGATCCAGGGGACTCGGCGTTCGAGTGTCTGCTTGGGATGTTGCCACTGCAAGTCCCACCCTGATTCTGGTGAGCGTTCCCTCCGCCAGAGTGTAGTGTACTTTTCCTGCACACTGTCAGTTGGTCTGGCTGTGGAGAAGAGGGGCATCGGGTCGCGAGGGAGATAAGACGCTCTTGCCTGGAAGTTATGACAGGTGAGCCTGCCACCCTGTCATCTCCTGGCGGAATGGGTATTACCCTCCCATACTCTCCTCCTGGGGTCGTGGTCTCTGGCTTACCCCGCTGTGTGGGTATTACACATATGACAAATAAGGGCTGGGTATAGAAAAAAAAATCTAAACCAATACTAATTCTTTCTCCTTTTCAGTTACACACTTTCCTATCAAATGCCCACGCCAGTTTTTCTATGCTACATGGTGTTCTTTCTGCCTTTTTCCTGCTGGCATTGCCTAAGCCATCTTCTTTGATATCCTTATCTCATTCTATTGGTTCAGTTAATCTTCTGGAAGCTGCCTAGCATGGGCCAACCGGCCTATTGCAGTTGTCCTCTTATATTCTTATGTTCTCTCCGTCTTTGTCTCTGTCTGTGTCTGTCTGTCTGTCTCTCTCTCTGCATAAATAATTATATATATATATATATATATATATATATATATATATATATATAGATAGATAGATAGATATAGATAGATAGATAGAAAGATAGATAGGTAGATAGATAGATAGATATATCCCCTGTGGCGAGGAGGACACAATCTGGCCATACGATGGGGTGGTACTACTACTCTGCAGCCAGGTTGTGTTAGGAAGAATACTGCCACCGTATTCCCTGCGTGCCATAAAAGGCAACTGAAAGGGGTGGAGTGAGGGGACTAGGGACCCTGCTTCTCTGTATTTTAGTTCCTAAAAAGAGACAGGCCTTAAAAAGAGATGGAGTATTGAGATATCCCCGTACCCTGAAGATTGGGTCTATGAATGTGCGTGGATGTAGTACGAGTGAGGCTAAAAGGGAGGACATTGGGAGAATGTTTGTGTGAAGACAGTTGGATGTGTTTTGCTTTGAGTGAAACGATGAAAGGGAAAGGTGAATCTAAGTTTGGAAGTGTGAATGGAAGATTGTCCGGTGTGGATAGAGGAAGGGCAAGAGAAGGTGTGGCCTTGTTAGTGAGTCCGGAAGTACAGCAGTGTGTGACTGAATGGAAGGAGGTGTCATCGAGATTGATGTGGGTGAAAGCGAAATTTGAACGTGAGCTATGGGTATTTGTGAGTGCATATGGGCCTGGTAGCGAAAGGGATGCAGAAGAGAGGAAGTCTTTCTGGAATAGTGTTGATGAGTGTCTGCAGAGTTTTGGAGCGAATGTGAATGTGGTATTGATGGGATATTTGAATGCTAGAGTGAGAAATGTAGCAGTTGCAGGTGTAGTTGGTATGCATGATGTGTCTGGAAGAAATGAGAATGGGGGACGAATGATAGGGATGTGCGTTGCGCGAGAGATGGTGATTGGAAATACTTTGTTTCAGAAGATAGGTATTTATAAGAATACTTGGGTGAGGCAGGAGGGTGGAAGGGTTGTGGATAGAGCATTGATGGACTATGTACTTGTGTCCAGGAATGTAATAGGAAGATTGTTGGATGTGAGAGTTTTGAGAGGGGAGGGTGGAGGTATGTCTGACCACTACCTAGTGGAGGGAAAGTTGAGAATAGGTAAGAGATGGGTGAGAGCTAGGAGAGTTAGGTGTGGCAGAGAGGTTTTGAAATTGAGTGAGCTGGATAAAAGAAAGATAATGATAGTGTATTAGGATAAATTGACATGAGTGGAACGCAGTGAAAGAGCAGAGAAAGGCAGTGTGGAGGAGGAATGGCAGCTGTTTAAGAGTGCTGTGGTGGGGCATGCAGAAGAGGTGTGTGGTGTGAGACAAATGGGTAGTGGTGTAAGAAAGGGAAGTGAATGGTGGTGCGAGAAAGTAAGTAAGGCTGTGGCTGACAAGAGACGTGGATATGAAGTGTGCTGCAGAGGAAGGATGACGTGTCATATGAGAGATATAAGGAAAAGAGGAATAGGGCGAGAAGGGCTGTGCGTGATGCGCAATTGGCAGCAGATGAGAGGTGGGGTAGGCAGTTGACTGAGAATTTTCAACATAATAAAAAATTGTTTTGGGAGGAGATGAAAAGGGTGCGAAAGGGAGAATCTGGGAAGGAAGAGCGAGTAAAAGCACAGGATGGAAGGATGTTAACTGAGATGGATGCAGTAAGGAAGAGATGGGCAAAGTATCTTGAAAAATTGTTAAATGTAGGGGAGGAAAGGGAGGCTGAGCTTGTGGCAGAAGGAAGTGTGCAAGGAATAAATGTGTTGGGAGAGTTGAATGATTCATTGATCATGATGGAGGAAGTGCGGAAGGCAGTAAAGGAGATGAGAACAGGGAAAGCTGCAATTATGGAGGGGTGTGCTGTGGAATGTCTAAAAGGTGGTGTTGACTGGTTAGTAAGATCGTTGAATGTGTGTTTTGTGCAAGGTATGGTGCCAATTGTCTGTGCAAGTGGTTGTGTGGTCCCTTTGTATAAAGATAAGGGTGATAAGTATGAATGTACTAGCTTTAGGGGTATAAGACTGTTGAGTGTCGTAGGTAAAGTGTATGGTAGAGTGTTAATTAAGAGAGTTAGAAAGAGTACAGAGGGAGTGGTTGGTGATGAGCAGTGTGGCTTTAGGAGAGGGAGGGGATGCATGGGTCAGGTGTTTGCTGTGAGACAGGTGTGTGAAAGGCAAGGATGTGTTTTGGGCATTCATGGATTTAGAGAAAGTGTATGATAGAAATGATAGGGAGGCTTTGTGGACTGTTTTAAGATTGTATGGACTTGATGGTAGTTACTAAAAGGAGTGAAAAATTTTTATGTAAATAGTAGAGCATGTGTAAGAGTGGGAAATACTATGAGTGATTGGTTTCCCATGAGAGTGGGGCTGCGGCAGGGATGTGTGATATCGCCTTGGTTGTTTAATATTTAAATGGATGGTGTTGTAAGGGAGGTAAATGCCAGAGTTTTAGGTGGAAGTCTGAGTCTGGTGAATGTTGATGGTAGAGAGTGGAATCTGAACAAGCTGCTGCCCGCAGATGATACTGCACCGGTGGGTGATTCAGAGGAGAGATTGAGACAGTTGGTAGAAGAGTTTGGAAGGGTGTGTGAAAGGCGAAAATTGAAAGTAAATGAAAATAAGAATAAAATAATGAAGTGTACGATGTTGGTGTGAGTTGCTTGAGGAGGTAGTGTTTTAAGTATTTAGGGTCACATGTTGCTGTGGATGGAAGAATAGATGCAGAAGTGAAGTTTAGAATGAATGAAGTAGGAAAGGTGCTGGGAGGAATGAAAAAAGTGTTTAGATGTTGTTTGCTTAGAATGGGTGTAAGGAGATGGCTGTATGAGGATGTTGTGGTATCGACTGCATTATATGGGGCTGAAACATGGAATAGAGTTGTAGCAGAGAGGAAAGTTTGAATGTAATGGAGATGAGGTGTCTGAGGAGTATGTGTGGAGTGATGCGTATGGATCGAGGAGAGAAATGATGAAGTGCAAAGGAGAACTGGAGTTGTTTGGGAGATGGCTGATGGAGTTGAGCAGAGGGTGTTGCGATGGTTTGAGCATATGAAGAGAATGGATAATGAGCGACTGATGAAAAAGATAACTAGATCTGGTGTGAGAGGTGTAAGGCTGAGAGGAAGACCACAAATAGGAGGGACGGACATTGTAAAGAGAGCATTGGATGCGAGAGGGATGTCTGTTGAGCAGGGAAGAGTGGCTGTGTGTGACAGAAATGAATGGAGAGAAAGTGTGAATGAATAAATGATAACGCAGCCCTGGGAGGATATTCTACCGCATTTTGACTGATCATCTGATTAGGACAGGTGCAGGTAAAGGGATGGGTCCATTACGTGTTGCAGGGGTATACCAGCTCTGGTGTCGTGCCCTCCTATGGATGTCACTGATTGCACTGAGCAGTTGACCCTCATGTGTTGTGGTGCGGTGAGGATCTGTCCCTCCTCCCCTTTGGGGCTAAGATGTGACAGATGGTGTTTGAGTGATGAGTATATAACGAGTGTGTCGTCCTTTCTCAGCTACCTCCCTTTCCTTGGGGGAAGCATCCTTGGTGTGTGTGTGTGTATATATATATATATATATATATATATATATATATATATATATATATATATATATATATATACACACACACGCATAGTGTACAGAAAGAGAGAGAGAGAGAGAGAGAGAGAGAGAGAGAGAGAGAAACACCAACGGGATCAGGAACATCTTTAAAATATTGGTAACATTTTGACAACTCATTTTTCATATTGAAACCTAGGGAAAATATAGTAAAACCAAAGTAAACACCATGTCAATGATAAAAATACAAACAAAACGTGATCATGCTACCTATGTTTGAAAATGAGTTGTTGAAACGTCTAGATGTTTCTGATCACGCTGATGTTTATCTTCATATTAGGACAACGCTTCCCCCATGGTGAATGTATTGCAGTTGTATATATATATATATATATATATATATATATATATATATATATATATATATATATATGACAAAGTCAGTTATTTGAACAGGATACAATTTGCAATGAATGGAACAGTGCCAACTAATAATTTAATCTGTCCTGTAGTATTTTCCTGTACTTCATTCTTAATACTTACAAAATAATATTCTGATAAGTCGTGGTTTGCCTTTGTAATATAGATGACAACCAACATTGCCTCTGTGAGACTCATTGGTCAGCACGTTGATATGGCACTTGGTAAAAGTTTGACATAGAAGGTATTTTTCGACAAATATTCTTGTTTTCTTGGAGATATCTGAATGGAACCTATCACCCACATTATTTGCCTTATGACTTTGAAAATTATTTGTCTACATACCTTACTATATTTTTGTGTGATACAAAGTATACTAATTATATAGACGTATAAAAGGCATCCCGGAGAATATGATGTTGTCAGCTGGAAATTAAGCCACAAAGGAAAAGAGTCTTCGGTGTTTACTTTGTTAAGCAAAATGTTTCGGATGTTTGTTTATATATATATATATATATATATATATTGCCAGACGCCTTAATCCCGTAAGGGGTGGCCAAAAACAAATCGCTTCCATATCTCCCTGTCCCCCACCATTTCATTGCCCTGCTCCCACCTCTCACACCCCTCTCCCATATACCTCTCCACTCCATCCCTCCATCTCATCCTTAGCCTCCCCCCTCCCTCTCCCCCCCTTTACCTCAGTCACATACACTCTCCTCGTCAGTCTTTCACTTTCCATCCTCTCCATATGGTCAAAGCACCTCAGTGTGTTTCTCCTACCACTTCCTATTACATCCGCATCCACCCAACAATGCTCCTTCACTTCATCATTTGTCAGTTTGTCTCTCCACGTGCCTCCACATGCTCCACTCAAATAACTCATTTCCACTCTTCTCACCCTTGACTTGTGTCCTTCCAGCAAAGTCTAAAGTTCACTTCCATACGTTATTGTACCCTTTCAAATACTTCATCCTCGATATTTCCATCCTTACGCATCACACTACCCAAATACTTAAATGCACCCACATTTCCCATTTCCTCCTCACCCGGCCTGACTGTACATTCAATGACTTCATTTTTCTCGAAGACCATGTCACGGGGTTTTTATAATATCACGGTGTTTTTTAAATAAATGCTTAAATATTATTTAAATTGATATTAATATTCAATAATATTGAAGAGCAGAGACAATGATTGTCTTGCTACATCAAGCAACGATTACTTTACGCTGGCTTGCTACGATTCTCTAAGAACGAGAATTTATAAACTTTCTCAACAGTACACAGCAGAGACTAATTACTCACAATTGCTGAATTACTGTACTGTTAGCCTCTGGAGAAAGTTACTTCACCCCTGACAATAAATATCTAATACTAATAATAATATCAGGTTCTTGCTGATGCTTTAACTCCTGGCACAACGGATTTTAAGTTAATACAACAAGACTGGTCTAAGTACCAGTTATGAAAGCAAACGTCTATGCAAGCTAGGAGCTATGTGGGAAATAAGCTTAATTATGGAGAAATGAAACAAGAGTTTACTTTACATTGAGCTCAAGAAAAAGAACTGTTAAATTTATTGATTACAAAAAAATAAATTTAACGTTACAATTCAAATCAAATTAATGAGACGCACTCACTCACTCACACAAAAGCTAAATACTTACGCCTAGGAAAAAAACACCTTAACTAAACTCTTAAAACTAGGATTATACAAAAAGGAAATACCAGTCGATGAATGCTATGTATCACCCGAGGGGTGGGAGTTTGGATTAACTGTACTAGTAGAGCTTGGGCGCTAGCTGACCTCTCACACTTCTTGAGCACAGGACCTCTCTCCGTCACAACAAACACTAGACTGAATTCAAAATACATTGTATGGGCAGGACGCACAAGCCACCGGAAGAAGGCGTGGCTAACGTTGAGGCAAGCAGAGGCGAATAATAAAGAAACAATAGTATCGCTCAGTAGTGCACTTAGTGACGTGCATTAAATCGGTCACTTTTGAACAGTGACGAATGTTTTGAAAAGTATACTCCGAAATGGAGAGAGAAACGGTTAACTGAGCGATACACAGTGAGTTTTCCACTAATAGTTCGTGGCTTCTCACAAAAAGGAAATGTCGCGAATTGATTCGTGACAGACCATAACTTCCCTACATTCACCTTTAGATTCCGTTTCTTGCATATTCTCCCATACTCACCCACCAATCCTTAAAGCTACCCTTCGTCTTCACTTAAAACAGTATCATCTGCATACAACAGTACATGGAGTTTCCAAACACCCTCTCTCATTAGGGCCGCTCCAACATCCACTGACCTACCTTGTATCTCTTTTATAACCATATCTATATACAGATTGAACAACCATGTAGACATGACACATGCTTGTTTCAGTCCAACCTTCAAATAGAAAAATTCACTCAGTTCACCATCTACATGCACTTCAGCCTCAGCACCCTCATACACACTCTTCACCAAATTCAACAACCTACCATTTACTCCATATACTGCCATTTTAATACTTCCTACAATCCTTGTCTATCCACCCTGTCATTTGCTTTCTCCAAATCCATGAAGGCCGTATTCAGCTTCTTTTCCATCTCTACAAACTTTTCTGCTAAAGATCTAAGAACGAATATCTGATCTACACAACCTCTTCTCTTCCTAAAAACCTCCCTGTTCATCTCCAACTAATGCCTCTGTTATTTCCTCAATTCTGTCAATAAGTATCATAACATATAAACTATTACACTAAGAAGACAAATGCCCCTATGATTACGACAAACTTCTTTTCCCCTTCTTCCTTTGTCTATTTGTCTATATACCTAGGCTGCTTCCCCCAAGGAAGGGAGGTAGCCGAGACAGGACGACACATTCCCTATTTACTCATGCACTCAAACACATTCAATCGCATCTTAGCCCAAAAGGGGTGAAGAGACTGATCCTCACCGCACCATACCGCACAGGGGTCAACTGCACAGTCCAATCAGTGACATCCGTAGCAGGGCTCGACAGCAGAGCTGGTTTACCCCTGTCACATCATAATAGACCGATCTCCTTACCCGCACCTGACCTGACTAGCTGATCAGACCAAATGTGGGAGAATATCCTCTCAGGGCTGCGTCATCATTTATTCATTCACAATTTCTCTCCATTTATTTCTGTCATGCACAGCCACTCTCCTTGCTCAACAGACATCCCTCTTGCATCCAGCACTCTCTTCACACTGTTCATCCATCCTATTCGTGGTCTTCCTCTCAGCCTTACACCTCTCACATCTGATCTAGTTATCTTTTTCACCAATCGCTCATTATCCATTCTCTCCACATGCTCAAACCATCGCAACACCTTCTGCTCAACTCGATCAGCCATCTCCCAAACAACTCCAGTTCTTCGCACTTCATCATTTCTTACTCGATCAATATGCGTCACTCCACACATACTCCTCAGACATCTCATCTCCATTACATTCGCACTTTTCTTCTCTGCTACAACCATATTCCATGCTTCAGATCCATATAATGAAGTCAGCACCACAACACCCTCACATAGCCTTCTCTTTACATCTATCCTAAGTGAACAACATCTAAACACTTTTTTCATTCCTCCCAGCACCCTTCCTACTTCATTCATTCTAAACTTCACTTCTGCATCTCTTCTTCCATCCACAGCAACATGTGACCCTAAATACTTAAAACATTCTACTTCCTCAAGCAACTCGCCATTCAAAACTATATTCATCCTTCTACCATCTACCGACCTCGTACACTTCACCACTTTACTATTATTCTCATTTACTTTCAATTTCCTCCTTTCACACACCATTCCGAACTAATCTACCATCTGTCTCAATCTCTCCTCTGAATCACCCACCGGTGTAATATCTGCGGGCAGCAGCTTGTTCAGATTCCACTCTCTACCATCAACATTCACCAGACTCAGACCTCCACCTAAAACTCTTGCATTTACCTCCCTTACAACACCATCCATATAAATATTAAACAAGCAAGGCGACATCACACATCCCTGCCACAGCCCCACTCTCACGGAAAACCAATCACTCACAGTATTTCCCACTCTTACACATGCTCTACTATTTACATAAAAACTTTTCATCCCTTTTAGTAACCTATTTACATACAAATTTTCCACCCTTTTTAGTAACCTACCATGAAGTCCATACAATCTTAAAACATTCTACAAAGCCTCCCTATTAATTCTATCATACGCTTTCTGTAAATCCATGAATTCCCACAACACACCCTTGCCTTTTGCTAAATGCTTTTCACACACTTGTCTCACAGGAAGCACCTGATCCACTCATCCCCTCCCTTTCTTAGAGCCACACTGCTCATCAGTCACTTCCTTAGTACCCTCTCTAACTCTCTTAATTAACACTCTACCATACACCTTATCTACAATAGTCAACAGACTTATACCCCTAAAGCTAGTACATTCATACTTATCACCCTTGCTTTTCTACAACGGGACCACACAAGCACTTGCCTAGTCAATTGGCACCATACCTTTCACAAAGCACACATTCAACAATCTTACTAACTAGTCAACAATAGTTGCTCCACCACGCTTCAGGCATTCCACAGCACACCCATCCATACCTGCAGCTTTCCCTTTTTTCATCTCCTTTACTGCCTCCTGCATTTCCTCCTTTGTGATCAAAGAATTATTCAACTCTCCCAACACATTTATTCCTTGCACCCTTACATATACCACAATCTCAGCCCCCCCTCTCCACCTCTGCCTTTGACAATCTTTCAAAATACTCCATTCATCTCTTCCTTACTACATCCATCTCAGTTACCATCCTTCCATCCCCTGCTGTTACTCGCTCTTCCTTCCCAGACTCTCCCTTTCGCACTATTTTCACCTCCTTCCAAAACACTTTCTTATTTTGTTGAAAATTCTCAGTCAACTGCCTACCCCACCTCTCATCTGCTGCCACCTTTCCATCACGCACAGCCCTTCTCGCCCTATTCTTCTTTTCCTTATACCTCTCATATGACACCTCATCCTTCCTCTGCAGCCACACTTCATATGCACATCTCTTCTCAGCTACAGCCTTACTTCCTCACACCACCATTCGCTTCCTTTTCTTATACCATCACCCACACGTCTCACACCACACACCTCTCCTGCATGCCCCACCACGGCACTTTTAAACAACTGCCATTCCTCCTCCACATTGCCATTCTCCTGTTCTTTCACTGCGTTCCACTCATCTTTCAATTTCTCCAGATACTCTATCATTTTCTCTCTTTATCCAGCTCACTCACTTTCAAAAACCTCCCCGCCACACCTAACTCTCCTAGCTCTCACCTTTCTCTTACCTCCTGTTAACTTCCCCTCCACCAAGTAGTGGTCAGACATACCTCCACCCTCCCCTTTCAGAACTCTCTCCTCCAACAATCTTCCTATTACATCCCTGAACACAATCATACAGTCCATCAATGCTCTATCCAAAACCATTCCACCCTCCTGTCTCACTCATGTATACTTATAAATATCTTTCTTCTCAAACAAGGTATTTCCAATCACCATCTCTCGCTTAACACACAACCCTATCATTCGTTCCCCATTTTCATTTCTTCCAGGCACACCATGCATACCAATTACACCTTCAACTGCTACATTTCCTTTGTACAGGGGAATATATATACTGACTTCTAATCCTCTAGAACTCTACCTTCCTCCCAAGCCAATCTCCACATCTTTCACATCCATTGTACTACTATCTCTCTCCCATGCTTTAACATTTCACTACACACTCCATCAATTCCTGAGGCATTCCCCACTTTCACTTTCATCATTGTTCCATAACTTCCATCCTACTGATTTCTTCCTCTCTTCTTACATCCCTCCGACTCCCAGCGATTCCCCAGCCACTTACATATACCGGTAGAGAGAGAGAGAGAGAGAAAGATACTGTATATATCTATAGCTATCTATCTATCTATCTATCTATCTATCTATATATCTCTATATCTATCTATCTATATATATATATATATATATATATATATATATATATATATATATATAAATGAAGATAACTAAATAATTAAATAAATAAATATTCATATATATACAGTATATATATATATATATATATATATATATATATATATATATATATATTTATATATATATATATATATATATATATATATATATATATATATATAAATGAAGATAACTAAATAACTAAATAAATATCATATATATATATATATATATATATATATATATATATATATATATAGAAAGGTGAGAGCTAGGAGAGTTAGGTGTGGCAGGGAGGTTTTGAAAGTGAGTGAGCTGAATAAAGAGAGAAAATGATAGAGTATCAGGAGAAATTGAAAGATGAGTGGAACGCAATGAAAGAACAGGAGAATGGCAATGTGGAGGAGGAATGGCGGTTGTTTAAAAGTACTATGGTGGGGCATGCGGAAGAGGCGTGTGGTGTGAGACGTGTGGTTGATGGTATAAGAAAAGGAAGTGAATGGTGGTGCAGGAAGTAAGTAAGGCTGTAACTGAGAAGAGATGTGCATATGAAGTGTGGCTGCAGAGGAAGGATGAGGTGTCATATGAGAGGTATAAGGAAAAGAGGAATAGGGCGAGAAGGGCTGTGCGTGATGGAAAGTTGGCAGCAGATGGGAGGTGGGGTAGGCAGTTGACTGAGAATTTTCAACAAAATAAGAAAATGTTTTGGAAGGAGGTGAAAATAGTGCGAAAGGGAGAGTCTGGGAAGGAAGAGCGAGTAACAGCAGGGGATGGAAGGATGGTAACTGAGATGGATGTAGTAAGGAAGAGATGAATGGAGTATTTTGAAAGATTGTCAAAGGCAGAGGTGGAGAGGGGGGGCTGAGATTGTGGTATATGTAAGGGTGCAAGGAATAGATGTGTTGGGAGAGTTGAATACCTATCTCTCTTTCTCTGTCTGTCTGTCTGTCTGTCTGTCTGTCTCTCTCTCTCTCTCTCTCTCTCTTTATGTATATATATATATATATATATATATATATATATATATATATATATATATATATATACATATATATATATATATATATATATATATATATATATATATATATATATATATATATATTGTGACATAGCCTATGATTTCATCATCCTTTGTATAATTCTAACGTACAGTATGCTGCATGTTTGATCACGATTCGCCTCGTGGCTTCCATAGTGACCAAGCTTCTGTGTTCTACCTCACTCCGCCCTTCTCCTCCCTTATAGTAGAGTAAGTCGTTCTGTCTGTTGTTCAGAGCAGGAGTGTCAACTCTTTGTCCCCTATGGCTTCATTTGCGCGTCCTTCTTACAAGTTGTATCAAGCTCTGCCAGCCCCTATATAATGACCTCAGTCTCTGCATTAATGGCCACTCAGATCTACTCCTCATTATGTTCACATCTCTGTCCTCCCCTGTACAGTTGTTATTATTTTTGTGAGTGCTCAGGAAGTCTCCAACCATCTAGCTGCTGCGTAATTTGAGTATAAGTGTTATTACATTTTTTTTCTTGTACTGTAGAGCATAAGGGGTTAATTCGTAGGCCTGGTGAAGTTTTTGTGATTCATGTGGAGTTTTTGATGTCAGACATTATTAATAATATTTTGTATCTGTAACAATATATCTTGCATTAACTGAGCATTATCCGGTTTTCTCATTTTATCAGGGCTGACTTAGATAAATCTACTCTTGCTAATTTCGTGTTAATAGAGGCTATTGCAGTTAACCATATATTTAACCTGTTTTTTGCCATTACATTGTCCTTATGAGTCCTGAATGCTTAGTTGTTAGTTTGAGCATTAAACTTTAACTTGTAATTTTACCTAACTCTTTTGTTTTGAACCTGGAACTTTGCGGGACAGTAGCGATTTTAGTATTCTCACTTAAAGTGTTCATAATCTCTCTCTGTTCCGTAACATTAATTTGGCGACCTCGCCAGGATATTCAGGATATTATCATAAGGATATTGTTTGATATTTTGTGACTGTGATTTATTCATGATGTCTACTATTACTACGCTTCATGAAGCCAAAGATTTTTTATCAAATGTGCAAACAGTGTGTGATGTAGAAAACAGAACAAAGAATGAACTTAAGCTTATTGCTCAACCATTGGGAATTGCTGTTCACTCTCATCATTCTAAAGATCAAATTGTTGGCATGATTAATAAAAGCTTGTTTGATGTAACTCCTCCATATGAGCAAACGCAGATTGAAATAGCTAAGTTACAGCTAGCCCAGCAGGATGCTCGTGCTAAGGAGGCTGAGTTTCAGGCACGTTCTAAGGAGGCTGAGTCTCAGGCTCGTATTCAGGAGGCACAAATTGAACTTGCTAGGATTCAGGCAGACCATTAGTATCGCATGAAACAAGGTGGAACTGGATCATCTAGCTCTGATGATTTTGATGTGGCTAAAAATGTTAAACTTGTCCCTCCTTTTAATGAATCTGATTTAACAAAGTATTTTCAGTTGTTTGAGAGGGTAGCTACAGGTTTTAATTGCCCCAAAAAGTATTGGCCAGTACTCCTTCAGAGTGTTCTTACCGGTAAAGCTCAAGTAACTTATGCATCTTTGCCTCAGGATCAATCTGATAATTATGATGTAGTTAAGAGCTTGATTCTTAAGGCCTATGAGCTTGTTCTTGAAGCCTATAGAGTAAAATTTAGGACAACTTATAAGCAAGATAAGCAATCCCATGTTGAGTATGAAAAAATCAAAGAAGATCTGTTAGAGCAGTGGTTAAATTCTAAGAATGTAAATTCTGATTTTGAGAATTTTAAGCAGATGATTTTGCTGGAGGACTTCAAAAGGTGTATTAATAATGATGTAAGCCTATATCTTGATGAGAAAAGAATAGATAATTTGTCTGATGCTGCAGTTTTAGCTGATGAATATGTTCTCACTCACAAGAGATATTCAAAAGAAAAAAGGAAAGCTGAGAGTAAGTACGTTGCCTCTACTCAGAGTACAGGTAACAGGAAAGAGAATAAAGATGATGTTTCTCAGGAAGTAAATACCATCTCCACCTCTAGATTTCAGGAAAGTAAATGTACTTATTGTAGTAAGCTTGGTCATACTACGGAGAAATGCTTCAGGAGACAGCGTGATGTGAACAAAAAGGAGTCTTAAAATATTCAGTCAATTGGTCTAGTGTCCACCCTTGAGAGTTCCCAGAATTCTTTAACTGAGTTAACTGAACCTGCTTTGAGGGGTAACTTAAATTCTCATGATGAAGCTCCTCTTTTGAGCAGTAACGTGGGTGACACTCTCAAGAGTTCATGTGCTAATTTCCTGTCTGATGGTTTTGTCAGTCCTCTGGACGGTAATGACAGGAAATCAGTTAAAAAAATATATCGTGATACGGGTGCTTGCCAATCCCTTATGCTGACCAGTGTTCCAGGCTCTAATGTTAATTCCTCTGATGAAACTGTAATCTTACAAGGTGTAGGGAATAATTACTTCTCTGTCCCTCTGTGCAGAGTGAATTTAGAGTCTGGTTTTGTTAAGGGTTCCGTTATGGTTGGGTTGGTTGAGACACTCCCAATGTCAGGTGTAACTTTCTTACTTAGAAATTATATTGGTGGAAGTCAAGTGTGTCCAGCTCCTCAGTTGTCTAGTGAACCAATGACTCCGACCCAGGATTGTGATATCCCTGACGTGTTCTCTGCATGTGCTGTCACTAGGGCTAAGTCTAAAGTTACTGGTGACTTAGAGGATAATGATGATGATGATGTTATCCTAGCTGACACTTTTCTTGCTAATTTGGACCACTCACCAGATGAGGCAGTATCCCGTAGTGTTGATAATTTGTCTCGTCAAGAGTTGGTTGAGTTGCAGGTTGCTGACCCTGAGTTGAAAGGTCTAGCTAACTCTGCTTGCAGTGAGGAAGAGTCAGCTAGTGCTTCTACTTGATATTATATAAAGTCAGGAGTACTTATGAGGAAGTGGAGACCCCCAACAGCATCAGCCGACTGTGAATGGGAGGTTGTACATCAAGTTGTCATCCCTCGTGTTTGTAGGCAGGATATCATTAGAGTGGCTCATGATTCCAGTTTGGCAGGACACCTTGGAGTGAGGAAGACTGTGGCCCGCATTTTGAAACACTTTTACTGGCCAGGTATCTTCAGAGATGTTTCCTGGTGTTGTGAGTCTTGTCGCACCTGTCAAGTTGTGGGGAAGTGTAGTCAGACCGAAGGGGTTGCACCTCTAGTTTCCATTCCTCCTTTTGAGGCGCCATTCACCCGTGTGTTGGTGGATATTGTGGGCCCTCTTCCTAAGACTTCTTCAGGATTTTCTTATGTGTTGACCCTGATTGATATGGCTACTCGTTATCCTGAAGCCATTCCACTTAGAAATATCTCAGCAAAGAACGTGGTTAAGGAAATGCTAGGGTTCTTCACAAAGTTTGGTCTGTCCAAGGAGGTACAGTCAGACCGGGGAAGTAATTTCATGTCAAATGTTTTCAAGCAGTCTCTGAAAGAGTTGGGCATCACCCAGATCACGTCTTCAGCTTACCATCCCCAGACCCAAGGAGCGTTGGAGAGATATCATCAAACACTGAAATCGATGCTCAAGAAATTCTGTTTGGAACGTCAGAAAGACTGGGATAAAGGTCTTCCATTTGTTGTATTTGCCGCAAGAGAATCTCCAAATGAATCACTGGGCTTCTCACCCTTTGAACTACTGTTTGGCCATGAAGTAAGAGGACCCCTGAAGCTACTCAAGGAATGCTGGCTGTCGGAGGAAGATGACGTCAACCTGCTGGAGTATGTGATGAAGTTCAAAGAACGGCTGTCCACTGCTTTACAGCTGGCGAGAGAGAATTTAGGAGCTGCTCAGGAGAAGATGAAGACTTGGTATGATAAGAAGTCCAGGTTACGCCACTTTCAGCCAGGAGATCAAGTTTTGATTCTGCTACCAGTGCATGGGCAACCTCTTCAAGCCAAGTTTAGTGGTCCTTATTTCATGGAAAAGAAACTCAGTGATGTCAACTATGTCATTGCCACACCAGATCGTAGAAAGAACAAGCAACTTTGTCACATCAACATGCTAAAGTTATATCACAGGCAGGACGAAAATAACCCAGTCTGCACTGTAGCTGTTCCGCCCGAGTCTGCAAGTGAAGTTCTCCCATGCAGCATGAGCCTGAGTGATAGTTTGGGGAAGAATCCTGATATCATGAATGATCTCCAGACTAAGCTTTCTCATCTAGCTCCCGAGGAAAGGCAGGAGTTTTCGGCATTACTGCAGGAGTACCCGCAAGTGTTCCGTGCCACTCCAGGAAAAACCACTGTGTTGATGCATGATGTCGATGTTGGAGACGCAAAGCCAATTAAATTGCCTCCTTACCGTGTGAACCCAGTGAAAGTTCCTCGAGAAGGACCTTGGCTACCTGTTGGACCACAAGATGATTGAGCCCTGTCAGAGCGATTGGAGTTCTCCTGTCACTCTAGTCCCTAAGCCAGGGGGGTCACAGCGGCTTTGCATCGACTACAGACTTGTTAATCAGATAACCAAAACAGACACTTACCCTCTCCCTCGCGTGGAAGATTGCATAGATAAGATCGGAAAGGCTAGGTACATAAGTAAATTTGATTTGTTAAAGGGATACTGGCAAGTACCTATGACTGAACGTGCTAGGGAGATCTCATGTTTTGTAACACTAGGAAAGACTTTTGCATGTTCTGTAATGCCATATGGTATGAAAAATGCACCAGCCACTTTTCAGAAGCTCATGAATGTTGTAACAGAGGGTTTGGCAGGGTGTGTTGTTTATATTGATGATGTATTAATCTTCAGTGACAACTGGAAAGATCACCTATGCCATGTCAGTAAATTTCTTGAGCGTTTGGTTCAGGCTAATCTTGTAGCTAATTTATCAAAGTGTGAGTTTGGTCAAGGTAAAGTTCAGTACCTTGGGTACGTAATTGGTGATGGACACGTTGCACCACCAGGAGCTAAGGTTCAGGTTATAAGTGATCTTCCCAGACCTAAAAGTGGGAAAGAGCTACAAAGATTTTTGGGAATGGTAGGTTATTACAGGAGATTTGTTCTTAACTTTTCAATTCTTGTATCACCACTTACAGACCTACTGAAAAAGGGAGTTAAATTTGTCTGGACCGATAACTGTGAATCCTCTTTCAGCAAACTTAAAGCTATCCTATTAAGTCAGCCAGTGCTCACTACTCCAAATTTTGCAAAGCCTTTTAAGATGGCTGTTGACGCAAGTGATACAGGAGCTGGGGCTCTTTTGTTGCAAGAGGATGATCAGTGTATTGAACAACCTGTATCTTATTACAGTAAGAAGTTCACTCCACCTCAAAAGAACTACTCAACTGTTGAGAAAGAGCTTTTGGCTTTGATTTTGGGTTTACAGCATTTTTCATTTTATTTGTGTTCTGGTTTTGACCCCATAGTCATTTATACCGATCATAACCCACTGAAATTCCTTAGTAAGTTTAAAGATAAAAATCAGAGATTGACAAGATGGAGTCTACTTCTTCAGGAGTATTCATTAGACATACAACATGTCAAGGGGAAAGAAAATGTTATTGCAGATTGCTTATCTAGACTTTAGACAGATTGTTTTAGAGTAATAAGAAATTTCCTTTGTAAATTTCTTTTTTTTTTGTGTGTGTGGAGAAGTGTTACATAGCCTATGATTTCATCATCCTTTGTATAATTCTAACGTACAGTATGCTGCATGTTTGATCACGATTCGCCTCGTGGCTTCCATAGTGACCAAGCTTCCGTGTTCTACCTCACTCCCCCCTTCTCCTCCCTTATAGTAGAGTAAGTCGTTCTGTCTGTTGTTCAGAGCAGGAGTATCAACTCTTTGTCCCCTATGGCTTCATTTGCGCGTACTTCTTACAAGTTGTATCAAGCTCTGCCGGCCCCTATATAATGAGCTCAGTCTCTGCATTAATTGCCACTTAAATCTACTCCTCATTTTCTTCACATCTCTGTCCTCCCCTGTACAGTTGTTATTATTTTTGTGAGTGCTCAGGAAGTCTCCAACCATCTAGCTGCTGTGTAATTTGAGTATAAGTGTTATTACATATTTTTTCTTGTACTGTATAGCATAAGGGGTTAATTCGTAGTCCTGGTGATGTTTTTGTTATTCATATAGAGTTTTTGATGTCAGCCATTATTAATAATATTTTGTATCTGTAACGATATATCTTGTATTAACTGAGCATTATCCGGTTTTCTCATTTTATCAGGGCTGACTTAGATAAATTTACTCTTGCTAATTTCGTGTTAATAGAGGCTATTGCAGTTAACCATATATTTAACCTGTTTTTTGCCATTACATTATCCTTATGAATCCTGAATGTTTAGTTGTTAGTTTGAGCATTATACTTTAACTTTTAATTTTACCTAACTCTTTTGTTTTGAACCTGGAACTTTGCGGGACAGTAGTGATTTTAGTATTCTCACTTGAAGTGTTCATTTTCTCTCTCTGTTCCGTAACAATATATATATATATATATATATATATATATATATATATATATATATATATATATATATATATATATATATATATATATATATTTGTGGTAGGTGGTGCCGACCATCATCCACTCACTTGATGTAGTGCTTCCTACTCCTTCCTTAGCTTTTATCATTCTTTTTCTGTGCCTGCCCTCCTCTCTTCCTATTTCTCCCATCTTTCCTGTCACTTCTTATTGCTTTTCTTTCCTTTACAGGTGGCTTTACATTGAGTGACAAGCCTAATGGTTTCCTGTAAGCCAAGAAACCATTTACAGCGCTGGGTGGTAACCATATAATCATACCATACGTGCTGCCTACGTGTCAACAAGTGGGTTGGTATAGGGTTAGTGCTCCTCCCCGTAAAACAACTAACTCAAAGATAAGTGGCCACCCCTTACGGGATTATGGCATCTTGCAATAGATAGATAGATAGATAGACGTATTATATATATATATATATATATATATATATATATATATATATATATATATATATATATATATATATTCATGTATATATACTTTTCGTTTCATACAATCTGGCAAGCTATTTTTCATAATGTCTTTATGTTTACCGAAAGCTTTCCATCCAATTGTAATGCGTCTTTTTATTTCACTATCATTATCTTTCGTTAATTTTAGTATTTGTCCCAGGTAATTGTACTCAACTTCTTCAAGAATTTCCCCACTTATTCTTATGACGCTGTTTGGTGTTTGAGGATTAAACATTACTTTAGTTTTACTCCAGTTCATCTTTAGCCCTACTTTGAGACTTTCTCTGTTCATGTCATTTAACATTTTTTTGCAATGTCTCTGCTTTTTCTGTGATTAGGACAATGTCATCTGCAAATCTTAAATGGTTTAGCTTATCTCCATCTATGTTTACTCCTTTGCTTTCCCAGTCTAGTTTTCTGAAAATACTTTCTAGGCATGCTGTAAATAACTTTGGTGAAATTGTATCTCCCTGATGCACGCCCTTCTCAATCTTAATTTTCTCTGAGTCCTTATGTAATTTAACTGTAGCAGTTCCCTCTTTATATAATATTTTCGAGCAGTTTTACAATGTTCTCATTCACTCCTTGTTCTCGCAATGAATTTACAATTGCTATGTGCTCCACTGAGTCGAAAGCCTTTTCGTAATCAACAAAACCTAAGCACAGTGGTTTATTATATTCTGTAGTTTTCTCAATTAGCTGAGCCATTGTGTGCAGATGATCAGTAGTCGAGTACCCGCTTCGGAATCCTGCCTGTTCACGAGGTTGGTTTTCCTACATATTTGTAGCTATTCTGTTTGTAAGGACTTTAGTGAAAAGTTTGTAAATGATAGCAAGCTAATGGGTCTATAGTTACTAAGGTCTTTTGAGTCACTTTATTTTATAAAGTAGAATAACAATTGCATTACACCATGTTTTGGGAATTTTTTCTGTTTTATACATTGGGTAAATAAGTGAGCAAGCCTATTTTGTACTTCTGCTCCTGCATCCAACAGTAAATCTGCTACTATTCCATCTTCTCCCGGAGCCTTCCCTCTTTTCATATTTTTAAGAGAAATATTTACTTCGTCTGGTGTTATCTCAAGTAGTTCACTTGTGTCAACAGAAGAGTTAGCTATTTGTACTACTGTCTTTGATGCATACAGTTCTTTGTAAAATTCTTCAACTCTCTTCAGCATCATGTCTCTGCATTTAATGGCTTCACCGTTTTTGTCTTTTAGTGATGTAATTTGTTGCTTTCCAAGTGCCATTTTATTTCGGACCTGTTTCAGACTTTTTCCTTTTTTGATGGTTTCTTTGATTTGATCCATGTTTCTCTTTCATTTTTGTTCTCTTTGTCTTTTGTTGATAAGCTTGTTTAATTCCGCTCGTTCTATTTCATCTTTCTTTGTTTTTACTTTCATTACCTTTCTTTTTTTCATAAGCTCAAGTGTCTTCTCTGAATACTTCCCGGCTTTGGTTGTATTAGGTTTTCCTGCTACCTTCGCTGATTCTTTTAGCACTTTTGTTAGTCTGTCATTCAACTCATCAATGTCACATTCAGCATTACTGAGAGCCTGAAATCTGTTCCTTATTTCCAACTGAAAAGCTGCTTTGTTTCTGCTGACTTTTATTGGGCATATCTTTTTGTCTTTAATCATCTTCTTTCTTTCACTTTTGAAAATGAATCTTGCTGTGCAACCCACCATTCTATGGTCACTTCCAATATTTACTTTGTTGACAACTGTGACATTTGTGATTGTGTTATTCTTATTTGCTATAATGAAGTCGATTTCATTCTTTGTTTCTCCATTTGGGCTTCTCCAGATCTTTCTTTTCGAAAATACCTCGGGACTGGGGGATGTCGGAGGTGCGGAAAACCTCGGGACGTGACGGGCTAATAATGCTAGAGACTACAAAAAAAAAAAAAAAAAAAAAAAAATAGTAAAGAGGAAAGGATGCAAAATATGAATATATATCCAGATTTCCGATAAAAAAAATTAGTGCGAGAAAACACCTGTTATCCAAGTACGACAGAACTTTCACTCAAAGTTCATGATCACAAAACCATTCGGTACATAGTTGTTAATGGACATAAAGACATCAAATGTGCGCAAGGGGGCTGTGATAATGCACTAGGCTAACACGTGTATTATCACCACCCCCAGTGCCCTCAGGTAATGCCATACATTCACTATTATCACCAGCGTCATCACTACTATCACCACCATCACCACCAACCCCATCACTTTCACCACTACGAACTACGGCACCAGGAGTCGTATGACCATTGCCAGCACTCTCACATAACGCCACACTAGCTGCACCATTATCACCATCATCACTATCACTATCACCTCTCTCCAAGGCAGCCACACTGACACCACGTGCTCTATCCCTAAGACCAAGGCGAGCTTTGGGGGTGTAAAAAACAGCCACTTTAAAAGACTTGGAGCCTTCAGCAGGGCTGCTCTCTTGCATCCCTGAGGCCCAGTGGTAGGGTCATCAACATACTATCAGAAGACATTAAGGGCACAATGAGCACATAAAAAAGCAGGGAAAAGTGTAGCTTCTGTCCACGGAGAATGACACGCGAGGCTAAACTGGGCCTTTGCAGTACCACCAACAGCATGTGCTGGAAACACCGAAAATACCACGTAGCCATATCATTAGCATAAGAGTTTATGGGTTGATGAGAACAATAGTGACCTTATTTAACATGTCAGAGTATTGGCAAAATTTACTTAATAATCTGGTACATAAAGTAAAAATATATTCATAACGATAGTTGGATGCTAACAATAGCTCTCTCTCTCTCTCTCTCTCTCTCTCTCTCTCTCTCTCTCTCTCTCTCTCTCTCTATATATATATATATATATATATATGTAAGTTAATTTGGTCCAGTTGGGAACAGGTTCATGGATAAATGATCCGTTGCTGGAATTGGCCTGTGAAATAATAGTTTTTGAGGTAATTAGGCCCACATTCGAACGTAATTTTATGAAAGACTGAAGATTGATCCTGGTGGCTAATGATTATTATTAAAACTTTCCACATCCCTGTGAAGTTTTATTTTCCTAGTGATTATTATTATCATTATTATTATTATTATTACTATCACTTTAGTAGAAATGCAATATTTCAAAGGTTATTTGACCTGGAGTCTTGTAACTTGATCAACTTAGAGAGCTGTCCACTTATTTTGGCCAAAAAAAGTGGCAATCTGTCAACCATTTCTCCGGATGATACCCCAGAAACTAGGAAGCTGAAATTTTACTGCAACATAGGCTGAAGGCTGATGCAGTGCAGAAAGGAATATGGCGTTAATTGGTTTATTATTCACGGAGACTGGCTGGAGGGAAAAAAAAAAAAAAAAGAGCTTTCACCTATATTCTGCATGTTACCAAATTCTCCATGAACGATTAAAGCTACAGCCACCAAACTTAGTCAACAGATAGACTAAAGTGACATGCACAGTATCAGTAACCTTGACTTCAAGGTCCCTTTATAGCTTGGCTTCTAGTAGGTAATGGCTGTGGGAAGTTTTTCTTTATCAAAATATTCCTAGGACAGTTTTGCCTTGATCTAATTATTATTAGTATTATTATCATTTTTCATTATAATTATTATTATCTTAACCAATCCCATCCGGGTGACATGTATGCATGTCCTCCTGGGGCTGTCTGTGGGTCATGTTTTTTTTTTTTTGTGAGGAAGAAGGAACCAAAGGCAATGAGCCCACAAAACTGTTCCTTCCAAGAGAGAAACAAAATACAAGACAGAGCCAAACTCAAGATCCGAACATTTTGAGATGCCTGAACACATTACATTTCAAAGACTGGAGATCATAGGAAGCAGGAAATACAGAGAGAGGGAGACAGCTCCAGAGCTGACCTGTTGCATAAATGAAGGACTGGGAGTAATGGTTAACTCTTGCACCAGAGAGTTGGACAGAAAAGGGATGAGAGTTTGCTGCTAGACGGGTGCTATGCACCCGTCATAGAGTCGGAGGAATGTATGGAGACAGTTCAGAGGGGCAGTTATCATGGAAGTAGCGATAGAAAAGAGATAAAGATGCAACAGTGCAGTGAAGAGATAGAGCTTGAAGGGAGTCAGTAAGAGGAGGAGAGTTAATGAGACGAAAAGCCTTTGACTCCACCCTATTTAGAAGAGCTGTATGAGGGGAGCCTCCCCACACATGAGAGCTGTACTCCACAAAGGGCCGGATAAAACCCCCTGTATAAAGTCAACAAGTGTGCAAGGATAAAGAAGGAACAGAGTCGGCATAGCACATGCAATCCCTTGGAAGCAGATTTTACAAAATATGTAATATGATCTTTCCAAGATAAGTCCCGAGTAAATGAAACCAAAAGCATGTTCAAGGATGATGCAGGATTAAGCTGAATATTATTAAACATTAGTGGGTATACCTGTGGAAGATTTTGTCAGGTTGATAGGTGCAAAAACTCAGTCTTTGATGCACTAAAAAAAAAAAAAAAAAGATTAATTTTACCCCAGTCAGAGATACGAGCCAAGTAAAACATTAGGTGTGCCATAGCCTCATCCCTTGTTTGTTGAAGTAACTGCTGAGATGGACGTTACGGGAATCGAATGGAAAGGTGAAGGGTGGAGTCATCAGCGTATGAGTGGATAGGGTTAGATGTACAGCTTAGAAGGTCATTGATGAATAAAAGGAAGACAGTTGGTGATAGAACAGAGCCCTGAGGAACACCACTGTTAATCGATCTAGGAGAAGAACGATGGCCATCTACAACAGCGGCTATAGAAAGACCAGAAAGGAAGCTAGAGATGAAGGCACGGATGGAAGGATAGAAACCGTAAGAGGGCAGTTTGGAAATTAAAGATTTATGCCAGACTCGATCGAAAGCCTTTGAGATGTCAAGTGCAATAGCAAAGCTTTTGCCAATGTCCTGAAAGGAGGATGACCAGGAGTATGAAAGGTAGGTGAGAAGATCGCCAGTGGAGCATCCCTGACAGAACCCATACTGACGATCAGAAAGAAGGTTGTGATTGGAAAGATGCTTTAATATTTTTCTATTAAGAATAGACTCATAAACTTTTGAGATACAGGACGTTAAAGCAACTGGACGATAGTTAGAGGGTTGAGAATGGTCACCCTTCTTTGGGACTGGCTGAATGAAAGCAAACTTTGAGCAAGAAGGCAAGGTACAAGTTGACAGACAAAGGCAAAAGAGTTTGCCTAGGCGGGGTGTAAACACAGAAGCACAATTCTTGAGAACAACAGGAAGGACTCCGTCAGGCCCATATGCCTTATTAGTATTGAGGCCTGTGATGGCAGAAAATACATCAGCTGAAGAAATTTTAATGTCAGCCATGAGGAAGTCAGAAGGGGGAAGTGATGGAGGAACAGCACCGGAATCATCTAAGATGGAATTGGAGGAGAAAGTCTGAGCAAAGAGATTTACTATATCATTAGAAGAAATAGCTACAGAGCCATCAGAGTAGAAAAGAGGAGGGAACGATGATGAGGTAAAGTTGTTAGAAAGGTTATTGGCAAGGTGCCAGAGGGAGCGGGAAGAATTCAAGTTAGAGAGTTGAGAGCATTTAGTACGGATGAAATTATTTTTAGCAGAGCAAAGAAGAGACTTAGCATGATTCCGGGCAGAAGCATATAAAAGATGTGATTCAGGGATGAGTTGGCTCCAGTACTTTTCATAGGCCCTCTCTTTGTTGTGGACAGCATTAGAACAAGCGTGATTAAATCAAGGCTTTCATGCATTAGTCAAAGGATATAAGAAAGGAATGTATGCATCCATCCCCGTGAGAATAACCTTCGTAATGCACAAGGCACACTCAGATGGCTCCTGGCCATGGAAGCAATAATCATTCCAGGGAAAATCAAAGTACTGCTCGAGGGCCTCCCAATCCGCAGCTCCAAAGTGCCACAGACGACGTTTCTTTGGAGGGTCTGCAGGACGTACCGGAGTGATAGGACAGGTTAAGGTGATAAAGTTGTGATCAGAGGAACGCCATGGAGAGAAAAGATTAACAGTGGAAGCAAAAGGATTAGTTGTAAGGAAGAGGTTATGGGTAGGGTGCTGTACAAGCTGCTCTAGGTCATTAAGGATAGAAAAGGTGTAGGCTTATTCACCAGGTGGATCAGTGAAAGGAGAGAAGAGCCAAAGTTTGTGGTGAACATTAAAATCTCCTACAATGGAGATTTCAGAGAAAGGAGAAATGGATAGAATGTGTTCCATCGTAGAAGTAAGATAGTAAAAGAATTTTTGATTGTCAGCAGAATTAGGAGATAAGTAAACGGCACAGATATTTTAGTTAGAGAATAACAGGAAAGCCGAAGCCAGAGTGTAGAGAATTCAGAAGAATCGAGTTGAGGAACACAAGAGCAAGATAAGTTGGTGCGTATATATACACAACAGCCACCTTTGGCTTTGAAATGGATATAGAGAAAGTAGTAGGATACAGGAAAGGGTCTGCTGTCAGTTGCCTCAGACAGCTGAGTCTCAGTTACAAAAAGTAGGTGAGGTTTAGAGAAGTACAGGTGGTGCTCAACAGAGCAAAAGTTAGATGAAAGGCCACGAATGTTGCAGAAATGAAGAAGAAGAGAGTCAGACAGTGGTTCCAGGCATCTTGAGTTGTCACCGGGAGAGGGGCAGAAGGTGGGGGCATTTATGGTCCCCCTCCTGAGGACTCCGAGGCTACGTTATTCAAAGCCAATTTTTCAAAAATTTTGAATAGGGAGTGTGGTGTGTTCTGTGCATGTAGTTTTGTGTTGACAGTTAGAGAAACTTGTACTGGAGAGCATGCTGGTTTACTCTCTGTGTTACTGAGACACTGGAAAAGTACAGCAAAGGGAGACGGTCGGGACATAGTCCCGTGGGCTGATGAAATGGGAGTTCCAGCACTCCCTCTCAACAGCTTTCCATTATGTATACA
The DNA here is from genome assembly GCF_032717465.1 of Coenobita brevimanus. NCBI lineage: Eukaryota > Metazoa > Arthropoda > Malacostraca > Decapoda > Coenobitidae > Coenobita > Coenobita brevimanus. The sequence continues at coordinate 11,645,648 of NC_136986.1, read as the reverse complement.
TGATCTGGTAATTCGCATTATTGTTTAAATATTCAGCTGATTATTTTCACCACTCGCACCTGCTGGCAACCCTCCTGGATGCATATCGGTCACACTTAAGTTGCCTGCATACCTCTGTGATGGATAGACCTACGCGAATCCATATTCCTGTGTCTGAACCCTCGGCCAACCACCCGCACCCACTGACTTCAACACCAATGAAGTCCAAAGGCCCTCGGGGGAAAGGCCTAAGTGATAGTGAGATAGGGAGGGGGATAGATATACCATTATTGCTGATTGTGAGTGGGGAAAGCTTTGTTTCCACATTCAAGGAAATTATCCTTTTCTAAGGAAATTTGGAGTCTACATGGATGAGTCTAAGGAAATAAATTCTTACGAAGTTCTAAGGTAATCAAGGCAAAAGAGTAAGGAAATTTAGAAAAGGTAAAGGCATCAAAGTAATTCAAGAAAATTTTACTTATACACATTAAATAAAATTTTGGATATATTTGTAAGTGTTACCAAAAGCCGGTGAAAAGTCCACCTCCCCCAACAATCACAGGTACCAGCCCTGGTTTGATGATATTCACGACTTTGACTTTCTTTCCTGTCTGTCTCTAAAAGTTGCCCTAAACCTTACTCAGCCAAGACTAGCACAGATAATAGCTATGTTACCCCACCCAAAAGGCCTTGTTTGATTGTCAAGCTGCTGATCTTGAATGGAGAAAACATGCCATATTTGGAGGTCTTGATGCTATAATGGCCTTGGAGAGGTTGTGGCATATTGTCTTTAATGCAAAAAAATCAGAGGGAGATCTAAATTCCCAAATCTATGCAAAGTTCTCTGCATACTGCTCTCGTTTCCTTAATGAAATGCATCAGTTGAACGAATCTTCACCCAACTCAAAATCATAAAAACTGAACTCAAATCTTCCATGAAGCATGAGTCCCTACATGGGTTGTTAACAACCAAGCCTGCCTTTCAACAAAAAGGCAATCATCAGGCTGCAACTTTAGACCCATCAAAAGATATGCTTGCCTCTATTCCAAAATGTTCTTAAATGCCGGTAACACATGTTCAGCTGATTTAAGATGTTCCTATTTAGAATCAGTAAGACGATTTCCAAACAACTAAAAATCTAAACAGTATGCAGTAAAATTCCAGTTTACGTCAGTCCAGGATTAAGTCCAACTCAAGGTTACAACCATTTTATAGGAGAGGAATAGAGAGCTCTTACTGATCTGGGGTTTTCCTGTAATCTACTGGTAACTGTTTTGTTTTTCACTTTCATAAACAGTAGCTATTGTAAAGTCAATCTCTTAGATTCTCTTTATTCATAATGAATGAATTTCATAATTTTCATTGAAAAATATTTAACTTAAGTACGAAATACAGTTTAAAGTATTTGGTATAAGTTCTGGTATATAAGTGGTAAATATTATATCTAGTCAAAGGTGAGAGGTGTTGGTCTGGTTAACAATATAACAAAATTTTGTAATCAGAGTAAGATTAAGACTATAATATTATACCGAGCAATTGTATATAAGAGATAGTTTTATTTCTAGTCTACCACTGGTTGTATCAACTTACTATGTACTGTAATTTTACATATCCCATGTATTTTTATTTCTAGTCCACCAATGGTCATAACAAATTAACAATACTCTTATATAGTTTTTGAGGCATATTTATTTTGTAAAACATTATGTCAAAGCAATTTACTACTCTATTTTTTAGGAATATGTATATATATTTTTTTTTATAACATTATGCTAATAAACCGTACTGTACTGGTATTATGTATGTTACTTAGCAAGCTCATTGTACAAGTAGTTGCTACAGTGTGCAGTCTGGCTGCAATGCAAAAGGAATCTGAATCAGTCTAATTACGTATTGTATATGATTAAAAATATTGTAATATTGGTAATAGAAAGCACTTTTTTAAAATGTACTATCCATCCAGCTATTCATCATCCAGTCCTATGTTGCCCCATAAGGAGCGTAGGAGCCCGGGGCTAGGCAAGTTGGTCCTAACATTTAAGAGGAGATTGCTCAGCCTCACTCATCTGTGAGTTGCTTTACGTGAACAATAAACCCCTACTACCACTTGCATATAAACCTTCACCGGCTCAATCCGATTGGAGCGCCTTAATTACCCAGTAAACCACCAGGCACCCTAATTTGCTGTTATGGTTACCACCTAGCGTAGTAAATGGTTACCATTTTGCTTGTCACTCAGTGTAGAGTCACCCATGGGCAGAAGAGGAAAGAATGAAGGAAAGAATGGCAGAAGAGGGAGAGTAAAGTCACTCGTAGGCGGAAGGAAGAGGATAGAATGAAGGAAAGACAGAGGAGGAAGGAAGGAAGAGAGAAAAGGGCAGCCACCCAAAGCAACACTCCATCGAGTTAGTGGATGATGAGCGCCCCCACCTATCATAATTAAATGTATTAATATAGTAAAATTTGTAAATCACACTGCAGAAGGTAAGTATTTATTGACAAAATAGTATTTATTCTTGTACATTACACAAGGAAATTTTAAAGGAAATTCAAAGCTGAATCTAGGGAAATCTAAGGAAATTTGGACAAGACTCTAAGGAAGTTGATTTCCTTTTTGTGGAAACACTGCACTGGAAAGTGACTCCTCCTCTGAGGAATCAGATTTAGCAATGCTGAGTATGGAAAAATATGCATCAGAAAAGAAGAGTGACTGCGAATTCTTCACTGTGAGGTGATATTTTCTGTCTGCAAGATCATCAGCCTTTTTTGATGATGAAAGATCAGATGTAGCTGATGATCCTACAGAGGGTGATATACGCACAGTGGAGACAGTGGCGGGGGAGGTAGAGAGTGAAGGAAGCAAGGAGGCTGGCAGGAGGAGAAAATGCCACAGGCTGAGCTCCCGGGCACAAGAGTGGCCTAGGGTGGAATTTTCCACCCACACACCATAATCACCACCTTCACCCACACTGCCAGCATCACTTTATTCATCACCACGTGCCTCATCACGCCGGCCTGCATCACTCCAGGCCGCAACACTTGCCTCACCACGCTACCTGCCTTTCCACGTGCCTCGCCATGCTGCCCCACCTCACCACGTGCCTCACCATACCGACCTGCCTCACTTAAAACCTCACCACATGCCTCACCACGACGACCTGCCTCGCCACGTGCCTCACCACGCTGACATGCCTCACCACGTGCCTCACCACGCAGACCTGCCTCATCCCCTGCATCACTGCACCAACCTGGTCACTTCAGGCCTCACTTCATGCCTCACCACGACGACCTGCCTCACCACGCTGACCTGCCTCACCACGTGTCTCACCACGCCGGCCTGCATCACAACAGGCCTCACCACGCCGGCCTGCATCACTATGGGCCTCACCACGTGTCTCACCTCGCCGGCCTGCCTCACCATGTGGCACGCCATGCCGACCTGCCTCACCACGTGGTATTTTACCACAACGTGGCCCTTCTGGTTAAGTTGGTGCAGGTGCACGCCGGCTGGTACGTGCCCGCCGATGCCTTTCACCAACGCCATCACCACCATGATCACCGTCACCAGCATCATCACCTACCTCATCTAGTGGTGAGTCGGCGGAATTGCCACCACGCTGCCATGCTAGGGGCTGTGGCAGAGCACGGGGCAGGACACGTGCACGGCAGACATGACAAGAGCCAAGGACAGGTAGGTTAGAAACCTTTGTGTGGGAGGAAGGGACGGGGTTTCAGCCTGAAGTACCTGTGTTTCATGACACAAATGCAGGTGTGCAGCCAGAATTTCCCTGCAACAGAGCTTCTTCTGCAGTGGACTTCTTCCTTGCTTTTTTCACAACAGGAGTGATGGAGTTCATTGTGAAAAAAGTTAATAGTTTCAGGGATTTCTGCTGCAATTGGGCTGAAAGTTCACACCTGAGAGAGAGTGCAAAAATGAAGGAGTGGTCTGCAACGAGTGTTAGCAAAATGAATGTTTGGCTAGCATTGACAATGTCGATGCCTCATGTCAGTAAACATAACGTGCACGATTACTGACTCGTGTACGATATTGCTCCAACGCCTGTATTTGGTAAGTATATGCCACGTGACTGACAACTTGACATCATGAGGTACTTGCATTTTTCCATAAATATGGGCCCACATCCAAACGATAGGCTGTGGAAAATTCTCTAGATTCTGGAGATGATGAAGGAAAAATTTCTATTTTTTTTTCTTTTCAGGCCATTTCAGAAGGTTGTTATTGATGAGTCGCTTGTTTTGTTCAGGGGACGTCTTGCCTTCATTCAGTACATTTCATCAAAGAGACATCGTTTCAGGATGAAGTTCTTTGTTTTGTGTGATTGCACGACTGAGTACGTGCTTGATTTCATTGTGTATACAGTGAGTGATGCGGTGTTGTCGAAGGACGATCCCAGTGGTTTCTCTGGCTCTGTGGTCAAGAAACTAATGGACAGGTATTTCGGTGGCAACCACATCCTTTACACTGATAATTATTACACAACACCAAGTCTTGCAAAGTACCTCCAAGAACACTAAATTGGATTGTGTGGCACTGTCTGTGCAAAGAACATCGGCCATCTTTTCCCAAAGGCACCGTGAAGGGGGAAGGCAGGACCTTGCTATCAGGTAAACTCCTGGCAATTCACTGGCATGACAAGAGAAAGATGAATGTCCTCTCCACGGGCCACAAAGGTAAGTTGATTTACACAGGCAATGTCGATTGAAGAACGAGGCAGCCAGTCTTCAAGCCTGATGCGTTTATCGACTGTAACGTGAACATGTGACTCATCGATAAATCAGATATGCAGATCGGCATAATCGACTCTCTAAGGAGGTGTTGTAAGTGATATAAGAAGGCATTCCTACATGTACAGGACATCAATGTACTAAATGCCTTCATTCTGTACAAGGATGTTACACAGACCAGGACATCCCTCAGACAGTTCGAGAAGGATGTAATTTACGGCCTTCTGGAGAGGTATGGACAGGTAAATCCTTTCATGAAACGTAGGCACAGTGTACAGCAACTGCCTGACCGCCTGCAGTGCAGGGACTACCTCAGCAGGCGTTTCATGGAAATACTATCTTGCACACCTGCAGGCAAAGAAGCCTTCCGGCATTGCTATGTTTGTGCCAATTCATCACGCCGACCACAGCAACGCCGTATGACGAAGTGATAGTGTGCTGAATGTGAGGTTGCACTGTGTACTGACTGTTTCTTTGATTTCCACGCAAAGACCGAGTGGCAGGAGTCTGGGTATTATGAATAAATTAGTTTTGTACATACCGGTATGTTGTTTTTTGATGAAATAGAAAATATGATTTCACTGCTCTGTGTATATTTATGTGAATAATAGAGGCGGAAAGTATGTTTCATGATAAACTCACACTTATTTTATTTGGAAAACATTTGTTTATACACAGTTCTTATGATGAAAAAGTAAAACCCAAAGGAAAGAGAAAGTCATAATGGTATTTCCGTTTGTGGGCAGTGAGTAAATGACTACAGGTACTTGGTTCACATTTTTTTTTAGTAGTCCTTGTAGTGGTAGTAGTAGTGGTAGTATGTGTTGTAGGTGTGGTAGTAATAGTAGTAGATGTGGTAGTTGTAATAATAGTAGTTGTGGTAGTGGTAGCAGTACTTGTAGTAGTGATAGTTGTAGTATTAGAAGTAGTTGTTGTAGTGGTAGTTGTACTTGTACTTCTAGTAGTAATAGTATTATTTCTAGGAGTTGCAATACCCAGACTTCTACTCGATCACCGATGCTAAAATCGAGCAACAGTCCTAGCCAAACATACATTTCCGTGTGTGTGTGTGTGTGTGTGTGTGTGTGTGTGTGTGTGTGTGTGTGTGAGAGAGAGAGAGAGAGAGAGAGAGAGAGAGAGAGAGAGAGAGAGAGAGAGAGAGAGAGAGAGAGAAGAGAGTGTGTGTCTGTCTGTCTGTAACGAGGAAAGAGACGAGCAGCCTGAGTTCAAGGTCGTTGCTACTGTGAGCGGCCTTCATTCATCCAGTACGACCGATTATGGAAAAATATTCACGGAAATAATGTTTGTAGTAGATTTTGGACTCCTGGAAGTGTCATCGAAGTGATATTAGTGTGGTGGGCTAGTGTAAGCCATTGTTGTGTCGCCGAACCTCTGCCACGCATACGGACACCGGCAAAAAAAACACCACAAATTGCCCTCATTCCCCACTCACTTACTCTCCCTATGTACATTTCACAGACCATCTGATGCCATCAACTTGAAGTCGAAGGATTGGTGAGTAATATGAAACCTCATTTGTTATAATTGGTTAAGTAGTAACAGTGATATGAAGATTTAAAGATAGACGATTTTGCCGATGTTTGTCAGGAATGCCCGGCTGTGGGGAGCGATCACGACAACATCTGCCAGACGGGAGGGGTTAAATTTCACTCATCTTATGTTTAAGATAAATGTCAGGACCAACATGCCTAGCTCCTGGCTCCTACGCTCGTCATAGGGCAATATAGGATTGGATAATGGATGGATGGATTATTGTTTTTATTATTATTATTATTATTATTATTATTGTTATTAGAATGAATATTAGTGTTAGTATTACTATTCTCATTACTATTATTTCATGGAAAGGAAACTGATCTGTGGGAATACAGATCTCTTGTGGAAACGTAATTACTTGAGGATTTTCACCCATGAAGGAAGAAAAGTCCATTCTGGAAAATATGAATGTGGGAAAAAATTTCTCCACAGATGAGGAACAAATCCATGTAGTAAACAGGCCATGAAGAGAAATAATTCCATGACGAAAATTAGTCCAGAGAGGGATCTGGTATAAGAGAAAAATAAGTTCAGGGGGAGATATAAGTATCATGTAGAAAATGGGCTAGTGGCAAAAAATGGGTGTGGGTAAGAGGCAGATAATTCGGCAATGAGGGAAAAAAGCTTCCGAGAAAACAGGCCGCTGGGGGAAAAGGATCCAATGAACAGGTTCACAAGGGAAATTAGGTACGGTTGGAGAAATTTCTGCGCGGGACACCGCGTAGAAGGCAGCAGGAGCGGCAAATAATATGATCTGGTAACAATGTTGGGGGTTAAGGCGGGGTGGGACGTGCGGGGTAGGTGAGGGATTGGGGGGGTAGTAGGGGTAGCTGTGTGGTGGGAGGGGTGGAACGTGAGGGGTGGGAGGGTAGTGGGAGTAGCTGTTTGTTGGGAGGGATGGGAGTGGGGGTAGCGAAGTGTTGGGGAGAGGCTTAGTAGCCACTTTATGTCGTAACATAATTTGCTCTGATTTTAAATGAATGTTTTTTTATGATGTGGGAACACACGAAATAGCAACAAGCTGTAAAGTGATGGTTCATGACATGATGAAAGATGGTCAGTTCAATGATCATGCAAGGCTGATATAAACACACAGACATCACCAACACGTAACCTCGCCCCACTCCGGTATCATTAACATCCCCATCGTAACACAGACTAATATCAGATGTTTACCTCAGATACGTCTCAGAAAAGCTGCTTATACATTCTTAATTAACGTAGATATATAGCGTATGGAGAATAAAGTATATATAATATTCCCATTCTCCATTGATTCAGTCAACCATTAGTATTATTACCCCAAAAGGCATTAAAGCATGTCAGATTATAACAAATGCATCTTTGTTAACTGTCAATGTGATTTTGATATATTTCCTAAATCGTAAGCACCTGCTGCCTGCTTGTCACAAACTAATTTAAGCATAAACCAGACCTAGACCTTTTCAGGACAATCAATAGCGTCTGTCAGTGTGTGTGTTGTGCAGTGTATAACACTGTGTCACCCGTTGTCTACTCTCTCAGTTTATCTCACAGAGACTCATAAGTAGGCTTGGGATAATCATACATTTGCATATGTGCATATGCAAATGCATACTCTAGCCATTTATGAGCGTAAGTGCATATTCCTAATTTTATGTTTATTTATACGGCAAATTCTTTTAAATTTCGTGGGTATTATAACTTCTTCAACCTGTAATAATATTTAATGTCATAATATCCATCAGATCATAGTGAATTATATACTGCTTAATTGGCTGTGGTTGGGAAGACCGTGACTTGGTCAGTAGACAGCAGCTGAATGAGATGGATTCGTGTATCACCACTTGACTCACCGGAGTCTGAGACGGATGCATGGCCTGTGACTAATAAATATATATATATATATATATATATTGTTACATAGCCTATGATTTCATCATCCTTTGTGATTTTTAATGCACAGTATGCTGCATGTTTGATCACGAGCGTGTTCTGCCTCAGTCCCCCCCTTCTACCGTTATAGTAGAGTAAGTCGACATCTCTGTTATACTTTGCGGGATTGTCATCTCTTTGTCCCCATGGCTTCATTTGCGCGTCCTCATTACAAGTTGTATCAAGCTCTCCTGGCCCCTATATAATGAGCTCAGTCTCTGCATCATTGCCACTTAGATCTGCTCCTCATTTTGTTCACATCTCTGTCCTCCCCTGTACAGATATTATTATTGTGAGTGCTCAAGAAATCTCCAACCATCTAGCAGCTGTGTGTAATTTGAGTATAACTGTTGTTGTATTTTTTCTTGTACTGTATAGCATAAGTTTAATTTGTGGGCCTAGTGAAGTTTTTGTAATTCGTGTAGGGTTCTTTATGTCAGTCATTTTTTATAATAGTTTGTATCTGTAATTATTTACCTGGCATTCACTGAGTATTATCGGGTATCTCATTTTATCAGGGCTGACTTAGATAAAATTTACTCTTGCTAATTTCGTGTTAATAGAGGCTATTGCAGTTAACCATATATTTAACCTGTTTATTTGCCATTACATTATCTTTATGAGTCCTGAATGTTTTGTTGTTAGTTTGTGCATTAAACTTTAACTTGTAATTTTACCTAACTCTTTTGTTTTGAACCTGGAACTTTACGGGACAGTAGTGACTCTTCGTATTCTCACTTAAAGTGTACATTATCTTTTTCTGTTCCGTAACATAAATTTGGCGACCTCATATCAGGATATTCAGGATATTATCATAAGGATATTGCTTGATATTTTGTGACTGTTACTTATCCATGATGGCTACTATTTCTACACTTGATGAAGCCAAAGATTTTTTGTCAAATGTGCAAACAGTGTGTGATATAGAAAACAGAACAAAGAATGAACTTAAGCTTGTTGCTCAACAATTGGGAATTGCAGTTCACTCTCATCATTCTAAAGATCAAATTGTTGGCATGATTAATAAAAGCTTGTTTAATGTAACTCCTCCAAATGAGCAAACGCAGATTGAATTAGCTAAGTTACAGCTAGCTCTGCAGGAGGCTCGTGCTAAAGAAGCTGAATTTCAGGCAAATGCTAAGGAGGCGGAATCTCAGGCTCGGATTCAGGAGGCACAGATACAGGCACAAGTTGAACTTGCTAGGATTCAGGCAGACCATGAGTATCGCATGAAACAAGGTGGAACTGGATCATCTAGCTCTGATGATTTTGATGTGGCTAAAAATGTTAAACTTGTCCCTCCTTTTAATGAATCTGATTTAACAAAGTATTTTCAGTTGTTTGAGAGGGTAGCTACAGGTTTTAATTGGCCTAAGGAGTATTGGCCAGTACTCCTTCAAACTGTTCTCACCGGTAAAGCTCAAGTAACTTATGCATCTTTGCCTCAGGATCAATCTGATAATTATGATGTAGTTAAGAGCTTGATTCTTAAGGCCTATGAGCTTGTTCCTGAAGCCTATAGAGTAAAATTTAGGACAACTTACAAGCAAGATAAGCAATCCCATGTTGAGTATGCAAAAATCAAAGAAGATCTGTTAGAGCAGAGGTTAAATTCTAAGAATGTGGATTCTGATTTTGGTAAATTTAAGCAGATGATTTTGCTGGAGGACTTCAAAAGGTGTATTTATAAAGATGTAAGCCTATATCTTGATGAGAAAAGAATAGATAATTTGTCTGATGCTGCAGTTTTAGCTGATGAGTATGTTCTCACTCACAAGAGATATTCTAGAGAAAAAGGGAAAGTTGAGAGTAAGTACGTTGCCTCTACTCAGAGTACAGGTAACAGGAAAGAGAATAAGGATGATGTTTCTCAGGAAGTAAATACCAGCTTCACCTCTAGATTTCAGAAATGTAAATGTACTTATTGTAGTAAGCTTGGTCATACTACGGAGAGATGTTTCAGGAGACAGCGTGATGTGAACAAAAAGGAGTCTTTAAATATTCAGTCAATTGGTCTAGTGTCCACTCTTGAGAGTTCCCAGAATTCTTTAACTGAGTTAACTGAACCTGCTTTGAGGGGTAACTTAAATTCTCATGATGGAGCTCCTCTTTTGAGCAGTAACGTGGGTGACACTCTCAAGAGTTCATGCGCTAATTTCCTGTCTGATGGTTTTGTCAGTCCTCTGGACAGTAATGACGGGAAATCAGTTAAAATATATCGTGATACAGGTGCTTGCCAATCCCTTATGCTGACCAGTGTTCTAGGCTCTAATTTTAATTCCTCTGATGAAACTGTAATCTTACAAGGTGTAGGGAATAATTACTTCTCTGTTCCTCTGTGCAGAGTGAATTTAGAGTCTGGTTTTGTTAATGGTTCTGTTATGGTTGGGTTGGTTGAGACACTCCCAATGTCAGGTGTAACTTTCTTACTTGGAAATGATATTGGTGGAAGTCAAGTGTGTCCAGCTCCTCAGTTGTCTAGTGAGCCAGTGGCTGTGTCCCTGGATTGTGATGTCCCTGATGTGTTCCCTGCATGTGCTGTCACTAGGGCTAAGTCTAAAGTTACTGGTGATTTAGAGGATAATGATGATGATGATGTTATCCTAGCTGACACTTTTCTTGCTAATTTGGACCACTCACCAGATGAGGCAGTACCCCGTAGTGTTGATAATTTGTCTCGTCAAGAGTTGGTTGAGTTGCAGGTTGCTGACCCTGAGTTGAAAGGGCTAGCTAACTCTGCTTACAGTGAAGAAGAGTCAGCCGGTGCTTCTACTTGTTATTATGTAAAGTCAGGAGTACTTATGAGGAAGTGGAGACCCCCAACAGCATCAGCCGACTGTGAATGGGAGGTTGTACATCAAGTTGTCATCCCTCGTGTTTGTAGGCAGGATATCATTAGAGTGGCTCATGATTCCAGTTTGGCAGGACACCTTGGAGTGAGGAAGACTGTGGCACGCATTTTGAAACACTTCTACTGGCCAGGTATCTTCAGGGATGTTTCCTGGTATTGTAAGTCTTGTCACACTTGTCAAGTTGTGGGGAAGTGTAATCAGACCGAAAAGGTTGCACCTCTAGTTCCCATTCCTCCTTTTGAGGCGCCTTTCACCCGTGTGTTGGTGGATATTGTGGGCCCTCTTCCTAAGACTTCTTCAGGATTTTCTTATGTGTTGACCCTGATTGATATGGCTACTCGTTATCCTGAAGCCATTCCACTTAGAAACATCTCAGCAAAGAACGTGGTTAAGGAAATGCTAGGGTTCTTCACAAAGTTTGGTCTGCCCAAGGAGGTACAGTCAGACCGAGGAAGTAATTTCATGTCAAATGTTTTCAAGCAGTCTCTGAAAGAGTTGGGCATCACCCAGATCACGTCTTCAGCTTACCATCCCCAGACCCAAGGAGCGTTGGAGAGATATCATCAAACACTCAAATCGATGCTCAAGAAATACTGTTTGGAACATCAGAAAGACTGGGATAAGGGTCTTCCATTCGTTGTGTTTGCTGCAAGAGAATCTCCAAATGAATCACTGGGCTTCTCACCTTTTGAACTACTGTTTGGCCATGAAGTAAGAGGACCCCTTAAGCTACTCAAGGAATGCTGGCTGTCGGAGGAAGATGACGTCAACCTGCTGGAGTATGTGATGAAGTTCAAAGAACGGCTGTCCACTGCTTTAAAGCTGGCGAGAGAGAATTTAGGAGCTGCTCAGGAGAAGATGAAGACTTGGTATGATAAGAAGTCCAGGTTACGCCACTTTCAGCCAGGAGATCAGGTTTTGATTCTGCTACCAGTTCATGGGCAACCTCTTCAAGCCAAGTTTAGTGGCCCTTATTTCGTGGAGAAGAAACTCAGTGATGTCAACTATGTCATCGCCACACCAGATCGTAGAAAGAGCAAGCAACTATGTCACATCAACATGCTAAAGTTATATCACAGGCGGGACGAAAATAATCCAGTCTGCACTGTAGCTGTTCCACCCGAGTCTACAAGTGAAGTTCTCCCATGCAGTATGAGCCTGAGTGATAGTTTGGGGAAGAATCCTGATATCATGAATGATCTCCAGACTAAGCTTTCTCATCTACCACCCAAGGAAAGGCAGGAGTTTTCGGCATTACTGCAGGAGTACCCGCAAGTGTTCCGTGCCACTCCAGGAAGAACCACTGTGTTGATGCATGATGTCGATGTTGGAGACACAAAAGCCAATTAAATTGCCTCCTTACCGTGTGAACCCAGTGAAAGTTCCTCTCATCCAGAAGGAGCTTGGCTACCTGTTGGACCACAAGATGATTGAGCCCTGTCAGAGCGAGTGGAGTTCTCCTGTCACTCTAGTCCCTAAGCCAGGTGGGTCACAGAGGCTTTGCATCGACTACAGACGTGTTAATCAGATAACTAAAACAGACACTTACCCTCTCCCTCGTGTAGAAGATTGCATAGACAAGATCGGAAAGGCTAGGTACATAAGTAAGTTTGATTTGTTAAAGGGATACTGGCAAGTACCTATGACTGAACGTGCTAGGGAGATCTCATGTTTTGTAACACTAGGAAAGGCTTTTGCATGTTCTGTAATGCCGTATGGTATGAAGAATGCACCAGCCACATTTCAGAAGCTCATGAATGTTGTAACAGAGGGTTTGGCAGGGTGTGTTGTTTATATTGATGATGTATTAATCTTCAGTGACAACTGGAAAGATCATCTATGCCATGTCAGTAAATTTCTTGACCGTTTAGTTCAGGCTAATCTTGTAGCTAATTTATCAAAGTGTGAGTTTGGTCAAGCTAAAGTTCAGTACCTTGGGTATGTAATTGGTGATGGACATGTTGCACCACCAGGAGCTAAGGTTCAGGTTATAAGTGATCTTCCCAGTCCTAAAAGTAGGAAAAGAGCTACAAAGATTTTTGGGAATGGTAGGTTATTACAGGAGATTTGTTCTTAACTTTTCTATTCTTGTATCACCACTTACAGACCTACTGAAAAAGGGAGTTAAATTTGTCTGGACCGATAACTGTGAATCCTCTTTCAACAAACTTAAAGCTATTCTATTAAGTCAGCCAGTGCTCGCTACTCCAAATTTTGCTAAGCCTTTTAAGATGGCTGTTGATGCAAGTGATACAGGAGCTGGGGCTGTTTTGCTGCAAGAGGATGATCAGAGTATTGAACATCCTGTATCTTATTACAGTAAGAAGTTCACTCCACCTCAAAAGAACTACTCAACTATTGAGAAAGAGCTTTTGGCCTTGATTTTGGGTTTACAGCATTTTTCATTTTATTTGTGTTCTGGTTTTGACCCCATAGTCATTTATACCGATCATAACCCACTGAAATTCCTTAGTAAGTTTAAAGATAAAAATCAGAGATTGACAAGATGGAGTCTACTTCTTCAGAGTATTCATTAGACATACAACATGTCAAGGGGAAAGAAAATGTTATTGCAGATTGCTTATCCAGACTTTAGACAGATTGTTTTAGAGTAATAAGAAATTTCCTTTGTAAATTTCTTTTTTCTTTGTGGGGAGGTGTTACATAGCCTATGATTTCATCATCCTTTGTGATTTTTAACGCACAGTATGCTGCATGTTTGATCACGAGCGTGTTCTGCCTCAGTCCCCCCCTTCTACCGTTATAGTAGAGTAAGTCGACATCTCTGTTATACTTTGCGGGATTGTCATCTCTTTGTCCCCATGGCTTCATTTGCGCGTCCTCATTACAAGTTGTATCAAGCTCTCCTGGCCCCTATATAATGAGCTCAGTCTCTGCATCATTGCCACTTAGATCTGCTCCTCATTTTGTTCACATCTCTGTCCTCCCCTGTACAGATATTATTATTGTGAGTGCTCAAGAAATCTCCAACCATCTAGCAGCTGTGTGTAATTTGAGTATAACTGTTGTTGTATTTTTTCTTGTACTGTATAGCATAAGTTTAATTTGTGGGCCTAGTGAAGTTTTTGTAATTCGTGTAGGGTTCTTTATGTCAGTCATTTTTTATAATAGTTTGTATCTGTAATTATTTATCTGGCATTCACTGAGTATTATCGGGTATCTCATTTTATCAGGGCTGACTTAGATAAAATTTACTCTTGCTAATTTCGTGTTAATAGAGGCTATTGCAGTTAACCATATATTTAACCTGTTTATTTGCCATTACATTATCTTTATGAGTCCTGAATGTTTTGTTGTTAGTTTGTGCATTAAACTTTAACTTGTAATTTTACCTAACTCTTTTGTTTTGAACCTGGAACTTTACGGGACAGTAGTGACTCTTCGTATTCTCACTTAAAGTGTACATTATCTTTTTCTGTTCCGTAACAATATATATATATATATATATATATATATATATATATATATATATATATATATATATATATATATAATCGTTGCCTTAGTCCCTGGTGGGGTTGGCCGCTCTTACTCGTATATGTTGTCGCCAGTAACTTCTGTCCGCTGCGTACTCTTCCTCCAGGTCTAACTGCCTCATTTCTTTTCAGTTCCATCTCTCCACCTAATCCTCTGTCTTCTCCTCGTTCTTCTCCCATCCACCTGACTCCTCTATACCACCTTCACAGAATCAACTTCCTCCATCCTGATCACATGCCCATCCCACCTCAAAAGTGCCTCTCTTGCCTTTTCCACAACTAACACAACTCCTGCCTCTGCTCTGATGTCATCATTCCTCCTCTCTATGTGACACTTCCATCAGCTATAGCAGCATTCTCATCTCTGTCCTCTCCAGGTGTTTCTCTTCATTCTTCCTCAACGCCCACGCTTCTGCGCCATACAGCAATGTGATAGCAACTTTTGAAAGATGGCTTCAGGTCATTCCTCTATCTACCTCACACATCCCAAAGGGAGGCGCGTTCCTCAGTCTGGAAAGCACTGATTTACAAAGAACATTACCAACCGAGTGCTAACCCAACATAGTCATTGGTATTGACACATTCTATCAATGACGTTTATTGCTCTTGGTTAAGTTAATGTTATTTGTTTATCCGGACAAATGTAGAACGCGTAGTACTAGATTGATGCATGAAGTTTATCAGAAACTCAGTAGAACAGAATAGCTGGGTTGGGAAACACTTCTTGTTTAAATGTAATGGGACAAATAAGTCCTTCCTTCGACCTAATTCCCAGAGAGAAGTATTATTCAGCTATATTCTACTCAACTGTGAGTTGTATGAGACAATAAGTATGTAATATTATCTCATAATGTATGTGGAAGGAGTGGGCGGAGAGAACTGCCTGCCAAAATTTAATGCGTTTGGGTGGGTGTTTGTAATTCACCGGGTCGGTCAGGATAACGTGATAGATGTGATCGTCAGCTCATTACCCTCCAGGAAGAGAGCTGAGAGCTCATACAGTCCGATCTAGGGCAAAGCTGTGACCTTCATACACGCACACAACCAGGCTGGTTAGAACAGTTGTGTGGACCGCTACTGCTAGCACATTTGTAGATATTACATTACGAAAATTTCGTAAAAAGTTAGGTGCATGCACAATTTGTAGTAAAGCAAGTCTTGCATAGTGCTGGTAATTTTGTGCGAGTGTCGTGTGTATTTTGTAAAATATATCACTATCTTTAATAGCGACATTAAATCCGTATTCACTTTAGATGACAAATGAAAAATAGACTGATTGTATCTTATTCCTGCCAACTGAAAGGTTATCCAATGTGAATGTATGTAAGGTAATCTACTGCGTGTATGCGAGAGAGAGAGAGAGAGAGAGAGAGAGAGAGAGAGAGAGAGAGAGAGAGAGAGAGAGAGAGAGAGAGATTATGGACGTTTAATACACGTATAATCACGCTTGTATGCACAAAAGCATAAAGTTATATAGGCCTATTAAGATATGAGGGATTGGCCCTAAGAAAGTGTAGACTGGAGTATGCTTAAGTTTATAGTCTGGTATGAAGGCCAGGCTCAACCATCCGTAAGCAGGGTAAGTGCCTATACGACTATGAAAGGATAACAAATTAGGCCGTCAGTCTAAAGGATGTATTTTACTTATTCTGCCGGCGTTCGGTCTTACGTTAACAGTAGTTGACTTATAAAAATATAAAATAGACTATTACAGGATGTTAGATTCGGTGTTCAATGCAAGTTGAAATGAAAGTTACAATATCTTTGTTATGCAACCTGCATGAGAAGCAGCTGAAATCATTCTAAATATTTGTAAATTCACGGTCAACAATAGAAAGCTTTCCAATGAGGGGACGGAATGACGGAGGCGAAGAATAAGGTTATGTATTGGTGATACCTGTATGTTTAGGTATAGAATATATTCCATCAAATACTGAACCATCATTAGCAGCCCGTTGCCATTACCTTTTTTTATTAATAGAAAAATAGTATTGGAATGATAATCTACGCCGAGTTTGTTGACACAATTAATGGCTACATAACCTCTCCCTAACACACACCTACCCCCACCACCACCCCTCCTCTCCCCCATCACTCACTTTCCCCGCAACTCTCACCTCTTGTTTCACCCCCAGCACTGTTACAAGATCATTTCTGCCTGTCGCTGCTGCTGCCATCTACACTGTGTCCCGAGCGGAAATTTCTCCAACTGTACGTGCTGGTTGAGCCCAAGAAGGTATAGTGTGAGACCGACTCATATGTGTGTGAAAATTAATTGATAATCATGGAAGAATTACCATACATGTATTTAGGTATATGTGTGTGTTGAAATGTGTATGCGTATTTTCAGCAACTGTACCTGCAAAAGATGTAAGCAGAGAGCTCCTTGCATCACATGCAGCATCAAAGAAGATGATCAGCAACAGACCACACTTCATCATCCTTAGGGCCAATATCTGTGAGGACAATCAGCCTTTTAGCAATGTGGAAAGTTTACGTATCTGTCATACAATACTCCTTTCCTCATCAGTGGATAGGGGTCTGGAGCCAGGATACTGAGTACCAGCTTTTAAGGCAAGGGTGACAGACCCTGATAAGCCCGAGTAGCATCGTTTTAGCAATGATCTCGAAACAACCCTCAGACTGAAACTCTTATGGTTCTCGTCCAGTTAAAAAACCTGAACCCAATAGACCAGAAAGCGTCGATTTGGTTAAATGGTTACCATCCATCATAGTATATGTTTCCCTAGATTAGAAGAAATCATTTTGTTTGTCACTAGGGTAGTCACCAGAAGGATGCGTTACATGGAGGAAATGGATGGTGGCCAAGCCCACCTACGATACACTTCGTAAAAAATATATATCTCATTGGAAATGTAATAAACATTTCAAAGGGCCCCCAAATGTATATTAGGGTACGGCTGTTTTATCTTAAGTAAAGGTTCATATCCAAGTACTGCATGTCTGTAATAAGTTAAATATTGCCTTAATTTCTAATTGCTGTCACATATATAAATACTGGCTTTGAAGCCAAAGACAGAATTCCTGTTCATGCTGAGGAGGATGTTCGCCAAAACGTCAACAAAACTGGAAAACGCGTGTTCAATCTCCTCCATACTGTACCCTCATACCCCATCTCTGCCCTTTGCTTGCTCAATGCAGGTGTTGGCAAGACAGGTCATTCTCATAACACCAGATCACCATTGGGGAGGATGTGAAGTGGGGTGGGTAATTATGATGAACACGAACACCCTCCTCGACATTGACATACAGTAAAAAGCCTTTTCACATTCATCTTCAAAGTTGGTGTTCTGACAAAGCTGAGGAGTTTGCATTTAGTTAGCTCCATACCAAAGGCATGGAAAGAAGTAATAAAACAACACAGTTTCTTTTTGGTAAAGTTTAGTCCTTGACAGGAACAACACTGAGGATCATGGACTGTGGCTTGTAGGCTAGGTATAGCATTGGACATTTCATCTGACATGTTCACTGTATTATTTCACTGTTTCCCCCCCCTCCCTTTTTTTTATGTGGACAACGTGTGTAAAAGGTAAGTTTTTCAATGCCTGGTTTGATACGAGGCATGTGCCTGGTAATGGGGTCCTAGGGCCAAATGATTACATTGAAAGACCACACAGCACACAAAAGACATCCAGTTGGCACATATTAATTTTCAGTTTTCACATTGTATCACCCATATTTTTATTTTTTTCACTTTCACTTGCTTGCACTGATTTATTTATTTATTTTTTCTTGTTTGCCAAGATCACAAACGAACCAAATAAATAATCTTATGATAGAGAGCATAAGGGAGGTGCACCGCACTACCTCTGGTGACAACTGGACGCCTGCTGCCCTCCTCACCCAGTGGTGGGGTTGGAGCACATTGCGCAGACGGCTCCTAACTGGTATGGAGTAGCGTCACAATGAGAGAAAGTGTGAGTGTCACTTCTGTGAGGGCATGGGGCGCAGTGTTATTTTTCTCGGTAATTGCCTGGGAAGACGCTTATTGCTATGCATGTGGCATCCCCCAGGGAGTGATTTATGTATGTTATGATGAAGGATATCGCTGAACTTCACCAGCCACCTCTCTGTGCAAGTGAGAGTGAGTCTGGGTGTGGAGAAATGCCAGAGATGCCGCTATTCCCCGAAGGCTGTGTGCTGACGGATCACTTACCTAGTCTGCTTCCGCTATTATTTCACAGGTGATAGTAGACTGTACTAGTAGACTCTCTGCTAAGCACAGAGTGCCCTCACTGAAAAAGCGGGCACCCAAGTCTGCACAGAACAATGTGTCTCTCGAGTCTGCACCTACTGAAACTTTCAGGTACTGCTTAAGCGCTGCTACTGGGCATAGATGATGGTGGACAATACGTATCCTACAGGCTGGGACTGTGAGAGGGGCAAGCTTGAGGTCTTCTTTCTCATTTTTTGCAAAAGAGATGGCACTAGCAACACCGCCAATCCATCCTGTGCATTGATAGTGCATGCTGGGACCAATGCACAAATTTAAGACAGTCCCCACCCTACCTTTCGTCTGTTACCAAACTCGACAGAAACTAGAAAGCGCTCACAGAGTGCATACCTTCGCCAATGCCATTGTCATTAAAAAGGATCCGGATCCGGTTCTGCTCCCAAATTTAATCAGTTCCTTCTTGGTCCATGGCCCACCTTTCCACAAAATTTCACTGAAAATCATTGAGAACTTTTGGAGATATTGTGTGGGATACTCCGGATCCGGATCCGGATCCACCCCTAAATTTAACTATTTCTTTCTTGGGCAATGGCCCACCCTTCCACTAAATTTCATTTAAATCCATTCACAACTTTTTGAGTCATCCTGGATCCGGATCTGAGGATATAGGATCCGAATCCTACCCCCTGGGGGTAGGGGGGTTTTCAAGAATACTCCCCCAGTATCCCTGCTTGTCGTAAAAGGCGACTAAAAGGGTTGGCGGAGGGTTAGTGCCCCTCCCCGGAAAACAACTAACTAAAAAAACAAACAAGAAGCCTCGGACAAGGACTGACCAAACGATGACAACCCAGGACCGGACAAAGGACTTCGTAATGAGTACATGGAATGTAAGAGGAGCGAATGATGAGGTGAAAGAGAGAGAGATTGTCCAGGTGCTTGAGGGTGCGAAAGTGGATGTATGTGGAATAACTGAAACAAAATGGAGAGGAGAAAGTGTGAGAGAATGGCAGTATGGATGGGGTATATGTGCAGGAGAGGGCAAAGGAAGGAGTATGTATAGTTGTGAGTAAAAGATGGAAGAAGAGCATAAGACAGTATGGATCAGTTGGGTCAATTATTGTGTGGGTAAAGTTGAAAGTTGGAATACAAATGTGGGCGATTGTGTGTGTGTATGCGCCAATGCAAGATCGTGCTAGAAGAGTGAGAGAAGAGTTCTGGACAAATGTGGAAGTGTGCATGGAAAAGTTTGTAAGGAATGAGAGAGTGTTTTTGATTGGTGATATGAATGGTAAAGTTGGTAATGTGAAGGTGGATGGAATAGTTGGTGAGTGGGGTGTGCCTGCTGAGATAGATGAGAATGGGAGTGCGTTAGTGGACATTTGTGCTGGGAGGGGGTTGGTGATACCCAATACCCTCTTCAGGCATAAAATGATCCACAGGTATACATGGCGAGTGATGAGAAGGGTAGGTGGTGAACTGAATGAAAGGAAGGCAATGACTGATTATGTGTGTGTGTGGATGAAAGGATACGAATATGTGTAAAGGATGCAAGAGTGTATAGAGGTTGGGGGAGTGGACTTTCTGACCACTAGTTGGTGGTGGCCAGAATTAGGATGCAAGTAAGATGGAGGAATAGAAGAAGGGAAAGACGAGAGGAAGGAGTAGTTGCAAGGAGAGTGGAAACGTTACAAGAGGATGAGAAAAAGGCAGAGTATAAGAGAGAAGTGGAGAAGCGATTGGGCAAATATGAATTGGAGCAGATGGGAGACGTGGAAGGTGTGTGTAAGATATTTACAGAAGAAATATGTGCAGCATGTGATGTGGTGTGTGGAAGGAAGAGAAGACGGAGGGGGGTGCAAGGAACAGCGTGGTGGACTGAAGAGGTGAGACAGGCTGTGGCACAAAAGAAGAAAGCATACAATGAATGGATGAGAAATAGGGGCGTGGAAGAAGTTGAGAGGCGGAAGAGAGAGTTATATGTGGAAAGAAAGAGAGAGGTGAAAAGATTGATAAGAGAGAGTAAGAAGAGAGTGGATGAGGAGTTTGGAAGGAATTTGAGTGTAAAGTGGAGGGACTGTAAGAAAATGTTCTGGAGAGAAGTGAAAAGAGTGAGACAGGGTGGAAGTGAAGTTAGCAGGGGAGTGAAAGATAAAAATGGTAGATTGCTGGTGGAGAAGGGAGAAAAAGTGAGCAGATGGAGAGAACACTTTAAGGAAGTGTTGAACGTAGAGGATAGAAGTAATGCGAGTATAAGTGGCTGGGGAATGGCTGGGAGAAGGAGGGAGGTGAGAAGACAGGAAGAAATCAGTAGGATAGAAGTTGTGGAAGCAATGAAGAAAGTTAAATCGGGGAAAGCCCCAGGAATTGATGGAGTGTGTGGTGAAATGCTGAAGCATGGGGGAGAGATAGTAGTAGAATGGATGTGGAAGATGTGCAGATTGGCCTGGGAGGAAGGTAGAGTCCCGGAGGATTGGAAGTCAGGTATAATTATTCCCTTGTACAAAGGAAAAGGGGAAAAAGAAGTGTGTGGTAATCATAGGGGTATTTGTCTTCTTAGTATAATAGGAAAAGTGTATGGTAGGATACTTATAGACAGAGTTAGAGAAAGAACAGAGAAATTAGTTGGAGAAGAACAGGGAGGCTTTAGGAAGGGAAGAGGTTGTGTAGATCAGATATTCATTCTTAGATCTTTAGTGGAAAAGTTTCTAGAGAAGGGAAAGAAGTTGTGTGCAGCTTTCATATATTTGGAGAAAGTATATGACAGGGTGGATAGACAAGAATTGTGGAAAGTGTTAAGAATATATGGAGTAGATGGGAAGTTGTTGTATGCTGTGAAGAGTATGTACGATGGTGCGAAGGCTGCAGTACGTGTGGATGGTGAACTAAGTGAATTTCTCTGTTTGAAAGTTGGTTTGAAACAGGGATGTGTCATGTCTCCATGGTTGTTCAATCTGTACATGGATGGGGTAATAAAAGAGGTACAAGGTAGGGTAGTGGATGTTGGAGTGGCCCTGGTGAGAGAGGATAGTGTTTGGAAACTCCCTGTACTGTTGTTTGCAGATGATACTGTGTTGTTTAGTGAAGACGAAGGGGAGCTGCAAGGCTTGGTGGATGAACTTGAGAGAGTGTGCAAGAAACGGAACCTAAAGGTGAATGTAGGGAAGAGTAAAGTGATGGTCTTTGAGAGAGGTGAAGTTAGTGAATGTACAGCGAGGTTGGATGGTGAGGAATTGGAAAATGTGAGTACATTTAAGTATTTGGGTAGTGTGATGAGTAAGGATAGAGGTTTGGAGGGTGAAGTGCTTGAAAGGGTACAGCAGGGAAGAAAGGTTGCTGGTTCTTTGAAAGCAGTGATAAGAAACAGGGAAGTGAGCATGGAAGTGAAAAAGTTACTACATGACAGTATTGTGATACCAACTCTAACGTACAGAAGTGAAGCTTGGACGTTGTTGGAAGGACACAAGTCAAGAGTGAGAGCAGTGGAAATGAGTTATTTAAGAGGAGCCTGTGGAGTCACATGGAGAGACAGGCTGACGAATGAGGATATAAAGGAGCGTTGTGGTGTGGATGTGGATGTGATAGGAAGCGTTATGAGGAACACACTGAGGTGGTTTGGCCATGTGGAGAGGATGGAGGGTGAAAGACTGACGAAGAGAGTGTATGTGAGTGAGGTGGAGGGGGGAAGAGGGAGGGGGAGGCAGAGGATGAGATGGAGAGATGGGGTGGAGAGGTATATGAGAGAGGGGGGTGTGAGTTGGGAGCAGGGCAGTGAAATGGCGGGGGACAGGGCGACTTGGAGGCGATTTGCTTGTGGCCACCCCAAACGGGATTGAGGCGTCTGGCAATAGATAGATCGATTTTTTTGGTCCTTGGCGCACCTTTCCACAAAATTCTATTGACATTCACTGAGAACTTTTGGAGATTATTGTACGGGATAATCCGGATCCGGCCCAAAATTTAATAATTTATTCCTTGGCCCATGGCCCACAGTTCCAAAAAATTCCTTCAAAACCTATTCACAACTTTTTGAGTAATCCTGCTGACAGACAGGCAGACAGACAGACAGACAAACAAACAAACAAACCAATGCAAGATAAACATATTCTCCTTGGTGAAGATAAGGACAGGACCTGTGACTGTGCTATTAAAGGGCCTCTCTATTCCGCTCAGAAACAAAGCAGTCCACAGGGATTGGTGGAGGAGGCCTACAATGTTCGAAGCATATCCCCTAGGAAATTTGGCAGAGGATAGAACTCGCTGGAGGAATATCATGCATAAAAACTCAATGTTGCTCGGAGCTTCTCTGTTAGGGGGATGGTGAGGCACTCTGTCCCCAGAGGCAATAGGCTGGAGCTTACCGTTTGCAGCATTCTCGTACGAAGACCAGATTTTTCACAGTCAAGGCTGAAATCGCTAACTACGTTTAGGAGAACTTTGGATGCAGGTGAGGGACACAAGTATATGAGTGTCAACTTCATCCAGTCCTCCACTATCGCATTCAGGTCACTTGTCGGCATACAGTGCTCTTGGATATGCATTGGTCCTCTGGTTCTTCTCACCAGAAAATCCTGAGCCAACAGGTAAAACCGAGGAAAGGTCCTCTTTATACACCTGCCTACCAGTTCAGACCTTTATGAGTGAGACAACCACAAGTGAAGCAGTAGCCAAACACTCAAATGTCTGGTACCACTGTGTGGGAGGGGAGAGGTTAAAGAAGGAGGAAGACTGGGGTAGCTGATAGTTCCTACCCCTCCTTCTTCCATCTCCATCCACTTGTCCCACATTTACTATTTCGAAGTGGTGAATGCGGAACCTTCCTTGGGTGTACCAATGGCGGTGGTGAGTGAGCCACTGGATTTGTTCTGTCTGTGACAGGAAGGGCATTCTGTCATGAGTGGGGCACCTTTCATGCAATGCACCGGCAGTTGGTTGTGCCTTTGCATTACCCCTATTTCCCTGATATTTATGTACTTGACACATTCTGTCTCAGTCCAAGCCCCCAGTTGTTGGTGCCCCACTCATGACAGAATGCCCTCCCAAGTCTTAGGCATTGGTTACAATGGTAGGAAAATGGCACCATCCAAGATCAAAGAAGTATCCTGAGGCTGGTAGGGACTGGGTGGAACATGTCTCCTGTGCAACATCTTTTCTGCTAGGATCACCTTTACCTCCCATGGTAGGTGGTAGTGGCACAACCTGCCAAGCCCAGTGCCCACAGCAGTGACTACACATATCTTCATGACTTCAGGTTGGCATGAACTGTTCCAAACAATTTTCGTGAAGGGAACATGCACTGTCCAGGGAAAGATGCATTCATACTTGCCTGGTGTTCTGCTCCAGACCTAACCAGATTACTTGCTTCCCAGGAGTCGACAAAGATTTTCCACACTGATTTTGAAGCCAAGCTCTCCAGATGACTTGACTACTTACCTTGTATTTTCTGGACACTCCTCCTTGGTGGCTGCTGCGAGAAGCCAGTCGTTGAGATACATTAATACTTTGATCTTTTCTGACACCATATTATGAGCCAGCACCTTTGTTAGTCTGATGAACACAAGACTGATAGGCCAGCATATTGACTGGTGAGTAAGTAAGCCTTCTGGATCAGTGCTTGTTGTGTGACACTCCTCTGCTAGTGTTAAGTTTTGAAGAGTAGGGGCCTTTGTGCCGTTTTGTCATGCTGAATGTGTTCAGTGACGAGGCTGATGCCTTGTCGTCCAGTTTGGTACACTTGGAGAGCTTGTAATGATGAGAAAACAACATCTGCCACGTGAGAAAGGTTCGAGTAGAGAGCAGGAGGTGTATGGTACATGGAAGGCGAGTAAATGATTCCTCTATGTATGCATCCAGGACCTGGTTAGGAGAAAAGGGAGCCTCCCAAATGACTGCTTCCCTCGCCACTCACTCCGTCGTGATGAACGCCATGTTTCTTACATTAATGCAGTTTGTCACTGTCTGCAATGGAGATTAATAGCAAGTCATTTAAACTATTGTTGAAAAACTGTTGTTGAAACTGAGATGCGAGTACCAGCACAGAATCTGAGTACTTGGCTTGGTAATGGGAGCTAAGACCCTGAGAGATGAGCAATGATGACAGTTTCACTGCTCTTCACTGACACTGGGAAGTAAATAGGCATGACCCTGTGAGAAACTCTGTTAGAGTACGTCCATTCCTCCAGGCATGGCAGGAAGTAGGCTAGCGACAATGAGAGGGCAAACTACTCTGAGAACATTGCCCCTTTCCAATTGTCATGGTTGTCAAGTTCCCACCTGGCCCAGGAGGAGGGCATCACCATCAGTGCTGGAAGTGTTGTCCTCTGAAGACATTAGTTGCACAATGCCATCTTCTTCATTGGAAGGTATGGCATTCACATCACCAATACAGACGTCTGTGATGTTCTGTGGCATTGGTCATGAAATGCCCTGCTCTTGCTTGCACCATCATGAGCCAGAGAGGGGGAAACTGGACTTCCATAGTTTCCTGCACCGTTAAGGTGGGGCTCGGCAAGAGATTGAAACCATTATTGTGACGAAGATAAGGTAGTGGGTTGTGAGGGCTACGAGCAACCCACCTGCAGTTATTGCTTTCACTGCTGCGGGGGGAATAACATCTGCAATATTGAAAGTGAGGACGTGCAGGGGGGAAGGGGGATGGGTGAGGGAAGGGAGGAGGGGAGGATGGAGAGTTGAGGGCAAGAGGGGGGGACAGGATGGGAGGAAAGGAGGAGAGGGGAGATGGGGTGGAGGAGTGAACATGGAGAGTTGGTGTTGGATGGCGGAGGAAAGAAGCTAGGAAGGTGGATGCAAAGGGAGATCTGGCGGAGGGATAGGGAGGGGGGATGGAGAGAGGTGGTTGGTGAGGAGGAGATATGAAGAGGTGAGAATGGATGGTGGAGGAGGAAAGATGGGATGGTGACGATAGATGCGGAAGAGGAAGGAGGGAACACGGAGGGGTGGAGGAAGGAATATGGGGATGTGTTGGAAAGTGGTAGAAAGTTGATGGAGAGAGATGGTGAAGGAAGGAAGATGGGGTGGTGCTGGGAAATAGTGGAGAAGGAGGGTAGATGGGATGAAAAGTGAGTAGGGATGGTGGAAGAAAGGAGATATGATGGGGGGAGGGGTAGAGGAAGATGGAAGGTGGACAGGTAAAGTAAGATGGTGAGGGAGGGGAGATGAGAAAAGTGGGGGAAGGAGGAGAGATGTGCAAGGGGTGAGGGGAGAGGAGATTGTGTGGCGTCGAGGGAAGAGCTATAACTTTAGGCGCACAACTTTAGTTCTCCCTTATGACCCATCATTTTTCTATGTTTTGGCATTCTAGTAATGATCTGTCCAAATGCTTCGAGAAGGTTTTGATGGATGAGACCTGCACAAGCAACTTCCAGCCCTTTAGGACTAACTACCTATTAAGAAGGAGGTGCTCTTCGCTAGGTTTGGCTATCTCGTCCTCCTTATTCCCTTCTCCCTGTGAATGTAAGGGTGTGTAGTTGTTTAAAGAGGACTGCTCATGCATTGAGTGGAGAGAGAATGACTTGCCTTGCCGACACCAGCGTTGAGCAAAGGAAGGACATAGAAGGGGTAATAGGGTAAGGATATGGGAGGATTATACTCGAGTTTGCCAGCTCTGCCGATGTTTTGGCTGCATTTATTTCCACGAGTTCCTTGCTGCACTCACTAGAAATGAAAGGAGCTAACTCTACAGGTAACTAAATGCTGACTTGCCCATCTGGTTATTGATATTATTTTATCAAAAGAACATGGAGAGGGGTGCATTCTCACACTGGCACTGAGGATCCACAGTCTGTTTATACAATATCATGCAACTCGCCCCTTTTCTCCAGGAAGGAAGATTTTGGACTACAAAAGAAGGGCACCTTCCATCTACAGTCCATTGACCTTACCTAAAGATGAACCTCTGACAATGAAAACAACATTAAGCCTCCCTCTGCTTGTAATGATAAGCCAAACTGTGTTTACATGCAACTAGCAGTGCTACCCATCTTTGCTACAGTTAGCCATATTACGGAAAATTGATGACGGTATTTTAGAAATCCTTAAAGGTAGACAACTTCGTGGTTGGACGAAATAACAATCACTCACATTTCTTTACCAAACAGCACACCCACTAATTCATGCACAGGTTTTGGAGAACTTATTTATTTATTTATTTTTTTTGCAGGGTGGTGGTGGTGATGAGGGATTGAGAATCTGGAGTGGAGATCAGTATTTACTTGTAGTGGTCCCTATGGCCTATTTTAGTCCGTATTAACCCTTATCCACCGGGGGTTTCTCGCCACTGCACACTCCTTCTTACGGGGAATTTCCAAGATTTTTGGGAAAAATACCCTTACTTCAAACCCTAATATCTGTCAAACTCTTATAGCTAGAGAAAAAATTAAGCATACATGAGACTCACCTACTCTTCCTCTTTCAAATGAAATTATCCCGAAGTCTTCAGGTGGTCTCTTTGATGAGTAAGGATGATTAGTTTTCCGTGTTATGGTGGGCTAATCCGGGTGCGCGCCATTGCCAGTGACCTTGGGCTCGCTGATTAGCACTGGCAGCACTGACCAAAGTGGTGATTGTAACACTGCCCAGCCTCTCAGAATATTCCACTCACTCTTTCAACTTTTCCTTCCTCATCATTGTTAGGATGAATCATCACCCTGTCCATGTGGGTTTTCTGTCTGTTTCATAGCGCCACTATGTCCTGTAGATGTATGGGAAAAGAACAGCTGTTTATTTTTATTACTCACTTCTTGCATCATTTATAATAATTTCCCTCTACTATACCACTTATATTTGCATTTGACATCACGATTACGGGTAATTGCACTTTGAGAAGCAGATGCTCTGGCTGTTTCATGCAGTATGGTTGAGTATGAGGTAATTACTTCTACAGAAATTGTGACTAATATGTAATAATTGGGGGCAACGTGAAAATGGTACTAATGTTATACACAGCTTACATTTTTTGTACTTCACATCGCAAATACGCTAATGTTCACATGTTCACCATCATTTTCTGAGTAACGAGGAAACAAATTTAGTTACAGCCAACCAGGTCATTTTGTATCTCTCCCATGCACTTTTGGTTTTCTTTCACTGTACTAGGGTTACTCAGGTAATTCCAATCACTGTTTCACAAAAAAACATAAAGAGTAACACTTATTGCAATGCACTTGTAAAACTTATTATAAAACACTTATTTCATAACACTTACTAGATATAACTTATTATATCTTACATCTCACTTATGCATAAAAAAACACTGTATATGTTTACTATTTACAATTTCCCACACAGCTGCTCAGTCCCTGAGCCCTTTCCTCGGTGGTAAGGGCAGAACTTTCGCGGGAGTTGATAATGCAATTGGCCCCTTGCATAGAGGGACGGAATTGGATGAGGAGGATAAGGAAGACATCACTCTACACATTACCAGTGCTGTGTACAGACTGAGTCGTGCATCAGTGGGGTACCTTGGGTACCTATCTACCCTATGGTTGCCACAGAAAATGGTCGCAAGTTCAATGGGTGGCGGGAAGGTGCTTGCGGCATATCTCGTCAGCCGGCGGCATTCCATGCCATGAATCGTGATGGCTACACACTTCAGCTGGCGTGTAGGGGATGATGCACACAAGAGATTTCATTCTATCCACTCATCTAATCCTTTTCTGTTCATCAGAACTGTACAATCCTGGGGTTGGGATACTCAGTCCCGACACTTAAGGTGAGATTTCATTCTTGAACCTTGAAAACTATTAGTCTTTATTTTTTGGGGAGGTGGGTGGAGGGTCAAGAATTAACCCGCTGTGTGCCGGTTATTTTTAGCCCTATGGGTCACCCCAGTGCGGGCCATTTTTGACCTTTTTCTCTTGGCTAAAATGATAGATTTTGATGTGGAAACAACGAATTTCGGCATTGAAATGCTTACCGAGGCTCGGAAATGAGTTTTATTGAGTCCTGCATACTCGAGTACAGGTATAGCTGCTCTCTCATGCTCACCACATAATGAGAGAAAGCCGTTTTCTATGTAAGGTATACTCAGGTATTTATGCTGGGAAGATATAGCAATGTTCAGTACACTTTTCTGATTACTTATTACTTCAGCATCTATCACAATTTGCTTGTCTTTCTCACTGTGAATGCAGTATCTTACACTTACTTGAAGATAGGTACAACCTGACTTCATTACATACAGTCCTGGCACTTACAAGAAGGTATTTACAACTTGACTTCACTATATAGGCCTTATACTTACAAGAGAATATTTACAACTTACACTTACTGTACATGAAAATATTTACAAAATGCCTTCACTATGTACAGCACTGGGTGAGGCACACAGGCAGAGTGAGGCAGAGCGAGTGTGGGGGGAGAGTGAGTGAGTGTATGGCATTGACAGCCTGGAGGATGATAGAGGAACAGTTACCTTACATGCGTGCCAATTTTTACCGGCGAATCTTGAAAAATGCGGTCACAGTGAAGTTTTTTATTTTATACTGTTTTAAAACTGCACAGGCACTGGCCGTGGAATTATGTCAGACCGTTTTAAAATGGCACTGGCACGCAGCAGGTTAAGTTTGTGCTTCCTCCCCAAGCCTGAATCTTGTCGTGTCATATACCTAATTTAGCCTGTAAGCAAATACATCCAAAATTTCATTCTTTTAACTTAAAAAAACAATGCATATTTCTAACAGGAGAACAGAGGCTGTGCCTCTTCACTTGAAAATCTTGGTGCAGTTCCAGTGGTTGAGTCAAAATTCTTTTGCATTTCTTTGTAGGCACACAATGTTTCACTTTATATATAAAAATGTGAATAAATTTCTAGTGGGCAGTTGAGACTGAGCACACACCCCCTTTACCAAACCTAAAACGATGTCCAAATGGTGTGTGTGTGTGGCCTTCCTCAGGTCTTTATCTATAAGCAAACTAATATGTGGCACTGAAACTTGTAACATTTTGGCATGTATAGCAGACACAGGGAGTGCTGGAGTTCCCATTTCATCAGTCCTCAGGACTAGCTCCTGACCATCCCCCTTTGCTGAACGTTTACTGTGTTTCAGTAACACAGAGAGTAGGCCACATACTCTCCAGTACAAGTTCCTCTGTCAGCACCAGACTATATGCACATTACACACTTCATTTCCTATTGAAAGTTTTATAAACAAAAAATTGTAAATATTCACAAAGCCTCAGAGTCCCTGAGGGAGGAGGGGGGGAAATCAAAACCCTGACCATCCACGCTTCTTCCAGAGACAACCCAGTGAGGTACCTTTAACCACAATCTGACTCACTTCTCCCTTTCTGCACCATTTGCAGCCTTTCCTCCAACTTTCTCTCTGTTGAGCACCACCTCTTCTCCTGTAAACCTCACCTTTTCTTCCTAACTGAAACCCAGCTGTCTGAGGCATCTGATAGCAAACCCTTCTCTGTATCCTCCTTCCTTCTGTATACTCATTTCAAAGCCAAAGATGGTTTTTGTGTAGATGTACACAATGACATATCTTGCTGTCATGTTCCTGAACCTTAATCTTCTGAATTCTCTACTCTGGCTTCTGCATTCCTCTCATTCTCTGAGTAAATATATCTATGCTGTTTACCTATCCCCTAATTCTGCTGTCTATGAAAATCTATCCAACTGTCTTACTTCTAAGATGGAACACATTCTATCGATTTCTCATTTCTTATAAATCTCCATTCTAGATTTCAATATTCACCACAACCTTTGGCTTCCTTCTCCTTTGACTAATCCACATCGTGAACAAACCTACATCTCTTCTATCCTTAATGACATAGAGCAGCTTGTACAGCACCCTATCTGTACCCCTGATCATCTTGCAGAGAGCTCCAACATACCCAACCTCTTCCTTACAACTAATCCCTTAGTTTACACAGTAATCTTTTCTCTCCATTGAGCTCCTCAAGTCGCTGCATTATCATCTTAACCTGTCCTATCACTCCAGTAAGGCCTGTGTACATTCCAAAGAAGCGGTGGCTGTGGCATTTTCGAGATGCAGATTGGGATGCCCTCAGGCAATATTTTTTGTATTGTCCCTGGAATGATTATTGCTTCCATGGCCGGGAGCAATCTGAGTGTGCCTTGTGCATTACATAATGTTATTCCCTTTGGCAGGGAAGCATACTGTACATTCTTTTCTCATGTCCTCAGACTAATGGTAAAAAAATTTGGCTTAATCACACTCTTTCTAATGCTCTTCACAACAAAGAAAAGGCCTACAAAAGGTACTGGAGTCAGCCCACTCTTGAATCTCATCTCTTTTATGTTCCTACCCAGAATGCAGCTAATTGTCTTTACTCAGCTAAAAGTAATATAATTTGTAATAAATGCTCTGAACTCTAAAACTCCAGTTCTTCCCGGTCCTTCTAGCACCATGCCAGAAACCCTTCTAACAACTTTTCCTCATCATCCTTCCGTCTCTTTTCCCTTCCGATTGCTCTGTTGCTATTTCTTCTACTGATAAAACAGAACTCTTCTCTAAGACTTCCTCCTCCAATTCCACCTTGGACAAATTCGGTGCTGTTCCACCATCACTTCCCCCTTCTGACTTCCTCATGCCTGAAATTGAAATACTTTCAACTGATGTATTTTCTGCCATCTTCAGCCTCAATATTAACAAGACGTATGGGCCTGATGGGATCCATCCTATTGTCCTCAAGAACTGTGCTTCTGTGCTTACACTCTGCCTAGATGAATCCTTTCGCCTTTGTCTGTAAACTTATACCTTTCATTCTTACTGAAAATTTGCTCCCAGTCAGTCTGTCCCAAAGAATGGTGACCATTCCCAGCCGTCTAACTATCGACCAATTACATTAACATCCTGTATTTCAATAGTTTTGGTGTCTACGTTTAACAAAAAAAAAAGAAAAAAAAAAGCATCTTTCGTATCAAAACCTAAGTTTTGATCACTTGAATGGGTTCCGCCAGGGACGTTCCACTGGCAATCTTCTCACCTACCTTTCGGACTGCTGGTCGTCCGCTTTTGGGGAATTTGGAGAAAGCTTTGCCATTGCACTTGACGTCTAAAAGGCTTTCGATCGTGTTTGGCATAAATATTTAAAACTGGCATAAGTCTTTAATTTGCACACTGCTCTTTTACGGTTTCTATCTTTATCTACTTTCATCTTTAGCTTTCTTTCTGCTCATTCTATTGCTGCTGCTGTAGACGGCCACCATTATTCTCCTAAAGCTATCAATAGAGGTGTTTGTCTGGTCTCTGTCTTATTACCAACTCTCTTCCTTTTATTCATCAGTGACCTTATATGCTTTGCATCAGACCTTATCCACTCATATGCTGATGATTCCACCCTCCACCTTTCCATTTACCTACCGCAGCTTCCATTTCACTAGTTACTTCAGCAAACAAGGGATGAGGCTATGGCACACCGAATGTATGATTTGGCTCATATATCTGATTGAGGTAAACATAATCTTGTTTTTAATGCATCAAACCTCAGATCTTACATCTATCAAGCAGACAAAATCTTCCACAGGAGTACCCCCTAATTTATTATTTTATCTGGCTCAATCCTGCATCACATTTAAACATAATTGGGGTTTCATTAACCCTTTAACCGCGGGTATTGTTTTGGTCTGACTGTCCTCTCCCGCAGGGGTTTCAGCCAAATGTAAACAAACCTTTAAACCTTAATAACTCTGCACAGACTAAAGCTAGAGAAAAAAATAAGGTACCATTAGAAAGTACTAACCTTCAGCTTTCCATTGATGTAGGTTTCATGACTTTGTTGACTTTCACAGGACGGGGAGAGCCGTTAGAAGTGAGGGGTGTGAAATAACTATTTTACGCCCCACACACCAGTACCAAATGCCAACCACTCTCTCATAATAGTAATATAAACATATATGAACACTGTACATACGATAAACACCCACTCTGTGTTCACTGAGATAGGTAAAAGGCACTTCCCTGCGGATGCGCCCGCTCTTCACTGCGGCACCGCCTCACTTCACTGCGGCGGCACCCGCTCACTGACGTTTCATGCGATCTTTTCATTCTTTCTAACTTCTAATATTATTTTACATATAATATGGGCAATGTACATTATATTTACAATGCACTTATTACTATATTGCGTCACTGGCGCATCACAGAATTACATAAGTGCCGCAGAATTCCACAAGTGCCGCAGATTCTCTTATTACAATATCACTTATTATACTGGCCAATACTTCCTTTATTTTCTAGGATAAATATCCCTTATTACTACATTATCCATTATACAATTATTGGCAAAGCACGTCACTGTCGCATCACTATATATCACTGTCACTTTCAGTATTTACTCAGAGAGTGGTACTCGGCAAAGCACGGAGTTACACATAGAGCGACTTGGCATTCAAGGCACTGGTGTGTGCTCATTTTTCTCGTCCTAGGCCTCCGTGTGGTGGTTGAACATACTCTGCAGCGGCCCTGTGACAACCTGCCGCCTGCTGTATGAGGCAATTTCACAAGCTGGTGCCGGCTCATGTAATTGCGGCACTCAAGACGGTCAGGTTGTGTGTCAGAGTGTCGCCTCGAGATCAATGCCGTCACCTGACCAAATCGTGCAAGTAGCTGCTGCACGACAGTCTTGGAAAACTGTCTCAGTGATGGTTGCCTTATGCCCCCGACTTGTGTCTTGTAGAGAATGAAGGCGTTGAGCATGCACATATCGAGCATGTGCAGGCAAGCCTTCCTGTACCATCAGGTGTTTCTCCTGAGACAGTCGATTTCGCCAATCATCATATC
Organism: Coenobita brevimanus; assembly: GCF_032717465.1. NCBI lineage: Eukaryota > Metazoa > Arthropoda > Malacostraca > Decapoda > Coenobitidae > Coenobita > Coenobita brevimanus. Next base: position 11,612,139 of record NC_136986.1, on the reverse strand, counting down.
AGACTTATCAACGAGTCTCATATTTACATTATAATCAATGACGGCATCAGGCTTCATGATTGGCTCTCCCGTCCTGTAGCTGACCTTCCCAGTTCTCTTCAATTCCCCCTTTTGGATGGTGCTGATCATATTCACGACCTTCTTGTCATGCCACCTGATCGCAAGAAGCTTGTCTGACTTCTTCAGGTGAACATCTCCCCTGGATGATGATGATGCTTCGGGGAAACTAGGCCACTCTTTCCTATAGCTCCGTACAGTGCCAACAGTGCCAATGCCGTGTTCAGCAAGGTATTTGGAGAGTTTCGGTGCTGTGTAATAATTGTCTGTGTACAGCACATGATTACCACCAAAATACCTCTCCATCAGCACTTTTACAACGGAGCCAGGGAAGCCAAGGGGGTCTTTCCTGTTCACATCCATTGTGCTAGCCGAGTAAATGACAAAATCCAGTATATACCCCGTCTCACAGTCACACAGCACAAAGAACTTTATCCCAAAGCGGTGGCGTTTGCTGGGGATGTACTGCATGAATTTGAGACGTCCTCTGAACAATACCAGGGATTGGTCTATGACGACTTTCTGCATAGGCCTGAAAAATCGCATAAATCGATCCCTAATCCTGTTGAGAAAATCCCTCACTTTCCACAAAGGGTCAGTTTGGGACGGGTTGTCATTGTCAGCAAAGTGCAGGTATCCAAGCAGCTGTCGGAACCGATCCCGTGACATATACTTCCCGAATATGGGGATAGTAGTTATGTCATCCACGAGCCAGTACTCCTCCAACTCATGTCTCTTTATATGGGGCATCAAAAACATGAGTGCAAAAAACACATACAGCTCTCTGATCCCGACAGGCAACCACGACACTTGCTTTGGTGAGCCAATAGGTCCCAGCCCTTCTGCTGCACACTGAGCTGCATACCTATTGGTCTCATCGCTGACATGCTGCACAATTTCATCATCAAGGAAGGCCAGGAAGTAATCAACAAACTCATCACCTGCGTTGCATGGGAAGGCAGGCTGTATTCCAGCATTTGTCATATCAAACGGTGGATTGTGTGGCTGGAAATCTCCACCGTCAGACCAAACAAATGCATCCACTTGCCCTGTGCGTGGTTCAGTGGCAGGGGCAGGTTGCATTCCACTCGTTTCCCCGTGAGAAGGAGCTGATGTAGAGGCAATGGGTGAGGCAGGAGGTGAGGCAGGAGGCAAGCGGGAGGTGGGTGAGGCAGGAGGCAACGGGGAGGGGGGTGAGTGCGGGGGCGGTGAGTGGGGGGGTGGCGCGGGTGAGGGAACTGAGCGGGGGGCAGGCGGGGGGGTTTCTGACCTGGTGCGTGGTGAAACTTGACCCTTTCTACCCCGCTTATCACCTCGCTTATCACCTCGCTTATCGCCCAGCTTTGCCCTCCAACTGCCACGCATCCCCTTTGTTCTACGCCTGCCTGCATGGCCTGCACGGCCTGCCTTCCCTCGCTTTGCAGGCTTTGGTAATTCGTACTCCTCAGATGATGTAGACTGAGGAGAGGGCACGACAGATGATGATGATGATGATGTGAGGGCAATAGGGCTAGGGGAACGGGAAATTGATGGGAAATGCATACTAGGGCCTGGTGTGGGAGACGTGAGCCTGCGCTTCACTCCCTTCCCACGTGCAATACCATATTTGCCCATAGGAGCCTTTCCTTTCCCAGAGTAAGTTGGAGGTGGTGGGGGGGAATCAACACGATCACTTTCATCACTGTCACTATCAATGGAAAATGGTTCACCACCAATCACTGCCAAATCATCACTGCTTGCTGTGAGTGTGTCACTTTCACTGCCACAATCAAGAGTAGTACTTACAGTTTTGTCCAGCTCAGTTCTAATTTCAGGAGTGCTCAACCCCTTCTGCCTCGCCGTCGGCAGTTCCTTTACCGGTGTAGAGGTAGAGGGAACACTAGCACTAATCATTGTAGAGGAGGAAGCGAGCGACGATGAGTCGGGACGGAGCGCCATTATCACGCACAGAGCTGGACAGATACTGACTGACGCGGGTCAGGGCAGGGGTGGGGGGGGCCCCCCTCGGGGTTGGAGGAGGGAGGTGTGGGATGGCTGGCGTGAAAGAACTCGACAGCTACTCTTGCGTGAGACTATTTGCACGCCGGGAAAACGCGCGGTGTTCAAAATATTCACGATCATTCCAGAAAGACACCCGCGGTTTGGTCCAGTTTTGTCACCGTCATTCTGGAATGACACCCGCGGTTAAAGGGTTAAATCTGGATTTATCTTGGAAACAACATATCACCTCTCTCGTAAAAGAAATAGGGTGTGCTAAGCCGACTCCATGCCTTCTTTACCCCTGCACAGATATTGACTTTATACATGGGATTTATTCGACCCTGTGTAGAATACACTTCTCATGCATGGGGAGGCTCCTTAACCCCTTAACCATGGGGCACCACTTTCGTGATGCTTGGGAGCAAGGGATCATACCGTGGTGCGTCACTTTTGTGATTCTGTGTTACTTTGAATTCGCCCGGACTTTGGAGTGGTGGCTTGTATCATCTATCAGTACTGCCAATGTCCAACACTAGTCAGCACTCCTAATCTCATCTGTACTCCCATCCATTGTTGACAATTTAGCCATTTCTCCCTTTTCCTGACTCCCCTCCCTACCTCCCCTCAATTATCCTCTTCTCTCACCTGCCCAGCCGTGCTAATCTAAGTAAATCATCCCTGGAGTATTCCACTGATTTCATCCATTGAAATAAGCCCTATGCCCTATTCTTATACCAAATAGTTTATACAAAAAAGAAATAAGGTAAGTGATGGTGCCATACACCTGGAATTGGCTAATTATCACCTGACAACACCTCACATGTAGTCGTTTGCTAATTTTCATTGTTTATTTCCCCTTGAATTATGCCGTATAATCTATTCTTGTAATAAAAATATATATAAGAAAGGAAGGAAGAAGCCCAAGTGATATTTACATTCACCTGGAACTACCTAATTTATTATGTATTGTCTAGATTTCCTGCTAGTCATTTCATAGCGTATATATTAGGAGCTGTCACCACGCTGACATTGGCAACATTGCACTCCCCCTAGGCAACCACACTGTATTCAGTTTACTGTCGTCTTTCAAGGTGAAACCACGTCGGATTCGCTCCTGTCCAATTCCGCCGCTTTTTAGCCTCATATAAAAGGCCCTACTAAACCTCACGTGGAAAGGGGTAAAGGGCTAAGTGACCACTGTGGAACGTGAACTGGCTAATTTATCAATGAAAATGATGGACAGTGACTATGATCTTTCTGGTGAGTAAAACAGTGCAAGTGGAAATGTAAATAATATGTAAATAATGTGTAAACAGCAAGTGAAAGCAGTGAATGTAAATATAAGTGAACAGTGGAAAATAGTTTTATAAGTTACTGCAAGTGACAGTGCATAACAGTGTAAATAAAATAGAAATGTAAATAATGTAAATAAAATAGAGAATGTAAATAGAAATGTAAATGAGTTGTAATATAAGAATACGAGTATATATACTAGGAGTAATGAAAGTCAAAGTTTCACTCTAGCATGTATGAATACTATGAGTTATGAAAGTGGAAGTGAAAGTGACAGATTCACTCTCAACACTAGTATACAGGACGGGAAAGTGAATGCTACGTATTTTACTGAAAGAGAAATTAAATGCCTACAGTGACAATAAACTACTGTTACTGAAGGAAACTTATGGATAAAGACTGCACATATATATATAAGTGTTATATATCAATAGAAATATAAAGTGTGAGTGTTTTTATGAATAATAAATGACAGAACACCAGCGGCAAACGAGCTCGTAATTTTCATTGCTTTCACAGTGTTTTTTTTTTTTTGAGTATGAATTCCAAACTATTTGAGAATCATAGAACAGTGTTTCTAGTGATATTATCAGGCTGTGGTAATCATATCACGGGTTTTCGGGAAGTGTAAAGTGGAGACTTCGTTACCCAACTTCAGAGGTCTCCACAAGTCCTACAGTACTCGACGAAGGCTCAACAAATACCCCAGGAGAAAGCTGAAGGTATGTGCCATAAGCGTATTTAATTTTAATATTCTAGGACTAATAACTGATTTTTGGCAAATATTTTTAGAGACTCAGTCAGAGCGCGAAAATGCCCGCGAGACACGCAAGTCAAGCAAAAACAACCCCGCAGTTTAGGGGTTAAATACAGCTGTTCGCAACAAGGTGGAGTCAAAGGGAATCATCATATCAACTCTCCTCCTCCTACTGGCTCCATTCTACCTCTATCTCTTAGCTGCACTGTTGCATCTTTATCTCTTTTCTATCTCTGCTTCAACAGTCACTGCTCCTCTGAGCTGTCTGCTTGTATCTCTCCACCAATACGGCGAGTGTGTAACACCCATCTAACAACAAACTCCCATCTCTTTTCTGTCCCGCTCTCTAATGAGAGAGTTAACCACTACTCTCAGTCCTTCATTAGGCAACAGGACAACTCTGGAACTGTCTCCCTTTGTCTGTATATCCTATTGCCTATGATCTTCAATCCTTCAACTCAGTGTGTTCATCAATCTCTAAATGATTGGATCGTGAACTTGGCTATCTGTTAACATTGTTTTTGTTTCCTCCTTAAGGTACAACTTGGAGGCTCCCGGCCTTTGATACCTTCTTCCGTGCATAACGAAATAATTTCATACATACAAGTGCCCAGAGAGACTATCTATCTATCTATCTATTGCCAGACGCATCAATCCCGTTTGGGGTAGCCACAAACAAATCGCCTCCAAGTCGCCATGTCCCCCCCATTTCACTGCCCTGCTCCCAACTTACACCCCCTCTCTCATATACCTCTCCACCCCATCCCTCCATCTCATCCTCGACCTCCCCCTCCCTCTTCCCCCCTCCACCTCACTCACTTACACTCTCCTCATCAGTCTCTCACCCTCCATCCTCTCCACATGGCCAAACCACCTCAGTGTGTTCCTCATAACGCTTCCTATCACATCCACATCCACACCACAACGCTCCTTTATATCCTCATTCGTCAGCCTGTCTCTCCATGTGACTCCACAGGCTCCTTTTAAATAACCCATTTCCACTGCTCTCACTCTTGACTTGTGTCCTTCCAACAACGTCCAAGCTTCACTTCCATACGTTAGAGTTAGTATCACAATACTGTCATGTAGTAACTTTTTCACTTCCATGCCCACTTCCCTGTTTCTTATCGCTGATTTCAAAGAACCAGCAACCTTTCTTCCCTGCTGTACCCTTTCAAGCACTTCACCCTCCAAACCTCCATCCTTACTCATCACACTACCCAAGTACTTAAATGTACTCAGATTTTCCAATTCCTCACCATCCAACCTCGCTGTAATTCACTGACTTCACCTTTCTCAAAGACCATCACTTTACTCTTCCCTACATTCACCTTTAGATTCCGTTTCTTACACACTCTCATAGTCAATTAGACGCGTTCTCTCGTTGGTTAAGGAAGCTCTATAGCACTTTTTCATCAGCGATATATTTACTTTTTTTTTACACCTTCCTGTCCTATTTTGTGTTGCATAAATCCTATCAATTTCGCCTTACTCTGCACAAATAACGTAGAGAATAATGTAACCACCCATATCCAAAAAGATGTCCATACGGAAGTGGTGGTATGGAGCTTGCTCCACTAAAGAAAATCCGAGTGTAGTGTTGTCTCTTACTTGCTTAACTTACGATGGTAGGAGGAATATTAAAGTCGGATGTGAGGCAGAGAGGAATTATATTACTAGTTAAATTGTACAATGATAACAATTCAGTAATAATATAGGGACAAACTTGCGATTATTTCCCTACTGTGGCGAGAGTGACACACTAATACGTGAGGAACTAGTGTGTGAGCCAGGGAGTGTGAGTCAGCGTGACCGTGCGTGAATGTGTGAGTGCTTGAGTGTGACGGGGCAGCTCTATGGGATGCCGGTGTGTGTGTGTGTGTGCATCGGAGTCTGGGGCTAGAAAGAAAGCCAATGGACCCGGGCAGTTCCCTTTTACGACAGGCTGCAGAAGGGCACGCCAGTGTTAGTGTCCCTAGAAGGCCTGGTAATTGGCTAAGGTGAAGCATGAGGCAGCACATTGGTCAGGTGGTTTCATGAGGTCAAGGACTGTTACTTCATAGGTCAGTGCAGCAGCTGACTCATGGTGGGATGCGGTACCACCTGGTGCGTGATTGGCCATGCGCCTGTGATCATCCTGCATTGACTACAGGTGGGCGCCAACACGACGTCCCTGAACACGTTTATGCTGCTGGCGGTGTGGTGCATGTAATATGATGCAGGGATACATGTGCGATGTATACAACAGTGCAGGGATAGGTGTGTGGTATGTATGAATTGTGGAGGTGGATTATTATGCCACAGTACCCCCCCTTCCCCTCAAAAAAATAAATAAATAAATAAAACAAAAATAATAATAATAATAATAAAACAATGGAAAAAAAAAAATACTATCATGTACATGTTATTACAAAAATGGGAGTATGTATTTACATAGGCAGCTTATAAATTATTTACAAACATACAACATAGAGGTACACTATATGGCAGTGTAATTGAGGGCGATCTAAGCTGGGTATTGGAAATACTTGAGCAGTCTGATGAGTCGGCCAGCTCGAATTTAAGTGTGGGATGTTGTGGTGTTAGTCTGAGTGGAATGTGGGCATATTGCACTTGCAGCCATGACTGGTAAGGTCTGTGACTTGGAAGTAGGCAGTGTCATGTTGGAAGGGAGGGATGAGGTGCATGTGGCTGTGAAAATGAGGTTGGAAGAGGAGGGTGGGGGGTGAGAGGAGGGTGGAAGGGAGGAAGTGGTGGTGGAAGCCAATGGACTAGGGGATCTGGGTAATGGTGGTAAAGGGGGGTAGCAATTAACAAAAGGAAATTGGGGTGGTTGACAAGTTGTGATTGGTGGGGAGGGTGGGGATGTGGTGGAGGAAGTCAGCCGAGTAGAGGGTGTAGGTAATGGTGGTAAAGGAGGATAGCAATTAACAAAGGGAATCTGGGGTGGGAGGCAAGTCGTGGTGGGTGGGGAGGGTGGGGATGTGGTGGAGGGTGAGGATGTTGTAGTGGATGTGCTGGTAGCAGTGTGTGGTGTTGAGGGCATGTTAGCTGGTTTGATTCTGTTGGCTGACACCGTGTACTGTTTGCCCTCCCTGTCTACAGTAACTAATTTGTATGTTCTGGCGGTGACTGGGTAGGGGCCTTCTTAAGGTGTTTGAAGGGGTGACTGGTGCTGGCCTTGCTTGACGAGGACATGGCCAGCGGTTTGTCCTTGCCAAGGTGCGTGAATGGGCTGCTGGGGGTGCGGGCATGGGGGTGTGGGTTGCAATGCCCACATAGCTTGTTGAAGACCTGGGAGGAATGTTAGTGCAGGCATTGCATCCTGCTGCAGGGCAAACTGGCCCGGAAACCGCAAGTCCTCCCCATAAGTCAGCTCAGCTGGAGAGTTCCCTATATCCTCCTTTTCTGTGGTTCTGAGGTTGAGGAGGATTATGGGAAGAACGGTTACCCAGTTGACAGGTTGCGGAAGAGCTCGCAGTGCCTCCTTTAATTGGTGGTGGAACCGTTCCACCATCCCATTGGACTGCGGGTGGTAGGCTGACATATGGTGGCGTGTAGTACCTAGAAAGTAGAGCAGGTCCTGCCAGTCCTTTGACTCAAATTGGATGCCTTGGTCAGTGAGTATGGTGTGTGGGGTGCTGAAACGAGCCACCCAGGACGACAGGAAGTGGTATGCCACCCTCTCAGCCGTAGCATCCATCACTGGTGTTGCTCCCGCCCACCTAGCCCTGTCGATACGTGTGAGAATGAACCTGTTCCCTCTGAACTATGGGAGAGGGCCAACAATTTCAAGGTGGACCGTGTGGAAACGAGCGGTGGGAGTGGGTAAGCTCATCAATGGGGTCTTAATGTGACAGTGCACCTTGGCAGATTGACTGCGTGCACAGGTCCTTACCCACTGCGTCATGTCTCTACGCATGTCAGGCGACACCATGCGGCGACTAAGGAGGCTATGTGTGACTTGTATGCCTGGGTGTTACATGTCATGATAATGTCGGAAAATCTGATGCTGACACGCGTTGGGTATGAAAGGGCAAGCTACTCCGCAGGGTATTTTTTTTTTTTTAATGCGAGGAAGAAGGAACCAAAGGCCATGAGCCCGCAGTAACAGTTCCCTCCAAGAGAAAAACAAAATACAGTAGAGAGCGAAATTCAAGATCCATTCATTTTGAGATGCCTGGACACACTGCGTTTGAAAGACTGGAGATCATAGGCAACAGGAAATACAGACAGAGGGAGACAGTTCCATAGCTGACCTGTTGCATAAATGAAAGACTGGGAGTAACGGTTAACCCTGGCATTAGAGAGTTGGACAGAAAAGGGATGAGAGTTTGCTACCAGACGGGTGCTACGCGCCTGTCGTAGAGGTGGACGAATACAAGCAGATAGTTCAGAGGAGCAGTGACCATTAAAGTAGCGATAGAAAAGAGATAAAGATGCAACAGTGCTGCGAAAAGACAGGTTGAAGGAAGTCAGTAAGAGGAGGAGAGTTAATGAGACAAAAAGCCTTTGACTCCACCCTATTGAGAAGAGCTGTATGTGGGGAGCCTCCCCACACATGAGAGTTGTACTCCACACAGGGGCGGATAAAACCCCTGTATAGAATCAACAATTGTGCAGGGGTAAAGAAAGAGCGGAGTCGGCTTAGCACACCCAATCTCTTGGAAGCAGATTTTACAAGAGATGTAATATGATCATTCCAAGATAAGTCCCGAGTAAATGAAACCCCAAGCATGTTCAAGGATGATGCAGGATTAAGCTGAATATTATTAAACATTAGTGGGTATACCTGTGGAAAATTTTGTCGGGTTGATAGGTGTAAGAACTGAGTCTTAGATGCATTAAAAACAACCATATTATTTTTACCCCAGTCAGAGATACGAGCCAAGTCAGACATTAGGTGTGCCATAGCCTCATCCCTTGTTTGTTGAAGTAACTGTTGAGATGGGCGTTGCGGGAACCAAATGGAAAGGTGAAGGGTGGAGTCATCAGCGTATGAGTGGATAGGGTTAGATGTACAGCTTAGAAGATCATTGATGAATAAAAGGAAGAGAGTTGGTGATAGGACAGAGCCCTGAGGAGCACCACTGTTGATAGATCTAGGAGAAGAACGATGGCCGTCTACAACAGCGGCTATAGAACGACCAGAAAGGAAGCTAGCGATGAAGGCACAGATAGAAGGATAGAAACCGTAGGAGGGCAGTTTGGAAATTAAAGATTTATGCCAGACTCGATCGAAAGCCTTTCAGATGTCAAGTGCAATGGCAAAGCTTTCGCCAGAGTCCCGAAAGGAGGATGACCAGGAGTCTGAAAGGTAGGTGAGAAGATCGCCAGTGGAGCATCCCTGACGGAACCCATATTGATAATCGGAAAGAAGGTTGTGATAGGAAAGATGCCTTAAAATTTTTCTATTGAGAATTGACTCGAAAACTTTTGAAATACAGGACGTTAAAGCAATTGGACGATAGTTGGAGGGTTGGGGGTGGTCACCCTTTTTTGGGACTGGCTGAATGAGAGCATATTTCCAGCAGGAAGGAAAGGTACAAGTTGACAGACAAAGGCGAAAGAGTTTGCCTAGGCAGGGTGTAAGCACAGAAGCACACTTCCTGAGAACAACAGTAGGGACCCCATCAGGCCCATATGCCTTGTTAGTACTGAGCCCAGTGATGGCAGAAAATACATCAACTGAAGAAATTTTAATGTCAGCCATGAGGAAGTCAGAGGGGGGAAGTGATGGAGGAGCAGCACCGGAATCGTCTAAGGTGGAATTGGAGGAGAAAGTCTGTGCGAAGAGATCTGCTTTATCAGTAGAAGAAAAGCTACAGAACCATCAGAGTAGAAAAGAGGAGGGAAGGATGATGAGGTAAAGTTGTTAGAAAGATTTTTGGCAAGGTGCCAGAAGAAGCGGGAAGAATTCGAGTTGGAGAGTTGAGAGCATTTAGTATGGATGAAATTATTTTTAGTAGAGCGAAGAACAGACTTAGCACGATTCCGGGCAGAAACGTAAAGATGATGTGATTCAGGGGTGGGTTGGCTCCGGTACCTTTTGTAGGCCCTCTCCTTGTTGTGGACAGCATTAGAACAAGCGTGATTAAACTAAGGCTTTCTTGCATTAGTCAAAGGATATGAGAAAGGAATGTATGCTTCCATGCCCGAGAGAATAACCTCCGTAATGCGCAAGGCACACTCAGATGGCTCACGGCCATGGAAGCAATAATCATTCCAGGGAAAATCAAAGAAGTACTGCCTGAGGGCATCCCAGTCCGTGGCTCCAAAATGCCACAGGCCATACCGGAGTGATAGGACAGGTTAAGGTAATAAGGTTGTGATCGGAGGAGCCCAACGGAGAGAAAAGATTAACAGAGTAAGCAGAAGGATTAGTTGTGAGGAAGAGGTCAAGTATGTTGGAGCTCTCTCCAAGGCAGTCAGGGATACGGGTAGGGTGCTGTACAAGCTGCTCTAGGTCATTAAGGATAGAAAGGATGTAGGCTTGTTCACCAGGTGGATCCGTGAGAGGAGAGGAGAGCCAAAGGTGGTGGTGAACATTGAAATCTTCAAGAATGGAGATTTCAGAGAAAGGAGAAATGGATATAATGTGTTCCATCGTAGAAGTAAGATAGTCGAAGAATTTTTGATAGTCAGTAGAATTAGGGGATAAGTAAACAGCACAGATATATTTAGTCAGAGAATGACAGGACAGCCGAAGCCAGAGTGTGGAGAATTCAGAAGAATCAAGTTCAGGAACACGAGAGCAAGATAAGTCGTTGTGTATATATACACAACAGCCACCTTTGGCTTTGAAATGAGTATAGAGAAAGTAGGAGGATACAAAAAAGGGTTTGCTGTCAGTTGCCTCAGACAGCTGAGTCTCCGTTAGAAAAAGAAGGTGAGGTTTAGAGGAGGAGAGGTGGTGCTCAACAGAGCGAAAGTTAGAGGAAAGGCCACGAATGTTGCAGAAATAAAGAAGAGAGTCAGACAGTGGTTCCAGGCACCTCGAGTCATCACCGGGAGAGGGGCGGATGGTGGGGGCATTTATGGTCCCCCCCCCCGGGGACTCCGAAGTTTGATGAAGCGACGCCATTTTTGGTGAATTTTTGAATAGGAAGTGTAGTGTGTACTGTGCATGTAGTTTGGTGTAGATAGTTAGAGAAATTTGTACTGGAGAGCATGCTGGCCTACTCTCTGTGTAAATGAGACACTGAAAAAGTTCAGAAAAGGGGAATGGTCAGGAACTAGTCCTAAGGGCTGATGAAACGGGAGCTCCGGCACTCCCTGTCGCACCACAGCTTATGGGGTGAGTCTGGAACGTCAAATTGCTGAAACTGTAGTGCGGCTCAACCCCCGAGTAGCGTAGGTAGTTCCTGGTCCATCGTTTGAGCAAGGGCCAGGGCGGCATGGCTGAGTGGAGGAGGGAGATGGGGCCATCATCGCCACTGCCCGGGAAAGAGTGTCAGCCACCATGTTCTGTTCACTTTTGATGTGTTGAATGTCAGTAGTGAACTCAGAGATAAAAGCCAGCTGCCTTGGCACCCACAGGGACCAGTGCTCCCCTCTCTGGGCCATGGTGAATGTAAATGGTTTGTGATCAGTAAGGACCCTGAATTCCCTGCCCTCCAGGAGGTCCCTGAATTGTCTGATCGCTTCATATATTGCCAGTAGCTCCCTGTTAAATGCGCTGTATTTGCACTGCCTGGAGTGAGATGCTGGCTGAAGAACACGATGGGTGCAGTAACTCCCTCAGCCTCCTGCTGGAGAACAGCGCCCACTGTGTCCGAGGAGGCGTCTGTGACAAGGGACATAGGAGCATGGGGGGCAGGGTAGGTGGGACAGGGGGCACTAGTGATGTTGTCTTTCAGGGTGGCGAAGGCTTGGATCGCCTGTGGAGTCCAATCGAGTGGTTTAGATGAGTTTTTCTTTGTACCCTTCAGGAGATCATTGAGTGGAGCTGTGGTGGAGGCCGCTTGGTGGAGGAAGCGGTAGTAATAGTTAACCAAACCAGGGAATTCCCGGAGTTTGAATGGTGTTGCTGGATGTGAGAAACCCCGCATGGTCTGCACATTCTGGAGAAGGGGCTTGATGCCAGTGGCTGAGACTGTGCCTGAGAAAGTCCAGTTGCTCCGCACCTAGGATGCATTTCACCAGATGGATGCGAAGGCTGTATTCCTGCAGGTGGCCGAAAAGGTCTAGAAGATGATGCTCATGCTCACTGTGCGATGGGGAGGTGATGAGGATGTTGTCGATGAAGACGAGGACATTGTCTATGCCCCTAACCACCTGGTTCATATACCTTTGGAATGTTTGTGCTGCATTCCATAACCCGAAGTACATTTTGGTATATTCAAACAGTCCATATGGGGTGGTGACAGCCATTTTAGTGATGCCCTGGGGGGCGACCGGGGATCTGGTGAAAGGCCCATACCAGATCTATTTTGGAGAAGACAGTCATCCCGTGCAGTTTGTGATGGAAGTCTTGGATGTGGTGAATGGGGTAGCAATCAGGGGTGGTCATTGCATTAAGGGCCCTGTAATCCCCACATGCTCTCCACTCACCCTCCTGTGCCTTCGGAATCATGTGCAGTGGTGAGGCCCAGGAACTGGATTATGGCCTTATTATGCCCTCCTACAGCATGGTCTGAAACTCCTGCTCTGCTGCCTGTCGTCTTTCAGTAGGCAAGCGGCATGGGTGGGCAAAACATGGTGGTCCTAAGGTAACTATGCAGTGCTGCACACCATGGTCTGTCTGCCTGCGTTGAAGAGTCGGCGAGGTTAGGAGGGGAAACTGGTGCAGAATGGCGCCATAGGAAGAATCACTTTGGAGGTGGGTGATAAGGACAGGGCTGGCTGCTCACTTCGAAACTTGAGTAAAAGAGTTAGATGGCCTGTGATACAGCTGGCGGTGCTTGGTGTCCACCACCAAATTGCATGGCAGTGCTTGGTGTCCACCACCAAATTGCATGCCTCCAAGAAGCTGGCTCTGAGGATAGGTTGCTCAACGTCTGCTATCACGAAGGGCCATGTAAATGAGAGGGTGTGGGAGAAAACCACCTGCCGGAGCTCAGTACCATATGTGGCAATAGGTGAACGATTGGCCGCCACAAGGTCAAAGGCAGGTTGATGATGGTGTATGTGATGGGGGCTTGGGGGAATGATACTAAATGTAGCCCCTGTACTTGTGGCAGTGGTGGCATCCTCAACCCACAGCAAGTCCCGAGTGCCTGGCAGTTTATGGGGGGAATGTGGAACATGGTTGGCCTGTTCGTGATTCACTTTGGCAGGAGATGTTGTGTGACTCTTTGGTCATGTAATATGTAAGTCTTGAGTTTTGGTTAAAGTTACTTTGCTAATCGAAGAGCAGGAGGAGTTAAAGATGAATACAGGGAGTTGATCTTAATTTATTATCTTCACAAAGTCTAAGTTGAGCAACATATGTATTACACAGGGACTTAATTTACTAAGTCTCGTGAGACCCCTCTTCTTATTTGCTCTCTGCACTGCCTGTCGGTTCTATGGCTATTCCCTTTCTGATCTCTGATTCCTACATTCTCGTTTAGCAAGGGTCGTGTAACCTGGGCTATACTGTCGTGGAAGCTTCTAGAACTCTGTATGTCTGTGTTTATGTACTGTTTCCAGTGCACTTCTAGCATTCCTTCACTTAAGAGTTGCAAGCTCGTTTCCCTTTTGGTTGATTCTTTCTGATACACTTCCTATCTCACACCCTGGCTTGGTGATTTTATGTAACTATCTATCTATGAGTTGTATTATTATAATATGGAGTCCTGACATCGCTCGGTCACGCCAGCTGACGGTCCTCCAACAGCAATCATCATTGACATATGCTACTCTATTAATACAAAACATTGATTATAATATTTTACAGATATAATATTCATGTTAATATTGCAATGATCCACTAAATATTACATTTTAAACAAGTTGTATGCAAAATTGAACAAATGCACTATAGTTAAAATGATATTAGAATATTGGATAACATATTGTAAAATGTGTATGCATAACAGACATACGCATATCATTGTGCAATGGTAATACTGCTAGGTATTTACATTACATATAGAGTTATCCCTTTAGTAATGTCTAATATTTCACCTAACTTGTGTGATGATTCTGGTAATACAGAATTGTACTAACATTGTATGAATTGTTACACAATAATTGTACATAACTGTATTATAATTGTTACATATCGTTGACAGTTACATAACTGTAGCAAGTGTAACATAATTCTAGTAACACTGCACTAATATTGTAGTAACATTGCAGTAATACAAAATTGTAACATTGTATGAATTGTTACATAATTGTATTGTTACATAATAATTGTGTTGTACATAACTGAATTGTAATTGGTACATACCATGTGTAGTTACATAACTGTGGCAAGTGTAACATAATTCTAGTAACAGTTACACCTATTTTCATTTGTTATGTGATCTTACTGTATTTTTTTCTTTATGTATTGATTTTCTATAGTTTGTTTTTCTTCGCTGGCCTACACTTTTTCGGTGTTGTCCGAGGTTGCCTAATTGATCTTAATTTATTATCTTCACAGAAAGTCTAAGTTGAGCAGCGTATGTATTACACAGGGGCTTAAGTTACTAAGTCTCTTGGGACTCCTCTTCTTATTTGCTCTCTCTACTGCCTGTCTGTTCTATGGCTAGCCCCTTTCTGATCTCTGATTCCTACATTCTCGTTTAGCAGAGGTCGTGTCACGTGGGCTATACTGTCGTGGAAGCTTCTAGAACTCTGTATGTCTGTGTGTTTTACTGCTTCTGGTGCACTTCAAGCATTTCTTCACTTAAGAGTTGCAAGCTCGTTTCCCTTTTGGCTGATTCTCACTGATACACTTCCTATCTCACACCCTGGCTTGGTGTTTCTATCTTTCTATCTATCTATCTATCTATCTATGAGTTGTATTATTATAATATGGAGTCCTGACAGTTACTTCCTTGGTCTCCCGCCGGCATCATTTCCTGAAAAGATACAGGGGGGAGTGCAGCGACGGGCCGCCTGACCGAACCGTGTATGATACATACAGAGGGTGTATTCCTGTTGCATAGATTGTACCGTGTTCGGTTTGGTATATGAAACTACGGGGGCATTGGTGGAATTGTGCGGTGGGGAACTCTGTTGATGGTGCACTGGGGAACTCTGTTGATGGTGCACTAGGGAGATTGTTAGTGCGTGGACACACTGGTGGAGGTATTGATCCACTGGGGGGGTTGTTATTGGGTAAACACACTGGTGGAGAGATTGATGCACTGGGGGAGTTGTTATTTAGGAGAAGTATGGATTGTTCCATCTTGCCAACTATATCAGTTAATTCACTGAGCAGAGCACAAATATCCGATAATTGCTTATCTCTGTCAGACACACTATCAACACTGGGGGTTGCACTAGGGTTGATCACTACGTTGTTGGGCATGGGATTGTTTATAGGAGTTGCACGTACTTTGGTACTGGAGTAATGCTGTTGTGTTTCATAAAGTGTGTCTGCTTTTATGAGGAAGTCTTGAAGGGTAGCATCAGGTGCCAAGAGAAGCCAAATGCAGGTGGAATTCTGGCAGCATGAGCTGCAGAAGGCAGTGCCGCAGGAGATCATCAGATAGTGCTGCCCCCGCAGCTATTAGTGTGGCTTGGATCTGGGTGCACAGTGCTGAGGGGCGCTGGTCTGTTGGCTGAATGTTGTCCAGTTCCGTAAGCAGGGCTTGTTTTGATTTTCCCAACGCCCTCAGGAGACTATTTCTCAGTGCTGTGTACTTCCCTGTGGTTGGGGGTGCCAATAGAACATCCTGCATGAGAGCTGCCACATGTGTAGGTAGTGCTCTAATAACTGTAGTATATTTTGTGTTGTCGGTAGTGTCTTTGGGCCATGTGGCATCAATGTGTGTAAACCATGTGTTTATGTTGTAAGAGAATATGGGGAGACGTTGATGGATTATGTATTCCATTGTAAGCTCACTCCAGGGGTCACCAGTGTAGTGTTGTCTCTTACTTGCTTAACTTACGATGGTAGGAAGAATATTAAAGTTGGATGTGAGGCAGAGGGGAATTATATTACTAGTCAAATTGTATAATCATAACAATTCAGTAATAATACAGGGACAAACTTGCGATTATTTCCCTACTGTGGCGAGAGTGACACACTAATACGTGAGGTGCTAGTGTGTGAGCGAGGGAGTGTGAGTTAGCGTGACTGTGCGTGAATGTGTGGTGCTTGAGTGTGATGTGGCAGCTCTATGGGATGCAGGTGTGTGTGTGTGTCAGAGTCTGGAGCTACAGACAAGGCCGAGGGACCCGGGCAGTCCCCTTTTATGACAGGCCACAGCAGGGCACGCCGGTGTTAGCGTCCCTAGAAGGCCCGGTGATTGGCTACAGTGAAGCACGCAGCAGCTCATTGGTCAGGTGGGGTCACGAGGTCAAGGACTGCAACTTCATAGGTCAGTGCAGCAGCTGAGTCTTGGTGGGACGTGGTACCACCTGGTGCATGATTGGCTGCACACCTGTGATCTTCTCACGTCGACTACAGGCGGGCGACAATGCGGCGTCCCTGACCATGTGTATACTGCGGGCTGTGTGGTGCATGTAATATGATGCAGGGATATATGTGCATTGCATACAACAGTGCAGGGATAGGTGTGTGGTATGTATGAATTGTGGAGGTGGATTATTTATGCCACACGAGCCTTTGTCATCTGACCTTCAGGTACTCACTGCCATAAAGCTATACTGATAATTTTGTTTCATATTAACACTCCATATTATTCCCTTCACTTATTCTTGTTCTTAGCGAGTTAAAGGACAATGATCAGCATCTGCCTCCCCCATAAAAATGCAGATTGGGAGAGGATGAAAACATTAAGACAACGAATTTTAATTATATTTGAAACTGACGTAAATGCACTCTTGTTTCAAAATTTTAGTTCTTTCTGCTGCCCACTTGTAACTCAATCATTATATATAGTAACTGTAACTAACAACTTGGTAAAACTATATTTTATTAAGTAACAACACATACTATAGTGACTGTATGCAACCTTAATCCAACTAATATTCGGTTACGAGTTGCTGAACGGCAGGAGAAGGAACGGAACTTTCGGAGACTGAGGTGTATTTAAGTTAGCGCCAAAATAATGTTAGTGTTCATTATGTTCATCAGTTTCACCCTCTGCCAATTTTCTTTTATTGGGGGTGGGGGCGTGGAGATCATTCTTATTATATTATATTGGTAGGAGAGGTAGAGGAAGGCCAAAAAAGACGTGGGTGAGGACAATGAGACGGGAAGCTGGAGATGAGTGTTGGGGAGATCTTGAGGAGTTAGCACAAGATAGGATGTGGTGGTATGAGTTCATCGAGGCCCTATGCATCCCCGAGGGTGCCACAGGAAATGATTGATTGATAGACTATATTGCAGAAATTATCCTGGGCTGTCAAGCACTTTACAACCCTGACATATTTTATGAGTACGCCAACCCTTGATATCTCATTACGGTTTTGTTCTGTAACGGACCGGCCCAGGGGCCAGTCTAACAGAGTCAGTGTTACCAAGAGACCGGTCAGAAGTTAGTCTTCCTAGAGCCTCTTGCATGGTTGCAGGTACGTTCCTAGAATCCCCAAAGAATCCAAGATGATTAACATGGATTACTGTTATATTCACAAAGCTTTGTTTCCGCCAAGAGCCCAGAGTGTCTGACAATAAATAGCTTGGTTGTTTTTGTCTCGGAGAACCGGAGGAACGTGATGCCAAATTCTTCACCATCTGAGAACTTTAGTAATCAGTGAAATTATCTGGAAAGCATGTTATGATACTAAATGAGATAGGTATATACTTTTATCCAAATAAACAGTATATTACACCGAAAATCAGGGACCAGTTTAAGCAGTTACTAGGACAAGGTACTAATGAGTCACTTGAGATTAATTTTCATCTCCTGGTATACGAGTTCACATTCTGAAGATGATGAGCAAACTATATGTTGAAAGTCGACTCATTCACGTTGCCTTCAAAGTGAAGAGGTTCGATGTAACTTCAATCACCCCTTCACTATGAAATGTCTCCCCAGTTGAGTGAAATAGGTTGTGGGTTGCCAGAATAACTAATACATCTCAGTGAGTGGTTTAAGAGTGGTATCCTGCTGCCAAACAAGGAATGTAATCCGGTACTAATGCACACTATACAAAACTGTTAAACAATTACATTGTGATATACTGCAGAATTAATTATTCTAACCTACTGACAAGAATTCCTCCTGCCGGGAAGGAGTCAGAAACATCCTCAATGAAACTTCTTCCGTAAAATAAGGAATTAAAAAAAAAAAAAAATAATCGTCAAGTGAGAGGAAGACTGATATTAAGAAGGTAAAGTGATTTACACTCAGGATCGTAAACGTAGAGAGGATATATCGTTATTTATGGAAATTATTGCCTTATTTTTAAAAATACAATGGCGGCGGTTTCTTGATATTTCTAAACAGTTTTTAGTGTCTTGCGTTCCAAGTTTCGACACAGTGTAGTCCTGTCACGCTTTTCTGTAACCTCAAATAAAGACTGGCTGGCAACTGATCGAGGCACCAGACTCCAAGAGAAGCCCAGCGAATTTCGTATTATTTTTTGAGCCCCACATTGATTATTTGGCGATTCCAAGAGTACTGACTTCTCAAGCATAAAAAGGAAGAGGATATGCGTCCTAAGAGACAATGTTTATTTTTGCAAAAAAAACTGTGGGCAAGGAAATGACGTTGCTGGCATAGTGTGTCGTCTCCTTTCACTGTACTCGTCCTCCAGGATGTGGTTCTGAGACGACGTATTCTCTTACAAGCTTTGGCATCCACGTTTCTCTCCTGCTGCCAGCGGTCAATCCATCTGTAAATCGAGGAGACACTTGCACCAGTCTCCAGGGCAATGTCTTTCACCGATACGCCTTCCAGCCACATCCTCACTATATACAAACGATCTGCCATCACAGATGAGTAGAGGATTAGGGGCTTACGAATTTACTTCACAGTGTCAGACAAAACATTTTATGCAGCGTTATTTATGTGCAAAGGTATGCAAAATTAAATAAAAATAAACCATTAATTTTTTGAACGATCTTGTGATATTGGAGAAACAGCGAAGCATATTTGCTCTCTCTCTCTCTCTCTCTCTCTCTCACACACACACACACACACACACACACACACACACACACACACACACACACACACACACACACACACACACACACACACACATACTCTTACTGACGTACTTAAAACTGTCCTTCTGCTATAGAAAACATTGCTTGCCATACTCACTAGGATGGTGTGTTTCAAACTGTCTTTGGTGCCAACGTGTGTGTCTGTGCGGACTTATGATGGATCCACAAACTTTACCCCACAGTCGGCACATCACATCCTGGTTTGATGGGAGAACTCTGTTTTGGTTGTGCCTCCATTGTCTACGCTTTTCTCAGGCCAGTTTCTGATCTTCTTCAAGTTGAATTGTTCCATCGCTCCAGAGGGCTAGCCTTTGTTCTTTGTCCGAGGTATTGGTTTCAAGATCTTTTAGTATACTGTTGCCTTTCTTCAGAGTTGTCCTTATGCGATCATTATATCTTTTTTTCTGTCCCTCTGGGTTGCGTCGTGCTGCAGAGAGTTGGCCATACAGAACCTGGCTTGGAAATGGTGCTCTGGTATGCGGAACACGTGTCCAGCCCATCTAAAACATTTTTAGGAGGTTCTGGTTTCTATGCTGGTTGACTTTGCCCACTGGAGGACTTGTAACTGAGGGACTTTATCATCCCATTTGAATCCTAGGATGCGTTGTATGTATTGCATATGAATTGGCTCAAGTGTTTGATATGAAGCTTGTTGCTAGTCTAGAATTCAGCTTCGTATAAGGGAGTGGAGAAGCATATAGATGTATATACTGAAACATTTCTCTCGATACTCAGGCTGATACATTCGAAAACACTAGGTCTGAGACATCCAGAAAAACCTGAGACGTGGTTAATTCGCGCGAGGACTTCTGCATCAATCTTATGTTTATCTGTGAACACACATCCAAGGTAGGTAAAATTCTCCACTGTTCTACATTTTAGCCGTTTATCTGAAATGTATGAGGCTCTGTTAGGTTGTTTCTCTTGATTTTTTTTTTTCTGTTTTACTGACATTCAGAACTCCATTGCATGCTATATATTAGAAATGATGGTAATACTCTGTCGTACGGCTTCTGCGGTATGTGTAAGGATAGCATAGCTCTCAGCTCTGGAAGAGAAGTCTTTGACTGTGGCTGAAGACGTCAGAGATTAAATAGGTTACCGTCTAGACGGAACTGGATTTTTATTAAATCATCAGGATTCATTTGTTGGTGACATAAAAGGGCGACTGCAGTGAGACAGACGTTGATAATGACAGGAGCCAGGACACAGCCTTGCTTTATCCCAGTGTCCACTTTGACAGGCTTGGATTTACTCCCACCTATGGACACACGAACATTCATGTTGTCATGCAGACTACTCAGGATGGTACACAATTTGTTTTGAACTCCAAATTTTGAAAGAACGTTCCATAAAAATTCTCTGTTGTCAATATCAAATACTTTTGCAAGATCAGCACTCGTAAATGCAATATATATACAATTCACAGTTCTGTTTGTGGCATTTCTTTTGTATCTGTCTGGCAACAAAGATCATAAGATCACATCACAAGAACTTTTTTCCTTACCAAAACCCAATTGTGTTGCAAGAAGTGTTGACTCAGTCAGATGATTTTTCAGGCTGGATAACATTATCTTGGCTAGTACCTTGCAACCATTCACCAGGAGGGAGATAATTCTACTGTTGTCACAATTTGAGCAGTCTCATTTCTTCTTGTAGATGGTTACAGTATCAGAAGTAACACAGTCAGATGGAATTTGTTCTTTATTCCACATATTCAGAATGAGAGTATCAAGGCACTGGTGGAGTAACTGACCACCCCCAATGATTAATTCAGATGGTATTCCATCAGTGCCTACGTTTTTGTTATTTTTTATAAATCGGATGGCCTGAACACTTTCTCCAAGTGTAGGTTGGACATTGAGACCTGCTGCTTAAGGAGCATTTGGGATGTCATGAAGGATATTGTCGGGGAGGCGGTGGCTCAATCGGTAGAGTTGGCTGACCTGCAGTCCTAATGGATCTGGGTTCAAATTCCGCTGGGACAGGGAACAGTTTAAGGATTTGAATTTCATAAATATCAGACTTTACTGATCTACCAGAAGAACCGCCGACATGTCGTAAAAATACCCCCGCTAATACCAATACACCAGTCCTGTACGAGACACCCCTAGCATCTATTCAATACGGACGGTGCGTTTTAGCGCCGAACTGGTGACATGTAGAGGTGTACGGTACGTAGGAGGACTATTGGGCCTTGAAAGCAGACTGTGAAACCTATGCTCAGAGTCGGTCACAAAAAAAGAAAAAATGGGTTTCTTCAATTCAGTAAGGTGCTGAAGCTTTGCACCCATCTTTCTTGGATTGCTTCCTTGTCTTTCAGGCGCTCACCCTCGGGTGAACGTATAGTGTCTATGTTGTGTTTGGTTCGGACTTAGTTTTTATCGACTTGTAGAATACAGGTTCGTCATAAATATCATTTAGTCTTTGCAGCTCTTTTGCTTGCTTAGTACACCATTTGTTCTCCATGTCAGGCAGCTTCCTCTGGGTTTCATTTATTAGATCCAGGAATTCGGTTATTAGGGTTATGGAGCTAGGATGAGCCAACCAGTTGTTATATGCTCTGTTCTTCATTGCAAGAAGGTAATGTATGTCCTCAGTGTAATCA
The DNA here is from genome assembly GCF_032717465.1 of Coenobita brevimanus. Lineage (NCBI taxonomy): Eukaryota > Metazoa > Arthropoda > Malacostraca > Decapoda > Coenobitidae > Coenobita > Coenobita brevimanus. Next base: position 11,590,224 of record NC_136986.1, on the reverse strand, counting down.
CCAAACCAGTCATTATGGCAATGGGTGAAGAAATCTAGGGTTCCTTCTGCAGTACCGTGAAGCATTGTCTTAATGTCTGGCCATTCTGTGTTTAGGTTTGTTGCATTGTTGCTTAGGTCAAGTGGTGGGAATTGAGAGAGCTTGTCTGTAATAGTACGGCAGAAGCTGTTACAAGTTGCTGCATCCTTTAATACAGTAAACTTTATATTCTTGGAGGATGGTATACGGTGCATTTGTGGGCATATGACCAGTTGCTGTTTGATGAGTATAATGTTATGGTCTACTGAGCACCCAGCATCTCTCATGGATTGGGTTATAAGAACTTCATTTTGATCTCATAGCCTTATATTGACATGATCAACTCCATGGAGGCCTAGAATGGCTTGCCAGAGGTGATTATTTTTATCAGTTCTGGCATTAAAGTCTTCAAGCAGGATGAGTTTGTCATTATGTGGTTTTGGGGAAATTGTAGCATGAAGAGAGTCATTGAAGGAATCTTTGCCAGTGTTCTCAGAGTCAAGCGTTGGAGCATAGGCACTGATGAGTGTTTAATATTGACATTAGAGAGAGGTTTGTGCCAGGACATCAGCATCTCTGATATACCTACAAGTGATTCTTGGATCTTCTATAGTATGTTGTCTGAGTATCATCTCGAGAAATAATTATACCCTTCTTCTCCTTCTGTTAGGTTGTCCTCTCTGGAGAGGTGAGTCTCAGGTACAGCAGCAGTGTCAGTTTATTATCGTTTTGGCTCATGGGTAATAAGGGCAGTTCTAAGGCGTTGTCCTGGGTCTTGGCCAAAATCAAGCATTGTCCGTATATTCCTGGTTGCAAGAGTCAGAGAGATTCTTTTGGTTCTTCGACGGTAGTGTGGAATGCCTTGACAAACACTGTTATTTGCCCAGGTGTAGAGCAGCAAATGTTTAGGTTACCTTTTCTAAACCCCTCCCCATCAGTTTAACCAGCTGGGTGTCAGTTTCTGGCTGCTTAGTTGCAATGGATACTGCTGAAGGCATGGCATGCTCCTATGCCATTATCCCAGCAACCAAAGGGCCAAAGCTGCCAATGCGCAGGACTCAAGCTAGCAACTTCCACCCTCCATGGTCTGTTACCATCAAGTATCCAGTCGCCATAGGGCATTTAGTTTTGATGATTGGGTTAAATGGGAGGTGAACGTAGCAGTGTGCTTGTACAATGAAAGCATTTAGTGTGATGGTGAGAGTGCGCAGTCCTACCTTCACATTAATTGGCCCTCCTTAGGCTGTGACGGTGGCATGAAGGTTCACAGCATCTATCTACTGACCAGGGTTGTAGGAGTCTACGAGAGCTCTGGCTGTCATGTCCTGTCTTCTGGAGGACATCACTCACGAATTTCACATTCAGGGTTTACTCGCGTAGCTTGAACACGTCCAAGGGTGGATGGGTACACAATCTGACCCCTCACTGATGGCCCCTTCAGCATGGGTAACCCTGTACATCTGTTGAGGCCAAAGGGATCTCCCTCCCACCCACATGGCTCACCAGTTATATGGGATATGCATGCACCCCAAAATGACAAGGTGGTTTCTGTGAGAAGTTACCTGCACCCACCCACCCATACCCCCCCCCCACACACACACAACACAAACTTCCATCAACTCCCTTTCAATCCTACGGTTGGAAGATGCTAGACGACAGTAGGAAAACATTAATCTACAGTCCACCAGGTTTACGTTCACATGAGCCATGGGTTGCAACTCATACAATATATAGAGTATGGTATAAGCATATATTCAATTCAATATGCTTATGCAGATTATCTCAGTACTCAAGTTCACAAGATCTGAGTGTGCCTTAACCCAGACGAAGTTACCCTATCACTAGACTAGATCCCGTTACCTTACCTTATAGTAAATTGAAGGTTATTTATAGACTGTGCATAATACGGTGAAATTAAGAAATATTGCTGCATTAATATAGAGGTAACAATACCACTATTACCTCTTCTTTGCAAAAGGATAAGGAAATGTGAGTACACAACCTCCCGATGCCTGTATTTCTTCCTGCAGAAACAGATTTGTGTAATGACAAAATAACAAATCTTCATCTTTTATCTTAATTCTGACTTCTGATCCTCGAAGATAATAGGAAAAATATATTCCATTCTCTCAGAGAGTATTATACTCCACTAAGGAATAAAGTGTTTTTTTTTTCTATTTGTACCGAGGTTCTTCACAAGGATGCCTTTGCGTGGTGACACCTATATGACTGGGTGACTCCACTTCCTGGGTAAACAAACGTTCAACAGCTTTCTACCTATCACTCGAAACGAGGATGGTGGACTTTAGATGAAACACAGTTTCAACCTGCAGTTCACCGGGTTCCCAAGCAGATGAACCTGGGACGACAAACACTCAGGTTACACTGTCAATTTCGAGGCGTGTGTGAAAGTGGCTCTGTTGCGTTGTTCTTACTGTAAGCCGTATACTGCTCTGGAAGGAATGCTCCTTTCTAAAGCTTTAGGGTTTCTGTGTAACGTGCGGATCATTGACGTTTGAAGAAATGAGCTCACTGACTATGAGCCGGTAGGTGAAGAAAGATAGGCTAAGAACCATTCCTCCCAAACTCTATGTCCAGAATATTCAGCCGAGAAAAGGTTGCTAGATAGCTCTTTAAAAATAAATTATTGATTAACTGATTCATTAACTGAAATAAAATCTTGCGGCGCAAATGTCAGAGTCAAATTCCAAAATAATATCAACATGAACTTCAAAGTGAAAAAAAAAAATAGTGGGCTAAATGTCAAATTTCTATAAAACGATGAGCATTACAACTCATTAGTGTATATAATGGCCAACTTACACTGTTTGCTGTAGTTAAATGGTATCAGTCTTGGAGGACGAACCATGCCAATAATAGGACATCCATTTTCCTGAGCCGTCAGGAGAGGCGAGTGTCTTGGTTGAAGAGAGATGAATGTGGATGTTGATATCTGCGAGGTGGAGTCCAGATTCCGCAACTTTGAGACGTGAGTGAATGCGAATGAGGACCATTCAACTGAGCAGACTTTGGTTAGGTTATTCTCTCTCTCTCTCTCTCTCTCTCTCTCTCTCTCTCTCTCTCTCTCTATATATATATATATATATATATATATATATATATATATTTATATATGGTGCTGTTAGAATTGAGTGATTGATTGATGAACCTGTAGAAAAAAAATGACTACAACTCCCTTGTGTGGCACCAGACACCAGTGAAACAGACGATACGATAAAGTAAAACAAATAAAATTAAAACAATAAAAGCACTAAACACTAAAACTTACAAAGAAACCTGGGTGTCTGCACAAGGGAGATGATTCCCGCATCCCTCCCCATAGCACAAGCATCCTCTCCAAGCACCGGGCTGTGTTAGTAATAACGTAAAGGAGACGTAACATGAGGGACAGGGTTAACCTCAATCCGATGACGTCTTTTTCAGATTCATCAGGCAAACACTAAACAGTTATACTGCAAGTACGAAGGACATTTATTGAACAGTTTACTGAAGGCCATATCTAGTCTATTATAAGCTGCACAAAACCGTCAAGATTATTAACCTGATTACTGTGATGGTGTCATAAGTTTATTGTTACCACCAGAAAATAATATTAAACTCAGGAGGAATTTCTCGTATTCAAGGGATTCGTGAAAGACACATCTGACTGCCCAAGATCAGGTTCAGATTGTTTTCTACCAGCTTCAATGAAATCTCCTGGAGATTTCAAGATCATATTATGAAAGATATTTATTCTTATATCAGCAAAACCAAAGTTCCTGTGTTTATTTATTAACTACCAATATATATATATATATATATATATATATATATATATATATATATATATATATATATATATATATATATATATATATATATATATATATATATATATATATATATATATATATATATATATATATATATATATATATATTTTATTATTTTCGCAGCTCCAAATAATTCTTTTCGCAATAGGATAAACATTTCGGATTGGTGTTTGTATTTCGTCGGTTTAGGAGCACCGTAACTACTCTTCCTTAATGATTTATTTCACTTTTTCGGATACTTTTTACTGTCCTCCTCTGCTCATTAAAATAATTAAAATACTATCATTCCCACCACAAATTAAATACAAACTATTATTAACCACCCTTGTTCAAAAACAAATCGCTAAGGAACAGGTGTTAGGGAGCTGCCTTACCTGACGAGAACGTTACCCTGGGAGGGTGAAATATAGTTTTCATTAACTTTACCTCCACTAGTGGTCTCTCCCAAAATAATATTAACTGCCAGTAGGAAAACTAATTTAAGACGGTACCTTGATGAAATATTTAAACGACTTAGGCCCGCAGCTTGTCGGCTGAGGCAGCTCCTTAACATCTTTACGTACGCGATTAATTATATTTCTTACACTTTACTGTCCTCACCTGTTACATAAATACTTCCAGTATCGCCATACTCCGCATAAGGCAAAAAAATATCAATCACAAATATCCATAATTAAATCGATAAGAAGAGGTGTTAGGGAGCGTCCAGAACACGAGCTTTAGATCTGTCTATTAACAGCTCGAGGATGGTTAAGGCAGACAACTTTTATCCCCGTCTCAGTTTTCCCACAGGATATGACCCGCAGTATCAGTTTACATCCAGGTCCCTAATACAATGCTGAAAAACAAACTCAGGTACTTCCAATTGTGTGCTGAATGTACTAACAAATGCACCACCAGCTGGCACGAAAAAATTAACAATATTATCAAATAGTTTTATCACTAAGAGTCACGATCTGCAAGGCTTGGTGGATGAGTTTGGGAGAGTGTGTAAGAAACGGAATCTAAAGGTGAATGTAGGGAAAAGTAAAGTGATGGTCTTTGAGAGAGGTGAAGTCAGTGAATGTACAGCGAGGTTGGATGGTGAGGAATTGGAAAATGTGAGTACGTTTAAGTACTTGGGTAGTGTGATGAGTAAGGATGGAGGTTTGGAGGGTGAAGTGCTTGAAAGGGTACAGCAGGGAAGAAAGGTTGCTGGTTCCTTGAAAGCAGTGATAAGAAACAGGGAAGTGAGCATGGAAGTGAAAAAGTTACTACATGACAATATTGTGATACCAACTCTAACGTACGGAAGTGAAGCTTGGGCGTTGTTGGAAGGACACAAGTCAAGAGTGAGAGCAGTGGAAATGAGTTATTTAAGAGGAGCCTGTGAAGTCACATGGAGAGAGAGGCTGACGAATGAGGATATAAAGGAGCGTTGTGGTGTGGATGTGGATGTGATAGGAAGCGTTATGAGGAACACACTGAGGTGGTTTGGCCATGTGGAGAGGATGGAGGGTGAAAGACTGACGAAGAGAGTGTAAGTGAGTGAGGTGAAGGGGGGAAGAGGGAGGGGGAGGCCAAGGATGAGATGGAGGGATGGGGTGGAGAGGTAAATGAGAGTGGGGGGTGTGAGTTGGGAGCAGGGCAGTGAAATGGCGGGGGACAGGGCGACTTGGGGGCGATTTGTTTATGGCCACCCCAAACGGGATTGAGGCGTCTAGCAATAGATAGATAGACAGATCAAATAGTTTTATCACTAAGAGTCACGATCTTAATTAAGGTGCTAGGAATCACAAGGCCAAATTAACAAACCAATGCGTTTTTTCTTAGTTTCATATGAAATATTGGCAAGGTGATGTATTGAATATTTTGAAGCCCAGTTTCCCGTCTTCCGAGTTCTAGGCAGCAGGCGTTCAGAAAATATGAATGGTCACCGCGCTGGATAAATAGAGATAAACCCCTTATCCTTAATAATCTCATCTGTTCCTCTTGGTTTCTTCATCGATCTAATTCTGCTTGTGGCATGGAGCCACACCGTCGGCTGCCAAGTTCAGTAAGGGTTGTATCCACTTGTTTACTTGGCAGTCGACGGCATTGCTTTATTTCACAGGTATTTTGAAGTCCAGTTTTGTGTGGATCGTTTGGCCTGTGAAATGAATAACACAACATCGATACCTGAGAGGATGTGTGGCCTAGTTCACTGGTCGTTTTTTCATGGTTATTTTATTATTTATGTTTTTGCTTATTGTAACCTCCCACTCCATTTATTAGTGAGATGGTGATAATGATGATATGCTGATTTTTTTTATAATAATTCCGAACACCGCATATGTGTGAAGCATGAATTTAGCGCAAATTATGAGAGATAACGAAGTCTGGTCGACATGCCGCAGCAAATAAATGATAAAACTTCATACAACCGTTAAGGAAGGAAAAAAAAAACATGTCAGGTAAGGTATTGTATATCTTTTTAAAGGTTAATTATTGCATGAGGGAGGAGTGGATGATTGACAGTAAGATCGTGAGATGAGTTCCAGCTGGATCATGGAATAAGTTAAGAGTTGCATTTCTTTCTGTTTACTAAACTTTCACAGGACGAACGGACAGGTCATGTAATATACCCCCGTTAATTCCATCACATCAAGCTAGAATGTTTGCGTATAGATGATTCAGTGTTAATGTCCACGATGTGACATGTGATGGTGTGTTTCTGCCAAAGTGTCGTATGCACTGCTGAGTCTATGCCCAAAGTCACATGAATGACTATTCCCTTACCTTTAATGGACTGGCTACTATGTGAATCATCATCTCACTCTCCTTTTTTATTAATTTATTGTGCTAAATGTTCTCAGTGTTGTGCTGTCTCTGGGAAAGGTAACATTATTGTTCTTGCAAATCGGACTTCAAAGAGATTGTGGGTACTGGAGGTGTGGATGCTTGGTATTCCTTTAGACCTTTCACAACGACCGACTTATACGTATTGTCCCATTGCAGTGTACGGATGTCGTGTGTGGTCAATAACTGCTTTATAAAACATGTTGTACTCTAAGGCTTTTCCTTTCATCGACTCCAGCCCTGTCTTGGACTCAGTTCTCTGCAGTAATTCATCACTATTGTTTTCGCTAATATTGAGGACACAGATCTTCTTCTTTTTTTTTTCATTGGTTACTGGTTGCTTTCATATTCGATCGTCCATTAATATGGTGTTTTCTGTAACTGTATTCCCTGTACCTTCAGGCGACGTTATTCATGATAAAATGCTCGTAGTGATTCTGTTAGATGCAGTCTCCATCGAAATCGGGTTAGTAACACTAATCAATCTATACACTCACCTTCTTTTCTTCTGCCCATATTTTTAATGTATTTAGTAATGGTTACTATCATTGCTACATGCATATTAGTACAGTTGTATAGAACTGAAATAGTCTACGTTCATGGTGCCACTCCTTTCCCTGTAACACTATGGCCAGTTTTCTCATCGGTAATGGAAGCTTCATACACCTCACCTAAGCGATATTTTTTTTCATATTACTCCTTAATATCACCGCGTAAGTCATTTACATCCCAGAAATAACACCGTAATCATCATATATAACATCATCATCATCATCATCATCATCGAATATATACCATAGAAATTGATATTAACAAGCCATATCCAAAATTACATCGCTAAGGCAGAAGTGTTTGGGAGCTTCCTTAACCGCCAAGAATACAGGCCTATGGCTGACAGGGGCCTTGTAAGAAGAGTGATGAGAGACTACCAAAGATTAGAGGTACAAGGAATGACGAAACAGGGATACCAAAGAGGTGATGGAATAATGGTGTGAAAGAGGCAGGGGCTTCGAAGTACAGAGTCTCGCATATCTAGGAGGAGGTGAGGCGGGTATGGAGCAAAACGGAGTGGAGTGGACTGATATCTGGGGAGGAGAGAGAGTTGAGAATCGCGGTTAACGATGTGCAGCCAGAGAGAGGGATGAAGTGACCAGAGTATATTGGTATAACAATCAACGGTGTCTTACTAGACATTTGAAGTTGATGGTTGGTCGAGATATAAACATTAGAAAAAAAAAGGCAGACATGTTTCCCCACTGCAGACTGGAGTATTATGTATATATTTGGGAATATTTTAACGATGAACTAACCAGGTTCGCTTCCAGTCTGTTATATTAATACTCATTGCATATTTACCCAGTTACACCACAACATAAACAATGCACCAGATATTTCACTGGGTTAAGGTGATAAAAACATCACGTTTAAACTAAGTGATAGTATTTTGGTTACGTAGTGTAAAATTAATAACGCAGCCAACCGGTATTCCAATGTGTGTGTGTGTGTGTGTGTGTGTGTGAGAGAGAGAGAGAGAGAGAGAGAGAGAGAGAGAGAGAGAGAGAGAGAGAGAGATGTTGGAACTGTAAAAAATCACAACACGAAGTATTAACACACCTCTTTAAGGGCATGGCAGGGCCTACCTTGTCTTCGTCAGGTTTCCAAACAGCAGAAACTTCCATCACTCGGATACCTTCCCTACTGAGTGTCTTCTCGATCATCTCACTTTTATACATCAGCGCCAGGCACAGAGCGACGACGCAGAACATGCTCTGCTCTGCCGCATTTTGCTTGGGTTGACATTTTGTTTTCCGGGATGAATAAACAACGTGACGAGAACAAAAACAGCAAACTTACCTTAGAAATAACAGTACATGCCTCCCAAGAGAACTGATCATTGTTGTTATTATTCTTTCTTTAGTGTATCGAGTTCGGAAAATATACAGTATGATATTTGGAGGAATATTTTAGGCCACATATCCATAGTCCAGCTCACGTATGATGCCATATAAATGTAAATGAACATAGTCTCATTTGTCCATCTAGTTATGCTCGCTCCAAAATTGTCAGAAGAATAAAGATTAATACATTATTCTTTTGGTTAATTCATGCAAAACATTTATGTAAGACACACAACAGGATATGTCATTTATAATTCACGTTAAATTATACAAGGAAAACAGAGCTACCAACAGGTAGGAATGCTCACACGCACCTGGAAAATGTTGTGTGTGTGTGTGTGTGTGTGTGTGTGTGTGTGTGTGTGTGTGTGTGTGTGTGTGTGTGTGTGTGTGTGTGTGTGTGTGTGTGTGTGTGTGTGTGTGTGTGTGTGTGTGTGTTCGATAGATGAATCTTAATTTCTTACAGTATATCCAAGACATAAACAAAGTGTTTCATAACAAATCAAGATAATGTAAACAAATATTCTAACATGTCGGTCTGACACTAAGAATCGGTAATAGTTAAAGGCAGGTCGTGTCATCAAGGTTTTTGTGCAGAACCAAACAATTGGCAATAGCAAGTCGTCCACTTTGACCTTATAAGATGAAAGGTGAATGCCAAAGATTTTGTGAGTAATTAATACACTCTGATCAGGAAAAAAAAGAAAAAAAAAAGATACAGAACGTTGCACTATTCTATTTTTTCCAGAGACAAATTTCATTACTGGTACTGAAAAAGTCCCACATATAATATCGGTAGTACAACGTTGAAACGTAATTATGAACGATGCTCTTCCAGCCCAAAAATAGCTATTTGATATACCACGAACTAATTCTGGCTACCTCTCTCCCCAGAGAGCAGAAAATGTTTAAGCACGCTTAATAATACGCACATTTACATGCGCAGCAAGCAGGAAGGTACTGTATGGGATAACCCTAGCATGTGTTAACTATGGACGGTGGGTGTTAACGCAAGTGGATGGCACGTGGAGGTGCACAGTACATGGAAGGACTGATGGGCCTGAGGAACCGAACTGTGAAGCTTATACATAGAGTCGGGGAAAAAAAAAAATAAGTAAAATACAACAAAATAAAAGTGCCTACACAAAATCGCTCAGGGGCGAACACATGATTACTCTCTTAAAATGTCTGAACAGAGTATAGTAATCTGTGTATATTCCATAACATTCAACCCTAAACCCTCGTCATCCTTTACACAGCATATTCCTTGAGCTATATTGCTTCCAGACTGACAAATCTGTCTTTGAGTGGACACTGCTAGCTGCCCTATAGCGTTCTGCATCACCGTTCACTGGATGCTTCATGCCTCATACAGTTAAATAACCCATTGCAGTTTGAAAAATAACGAATCCTTTAGCACTGGCAACCTTAGTGCATTGCACGTAAAGACTTATATTACCATCCTGCTACATGAACATGAATAATTACCAGCGTGATAGCGAAGATGATATTGTTTTCAAATTGTTTGTGTGTTATTAAGAACGATAACTTCGCATCTGCGCAAGATATCATCACAAAATTTTACAGGTGTGTTGTAGGAAAAAAAACAAAAAATTTTTCAGGTGTGTAGTAGGGAAAAAATCGACCATGAGTTCGAAATAGGTGAAAGTAGGACAAGGTCTGTTTGTCTGTTACCACGATAACTTCGCAACCGCTTAATTTATCATCATGACATTTTATAGGTGTGTAGTAGGGACGAAAATCTTCTACGAGTATTGTTTTCAGTTTATCTGTCTGTCTGTTTATCTATTTCACTGTTAGCACAATAACTTAGCAGCCGCTCAAGATATCATCACAAAATTTTACAGGCAAGTAGTAGGGAGGGAAATCTCCTACGAGTTCGAAATTGGTGAAGGTGGGTCAAGGTCAAGGTCATATTCCGAGCCGCGCTAGGTATGTGTCAGCTCGCGGCTAGTGAGGCCTCCAGTTGTCTTTGTTATTAAACTTATTTTTCTGCTCTTCTTGTATATTTGTTCAGTTGTTTCACTGCTGTGTTTCTTAACACGTAGGTTAGTACTCAGACTACTCTGTTAGTCTGTAATGGCCTACTTGTATTATCTCAGCCACACCCTGTGTGCTTCTGCAACTTGATTATATTATCATTAGTAGCAGCAGCAGCAGCAGCAGCAGTAGTAGTAATAGTAGTAGTTGCAGCAACAGCAGCAGTAGTAGTAGTAGTAATAGTAGTAGTAGTAGTAGTACTAGTAGTAGTAGTAGTAGTACGGTGATTTTACTATAGTTTCAGTATAACAGGGCTAATATAAACTCCATAAAATTACAAACTAGAACTCCTTACTCAACCCTCACAAAATTTTCTATCACTATCTCGTAATAATCACCAATAGTAAATAAACCTGTTAAGCCAATATGTCTTACTAAACCAAGGTGCCTCTACCTTACCACCACAACACACCACAACCACACATCACACATCACCTGCCGCAGCACCAACACACACACTCTGTCCCAACACCACACACCTCACCACTCTCACCCCTATACCATATCGTCTGAAGACCCAATATCACTAAATAACACACACACACACACACACACACACACACACACACACACACACACACACACACACACACACACACACACACACACACACACACACTGCCGCTACGCCACACACCACTCTCATCTCTACATCGCAACGTCTGAATACCCAGTATCACTAAACAAGGCTCCACAGTATTGCACCACACCCATTGGCCACCCATTTAACCCCTAGACAAAGAAGCGTTGTTTTACTTCACTCAGACTTTAAATACATAACAGTATCAGTTCAGTCGATTATTAGTATAAGACAATTAGATATTAACTAATATCCAAAACTAAAGAAAAACAAGCAAACTGCTTCATAACATCATCATATTATATGGAATAATAGAAGTAAAACAAGCACATTTATCCATTTATATCAAATCTAAATTAAAGAAGCAAATAATAAAACAGTAGTTCCAGTAACATTAAATTATTTCTCATTTAAAATACTACAAAAAGTAGCCATAATTATTAAAACTATACCACAATATACAAACTTTATTAACACCATGGCCATGCCACAGTATTGTTGTCAGTGCTCAAGTAGGCAGCATAAGTGCACCAGGTGTTCATGTGCAACAAACAGATCACCCTGTACATACTGTAGGCTGGGACCTTATTGTATGAATGTGTTAGGGAATCACAGCCCACCAGGAGCGGCACTTGACCGCTTCCAACATGGCAGGGGACAGAATGGTGACATGGAAATTAATGAGGCGGTCACTGACAATATACGTGATCACACGGACACGCGTGGTGGTGAGAGACTCCGCGGTGAAGCGAGGGATATACTGGATGGGCGAATCCAGAGAAAATGTAGTAACCTGGGTGAACACCACATATAGTGAAACTATTGGATAGTCGTCAAATAACCTTTTCGAACCTCTCAACTGCAATGATGCAATTGACATGATCAAGAAAATCACTCGCCTAATAGCCATTTACAATAATAACTCATCCATTGCCTCATTCTCTCTTAAGGTCCTTGCACTGATACCACATCTCTTCCTTAACAAGACCCGCCCAAGAGCAAGCATTGCAGAAAATATTAAGGTCATCCAATGGAGGGCTGAAACATGGAAAAGAGGTGAAATCGACAACCAACTTGAGGAAGCCAGGGCAGAAGAAACCACAAGACCAACGATGTGGCAAGAATTTTTGGCAGCAAGATGAGACAAGGGAAGGTCTCGATGGCGATAAGATCCCGGTCAGCTGATTCACCAAACGGAGTACTTGACCTGACAGAAGAAACATGCAACAACTAAAGAAAAAAAACACCCGACTGCACGACAAGTGCCCAGTCAAAGATTGACGGGAGCTACACTCCACCCATTTCCATCATATATGGCAGGATAACAGAGACATGGTATGGAGGAAGGCAATGCACACACAGGGAGGGGCAGGACCGTCAGGCCTGGTTGCTAAATCTTGGCAAGTAATCCTCAGTAACATCAAGTTTAGAGAGGCAGCAACAGACCTGCGTAACACCGTTGCTTCACTGGCAAGGAAGCTGGCTTCATGTCAGTGCAAAAACATCGAAGCACTGACAACTTGCAGACTAAACTCACTTGATAAGAATCCTGGATGTAGGCCCATCGGGGTGGGTGAAGTCTTAACACGAATTATAGGAAAATGCATCATGGAGGTGGTGAAAGATGATGTGAAGCAGGCAGTTGGCAACCACCAAGTGTGTGCAGGGCAGCAGGCAGGAGATGAGGCAGCAGTTCACTACATGAGAAGAATATACGAGGAAGAGGAATGTCAATCAGTATTATTAGTTCATGTTTCAAATACATTTAATTCCATCAACCGGGAGGCAATGCTACACAACATCAACGTTAAATGTCCAGCATTTGCCCAATATGTGCTAAACACCTGCAAAGAACCAGCAGACCTCTACATTGTGGGTAAGACAATTTCTCACGATGTCGGTTTAATCCAGTCCACAGAAGGATCTACCCAGGGGGACCCCGTTGCCATGGCTATGTACGTGGTGGCTGCAAAAACAGATCAAATATGAGGACACAAATGTAAAACAAGCAGCCTATGCAGATGATCCCACAGGTGCTGGCAAGGTGGAGGATGTGAGGAAATGGTGGAACCTTGTAACATATCATGGTCCTGAAATAGGTTACTGCCCTAATGCAAGTAAGTCCATCTTGATGGTGAAACCAGCTTATAATCAAGATGCACAGGCCTTTAGAGGCACAAACGTGGTAGTGACTAAGGAAGGTCAGAGACATCTAGGTGCTGTGACTGAAAGTAAGGAATTCAAAGACCATTATGTGAGAGATAAGTTAAAGACATGGGTAGATGAAATTCATGTATTATCCAGCCGCGCAAAAACAGAACCCCATGCAGCATACAGTGCATATACGTGTGGTGTAAAGCACAAGTGGACCTTCGTGATGAGGACCATACCAGACATAGAGTGCTGCTAAAACCACTGGAGGATGCTATCAGGGATTCATTCCTCCCATCTCTGACCAATGGCCACATCCCCACATCAGAAGAAAGGGACTATCTATCACAACCACCCAGGATGGGAGGCCTTGGCATTATAAATCCAACAGCATTGGCAAAGCTGCGAACATAGAAATTCACTAAGGCTCACCGAATCCTTGTCACAGAAGATTTGCACCCAGGTCGAGACGAGTGAAATCGACCACCAAAGTCAGAAAGACATAAAGACACATATAAGTAAGGAGAGAGAAGCAAGACAAAAGATCCAGCTGCAGCACATAACCGAACATCTAACACCAGACCAGTGCAGCAGAGTTCAAATTGCACAGGAGGTTGGGGCATCGAACTGGCTGACAACCTTGCCTCTCAAGAAAAAAAGGCTTCCATTTCAACAAACAAGAATTTATTGACGCCATAGCCTTGAGATATGGATGGCCAATAGAGAACCTACCTCAACACTGTGCCTATGGCACTGCCTTTGATGCAAACCATGCATTGGTTTGCAAGAAGGGAGGCTTTGTTTGCATCCGACATGATGAATTACACGATCTCACTGCCAAAATGCTCCAGGAATGATGTTACGATTGGGCCAGCTCTGCTACCCCTAGACGACGAGCATTTCACCCACAGAACAGCAAACACATCAAATGATGCAAGAGTGGAGGTCAGTGCTCGAGGTTTCTGGACACGTTGGCAGAGGGCGTTCTTCGACATCAGGATATCTGATCCCATGGCAGCATGTCATTGTGAACTGTCTCTGGAAGCTGCACACAAAAGGAATGAACTAGAAAAAAACAGAAACTATCAAGAAAGGATCCAACATGTGGACCACGGTTGATTCATTCCCCTTGTGTTCACATCAGGCAGGATGGGTCCAGAGGCGTTGAGATTCTACTCGAGACTGGCAGAGGTTCTTTCTGAAGAGAAGCATCAACCACAGAGTTCTGTTATGGCCTGGATGAGATGTCGACTGTCATTCTCCCTTGTGAGGTCTGCATCCTATGCTTCAGGGACACAAAATCATCAGCCCTCAGCCCTGTCTCTCTGGCGAGTATGGATTACGAAGCTACTGTGCTCGAGAGTCGCATAGACCAACGACTCCAGTAGATTAATGTCTTTATCAACACTGTAATAGTAATAAATATGAAGTAAAATAATAAACATAGTAGTACATGGTTGGTAACCACAGCCGTTGGCGTGCTTGGGGCCAACAGATTGTAATATGAGGGTTAGTGTAGTAGTAGTAGTAGTAGCTGTAGCAGTAGCAGTAGTAGTTGTAGTAGTAGTAGTTGCAGTCCTAGGGTCATCTGAATGTGAACCCAGTAGACTGCAGGCTGGGGTTACCTTTTTCCGGCAGTTCACCCTCATCGACTTGCTGGATAGGGAGGGAGGTGAGGGACGTTTGTATAACCAGGCAGTGAATCCCCTCCAGTCATATCGGTGCCACCACGTGAAGGCGTCCCTCTCCCATCATACTTAGAAATCAACCAGTGAGGAAGGAGGCTTAGAAAGCATGGTAAAAAGAGGATTGAGGGAGGGCATAATCTACACCGTATTCACAGTAATAATTGCACAGTACCCTCACAGACACACCCTTCACCGTACTCACAGCAATAATTGCACAGTACCCTCACAGACACACCCTTCACCGTACTCACAGTAATAATTGCACAGTACCCTCACAGACACACCCCTCACCGTACTCACTGTAATAATTGCACAGTACCCTCACAGACACACCCTTCACCGTACTCACAGTAATAATTGCACAGTACCCTCACAGACACACCCTTCACCGTACTCACAGTAATAATTGCACAGTACCCTCACAGACACACCCTTCACCGTACTCACAGTAATAATTGCACAGTACCCTCACAGACACACCCTTCACCGTACTCACAGTAATAATTGCACAGTACCCTCACAGACACACCCTTCACCGTACTCACAGTAATAATTGCACAGTACCCTCACAGACACACCCTTCACCGTACTCACAGTAATAATTGCACAGTACCCTCACAGACACACCCTTCACCGTACTCACAGTAATAATTGCACAGTACCCTCACAGACACACCCCTCACCGTACTCACAGTAATAATTGCACAGTACCCTCACAGACACACCCTTCACCGTACTCACAGTAATAATTGCACAGTACCCTCACAGACACACCCTTCACCGTACTCACAGTAATGATGATATGAGTTGGCAGTCTTCCACCCCACCGTCGTCGCCCCGTTCATCAAGTGGTTTATTCCGCGTGGATGATGAGGCAAAATAGATGAGGGTCGTGGTGTAGACGGTATAAGAACCGTAGCACCTCTCACTTAGCTATTTATTGTACATATTAAGTTGTGCATGGCATAGGACGCATCGTAGCACCTTTCCCTTAACTATTTATTGTACATAATAAGTTCTGCATGGCATAGGATGAGTTGTTGCACCTCTCTCTTAGCCATTTATTTTGCCTGCTAAGTTCTGCCTATTATAGGCTTCGTAGCACAATTTCAATAACGATTTATTTTGGCTGTTGGGTCCTAGCTGGCACAAGAGGCATAAACGGATGAGGTTTATACTCTCGGTGGTACAAGAGCATCGTAGCACCTTTCCCTTTGCGACATATTTTTCATCTCGCACACTGACACTCTTTTATGTTATTTATGCGGCTTTATGTCAGCACAGTTGACATCAGTAGCACACAAGAGGACACTGAGGCCCAGTAGGCAAAATAAATCCCTTAGGAAGAGCTGTTACGGAATTTAAGACACTTGAAATTCGCCCCTTAATGTGTGAAGAAAAAAGCTTCTTTGCTGTGAGGTAGGAATGAGTCTCCTTGGTTACTAGTCAGGTAGGAATGAGTCTCCTTGGTTACTAGTCAGGTAGGAATGAGTCTTCTTGGTTACTAGTCAATCGAACCTCTAATCAGACCATTACCTGAACTGAAAGACGTAAGAAATTTCTGTCAGGTTAGCAAACACACACACACATAAACACACACACACACACACACACACACACTTCCATATTCACCTGATAGACAAATAGCGCTGAAAACATGCTACGGAAAAAAAAAGTAGAGAAACGCACACACACAAACGATAAAAAAAAAAAAAATAATAATAATAATAATAATAATAATAATAACAATAAAAACGGAAAAAAAGACATATTTTTAAAAAGCTTTACACGAAATTTATAAATAACGAGTACCTACACGCTGAAATCTTGGGGCGTATGTTTAGCCCTACGATCAGGCGCATGAACCACGCATTGGCACGTATCACGAAATTATTACCCAGCTTTCTCATGACCCCCCCCCCCTCCCAGAGAGAGAGAGAGAGAGAGAGAGAGAGAGAATTAGCCTAGAAATTACTGCACCCGAACACAAAGGGAAAGGTGAGTGCGAGGTGAAGGGGTCGGGGAAAAGTCTTATTGGCGACGGGAAGACTTTGAGGATGGAGTGGAAAGCGAGAGTTGAATCGATATGGAAGAGGTGAAAGTGATAAGGGAGAAGGATTGAGAGTTGGAAAGGTAGTAGTGGTTGTTATCTTCATCAACTTCATCTTTATCTCTTCATCTTCGTCATCATCGTCGTCGTCATCGTTATCGCCAATCGTTCATCATCCATCACAGTTATCTTTAGCTTCATTTTCATTGTCATCGTTATCAGCCATCGTCAGTCATCCATCATCATCATTATCATCATCATCATCATCATAATCATCACTACGACAATTTAAGGAAGCTGACTAGTGGAAGGGTGAACCGAAAAGGAAAGGATGAAAATGTAAACAGCTCAGGAAAAAAAAAAAAAACTTGGAAAGGTAATTCACATCATTGTTATCATCATCATCAAAAAGTCGTATAGAGGCTAGGAAACGAAGAGAAAACTGAAAATAGGAGGATGTAAGAGCAAACAACAGCTCAAGACTGGAACCCAGGAAGGTTGTAGTACTAGTAGTAGTAGTAGTAGTAGTTGCAATCCCAGCTCCTGTGAACGTGAACCCGGTGGACTATAGGCAAAAGTTACCTATCCTCTGCAGTCCACCATTCACCATTTGTGGAATAGGAAGGGAAGTCAGGGGCGTTTACACACCCGGGCAGTGGATCCGCTATGTTTTATTGGCGCCATCACGTGATGGCGTCCCTCTCCAGTTCCTCCTTATCATCCTTGTGCCATATGTAATGATAAGCAGGTAAGAGAGAGATACTAGGCAGATTCCGAAACCCACAAGCTTATCTCTTATCAGCCACTCTGTTAACAGGTAAATACCGTATATATATTTTTAAAATCCGTCTCTGGCCGGACGCTGTATCCTCTCGATACGTGCTGAAGAGGGACGCCTTCATGTGGTGGCACTGATATAACAAGGGGTTCTCAACTGCCTGGATATAAAAGGTCCCTCAGATACTTCCCTACTTTCTGAAACCACATAAGGCGTCCATCAAGAATCTATACTCCGTTCACTTCAACTAGGCGTAAAACTGCCATCTCTCCATCTTGAACGCTGAGCTATAGCAAGTGGTTAATGCTAGATTATGATGCTAGTCACGAAGAAGTGCTGTGGAAACGATGTAGAGTCTTAGTACTGTCTTGTTCTGCCATTAAGCTGCGGGAAATAAGGTGCAGAAGGTCAAGAAATACCACCTATACTCCTTCTACTCAAACTTGGCCCAGGTTCTCGACCTATTGCTGTTTATTTCATGTAGTTCAGCGAGCAGAAAAAGACAGTGTTGTGGCTATACCTCCTTTCCATAGCTCTTCTTCGTGACTAGCATTATATTCTAGTCTTAGTCTATCGCTACAACTCAGTACTCAGGATAGAGAGATGGCAATTTTAGGCTCAATTGAAAAGGGTACAGTTGAAATTAATGAACCCTACATCTGTCTAACTTTCGGTCTATATGTCTATCAGTCAGTCAGTCTATTTATCTATCTATCTGTCTGTGTAAGTACCTACCAAGCTTCCAATTTATCTATCGATCTATCAATCAATCAATCAGTCAATCTGTCTATCTATCAATCTATTACTGTAAGTACCTATCAGTCATCCAGTTAATCTATCGATCTCTCTGTAAGTGTCTATCAGTCTTCCTAATTATTTATCCATCTGTCTATTGATCTATCTATCTACACCTGCACTGAATCCTGCAAGTGTTTCAGCGAGTGTAGAGGTGTATTTTGGGTGTTTGTAATGAGCATCATCATCACCTGGATGTTGCAAGGAAGGTGTCTGCACGAGTGGGAATTATGCAAGATCTGTGCAACGAATATCAATGCCAAGAGGTGAGATCGGAAGTGATAGTTTTGTAGCTTTGTTATCTTAGGAATGTTCTTTCCATCTGTCTGTCTATCTGTCGGTCTATATACGATTATCTGTCTATCTGTTTCCTTTCCTTGTTTGTTTGTCTGTCTGGTTTCCTGTTCGCGTGCCTGCCTGTCAGTCTGTTTGTCTGTCTGTCTCTCTGTCTTTCTGTGTACGCAAATACTTGGCTATCTATCTTTCCATGTACCTATCTACCTGTCTATCTATCTACCTATCTATAATCAGACGCATAACTCGTGGCAGGGGTGGTCATAACGAATAGTCACTATGTCCCCCTGTTCCCGTACATCAAGCTGCCCTCTCTCTTACTCACTCATCTCTCATAGGCCTCTCAACCAAATTCCTCCAGCTCATCCTCGGTCTTCCCCTCCCCCTTACCCAGTTCCACCCCACGAAAATAACCTAAGCTTATTGGGACCATTTTTTTTTTTTTCTGACTCGTCCACAGGCCAGGTGATTAGTGTCCAGCCTTTACCATGAGCTCCTTTTTATTTTTCGTTTCAACACATCTACGTTATAGTCGATTTGTTTTCACCTGATGGAACTGAGTCATTCCAAAAATTTAATACGAAGACGTGGTTTCTTGAAAATTTAAACACACACACACACACACACACACACACACACACACACACACACACACACACACACACACACACACACACACACACACACACACACATACACACACACACACAACAACAACACAAAGCATACCTTTTTAAATCAGTCCTTCTGTCCCACGACTCTGTTTCTGCACTCGAATCAGTCCTCACTCGTACTGAAGAATCAAGAACGGCTGCCTATGACTCTTCTAGCTAAAAATCTCTCTCTTAACTTGTATAAAACCGTGTAAGAGTAAAATAAAAAAGCCTTGTACCGAAAGAGTAAGAAATGGCCCCGTCAACGTAAATTACTTCGGGCCAAGTAACCCGTCAGTACTGAAAGATAGCTTAATCCATCGCCACTAGGTCTAGGCCTCTCTCTTGACTCCTATAAAACCATGAGTAGAATAAACCAAAAAAATCCAGGTCCTCGTACAGAAGGAGTAAAAATGGCATAATCCATAAATCATTCGGGGCCAAAGGACGCATGAGCGAACTGCAGGAATATGGGAAAGGCTTCTGTGAACGTGAGGAACGGGTGGGAAAAAGTGTTTGTGTGACAAGTTTAGATAATTTTGGTCCGGTTTGATCCTGCCTTTGCGTGTGCCGTGTTAAAAGTCTGAAAAGGTGTTTGTGTGACAAGTTTAGATAATTTTGGCCCCTGTCTGATCCTACCTCAGTGTGTGCCATGCTGTTAATATTCTGGGCGGGATTCTAGTTTCATTATCACACGCAGCCTTGACCCCCAGCACCCGTGCCTCTGTGGGGGGCGGCTCCAGTTGGTATATAAGGCTTTCAGAGGCACAGGCAGGCAGGCCACATCCAGACCCACAACAAACAGGTACGGAGCTTGCCTGAGATTTGAACAACGCCACTGGTTTTCTACTTTCTTTCTGTCCCCCACATTCCGTCTCACCCTCGTTCCTCTTCCCATCACTCCTGTAGCTGTCCCACCCTCCCTCTCTCTGTTACCCTAGCCAATTTCTCTCTCCCTCTCCCCATCTCTCCTCTAGCCAGCCTCCCCCTTTCTCCATCATTCTTCCACCCAGTCTCTCTCTCTCTCTCTCTCTCTCTCTCTCTCTCTCTCTCTCTCTCTCTCTCTCCGTCACTCTAGTCAGTCTCTGCCTCCCTCTCTTCTTCATTTCTTTAGCCAGTCTGTCCCTCTCTCCCTCACTCCATTCAGTCTCTCGCTCACTCTCCCTCCCTCTCCATCACTTCTCTGGTCAGTCTCTCCCTCTGTCCATCACTCTAGCCAGTCTCTCCCTCTCTCAATCACTCCTCAACCAGTTCTCTCCCTCCTTCTCTCCACTCACTTCTCCTGCCAGTCTCTCCCCTTTCCCTCACTCCTCAACCAGTTCTCTTCTCCATCCAGTCTGCCCCTCCCTCTCTCCATCACTCGTCTATCCAGACTCTCAATCTTTCCATCTCTTCTCAAGTTAGTCGCTCTCTCCCTCTCTCCATCACTTCTCTAGCCAATCTCTCTCTCTCTCTCTCTCTCTCTCTCTCTCTCTCTCTCTCTCTCTCTCTCTCTCTCTCTCTCTCTCTCCCCATCACTTCTAGAGCCATTCTCTCCCTCCCTCTCACCACCACTCCTCCACTCACTCTCCCTCCCTTCGTCTCCCCTTCTCCTCTTCCTTCCTCCAGATCTTCACTACCTTCTGTTCTTACCCTCTGACCCAGTTCGGTCATACCAAGGGCGACATGAGGGTCTTTCTGTCTAAATATCTATAGCCAGAATCATTAATCCCTTAAGAGGTGGCCATAAACAAATCGCCTCCATGTCGTCTTGTCCCCAGCCATTTCACTGCCCTTCCCCAAGCTCACCCCCCCCCCCTGTCTCACACACATGTCCACTCAATCCCTTCATCTCATCCTCGATCTCCCCTTCCCTCTTCCCCACTCGACCTCACTCACATAAACTCTCTTTGTTACTCCCTCGCTCTCCATCCTCTCCACATAGCCATTTCGCCTCAGTGTATTTCTCCTAACGCTTTCTATCTGATCCATATCCACACTACAACGCTCCTTCATTTCCTCAATTGTTAGTCTGTCTCTCCAAGCAACTCCACATACTCCTCTCAAATAAATCATATCCACTGCTCTCACTCTTGACTTGTGTGCTTTGAACAATCAACAAGATCCAAGCTTCGCTTCCATATGTTAGAGTTTTAATATCACAATATTATCATGAAGTGGAATTTCTACTTCCATGTTCACTTCCGTATTTCCTACCTCTGCTTTCAAAGAACCAGCAGCCTTTCTTCCCTGTTGTACCCATTCAAGCACTTCATCCTCCAAACTTCCATTCTTACTCATCACACTACGCAAGTACATACACACACTCACATTTTCCATTTCCTCATCATTCATTCTCACTGTGCACTCAGTGACTTTATTTCTCTCGAGGATCACAACTTTACTCTTCCCTACATTCACTGTTATATCACATATCTTAAACATTCTCCCAAACTCATTCACAAAGCTTTGCAGTTCCCCTTCGTCCTTACTTAACAATACAGTATTCACCTGCAAACAAAAGAACAGGAAGTTTCCAAACGCTGCTCTCTCTCATTAGGGCCCTGCCAACTTTCACTGCCCTACCCTGTATCTCTTTTATAACCCCATCCATATACAGATTGAACAACCATGGAGACATGACACATCCCTTGTTTTAATCCAACATTCAGATAGAAACTTCACTCACTTCACCAACCGTACGCACTGCAGCCTTAACGCTCTCTTGCATGCTCTGCACGGCATTCAATATCCCACTTATTCCATATGATCTTAGTGTTTTCGACATTCGTTGTCTATCCATTCAGTCATATGCTTTCTCCAAATGAATAAAGGTCGCATAAAACAAATCCTTCCAATCTCTAGAAACTTTTCCACTAAAGATTTTAGGATGAAAATCTGATCTACAGAACCCTTTCCCTTCCAAAAACCTCCTTTTTTTCTTTCAACTAATTCCTCTGATAATTCTCAAACTTGGTCAGTAAGTATTTTACCATATACTTTTCATATTAGCCTACCCTAAGAAGGCAAATGCCCCTATGATTGCTACACACTGTTTTTTCCCCTCTGGGACTTTACCTTCCTCCCAGGCTAATTTGCACATCTCCCACATTCCACCATCTCTCCCCAGTGCTTTAACATTTCAACACTTACTCCTTCAGTTCCTGGGACTTTTCACTTTCTGACTTTCTTCATTGCTTCCACTATTTTCATCCGACTGACATCTTCCTCCCTTCTCTTCTCCCTCCTTCCCCAGCCATTCCCCAACCACCTAGACCTGCATCACTTTCATTCTCTATGTTTAACAATTCCTTAAAGTCTTCATTCCATCTACCTACTTTTTCTCCTTTTTCTACTATCAATCTATCATTTTATTTTCACACTCCTACTGCCCTATCACCCAATCAAACTCTTTCTACTTCTTTTCAGTACATTTCCCTACATTCCCTCCACTTTACACTCCAATTTCTTCTAACTTTCTCATCCACTCTCTTCTTTCTCTCACTAATCTTTTCACTTCTCTCTTCCGCTCTACATATAACTCTCTATTCCTCCTCTCAACTTCCTCCATGCCCCTGCTTCCCATCTACTCACTATATGTTTTTGTCTTTTACACCACAGGTTGTCTCACCTCTCCATTCCACCATGCTGTTCCTTTCGTCTTCTCTTCACCCCACACACCACCTCTCATGCTGCACAGATTTCATCTGTGAATATCCTATGCACACCTTCCACCTCCCCCATCTGCTCCATGTGATATTTACCCAATCGCTCCTCCACTTCTCTCTTATATTCTGCCATATTTTTTTCTTGTCATCTTGCAACCTTTCTACCCTCCTTATACGGACTACTTCCTCCTGTCCTGCTCTTCGTCTTTTATACTTTGACGGCACAGGGAAGAAATAACTTCGTGTGTGTGTGTGTGTGTGTGTGTGTGTGTGTGTGTGTGTGTGTGTGTGTGTGTGTGTGTGTGTGTGGATGGAACGAATGTCAGAAGTTCAATATTGAGTAGCGAAGAAATTTAACAAAACTAAACGATTCATTAACGATCTAATATCCTTAAACAATGATGGATAAATGAATGAAAGGATAAAATAAATATATCGGGTAGCACTAGTGTTAAATAGAGAAAACACCAAGAACAGCCAAACAAGCTTTTTGGAAATTAATATCAAAATAGAAAGTTACATCAACAATACTCAGTGATAAAAGAGATGATTATAACTTTGAAACTGAATCATATCCAGATTTATTGGCAAACATACCTAGAGTTCCCGGTATGGTGTATACATGTCTCAATGAGAGTATTCACGCAACTGGAGAAATCCCAGATATCACCATTTTTTTAAATTTTCAGATGGAAAAAAAGTCACATGTCAGGCAATGATTGAATGTTTTTTTTTCATGCATCTTCTATCTATCTATTGCCAGACGCCTCAATCCCGTTTGGGGTGGCCACAAACAAATCGCCTCCACGTCGTCCTGTCCCCCGCCATTTCACTGCCCTGCTCCCAACTCACACCGCCCTCTCTCATATACCTCTCCACACCATCCCTCCATCTCATCCTCGGCCTCCCCCTCCTTCTTCCCCCCTCCACCTCACTCACATACACTCTCTTCGTCAGTCTTTCACCCTCCATCCTCTCCAAATGGCCAAACCACCTCAGTGTGTTCCTCATAACACTTCCTATCACATCCACATCCACACCACAACGCTCCTTTATATCCTCATTCGTCAGCCTGTCTCTCCATGTGACTCCACAGGCTCCTCTTAAATAACTCATTTCCACTGCTCTCACTCTTGACTTACGTCCAAGCTTCACTTCCATACTTTAGAGTTGGTATCACAATACTGTCATGTAGTAACTTTTTCACTTCCATGTTCACTTCCCTGTTTCTTATCACTGCTTTCAAAGAACCAGCAACCTTTCTTCCATTCTGTACCCTTTCAAGCACTTCACCCTCCAAACCTCTATCCTTACTCATCACACTAACCAAGTACTTAAACGTACTCACATTTTCCAATTCCTCATCATCCAACCTCGCTGACTTCACCTCTCTCAAAGACCATCAATTTACTCTTCCCTACATTCACCTTTAGATTCCGTTTCTTGCACACTCTCCCAAACTCATCCACCAAGTCTTACAGCTCCCCCTCGTCTTCACGTAACAACACAGTATCATCTGCAAACAAATAGTACAGGGAGTTTCCAAACAGTATCCTCTCTCAGCAGGGCCACTCCAACATCCACTACCCTACCTTGTACCTCTTTTATTACCCCATCCATGTACAGATTGAACAACCATGGAGACATGACACATCCCTGTTTCAACCCAACCTCCAAAGAGAAAAATTCACTTACTTCACCATCCACATACACTGCAGCCTTAGCATCATCATACATACTCTTCACAGCATTCAACAACTTTCCATCTGCTCCATATATTCTTAATACTTTTCACAATCCTTGTCTATCCACCCGGTCATATGCTTTCTCCAAATGTAAAAATATGTAAATATTCTATTTCTTATCTATAAAACAGTGTTTTGTCAATGTAGCATGAAAAATATAGTAACAAAAAATATTTCACAGCGGTTGCAGGTGTATCTTTAACCAAATATAAAAGTTAGTTATAATTCATACTAAAACATCAAACTCTCTGTGATTAAGAAAAAAACTTAATTCACTTCAAGAAAGCATGTCGATATTTAGTTGCTGCATCTGGTACAACAAGCTTTCCAAGCAAACCAAAACACCTGTGTCTTTACTCGCATTGTGATCTGCTCCATCAACTGGCTTGCTTCGTACGTCTGGCAGCGCCAAGCTTCGATACGCGGTAACATTTTAGAGTCTAATAAATATTGAACTATATGGATGGACCATTTGTGCCGTTTTTTGTACAAGTCAGATCATATACGCTTGTCAGTATTCATACGCTTTTTTTGCTTCTTACAGTCCATAAACTGTCTTATTGGCAGATACTGTCCTAACCTTCTTAGGGAAGAATATAAAAATATACGAATTTTTCGGTGATATTTTGGGTGAAATAGCACAAGTAAGAGTGATTTACTTTTTTTTAAAATATTTGCTTAACCAATATTGTAAATATCGATCAGAAAAAGAACACTGAAGTTTAACTAAGACCCCCTTAGCCCGTCAAAACGAAAATGAGACATTGTTTCTGGTGGTGTTTGGCACATTTTCCACTCACGCGAACGCTCCCATTGCTACGGGTTCCAAAGGCAAGTACAAATTTGGAAAACTTTACAAGAATCCAACAGATCACAACTAAGAGTCCTCAGTCAAGGATTTTTCAAAACAGAATTATGAAAGACATAAGAGAAAGCGTATCGTCATCACCATAACGCCTTAAAACACCTGAAAGGAGAAATACATAGTCTTACAAGAGAAATATTTGATTCCGTTACAGATACACTAGTATCCCAGGGCCGTCGATGGGCAGAGAGTGCTCATGGGATCCCCCCTGGCTCTGTAACAGATTAAGACTGATTGCAACAAACACCAGTTATACCTACCAATTTGGACTCAACTGAAAGCTAGTCAATCGACCATAACAACAACAAACTATTCGTCTCAATTACAACGACAAGTTTCACCTACCATTGCAGACTCAACTGGGTGTGACTCAATTGACAGTGACAGCAAACCATTCCTACCAAATTGAACTCCACTGGAAATGGCATACTTTTCCTATCTTGTCATATGTGTGTGATTTTTTTTATGCAAGAGAGAAGGAACCAAAGGCCAGGAGCCTACAAACCGTTCATTCCAAACAAAAACAAAAACAATACAAAAGAGAGTCAAATTCACGATTCGTTCATTTTGGGATGCCTGGACACACTGCATTTAAAAGACTGGAGATCATAGGAAGTAGGAAATACAGACAGAGGGAGACAGTTCCAGAGTTGACCTGTTGCATAAATGAAGGACTGGGAGTAACGGTTAATTCTTGCATTAGAGGGTTGGATAGAAAAGGGGTGAGAATTTGGCGTCAGACGTGGAGGGATGCAAGCAGACAGTTCAGAGGAGCAGTCACCATTGAAGTAGCGATAGAAAAGAGATAAAGATGCAACAGTGCGACGAAGAGGCAGAGGTTGAAGGGAGCCAGTAAGAGGAGGAGAGTTGATCAGACGAAAAGCCTTTAACTCCACCCTATTGAGAAGAGCTGTATGGAGGGAGCCTCCCCACACATGAGAGTTGTACTCCAAACAGGGGTGAATAAAACCCGTGTATAGAGTTAACAACTGTGCAGGGGTAGAGAAGGTAGAGTGTGTGTGTGTGTGTGTGTGTGTGTGTGTGTGTGTGTGTGTGTGTGTGTGTGTGTGTCTTAGTTTACATTACCAGTTAATTATGTTTTTGCCATATGTTTTGGCAGACACTGTGAAGATATGTAATAATTTTGCTGTGTGTTGTTTTGTATAGTCAGCATTTTAAGTATCACTGCCCTAGCTTCAACAACATTGAATCTGTGGTGTGGGTGTCTTGGTATTACGGTAACTGTGGTGATGTATCAGTACCTAAACATGAATCTGATGTTACATTACAGTATTATAAGTACTATCTCTCTCTCTCTTTCTCAACCATGCAAAAACAACAATCTTCGTGGTGTTATGAAGGCTCTTGCCATACTCTCGGAAGTGCGAAAGGCATCTTCTTTCTTGCTCCTCGTAGCCATGCTTCAAGCACAGAGTGACAGCTACCGCAAGAATAGTGCAGAGCCCAATCCTTATCTTGATCGCCTATAGCCATGCCAAAATATGCTTTGTATGTGCAAGCAAATTTGGTATCAAGGTGGATTTTGTGTCTGATCATCTTCGGTCCAATATATTCTCGAAATACATAACAATATGTATCGCCTGACAACCTACAGGAACGTCTGCTAGTCATTTTCATCAATAGAAACACCTTTAGAAATATCTCAAAAACACGTTGACCAGCCAAACAAGCAACGTGAGACTAGCTGATCGAATGAATAGACTCGATCAGCGTTGCATGATGCAATAATGGTCATATCAGCAACCAACAGTGGTCATATCAGCGACAAGTAATGGTTATATCAGCTGTTGTGTATATGTACGCAACGACTTATCGTGTTCTCATATTCCTGAACTTGATTCATCTAATTCTGTACTCTCTGGCTTCGGCATTCCTATCATTCTCTGACTAAATATATCTGCACTGTTTACTTATCTCCTAATTCTAATTACCATGAAAAATTCTTCGACTATCTTATTTCTACGATGGAACACATTCTATCCATTTCTCCTGTCTTTGAAAGCTCCATTCCAGGAGATTTCAGTGTTCACCACCACCTTTGGCTCTCCTCTCCTTTCACTGATCCACCTGGTGAACAAGTCTACATCTTTTCTATCCATAATGACCTAGAGCAGCTTGTAAAGCACCCTACCCGTATCCCTGACTGCCTTTAAGAAAGCTACAACATACATGACCTCTTCCTTACAACTAATTCTTCTGCTTACAATGTTAATCGTTCCTCTCCATGGCGTTCCTCCGATCACAACCTTATTACCTTAACCTGTCCTATCGCTCCTGTACAGCCTGTGGACCCTCCAAAGAAACGTTGACTGTGGCAATTTGGTGCTGCGGATTGGGAGGCCCTCAGGCAGTACTTCTTTGATTTTCCCTGGAATGATTATTGCTTCCGTATCAGAAAGCCATCTGAGTGTGCCTTGTGCATTATGGAGGTTATTCTCTTGGGCATGGAAGCATGCATTCCCTTCTCATATCCTATGACTAATGCAAGAAAGCCTTGGTTTAATCACGCTTGTTCTAATGCTGTCCGCAACAAGGAGAGAGCCTATAAAAGATATCAGAGCCAACCCGCCCCTGAATCACATCAGGTTTATGTTTCTGTACGGAATCGTGCCAAGTCAGTTCTTCGCTCTGCTAAAAAATAATTTCGTCTGTACTAAATGCTGTCAACTCTCCAACTCGATTTCTTCCTCCTCCTTCTGACACCTTGCCAAAAACCTTTCTAACAACTTTACCTCATCATCCTTCTCTCTTCTTTTCTGCTTTAATGGTTCTGTAGCTATTTCTTCTACTGATAAAGCATAACCCTTCGCTCAGACTTTCTCCTCCAATTCCACCTTAGACGATTCCGGTGCTGTTCCTCCATCACTTCCCCTCTCTGACTTCCTGATGGCTGACATTAAAATTTCTTTATCACTTCCCCTCTCTGACTTCCTGATGGCTGACATTAAAATTTCTTTATCTGATCTATTTTCGGATATCACTGGCCTTAATACTAACATGGCATATGGACCTGATGGCCTCCCTCCTGTTGTCCTCAAGAACTGTGCTTCTGTGCTTACACCCTGCTTAGGTAAACTCTTTCACCTTTGTCTTTCAACTTGTACTTTTCCTTCATGCTGGAAGTTTGCTCTCATTCAGCCAGTCTCAAAGAAGGGTGACCATTCCCAACCGTCTAACTACTGTCCAATTGCTTTAACGTCCTGTGTCTCATAGTTTTCTAGTCTATTCGTAATAGAAAAATGTTAAATCATCTTTGCTATCACAACCTTTTTCTGATCATCAGTATGTGTTCCGTTAGGGACGCTGCACTGACGATCTTCTCACCTACATTCCAGACTTCTGGTCATCCTCCTTTCGGGACTTTGGCGAAAGCTTTGCCATTGCACTTGACATCTCAAAGGCTTTCGATCGAGTCTGACATAAATCTTTAATTTCCAAACTGCCCCTTACGGCTTCTATCCCTTTGTCTGTGCCAAACTGCCCCTTACGGCTTCTATCCCCTTGTCGGTGCCTTCATCTATAGCTTCCTTTCTGGTCGTTCTACAGCCGCTGTTGTAGATGACCATCGTTCTTCTCCTAGATCTATCAACAGTGGTCTTCCTCAGGGCCCTGTTCTATCACCAACTCTCTTTTTTTTTTTTTATCAATGACCTTCTAAGCTGTACATCTAACCCTATCCACTCGTACACTGATGATTCGATCCTTCACCTTTCCATTCAGTTCCCGCAACATTCATCTCAGCAGTTACTTCAGCAAACAAGGGATGAGGCTGTGGCACACCTAATGTCTGATATCACTCATATCTCTGACCGGGGTAAAAATAATCTTGTTTTTATTGCATCAAAGACTAAGTTTTTACACCTATCAACCAGACACAATCTTCCACACGAGTACCCACTAATGTTCCATAATATCCAGCTGAATCCTGCATCATCCATGAACATGCTTGAGGTTTCAATCACTCGGGACTTATCTCGGAAAAATCATATTGCATCTCTCAAAAAATCTGCCTCCAAGAGATTGGGTGTGCTAAGCCGACTCTGTATATTCTTTATACCTGCACAGTTTTTGACTTTATACACGGGTTTTATTCACCCCTGTGTAGACTATAACTTTCATATTCTTCTATGATACTGTGCAACATCCAAGACAGGGATCAACACCAGAGCACTCGAAAATAAATATAATATGATGCAGATATAGTATCTGCACCTACAAGAAAGGTCACCACAACGACCTTTAATCACTGGCAGCATTGTAGGGTATAGTGCTTAGAATACACTAAATCTTGCTAGAGACACCTAGAGTCTTTTTGTTTTATGCGAGGAAGAAGGACCCAAAGGCCATGAGCCTGCAATAACAGTTCCCTCCAAGAGAAAAACAAAATACAGTAGAGAGCCAAATTCAAGATCTGATCATATCAATATGCCTGGATACACTGCGTTTGAAAGACTGGAGATCATAGGGAGCAGTAAATACAGACAGAGGGAGACAGTTCCAGAGTTGACCTGTTGCATAAATGAAAGACTGGGAGTAACGGTTAACTCTTGCATTAGAGAGTTGAACAGAAAAGGGATGAGAGTTTGCTGCTAAACTGGTGCTACGCACCCATCGTAGAGGTGGAGGAATGCATGCAGACAGTTCAGAGCAGCAGTGACCATTAAAGTAGTGATACAAAAGAGATAAAGATGGAACAGTGTGGCGAAGAGACAGAGGTTGAACGGAGTCAATAAGAGGAGGAGAGTTAATGAGATGAAAAACCTTTGACTCCACCCTATTGAAAAGAGTTGTATGTGGGGAGCCTCCCCACACATGAGAGTTTTACTCCACACAGGGGCGGATAAAACCCCAGTATAGAGTCAACAATTGTGCAAGGGTAAAGAAAGAGCGGAGTCAGCTTACCACACCCAATCTCTTGGAAGCAGATGTTACAAGAGATGTAATATGATCTTTCCAAGATAAGTCCCGAGTAAATGAAACCCCAAGCATGTTCAAGGATGATGCAGGATTAACCCGCGGCATCCCGTCAACGTTAATTAGCGTCCACACGTTTTGTCACTGCCAATCCTGTCGACGTACTTTAATGTGCCACAATTGCACAGTCCATAATTTGCACAATTTTCAAAATTCGCGCGAGATTTTCGATTCGCCCGCCTAGGCAAGCCTCCCCTCACTGCCACCAGGCAGACAGCCTCCCAGACCCTGCGTGACCCGCGCGCACCCTTGTCTCGGTCAGTCACCTGTTAGCAGTGACCCAGGTTGGATATGGTGCATAAAGGTCTCTCTGAGGACGAAATACAATCCGCCCTGGATGCCTTCACTGGAGATAGTGATTCTCC
Source organism: Coenobita brevimanus (assembly GCF_032717465.1). NCBI lineage: Eukaryota > Metazoa > Arthropoda > Malacostraca > Decapoda > Coenobitidae > Coenobita > Coenobita brevimanus. The sequence goes on along the minus strand of NC_136986.1, from coordinate 11,558,991 downwards.
AGTGGATGACAGTGTGGAGGACAGGGATTATGTGCAGCCTGAGGAGGGAACAACCAGCAGTGATGAGGAGGTCCCTTCACTGAGGAAAAAGCAGTATGTTACGTACCGCATGGCGAGGGAAGGCCAGCCTGGACCCCATACACATGCATGGTCCTCTCTCCAGCCCCTAGAGAGAGATTCTGATGAGGACGAGGATGAGGACGAGGACAAGGACGGTGGTGTAGGACGTGATGTAACCTCGTGGTTGGGGAGGGAGAAAATTTAACCTCGAGGATCAAAAGGTGCGGCGAGCAGGCAAATCAGGTATGGTCCTTCTTTATTGTCTGGGGAAGGCAGAAGTGAGGGGTGAAAGGGAAAGTGGTGTAGCAGGAGTGAGCGGTGAAAGGGAAAGTGGCATGAGGGAGGCAGCACGAGCACGTGGTGTACATGGGCATCAGGGAGGCGAGGTGGAGCAGCTACCTAGGACATCTTTCGCCCCACAATATTCCCTCACTTCCTCCCCACAGCCCCATGATGTGGGGAAAGGAAGGAAAGGGAAGGGAAAGGGGAAAGGAAAAGGGAGAGGGAAGAGAAGTGCGAATGAGGAAGGGCACTGCTCTCCACCTTCCCAACCTCCCCCACCACCCTCCTCTCCCCACCCTGACGAAGGCGACAATGGGGACGAGGCTGGAGACAGTAGTGTGTCGTGGAACTGAGAAGATGGGAGTAATTTTACTCCCATCATTCACCCTTTCACTGAGGAGTGGCGGTCTGGTTGCACAGCTCGAGGTATGCATGCAGGCTCCACTAGGGTGGATTTCTTCCACCTGTTCTTTGGGGAGGAGTTTGTGGGCCGCATAGTGGAGCAGACAAACCTCTTTGCAAGAAGCCAGCATCGTGAAAGTGAACGTCCAGGTACTACAAGCAGGCACTCCCAGCAATATGACTATCCTGTAACCCTTGCTGAGATGTTCTTATTTTTTGCCCTGGTTCTCTTGATGGGTGTTGTAAGAAAAAATCAAATTCCTGCATACTGGACCACGGACCCAATGACCAGCACACCTTTCTTTGGAAAGGTAATGGGTCGTAATCAATTCCAGCAGATTCTCAGCCGCCTCCACTTTTATGATGCAGACGACCCTGCTAATGCCAATAACACAGATAAAATGAGGAGAATTAGGCTTGTCTTTGATCACATATGGAAAATGTTCCACTCGTCATTTTATCCTTACAGAGACCTCGTCATAGACGAGAGTCTTGTGTTGTAGAGAGGCAATATTTCCTTTCGCCAGTACATACCCAGCAAGAGACACCGTTTCGGGTTCAAGATCTTTGTTATGTGTGACTGTAAGACTGGTTATGTGTACAAGACATAGTCTTGTACATGGGCGCACAGATAGACATAACAGAAGATCGTAGTATTGGATTCTCAGGGGCCTTGGCGAAGACAATGATAGAGGAGTACCTTCATCGTGGTCATGTGTTGTACCTGGACAACTGGTACACTAGCCCTCTTCTCGCTCGGTTCCTCCACCAACATGACACCGGAGTCTGTGGTACAGTAAAGAGAAACCGCCGCCATATGGTCAAGGTAGGGAGGAAACTTGACAAGAACGAGGTGGTTTTCTTCCAGGCAAATAACATCCTTGCCACCCTGTGGAACCACAACAGGGAAGTTTGCCTCCTGTCGACTGTACACAGCCCTCTGATGCACTGCACAGACTCCTTTGATCACTGCGGTGAGAGGAGGCGCCACATTTGGAAACCTGAGTCGGTACTGGACTACATTCCCAACATGAGGCAAGTGGATCAGTCAGACTCCATGATTTCCAGTGTGGACTGTGCCAGGACCATGACGAAGTGGTACAAAAAGCTCTTCTTCCACTTGCTCGACATCACGGTCCTCAATGCACACTACCTCCACGCCATGACAACGGGAATCTCTGAGACCTTTGAGGGGTTTGTGAGGGCGCTGTCTCGTGAAATTATCGCCAGGTAAGCACAGGACAGGCCCCCACACCGCACCCACACCCCCATAGCTGCCCAGACTCCCCTATGCCTCGCAGGACACCACTACCTGAGCACTATCCCTTCCCAACCAAACCATCGTAAACCCCAGCGCTGCTACCATGTATGCAAGCACTCGACAGTAAGACCAACCACTCAGAGAAAAGACACAAGATACGAGTGTGCAGACTGCAATGTTGCGTTGTGCCTTCAACCATGTTTCAAAGAATATCACAACTACCTACACTACTGATACTGTGTGTGATGGTGATAATATGACGCTCACTGTAGAAGTAAAGCTTGTACCTACTGTGTGCGATAATATGACGCTCAGTATAATGGTAAGGCCAGTAAGTATGTGATAAGAATTATATAAAGTTGAAACGTGTGTAATGTTAGTGGTAAAATAATGTATAAGCTGAGAAATAGTGTAAGTTGAAACAAGTGATATCACAAGTACACCCACTCTGTAAATCTGCGAAAATATGACGCTCAGTAGAACAGTCGGGTCTGTAAATATGTGATAGCAATGATATAAAGTGGAAACAGGTGTAATGTTAGTGGGAAAGAAATTTATAAGTTGAAAAATAGTGTAAGTTGAAACAAATGATATCGCGATCACACTCACTGTGTAAATATGGGATAATATGACGCTCAGTAGAATAGAAAGGTCTCCAAATAGGTGATAGCAATGATATAATGTGGAAACATGTGTAATGTTAGTGGAGAAGTATTATATAAGTAGAAGAATATGTTGTAAGTTGAAATAATAGTCATAGCGACTTCACCTGCTGTGTAATTATGCACTATTATTATGCTAAATATTATCGTAAGGCCTGAAACTATCTGAAAACAGTTCTCTAAAGTGGAAAAGGGTATAATGTTATTGGAAAAGTATTATGTAGGTTGAAAAAAGAGGACGCGAGTTGAAACAACAGTCACAGCGAGTTCACTCACTACATAAATATGCACTAACATTACGCTAAATATTATTGAAAGGCCTGTAAATACATAAGAACAGTTCTCTTAAGTGGAAAAGGGTATAATGTTATTGGAGATGTATTATGTAAGTTGAAAAAAATGATTTCTATGATGAATCAGCAATGTTAGCGATACATTGGTGAACAGTTTGGGCGATTTCGCTAGGTTCGTCCAATGGGACAATGCTTATTTTACCTCTATTTTTGTATAAAATCCAATTTACTCTGTACCACATGTTTTTTTGTTTGTAATAAATACATATCTACCTACTTTTATTGGTTTCCCACACTTATAATACCATAGAAAACGTGAGAGCCACAGACCACCTCCACAGAACACGGTACCAGGTGTAACAAAGGTATACCTGTTTAGAACACTTATGGACCCCAGTGAACACTTTCTTTGTGATTGGCCATTGTTTCTCACCAAAAGTGGAAGTTTGAGCCAAAAAAATTTTGATCCAAAAATGGTCAGGACTGGGGGGTGTCAGTGGTGGAAAAGTGGTTGGGAAGGGGCAGGTTAAGCTGAATATTATTAAACATTAGTGGGTATACCTGTGGAAGATTTTGTCGGGTTGATAGGTGTAAGAACTGAGTCTTAGATGCATTAAAAACAACCAGATTGCTTTTACCCCAGTCAGAGATACGAGCCAAGTCAGATATTAGGTGTGCCATAGCCTCATCCCTTGTTTGTTGAAGTAACTGCTGAGATGGGCGTTGCGGGAACCAAATGGAAAGGTGAAGGGTGGAGTCATGAGCGTATGAGTGGATAAGGTTAGATGTACACCTTAGAATGTCATTGATGAATAAAAGGAAGAGAGTTGGTGATAGGACAGAGCCTAGAGGAACACCACTGTTGATAGATCTAGGAGAAGAACGATGGCCGTCTACAACAGCGGCTATAGAACGACCAGAAAGGAAGCTAGCGATGAAGGTACAGATAGAAGGATAGAACCCGTAAGATGACAATTTGCAAATTAAAGATTTATGCCAGACTCGATCGAAAGCTTTGAGATGTCAAGTGCAAAGGCAAAGCTTTCATCAAAGTCCTGAAAGGAGGATGACCAGGAGTCTGAAAGGTAGGTGAGAAGATCGCCAGTTGAGCGTCCCTGACGGAAACCGTATTGACGATCAGAAAGAAGGTTGTGATAGGAAAGATGCCTTAAAATTTTTCTATTGAGAATTGACTGAAAACCTTTGAAATACAGGACGTTAAAGCAATTGGACGATAGTTGGAGGGTTGGGAGTGGTGACCCTTCTTTGAGACTGGCTGAATGAGAGCAAACTTCCAGCAAGAAGGAAAGGTTCAAGTTGACAGACAAAGGCGAAAGAGTTTGCCTAGGCAGGGTGTAAGCACAGAAGCACAGTTCTTGAGAACAACAGGAGGAACCCCATCAGGCCCATATGCCTTGTTAATATTGAGGCCAGCGATGGCAGAAAATACATCAGCTGAAGAAATTTTAATATCAGCCATGAGGAAGTCAGAGGGGGGAAGTGATGGAGGAAAAGCACCGGAATCGTCTAAGGTGGAATTGGAGGAGAAAGTCTGTGCGAAGAGATCTGCTTTATCAGTAGAAGAAATAGCTACAGAACCATCAGAGTAGAAAAGAGGAGGGAAGGATGATGAGATAAAGTTGTTAGAAAGGTTTTTGGAAAGGTGCCAGAAGGAGCGGAAAGAATTCAAGTTGGAGAATTGAGAAGATTTAGTACTGATGAAATTATTTTTAGTAGAGCAAAGAACAGACTTAGCAAGATTCCAGGTAGAAACGTAAAGATGATGTGATTCAGGGGTGGGTTGGCTCCGGTACCTTTTGTAGGCCCTCTCTTTGTTGCGGACAGCACTAAAACAAGCGTCTGGAGACGCACAACCGTAATTAAGGATAATACACAAAGAAAATATTGGTAGGTTATACTACAAAATACAAGCAAGGGCAGATTTTTCAATTAGTTGAGGTAATAAGCAGTCAGTATCAACCACAGCAATATAAACATGACATAAACTAGATTAGTGCTTCAGACTGAGCATTCACTTGAGGCTTACACATAGCTAAGAACTATAATATTATAACACTGTACCAACTAAAAATATAAATAAGACAATGCTGAAAAGGATAAGTAGCCTACTCACCGCAAAATTGAGGAGACAGATGCATTGTGTGCCCTGATTGTGATCTTTTTTTTTTGGGGGGGGAGGGCTATCGACCTCCATTGTGATTATACTACTGTTTGGGTGAAATACCTCGACCAACAGGACATCATCGACTGCAAATATGTATTTCAGAACTGCATTTATCACCTGATGACTGACAGGCAAGGCATACGAGTATGTTTTCATATAGTGGACATTACAGGTTTGCCAGTGCTTAATCCATAAACACCCAGGGATTCTTTGTGAGGGATTCTGCTGGAAGGGTACTGAATGTACTGCCCTCTGTCTATCGGCTCTTAATCACGAAGCTCATTGGTCCCTACCCCTAGATTCCATTCTTTATTAACTTTTGAAAATGTTAAGTTTCATCCTATATTGAGGACACTAGGCACGAATTGGTTAATATATGAATGAGAACCAGGTGAGTCAGAAACTATTCCACATACATCACATGTTGACCTTAACCCTAGAACATAAACCCCGGGTGAATTTCACCCGACCTACATGACGTCATTGCCATTGTGTATGGTTCCTGTACTTCCAGGGTTACCAGTCCTCCAGTAGCTTCATTAAGCAGCCTGTTATGGTAAAGGAAGGATACACCATCACTGTCTGCACGTGAATCTCTGCTGTAGGCCTTGGTTCGTATGTGCGTAGGCTGAAAACCAAAGTGAACATCGGGTTTCTACCACAGCAGCAGGGGCATGGCAATCCCTTCAGTGGTGTCCATAAGGACCTGGGAGGACATAGGAGGTTTTCCAAAGGCATATGCTAAATTTTTGGGGTGTGTGATTTTTTTCGTGAAACAAGCCAAAATATCCCTACGTTTAGTCACTATTTTTATTACCCAGTTTCCATAACAAAGTTATGTGATTTTCAATCCTTTGTAATGTTATCTTAAAGTGCAAAGCCTAAAGTTCCTTCTTACATTTATTTTATCAAAGCTCTGTATATGGTATTTTGTTCCAATTTTCTAATTTCGGGTGAAAAACACCAGGGGTTTGTGATAGTGTTACTAGAAAGAAGGGTTTGTGTTCTAGGGTTAAGAAAAAAAAAGCTGCAAAACATTAATATATGTACAGAAAGTGAAGTACCTCGTCCAACACATCACCATCAGCTGGAAGTGCCTAATACCTCTCTTTATAGCACACCTTCGCTCATCAGTCGGAGACTAAATATAGGGGGCATCAGCGTAAGAAATAGAACTATCAGAAACAGGAACTATTCCAAATACGTCAACAGTAAACTCTAATTATATCATACAAAATATACAAATAAACCCTCGATGAAATCCATAACCTGCATAATAAAAAATGTCTCTGATCAAGCCAGTCTTCATCAAGAAAGCCATCAATATATCAGCGAGGACTAGATTCCAATCACCCAATATGGTGAAAAGGGTGAATGAGACGTCTATTGTGCTGCAGTAACTTATAAGTGAAGTGGGTTAACGAGAAATCAGAAGTGAAGGATGATATGACTGACTGATAACACTGCATCACAGATGTCACAGTGTGGTGGAAACCGTCACTTAATATATGGCAACATATGACTAATGAACGTGGATTTCATTCCTAATTTCGTAATTATTATTATTTTTTTCACAAGGCGATTGGTACGCTTTACAGTATCCCAGTCATCAAGGAGTGGCATCCACATTAGAATATTCAGTCAGGTCCCCAGTCCTTGCCATAGAAAATTTATTGATTTCTTTCTGAGTGAGAGACTCAACCGTAGATCACGAGGAACGTCCAAAGTCTCCTACAGTTCCACAGTCGATTTTGCAAGTATACTAGCGAGCTCATTGCCGTAAATACGACAATGACTAATCACCCAGATCAGCGTGAAAAACTTGTTGCACGAAATTTACAGTATTAACGATACGACCTTGGATATCATGCAAATCAGTAATGCATGAAGCAATTGCATGAAGGGCTGACTTGGAATCGGAAATATGACAAATGAGTCATGTCGAGAATTTAGAGCATAGTCTACAGCTTTATCAATGGCAGCTTTATCAAAGGGGAGCGAATGATGAGGTGAAAGAGAGAGAGATTGTCCAGGTGCTTGAGGGTGCGAAAGTGGATATATGTGGAATAACTGAAACATAATGGAGAGGAGAAAGTGTGAGAGAATGGGAGTATGGATGGGGTATATGTGCAGGAGTAGGTGTGAATGAGAGGGCAAAGGAAGGAGTATAGTTGTGAGTAAAAGATGGAAGAAGACCATAAGACAGTATGGATCAGTTGGGTCAAGGATTGTTTGGGTAAAGTTGAAAGTTAGAATACAAATGTGGGTGATTGTGTGTGTGTATGTGCCAACGCAAGATCGTGCTAGAAGAGTGAGAGAAGAGTTCTGGACAAATGTAGAAGTGTGCATGGAAAAGTTTGGAAGGAATAAGAGAGTGTTTTTGATCGGTGATATGAATGGTAAAGTTGGGAATGTGAAGGTGGATGGAATAGTTGGTGAGTGGGGTGTGCCTGCTGAGACAGATGAGAATGGGAGTGCGTTAGTGGACATTTGTGCTGGGAGGGGGTTGGTGATAGCCAATACCCTCTTCAGGCATAAAATGATCCACAGGTATACATGGCGAGTGATGAGAAGGGTGGGTGGTGAACTGAATGAAAGGAAGGCAATGATTGATTACGTGAGTGTGGATGAAAGGATGCGAAGATGTGTAATGGATGCAAGAGCTATATAGAGGTTGGGGGAGTGGACTTTCTGACCACTACTTGGTGGTGGCCAGAATTAGAATTCAAGTAAGATGGAGGAATAGAAGAAGGGAAAGACGAGAGGAAGGAGTAGTTGCAAGGAGAGTGGAAAGGTTACAAGAGGATGAGAAAAAGGCAGAGTATAAGAGAGAAGTGGAGGAACGATTGGGCAAATATGAATTGGAGCAGATAGGAGACGTGGAAGGTGTGTGTAGGATATTTACAGAAGAAATATGTGCAGCATATGATGTGGTGTGTGGAAGGAAGAGAAGACGGAGAGGGGTACAAGGAACAGCGTGGTGGACTGAAGAGGTGAGACAGGCTGTGGCACAAAAGAAGAAAGCATACAATGAATGGATGAGAAATAGGGGCGTGGAAGAAGTTGAGAGGAGGAAGAGAGAGTTATATGTAGAAAGAAAGAGAGAGGTGAAAAGATTAGTAAGAGAGAGTAAGAAGAGAGTGGATGAGGAATTTGGAAGGAATTTGAGTGTAAAGTGGAGGGACTGTAAGAAAATGTTCTGGAAAAGGTGAAAAGAGTAAGACTGGATGGAAGTGAATTTAGCAGGGGAGTGAAAGATAAAAATGGTAGATTACTATTGGAGAAGGGAGAAAAGGTGAGCAGATGGAGAGAACACTTTAAGGAATTGTTGAACATACAGGATGAAAGTAATGCGAGTATAAGTGGCTGGGGAATGGCTGGGAGAAGGAGGGAGGTGAGAAGACAGGAAGAAATCAGTAGGATAGAAGTTGTGGAAGCAATGAAGAAAGTTAAATCGGGGAAAGCCCCAGGAATTGATGGAGTGTGTGGTGAAATGCTGAAGCATGGGGGAGAGATAGTAGTAGAATGGATGTGGAAGATGTGCAGATTGGCCTGGGAGGAAGGTAGAGTCCCGGAGGATTGGAAGTCAGGTATAATTATTCCCTTATACAAGGGAACAGGGGTAAAAGAAGTGTGTGGTAATCATAGGGGCATTTGTCTTCTTACTATAATAAGAAAAGTGTATGGTAGGATACTTTTTGACAGAGTTGGAGAAAGAACAGAGAAATTAGTTGGAGAAGAACAGGGAGGCTCTAGGAAGGGAAGAGGTTATGTAGATCAGATATTCATTCTTAGATCTTTAGTGGAAAAGTTTCTGGAGAAGGGAAAGAAGTTGTATGCGGCTTTCATGGATTTGGAGAAAGCATATGACAGGGTGGATAGACAAGGATTGTGGAAAGTGTTAAGAATATATGGAGTAGATGGGAAGTCGTTGAATGCTGTGAAGAGTATGTACGATGGTGCGAAGGCTGCAGTGCATGTGGATGGTGAACTAAGTGAATTTTTCTCTTTGAAAGTTGGGTTGAAACAGGGATGTGTCATGTCTCCATGGTTGTTCAATCTGTACATGGATGGGGTAAAAAAAGAGGTACAAGGTAGGGTAGTGGATGTTGGAGTGGCCCTGGTGAGAGAGGATAGTGTTTGGAAAATCCCTGTACTGTTGTTTGCAGATGATACTGTGTTGTTGAGTGAAGACGAAGGGGAGCTGCAAGGCTTGGTGGATGAGTTTGGGAGAGTGTGTAAGAAACGGAATCTAAAGGTGAATGTAGGGAAGAGTAAAGTGACGGTCTTTGAGAGAGGTGAAGTCAGTGAATGTACAGCGAGGTTGGATGGTGAGGAAGTGGAAAATGTGAGTACGTTTAAGTACTTGGGTAGTGTGATGAGTAAGGATGGAGGTTTGGAGGGTGAAGTACTTGAAAGGGTACAGCAGGGAAGAAAGGTTCCTGGTTCTTTGAGAGCAATGATAAAAAACAGGAAAGTGAGCATAGAAGTGAAAAAGTTACTACATGACATCAGAGAAATTACCAATATGCCGGGAATCGAACTCGGGACTCTCAGGTGAGAGCCAGGCAGTATACCACTACACCACGACCAGGTAAAAGTTAACTCACGTTGTCACAAACTTTTAACCAATGTCCCTCCGCCCCCACTGTGGGCATGAAGAGGTTCTCTCTTCATTCTGACTTGCCGTAAGTGTTTGGGATAGATTAAAAGCATCTACTTGCCCGAGTGCCAGGGGGTTAACTCATCCTCTTCATGCCCACAGTGGGGGCGGAGGGACGTTGGTTACAAGATTGTGACAACATGAGTTAACTTTTACCTGGTCGTGGTGTAGTGGTATGCTGCCTGGCTCTCACCTGAGAGTCCCGGGTTCGATTCCCGGCATATTGGTAATTTCTCTGACGATTTTTCCTGTGAAAAAAATACAGGTTCTCTCTTTACTACATTACAGTATTGTGATACCAACTCTAACGTATGGAAGTGAAGCTTGGACGTTGTTGGAAGGACACAAGTCAAGAGTGAGAGCAGTGGAAATGAGTTATTTAAGAGGAGCCTGTGGAGTCACATGGAGAGACAGGCTGACGAATGAGGATATAAAGGAGCGTTGTGGTGTGGATGTGGATGTGATAGGAAGCGTTATGAGGAACACACTGAGGTGGATTGGCCATGTGGAGAGGATGGAGGGTGAAAGACTGACGAAGAGAGTGTATGTGAGTGAGGTGGAGGGGGGAAGAGGGAGGGGGAGGCCGAGGATGAGATGGAGGGATGGAGTGGAGAGGTATATGAGAGAGGACGGTGTGAGTTGGGAGCAGGGCAGTGAAATGGCAGGGGACAGGGCGACTTGAAGGCGATTTGTTTGTGGCCACCCCAAACGGGATTGAGGCGTCTGGCAATAGATAGATAGATAGATAGAAAAAGTACAAAGGTATACAAAGAAGTGTAAGCGGGCAACCAAACCCGGAGGGCACATTCTGGTGACCACAGCTAACACCCACACATTAACTTGACTTGGAGCCATTTGGTGGGACCCCAAATGACTTATGATGTTATCTAACAAACTGTGGACCTCCGCCTTCAGTGCCTTGGTTTTTGGTGCAGGGAACCATGAAAAATCAACAATATAATTGGATGGTTCCCAAGGTTCCATAATTTTTAACATCAAACTGACACAGTCACTGAGGTACATACCAAGTTCCTGAGTCAGTAAGTGGAGACGAACGACAAGTGGATGACGATCCCCCCACATAAGATGGTGGTGTTGATGCAGGGGCGAAAGAGGCTACATTGCCGATATCAGGTTTACATATGGTCTGCATGCTGTATGACAAAATAGGTGGTCCCGAGGGATATGAAGGGAAGGTACAGTCGGGTTTTCTTCCAACGAATACATGTGTGGCAAAAATAATGAGTTGTGATCGGTGTGGTACTACATGTTTGCTTACATTGGAAATCCAAGAATGGGTATGAAACAACCTCTTTCACTGGTGGTCAGAGGTGGATGCCACGGTGCATAATGCTGTTATCTTCAAATCCTACATAATCTTTATTGTTATTAATGTCAGGTATTATTAGATATGAACAGAAATCTGAAAGAGCAAGAGTAAACAGCACTAATATAAAGTAATGAATACTATTTTTTTTGTAGTGGACTAAGAGGGAAACTGTCTCTTGTCAAAATAATAATGACTTGGGACCTCTGAGCCGGTAGCCCAGTCGTAAGGCACACACAGAAGCCTGGGGTCACAAGGAATAAGTGAAACGGTGTGATCCTATTAAATACTTACTAATATCAATATTCGGTAAAGGTAGGAAATTATTACTACGATTACTCATCATTACATACAGTAGACTAAATGATATCTTTTAAAAACACTAAATCTCCAACATGTGACTGTTTCATAATTCACTAATCTCCCAATTCTAGGGTGAAGATTTATTTCGTTCAGAACCATTTATCTTCATTACATGAATGCTGGCATGAACTGAATGACAATGGAGATATAATGAGCTCTGGAGGTAAGGTAAAAAAATGTTAAAACGTGTAGGATTGGAATACATAATTATTATTTCATATATGAGTATACGCTACTATTCAACAAAAAATGTTTTCTCGTCGTTTTAGTGGAGAGATTATTGTCGATGTTACGTACGAGCTAAATGATTCATTCATAATGACAGGGTTTATTTTGGTGCGTACGTAACAAATTAGTGGCAGGGAGGGGTGTTGGTTGCCCACCCCTGGCAGCGGATGAGCTGCCAGTTAGCATTATTTTGTACGCTCATGGCACACTACTTTTATTGCGTTTTTTACCTCCATATTTCTTTTTCACGATCTCCTAGTGACCTTGTACATGATTGTAAGCTACTGTAAACCGCTCTGAACTATGGCTGCCTTTCGGGATGATTTTGTCGTGGTAAATTTGTTACAAAGTGAGTAACTTTGGTTTATGACAGCTGGTGTTACTGAGCACCGCGGAGCAAGCTGTGGGGTGGGTATGCGAGATAAATCGACCTAAGGACCCGTAAAATATCCATGACGCAGCTGCTTTCAGAAACTTTGTGGCATGTTGTTGAAGTTCCTGCTCATATGAGGTAAGCTGCAGGTGCTCAAAGCTGGATCATATAAAGTAGGCTGTTGGTCTCTGGTAAAGATTTATGAGCGGGACCTTTGCACTTAGCTTGCTTATGTCACCTGCCTTCAGGTGAGCGACCACTGGGTGACCTACCCCAGTGGTTCCTGGTGGAAACCTCCATTGCTTTATCCATTAAGAGCTCCTAGACTCCCCTGAGGAAGAGCAGCATCTATCCCTCGTAGGAGCTGGTTATGGCATGATAATGTAACCTGGGGGAAATGTGGGTGAGATTTACTTTACTTGACTTGTCAGGCTTCTGTTTCCACTTAGTGGAAATGTAAGCAACAACTTTAGGATAGGAAGAATCAGCAAAGAAATCAGTAAAAGAGTTGGGTCTCACAGAAGGAGCAGAGCAAGTGCCAAGAATGCTGGGAACAGGGCCAGTTTGCGTCTCCACTATGCAGATCGCAGGACAGGACACAACTGCTGATGTATAAGAGACATAAAGCTTGGGAGTATCGTGAAGTTCCCTCACTTCTTCCTTGCATCAGAATCGAATCTGCTCTCCGTTGCCTTCACTGTGCAGACCTCCTCGTCCTCCTTCCACTTCTAGCAGTCCCTCAAGGAAGTGGAGTGAGCACCGCTGCAGTGAAAGCAACTTTCTGTCTCAGATGTACAGTCGTCTACATCATAACCAACAGCTGCATTCTTGCTGGACACTGAGCTTGTCAGCCCAACTAGATGTTTCATTATGCCCATAAAGTTGGCATTTGGAATAGCAAAGTGTGTTGGGGATATAGGGGCTGATGTTAATAATTTCATGACTAGTTTTGACATGCGTAGAAGTGAAATTTTGCCAAAGGCCAAGATTATTGTGGCGGTCTTCATTCTCCTGCCTTCTGATAGCCTTGTTATAAATCTTGCATCTATGACATCTTACTGAGGAAATTCGCTTGTGATTTCTTCCTCTTCTATACCCATGAGGTCCCTACAGATGATAACACCATTGCAGGAGTTCATGGAATGCAGGATCCTCGGTTCTACATCATATCAGTGAAGCTTACACGGCTTAAACAAATCCTTAATTTGAAAGAGTCTTAACTGAGATCTCCACCTGCAATTTTTTTTTTTTTTTTTTAACCTCCCCAGCACAGCCATCTTTCACCTGCTTAATTTGGACAGGACTGACACTAGACAGGGGAGCAATAATGACAGCGTAAATCAGATGCATTACTGTATATACATTACGGGGTAGTCAGAGCCACCTCCCTCTCTAAGGGAGGGAGGGGCAGGAGGTAAGCGAAAAAAGGGAAAGTGAACAAGGACAGCAGAATAGCTAAGGCTGATATTACCCTCCCAACCCACTCCAGGAAAGCCCGACTGTGGGTGGGGACCCTCCATGGGAAGAAATCAGACATTCCCAGGACAAAGGTGCAGATACGCACCGTACTAGTCTGACAGGGAGGGAAGAAAAAAAGAGAAACAACTGATCCTAACAGCACCAGAATGCTGAATATATATATATATATATATATATATATATATATATATATATATATATATATATATATATATATATATATATATGCCTGTGGTGCATCCCTACAAAACTAGAGAGAGTGTGTAGACATATTCTTCATTATTACCAATGGAATTTGCAGACTGACTCAATCATACTCAGGAAATAAAAAAAATGGAATAATTTGAATTACACTTAGTTTCCATACGTCCACACTCACCACGACAAGGCATCTGAAGAATGACTCTAATATATATTACACAGAAGTGGGTGTGATGTGAACCTCATATTTTTATGCAGAATGAGGCTATAAAAGCTGTGTTTCCAGGAACTAAATGAGATGAGTCACCAAAACATTGTTTCACACAGCTGGTGGATTAAGGTGTTTTACACAATTTGGTGAATAAAACATCGTGATCCATAAAGCTGGGTCAGTACAAAGTGTGTAATCGAGACCTGAGCAATTATGAGTAACAGTGTGCTACATACATCTGGGTAATTAATAAAATGGACTATAAAGAGTAGTTAACCAGCTTACTGTATAACATAGAAAGGAGTCAGAATCTGTGTTATGCAGATCTGGATCACTTGATTCAAGAGAAATTTTGTAACATAGAGTCGGTCAGTGACAGAGTGTTGGAAATAGCTGGGTAAACAACAGAATATTAAAAACGTATGAGTGATGAGCAGAGTGCTACGGAGAGATGGATATAAGTTTATCACACAGAGTTAGGTTAGTAACAGCGATTCAACAAAGATGGGTCAGTAACAGTATGCCAGTCAAGATTGATCAGTAACTGTGTTACACAGAGCATGATAACCTACAGCGTGTTGTAAGCATTATCATTAACAGTGTTTAAAACAGAATCTGCTCATTGTGTTAGAATGTGATACAGAGATTCGTTAGAAGTAGTGTATTACACAGATTTGGGTAAGGATGAGAGAGTTTTATTCATAGGTAGTTTAGTAACAGTATGTTACATAGAGCTGGGTCAGTAAAACAGTTTGGTACACAGAGATCAGTCACTGACACCGTTGCGGAAAGGCTGGTCATTAACACAGTGTATTACACAGAGGTGGATGAAGCCGGGGGGCAGCTTCTACATCATCGACGAGAACACTTACCACGATGACGAGCCCCCTGGTCAGTACTTTTCTTTATCCAAAGTGTATCCTTGGCAGTGTGGTTAGCACTGCGTAATAATGTCAATAGTTTTTCAAAGTGTTCTAAGTACTCATTAATAGGGTACACAGTTTGTCCCATTCACAGAAATTCAAGTGCATAATCACGCATTTCTTTGCCATCAGTGGAGTCTCTGGATATCCTGGTTATTGGCCTCACAGACGAGGACGTGGAGAGGCAGGAGAAGGAGGCGCTGATGGGGAAACAGCAGTGATTATCGACTAGACTGGTACAGGCTCTTGAGAGACACCAAGGCCTTCTAGTTTGAACTGTACTGTAGTATAAAGAAGGAACATCATCTTAATGTAAAGAATGGACATCATCCATGTGCCTTAAGTAACTGGAAACGAAGTGTAATTCTAATTATTCCATATACTGACTTTCTGATTGTGAATAAGTCAGTATGCAAATTCCATGGGTAATAATGAAGAATATGTTCATTTTAATTCTTCGTACATACCCTGAATCTGCACAAAGCTTGTAGAGGATCCTTTCTGAATTTCTTATCGGCATATATAGTTATTAAGTTTCATCACTGCATTAACAATACTTTTCATTATATAATCCATTTTATACCAGTAATAGATAGACCCCTGAGTAGCATGCCTATAGCCAACAATGGATTTATTTGATTTATATCCATATTTATGCTAGTCATTGACTAATCTGTGAGTAGGATAGCTATTGGCATCAATGGATGTATTTAGGTTACCCAGTATAAGATTCATGGAATTGTATTATTTCCCCATCTGTTAACTGCACAGTGTATATCAGCTAGGACTTTAATAATTTACCATTACTATATTATATCTATTATGAATAATATCTTGTGAATCTGACTATTTTTTTTCACTAAATGTAGCTATATCTCTACGTCTTGAAGAAGGTGTGTGGCACGACCCACCACCTTCTTTCGTTTATATGCATTTTGTTTAATATTATAATAAAAATATTCAGTTAGTATATTAGCCTGTAGACGGGAGATACTGAGATATTTTTAATTTCAAAGGTTAAACAAAAGTGAGAACACAATCTCCTGTAATTTGTAGATGCTTTTCGAGTAAAGATCTAGTGAAACCTATGTATTTCATTTGTGTAGCTATGTAAAATATTGCATTCCTCTAATAAAGATGTGGATTCACACTTTCTTTTATTGACCCTAAAAATTATGGTCAAATAACCTAATGCCTCACATATTAAGGCTCTGACATGGCTGCATACGTCAGCCTTGGTAACGCAATGGCGCCCCACCAAGCTGCTTGACCTCTAGCAGCCTGACTGTTCCGTCCTTTAACCCTAAGATCACACTGATTATCCTTGTCGCAGAGTTTTTCGATCTACCTTTAGCAGCTCTGCCATCGTTCTTCCAAACTTTCACCTTCTGCACTCATATAGGTTTATTCAAGAAAGAAGGAACCAATGGCCCACAAACCGTTCCTTCAAAGAAAAAAAAAATACAAAAGAGAGCCAAATTCAAGATCAGTTCATTTCGAGATGCCTGGACACACTGCTTTTGAAAGACTGGAGATCATAGGAAGTAGGAAATACGGAGGGAGACAGTTCCAGAGTTGATCTGTTGCATAAATGAAGGACTGGGAGTAACAGTTAACTCTTGCATTAGAGAGTTGGACAGAAAAGGGATGAGAGTTTGTTGCAAGACAGGTGCAACGCCCCATGGTAGAGGTAGAGGGATACAAGCAGACACTTCAGAGGAGCAGCGACCATTGAATTAGCGATAGAAAAGAGATAAATATACAACAGTGCGGCGAAGAGACAGAGGTTGAAGGGAGCCAGTAAGTGGTGGAGAGTTAATGAGATGAATAGCCTTTGGCTCCGCCCTATTGAGAAGAGCTGTATGTGGGAAGCCTCGTGACACATGAGAGTTGTACTCTAAACAAGGGCGAATAAAACCCGTGTATAAAGCCAATAACTGTGCAGGGGTTAAGAAGGTAGGGAGTCGGCAAAGCACACCCAATCTCTTGGAAGCAGATTTTACAAGAGATGCAATATGATTTTTCCAAGATAAGTCCAGAATGAATGAAACCATAAGCATGTTCAAGGATGATGCATGATTCAGCTGGATATTACTGAACATACATTTCTGCCCGGAATCGTGCTAAGTCTGTTCTTCGCTCTGCTTAAAATAATTTCATCCGTACAAAATGCCCTCAACTCTCTAACTCGAATTCTTCCTGCTCCTTCTGGCACCTTGCCAAAAACATTTCTAACAACGTTACCTCATCATCCTTCTCTCCTCTTTTCTACTCTGATGGCTCTGTAGCTATTTCTTCTACTGATAAAGCAGATCTCTTCGCTCAGACTTTCTCCTCCAATTCCACCTTAGACGATTCCAGTGCTGTTCTTCCATCACTTCCCCCCTCTGACTTCCTCATGGCTGACAATATTTCTTCAGCTGATGTATTTTCTGCCATCACAGGCCTCAGTACTAATAAGGCATATGGGCCTGATGGACTTCCTGCTGTCTGTGCTTACACCCTGCCTAGGCAAACCCTTTCACCTTCGTCTATCAACTTGTACTTTTATTTCTTGCTGGAAGTTTGCTCTCATTCAGCCAGTCCCAAAGAAGGGTGACCATTCTCACTCCTATAACTATCGTCCAATTGCTTTAACATCCTGTATCTCAAAAGTTTTCGAGTCTATTCTTAATGGAAAAATTTTAAAGCATCTTTCCTATCATAACCTTCTTTCTGATCGTCAGTATGGGTTCCGTCAAGGACGCTCGACTGGCGATCATCTCACCTACCTTTCAGACTCCTGGTCATCAACCTTTCGGTACTTTGGAGAAAGCTTTGCTATTGCACTTGCCATCTCAAAGGCTTTCGATCGAGTCTGGCATAAATCTTTAATTTCCAAACTGCCCTCTTACGGTTTCTATCCTTCTCTTTGTGCCTTCATCTCTAGCTTCCTTTCTGGTCGTTCTATAGCCGCTGTTGTAGACGGCCATCGTTTTTCTGCTCGATCTATTAACAGTGGTATTCCTCAGGGTTCTGTCCTATCACCAATTCTCTTCCTTTTATTCATCAATGACCTTCTAAGCTCTACATCTAACCCTATCCATTCATATGCTGATGACTACACCCTTCACCTTTCCATTCGATTCCCGTAACGTCCATCTCAGCAGTTATTTCAACAAACAAGGGATGAGGCTATGGCACACCTAATGTCTGACTTGGTTCGTATCTCTGACTGGGGTTAAAATAATCTGCTTGTTTTTATTGCAACAAAGACTCAGTTTTTGCACCTATCAACCTGACAAAATCTTCCATAGGTCTATCTATCTTTCTATTGCCAGACGCCTCAATCCCGTTTGGGGTGGCCACAAACAAAACGCCTCCACGTCGCCCAGTCCCCCGCCATTTCACTGCCCTGCTCCCAACTCACACCCCCCTCTCTCATATACCTCTCCACCCCATCCCTCCATCTCATCCTCGGCCTTCCCCCTCCCTCTTCCCCCCTCCACCTCACTCACATACAATCTCTTCGTCAGTCTTTCACCCTCCATCCTCTCCACATGGCCAAACCACCTCAGTGTGTTCCTCATAACGCTTCCTATCACATTCACATCCACACCACAACGCTCCTTTATATCCTCATTCGCCAGCCTGTCTCTCCATGTGACTCCACAGGCTCCTCTTAAATAACTCATATCCAATGCTCTCACTCTTGACTTGTGTCTTTCCAAGAACGTCCAAGCTTCACTTCCATACGTTAGAGTTGGTATCACAATACTGTCATGTAGTAACTTTTTCACTTCCATGCTTACTTCCCTGTTTCTTATCACTGCTTTCAAAGAACCAGCAACCTTTCTTCCTTGCTGTACTCTTTCAAGCACTTCGCCTTCCAAACCTCCATCCTTACTCATCACACTACCCAAGTACTTAAACGTACTCACATTTTCCAGTTCCTCACCATCCAACCTCGCTGTACATTAACTGACTTCACCTCTTTCAAAGACCATCAATTTACTCTTCCCTACATTCACCTTTAGATTCCGTTTTTTACACACTCTCCCAAACTCATTCACCAAGCCTTGCAGCTCCCCTTCGTCTTCACTCAACAACACAGTATCATCTGCAAACAACAGTACAGGGAGTTTCCAAACAGTATCCTCTCTCAGCAGGGCCACTCCAACATCCACTACCCTACCTTGTACCTCTTTATTACCCCATCCAAGTACAGATTGAACAACCATGGAGACATGACACATCCCTGTTTCAACCCAACCTTCAAAGAGAAAAATTCACTTAGTTCACCATCCACAAGGACTGCAGCCTTAGCACCATCATACATACTCTTCACAGCATTCAACAACTTCCCATCTACTCCATATATTCTTAATACTTTCCACAATCCTTGTCTATCCACCCTGTCATATGCTTTCTCCAAATCCATGAAAGCCGCATACAACTTCTTTCCCTTCTCTAGAAACTTTTCCACTAAAGATTGATGATCCATAGCTATACTCCCTGTTTAATTATTTTCAACTTAAGCCTGCATCATCGCTGAACATGCTTGGGGTTTCATTTACTCGGGACTTATCTTGGAAAGATCATATTACATCTCTTGTAAAATCCGCTTCCAAGAGATTGGGTGTGCTAAGCCGGCTCCATTCCTTCTTTACTCCTGCACAATTGTTGACTCTATACAGGAGTTTTATCCGCCCCTGCGTGGAGCACAACTCTCATGCGTGGGGAGGCTCCCCACATACAGCTCTTCTCAAAAGGGTGGAGTCAAAGGCTTTTCGTCTCATTAACTCTCCTCCTCTTACTGACTCCCTTCAACCTCTGTCTCTTCGCCGCACTGTTGCATCTTTATCTCTTTTCTATCGCTACTTCAATGGTCACTGTTCCTCTGAACTGTCTGCATGCATTCCTTCTCCTCTACGATGGACACGTAGCACCCGTCTAGCAGCAAACTCTCTCCCCTTTTCTGTCCAACTTTCTAATGCACGAATTAACCGTTACTCCCAGGCCTTCATTTATGCAACAGGTCAACTCTGGAACTGTCTCCCTCTGTCTGTATTTCCTGCTTCCTATGATTTCCAGTCTTTCAAACACAGTGTGTCCAGGCATCTCGAATGGATCTTGAATTTGGCTTTCTCTTGTATTTTGTTTTTCTCTTGGAAGGAACAGTTTTGCGGGCTCATTACCTTTAGTTCATTCTTCTTCACATTAAAAAAAAAAACTCCTGTGGAAGATTGTGTTGCATTGATAGGTGTAAGAACTTAGTCTTTGATGCATTAAAAACAACAAAATTATTTTTACTCCAGTCAGAGATACGAGCCATATCAAACATTAGGTGTGCCACAGCCTCATCCCTTGTTTTTTGAAGTAACTGCTGAGATAATCGTTGCGGCAACCGAATGGAAAGGTGAAGGGTGGAATCATTAGTGTACAAGTGGATAGGGTTAGATGTACAGCTTAGAAGGTCATTGATCAATAAAAGGAAGAGAGTTGGTGATAGGACAGAGCCCTGAGGAACACCACTGTTAATAGATCTAGGAGAAGAACAATGGCCTTCTACAACAGCAGCTGTCGAACGACCAGAAAGGAACCTATAGATGAAGGCACAGACAGAGGGATAGAAGTGGTAAGAGGGCAGTTTGGAAATTAAAGATTTATGTCAGACTCGAATGAAAGACTTCGAGATGTCATGTGCAATGGCAAAGCTGTCTCCAAAGTCCCGAAAGGAGGATGACCAGGAGTCTGAAACGAAGGTAAAAAGATCACCAGTGGAGCATCCCTAACGGAACCTATACTGACGATCAGAAAGAAGGTTGTGATAGGAGAGATGATTTTAAATTTTTCTGTTATGAATAGACTCGAAAACTTTTGAGACATAGGATGTTAAAGCAATTGGACAATAGTTAGAGGGCTGGGAATGGTCGCCCTTCTTTGGGACTGGCTGAATGAGAGCAAACTTCCAGCAAGAAAGAAAGGTACAAGTTGAAGGACAAAGGAGAAAGAGTTTACCTAGTCAGGGTGTAAGCACAGAAGCACAGTTCTTGAGAACAACAGGAGGGAGTCCATCAGGTCCATATGCCTTGTTAGTATTAAGGCCAGTGAGTCAGAAAATACATCAGATAAAGAAATTTTTATGCCAGCCATGAGGAAGTCAGAGGAGGGAAGTGATGGAGGAACAGCACCGGAATCGTCTAATGTGGAACCGGAGGAGAAAGTCTGAGTGAAGAGGTCTGCTTTATCAGTAGAAGAAATAGCTACAGAGCCTTCAGAGTAGAAAAGAGGAGGGAAGGATGATGAGGTAAAGTTGTTAGAAGGAGTCTGTCAAGGTGCCAGGCAGAGCAGGAAGAATGCAAGATGGAGAGTTGAGAGAATTTAGTATGGACTTAGCACGATTCTGGGCAGAAACATAAAAAAGATGTGATTTAGGGGTGGGTTGGCTCTGGTATCTTTTATAGGCCCTCTCCTTGTTGCAGACGCATTAGAAAGCATGATTAAACCAAGGCTTGCCTGCATTAGTCAAAGGATATGAGAAAGGAATGTATGCTTCCATGCCCGAGAGAATAACCTCCATAATATGCAAGGGACACTCAGATGGCTCCCGGCCATGGAAGCAATAATGGAAAATCAAAGAAGTACTGCTTGAGGGCCTCCCAGTCCGCAGCACCAAAGTGCCACAGTCGACGTTTCTTTGGAGGGTCCACAGGCTATACCAGAGCGATAGGACAGGTTAGGGTAATAAGATTGTGATCAGAGGAAAGCTTAACAGAGTAAGCAGAAGGATTAGTTGTAAGGAAGGTAAAGTATGTTGGAGCTCTCTCCAAGGCAGTCAGGAATAGGGGTCAGGTGCTGTACAAACAGCTCTAGGTCATTAAGGATAGAAAAGATGTACGCTTGCTCACCAGGTGGATCAGTGAAAGGAGAGGAGAGCCAAAGGTGGTGGTGAACATTGAAATCTCCTGGAATGGAGATTTCAAAGATAGGAGGAATGGATAGAATGTGTTCCATCGTACAAGTAAGATAGTCAAAGAATTTTTCATAGTCATTACAATTAGGGGATAAGTAAACAGTGCAGATATATTTAGTCAGAGAATAACAGGACAGCCGAAGCCAAAGAATAGAGAATTACAAGAATCAAGTTCAGGAACACGAGAACAAGATAAGTCGTTGTGTACATATACACAACAGCTGATATGACCATTATTGGTTGCTGATATGACCATTATTGGTCAATGATATGACCATTATTGCATCAAGCAATGCTGATTGAGTCTATTCATTCAATCAGCTAGTCTCACATTGTTAGTTTGGCTGGTCAACGTGTTTTTGAGCTGTTTCTAAAGGTGTTCCTATTGATGAAAATGATCAGCAGACGTTCTTGCAAGCTGTCAGCCGATACAGTTTGTTATGTATTTCGAGAATATATTGGAATGAAGATGATCAGACACAAATCCACCTTGATACCATATTTGTTTGCACATACAAAGCATATTTTGGTGTGGCAATGGGTGATCAAGATAAGGATTGGGCTCTGCACTACTCTTGTGGTAGCTGTTGCTCAGTGCTTGAAGCTTGGCCACGAGGAGCAAGAATGAAGATGCCTTTTGCACTTTGGAGAGTGTGGCGAGAGCCTTCGAAGCACCATGGCGATTGTTATTTTTGCATGGTCGAGAGAAAGAGAAAGTGTACTATAATACTGTAATGTAACATCAGATTCATTTTAGCTACTCATATATCACCACAATTACCGTAGCACCAAGACACCCACACCACAGATTCAGTTCTGTCGAAGCCAGGGCAGTGATACTTAAAGTGCTGACTATACAAAACAACACACGGCGAAATTATTACATATCTTCACAGTGTCTGCCAAAACATATGGCAAAAACATAATTAACTGGTAATGTAAATTAACACACATACACACACACACACACACACACACACACACACACACACACACACACACACACACACACACACATACGCACGCATAAAAATATAGGACAAATATGCTATTTCCAGTGGAGTTCAATTTGGTAGCAATGGTTTGTTGTCTCTGTTAAGTAGCATCAAGTTCAGTCTAAATTGGTAGGTGTAACTGGTCGTTATTGAAACGAATAGCTTGTTGTTGTTATTGTCGAATGACTAGCATCCACTTGAGTCCAAATTGGTAGGTATAATTTGTTTTTGTTGCAGTCGGTCTTAATCTGTTACAGAGCCAAGGAGGATCCTTTAAGCACTCTCTGTCCACTGACGGCCCTGGGATACTAGTGTATCCTTAGCAGTATCAAATATTTCTCTTGTAAGGCTATAAATTTTTCCCTTCAGGTGTTTGAAGGCGTTATGGTGACGACGATACGTTTTCTTTAATGTCTTACGAAATTCTGTCTTGAAAAATCCTTGACTGAGGAATTATTGTTGTGATCTGTTGGATTCTTGTAAATTTTCCTAAATTTGTATTTGTCTTTGCGACCCGTAGCAATTGAGACATGTATACACCGTCCACTGGAACTCTAGGTATGTTTGACAATAAATTTGGGTATAATTCCATTTCAAAATTATAATTATCTCATTTATCATTGATTTTGTTGACATCACTTTCTATTTTGATATCAATTTCCAAAAAGCTTGCTTTGCGGTTGTCAATGTTTTCTTTATTTAATACTAGTGCTTCCGGATATATTCCTTTTATCTTTTCATTCATATCTCCATTTCTGTTTAACCCCTAAAGCACAGGGATGTTTTTGCCTGACTTGCGTGTCTCGCGGGCATATTCGCGCTCTGACAGACTCTAAAAATATTTGCCAAAAATCAGTTATTAGTCCTAGAATATTATAACTACATATGCATATGGCACATACCTTCAGCTTTCTCCTGGGATGTTTGTTGAGCCTTCGTCGAGTACCGTAGGACTTGTGGAGACCTCTGAATTTGGGTAACGAAGTCTCCACTTTACACTTCCCGACAACCTGTAACATGATTATCACAGCCTGATATTATCACTAGAAACACTATTCTATGATTCTCAAATAGTTTGGAATCCATACTCCAAAAAAAAAAAAAAACACTGTGAAGGCAATGAAAATTTCGAGGAAGTATGACCTTCCTACTTGCAATCGTTTGCAGTTGGTGTTCTGTCATTTATTATTCATAAAAACACTCGTACTTTATGTTTCTATTACTATATAACACTTATATCTATCTACAGTCTTTATCCATAAGTTTCCTTCAGTAATAGTAGTTTATTGTCACTGTAGGCATTCAATTTCTCTTTCAGTAAAATATGTAGCATTCACTTTCTCGTCCTGTATACTAGTGTTGAGAGTGAATCTGTCACTTTCATTTTCACTTTCATAACTGATATTCATACATGCTAGAGTGAAACTTTCACTTTCATTACTCCTAGTATATATACTCGTATTCTTATATTACTACTCATTTACAGTTCTATTTACATTCTCTATTTTATTTACATTATTTACATTTCTACTTTATTTACACTGTGTTATGCAGTCACTTGCAGTAACTTATAAAACTGTTTTCCACTGTTCACTTATATTTATATTCATTGCTTTCACTTGCTGTTTACACATTATTTACATTTCCACTTGCGCTGTTTTACTCACCAGATGGATCGTAGTCACTGTCTATCATTTTCATTGACAAATTAGCCAGTTCACGTTCCACAGCAGTCACTTAGCCCTTTACCCCTTTCCACACGAGGTTTAGTAGGGAGTAGAAGTCACAGGGCCCTTTGCATGGGGCTAAAAATCAGCGGAATTGGACAGGCGAGAATCCGATGTGCTTTCACCTAGAAAGAAGACAGTAACCTGAATACAGTGTGGTGGCCTGCCCAGGGGTAGTGTAATGCTGCCAATGTCAGCGTGGTGACAGCTGCTAATATATACGCAATGAAATGATTGGCAGGAAATCTAGACAATACGTAATTAATTAGGTAGTTCCAGGTGAATGTAAATATCACTTAGGCTTCTCCCTTCCTTTCTTATATATATTTTTATTACAAGAATAGATTATATGGCATATTTCAAGGGGAAATAAACAGTGAAAATTAGTGAACGAGTGTATGTGAGGTGTTGCCAGGTGATAATTAGCCAATTCCAGGTGTATGGCACTATGACTTACCTTATTTCTTTCTTGTATATATTATTTGGTATAAGAATAGGGCATAGGGCTTATTTCAATGGATGAAATCAGAGGAAACTTCCAGGGAAGATTTACTTAGCATAGCACGGCTGGGCAGGCAAGAGGAGAGGGTAATGGAGGGAAGGTAGGGAGGGGAGTCAAGAAAGGGGAGAAATGGCTAAATTATCAACAATGGATGGGAGTACAGATGAGATTAGGAGTGCTGACTAGTGTTACACATTGGCAGTACTGATAGATGATACAAGCCACCACTTGAAAGCCCGGGCGAATTCAAAATAACACAGAATCACAAAAGTGATGACCCACGGTATGATCCCTTGCTCCCAAGCGTCATGAAAGTGACTCCCCGCGGTTCAGGGGTTAAGGATATTGGATCGTCAGTGAATCATCTAGTTTTGTTAAATTTCTTCGCTACTGAATATTGAACTTTTGACATTTGTTCCACACACACACACACACAGGATGCTATTTTTTTCCTGCACCGTCAAAGTAAAAATGCGATGAATAAATAAAATAAGAGTAGGACAGGGGGAAGTAGTCCATTTAAGGAGGGTAGAAAGGTTGCAAGATGATAAGAAAAAAAAAAAAAAAGGCAGAATATAAGACAGAAGTGAAGGAGCGATTTGGTAAATATCACATGGAGCAGATGGGGAAGGTGGAAGGTGTGCATGAGATATTCACAGATGAAATCTGTGCAGCATGAGAGGTGCTGTGTGGGGTGAAGAGAAGACAAAAGGAACAGCATGGTGGAATGGAGAGGTGAGACAACTTGTGGTGTAAAAGACAAAAACATATAGTGAGTAGATGGGAAGCAGAGGCATGGAGGAAGTTGAGAGGCAGAATAGAGAGCCATATGTAGAGAGGAAGACAAGTGAAAAGATTAGTAAGCGACAGTAAGAAGAAAGTGGATGAGGAATTTGGAAGAAATTTGAATGTTACGTGGAGGGAACATAAGAAAATGTACTGGAAGGAGGTAGAAAGACTTAGACTGAGTGATAAGGCGGTAGTAGAGTGAAAATAAAAATAGTAGATTGATAGTCGAAAAAGAACAAAAAGTAGGTAGATGGAGTGAAGTCTTTAAGGGATTGTTAAACAAAGAGAATGAAAGTGATGCGGGTATAGGTGGTTGGGGAATGGCTGGGGAAGGAGGGGTATGAGTTGGGAAGAAGATATCAATAGGATAAAAGTAGTGGAAGCAATGAAGAAAGTCAGAATGTGGCAAGTCCCAAGAACTGATGGAATGAGTTGTGAAATGTTGAAGCCTGGGAGGAAGGGAAAGTCCCAGAGGAGAAAAAACTGTGTAGCAATCACAGGGGCATTTGTCTTCTTAGGGTAATAGGAAAAGTATATGGTAGAATACTTATTGATCAGATTTGAGATATATCAGAGGAATTAGTTGAAAAACGGAGGTTTTTGGAAGGGAAGGGGTTCTGTGGATCAGATATTCATCCTAAAATCTTTTATGGAAAAGTTTCTGGAGATGTGAACGATTTTTTTTCTTTTTTTTTTTTGAGACCTTCGTGGATTTGGAGAAAGCATATGACTGAATGGACAGACAACGAATGTCGAAAATACTAAGATTATTTGCAATAAATGGGATATTGAATGCCGTGAAGAGTATGCATAAGAGCGCTGAGGCTGCAGTGCGTGCGGTTGGTGAACTGAGTGAAGTTCCTATTTGAATGCTGATTGAAACAGGTATGTGTCATGCCTCCCTGGCTGTTTGGTCTGTATATGGATGGATTTATAAAAGAGATACAAAATAGAGCAGTTAATGTTGACAGGGCCCTAATGAGAGAGGGCAGCGATTGGAAATATCCTGATCCATTGTTTGCAGGTGATACTGTATTGTTAAGTAAAAACGAAGGGGAACTGCAAGGCTTGATGAATGAGTTTGGGAGAATGTATAAGAAACGGAATCTAACGGTGAATGTAGGGAAGAATAGAGCTGTCTTCGAGAGAAATAAAGTCACCGAGTGCACAGTGAGACTGGATGATGAGGAAATGGAAAATGTGAGTGTGTTTATGTACTTGCCTAGTGTGATGAGTAAGGATGGAAGTTTGGAGGATGAAGTGCTTGAAAGGGTACAACAGGGAAGAAAAGTTGCTGGTTCTTTGAAAGCAGTGATAAGAAATACGGAAGTGAACATGAAAGTAAAAATTCCACTGCATGACAGTATTGTGATTCTAACTCTAACATACGGAAGCGAAGCTTGAATCTAGTTGAAGGGACACAAGTCAAGAGTGAGAGCAGTGGATATGAGTTATTTGAGAGGAGTATGTGGAGTTGCATGGAGAGACAGACTAACAATTGAGGAAATGAAGGAGCGTTGTAGTGTGGATATGGATCAGATAGAAAGCGTTAGGAGAAATACACTGAGGCGAAATGGCTATGTGGAGAGGATGGAGAGCGAGGGAGTAACAAAGAGAGTGTATGTGAGTGAGGTCGAGTGGGGAAGAGGGAAGGGGAGATCGAGGATGAGATGAAGGGATGGAGAGGAGATGTGTGTGAGACGGGGGGGTGAGCTTGGGGAAAGGCAGCGAAATGGCTGGGGACAAGACGACATGGAGGCGATTTGTTTATGGCCACCTCTTAAGGGATTAATGATTCTGGCTATAGATATTTAGACAGATAGACCCTCATGTCGCCCTTGGTATTACCGAACTGGGTCAGAGGGTAAGAACAGAAGGTAGTGAAGATCTGGAGGAAGGAAGAGGAGAAGGGGAGACTAAGGGAGGGAGAGTGAGTGGAGG